>NC_090935.1:16033697-16674709 GCF_040938575.1 Ambystoma mexicanum
AGGTGCATGGAAGAGCAGCTCAGTGTGCACCTGTGTATTTATACACCACACGCCCACACCCAGGTGCATGCCAGGTGCATGGAAGAGGTGCATTCAGCTCAGTGTGTACCTGTGCATCTAAACCACACACCCACACCCAGGTGCAGGCCAGGTGCACGGAAGAGGTGCATTCAGCTCAGTGTGAACCTGTGTGTTTATAAACCACACGCCCACACCCAGGTTCACGGAAGAGGTGCTTTCAGCTCAGTGTGTGCCTGTGTATTTATAAACCACACGCCCCCACCCAGGTTCACGGAAGAGGTGCTTTCAGCTCAGTGTGCGCCTGTGTATTTATAAACCACACGCCCACGCCCAGGAGCACGGAAGGGGTGCATTCGGCCCAGGAGCATGGAAGAGGTGCATTCAGCTCAGGGTGTGCCTGTGTATTTATACACCACACGCCCACGCCCAGGTCCATGGAAGAGGTGCGTTCAGCTCAGTGTGTGCCTGTGTATTTATACACCACACGCCCACGCCCAGGTGCATGAGAGAGGTGCGTTCAGCTCAGTGTGCACCTGTGTATTTATAAACCACACGCCCACACCAAGGGGCACGGCAGAGGTGCATTCAGCTCAGTGTGTACCTGTGTATTTATAAACCACACACCCACACCCAGCTCAGGAAGAGGTGCGTTCAGCTCAGTGTGTACCTCAGTGTGTACCTGTGTGTTTATACACCAGACGCCCACGCCCAAGTCCATGGAAGAGGTGCGTTCAGCTCAGTGTGTGCCAGTGTATTTATAAACCACACGCCCACACCCAGGTGCACGGAAGAGGTGCATTCAGCTCAGTGTGCGCCTGTGTATTTATAAACCACACGCCCACACCCAGGTGCACGGAAGAGGTGCGTTCAGCTCAGTGTGTATCAGTGTGTTTATAAACCACATACCCACACCCAGGTGCACAGAAGAGGTGCGTTCAGCTCAGTGTGTGCCTGTGTATTTATAAACCACACGCCCAAACCCAGGTGCACGGAAGAGGTGCGTTCAGCTCAGTGTGCGCCTGTGTATTTATAAACCACACGCCCACACCCAGGTGCACGGAAGAAGTGCATTCAGCTCAGTGTGCGCCTGTGTATTTATAAACCACACGCCCACACCCAGGTTCACGGAAGAGGTGCTTTCAGCTCAGTGTGTGCCTGTGTATTTATGCACCACACGCCCATGCCCAGGTCCATGGAAGAGGTGCGTTCAGCTCAGTGTGTGCCTGTGTATTTATACACCACACGCCCACGCCCAGGTGCATGAGAGAGGTGCGTTCAGCTCAGTGTGCACCTGTGTATTTATAAACAACACGCCCACACCAAGGGGCACGGCAGAGGTGCATTCAGCTCAGTGTGTACCTGTGTATTTATAAACCACACACCCACACCCAGCTCAGGAAGAGGTGCGTTCAGCTCAGTGTGTACCTGTGTATTTATAAACCACACGCCCACGCCCAGGTGCGTGAAGAGGTGCATTCAGCTCAGTGTGTACCTCAGTGTGTACCTGTGTGTTTATACACCAAACGCCCACGCCCAAGTCCATGGAAGAGGTGCGTTCAGCTCAGTGTGTGCCAGTGTATTTATAAACCACACGCCCACACCCAGGTGCACGGAAGAGGTGCATTCAGCTCATGTGCACCTGTGTATTTATAAACCACACGCCCACACCCAGGTGCACGGAAGAGGTGCGTTCAGCTCAGTGTGTATCAGTGTGTTTATAAACCACACACCCACACCCAGGTGCACAGAAGAGGTGCGTTCAGCTCAGTGTGTGCCTGTGTATTTATAAACCACACGCCCAAACCCAGGTGCACGGAAGAGGTGCGTTCAGCTCAGTGTGCGCCTGTGTATTTATAAACCACACGCCCACACCCAGGTGCATGGAAGAGGTGCGTTCAGCTCATTTTGCGCCTGTGTATTTATAAACCACACACCCACACCCAGGTGCACGGAAGAGGTGCATTCAGCTCAGTGTGCGCCTGTGTATTTATAAACCACACGCCCACACCCAGGTGCAAGGACGAGGTGCGTTCAGCTCAGTGTGTGCCTGTGTATTTATAAACCACATGCCCACACCCAGGTGCACGGAAGAGAAGCGTTCCGCTCAGTGTGCACCTGTGTATTTATAAACCACACGGCCACACCCTTGTACATGGAAGAGGTGTGTTCAGCTCAGTATGCACCTGTGTATTTATAAACCACATGCCCACACCCAAGTGCATGGACGAGGTGCGTTCAGCTCAGTGTGCGCCTGTGTATTTATACACTACACGCCCACACCCAGGTGCATGGAAGAGGTGCGTTCAGCTCAGTGTGCGCCTGTGTATTTATAAACCACACGCCACCGCCCAGGTGCAAGGACGAGGTGTGTTCAGCTCAGTGTGTACCTGTATATTTATAAACCGCACGCCAACGGCCAGGTGCATGGAAGAGGTGCGTTCAGCTCAGTGTGTACCGGTGTATTTATAAACCACACGCCCACGCCCAGGTGCACGGAAGAGGTGCGTTCAGCTCAGTGTGTACCTGTGTATTTATACACCACACGCCCACGCCCAGATGCATGGAAGAGGTGCGTTCAGCTCAGTGTATACCTGTGTGTTTATACACCACACGCCCACACCCAGGTGCAGGGAAGAGGTGCGTTCAGCTCAGTGTGCACCTGTGTATTTATAAACCACACGCCCACACCCAAGTGCATGGACGAGGTGCGTTCAGCTCAGTGTGTACCTGTGTATTTATAAACCACACGCCCACACCCAGGTGCATGGAAGAGGTACATTCAGCTCAGTTTGCGCCTGTGTATTTACAAACCACAAGGCCACACCCAGGTGCACGGAAGAGGTGCATTCAGCTCAGTGTGTGCCTGTGTATTTGTGAACCACACGCCCACACGAAGGTGCAGGGAAGAGGTGCATTCTGCTCAGTGTGTACCTGTGCATTTATAAACCACACGCCAACGACCAGGTGCACGGAAGAGGTGCATTAAGCTCAGTGTGTACCAGTGTATTTATAAACCACATGCCCACGCCCACGTGAACGGAAGAGGTGCATTCAGCTCAGTGTGTACCTGTGTATTTATACACCACACGCCCACGCCCAGGTGCATGGAAGAGGAGCGTTCAGCTCCTTTTGCACAAGTGTATTTATAAACCACACGTCCACACCCTTGTGCATGGAAAAGGTGCATTCAGCTCAGTGTGTACCTGTGTGTTTATACACCACACGCCCACACCCAGGTGCAGGGAAGAGGTGCGTTCAGCTCAGTGTGCACCTGTGTATTTATAAACCACACGCCCACACCCAAGTGCATGGACGAGGTGCGTTCAGCTCAGTGTGTACCTGTGTATTTATAAACCACACGCCCACACCCAGGTGCATGGAAGAGGTACATTCAGCTCAGTTTGCGCCTGTGTATTTACAAACCACAAGGCCACACCCAGGTGCACGGAAGAGGTGCATTCAGCTCAGTGTGTGCCTGTGTATTTGTGAACCACACGCCCACACGAAGGTGCAGGGAAGAGGTGCATTCTGCTCAGTGTGTACCTGTGCATTTATAAACCACACGCCAACGACCAGGTGCACGGAAGAGGTGCATTAAGCTCAGTGTGTACCAGTGTATTTATAAACCACATGCCCACGCCCACGTGAACGGAAGAGGTGCATTCAGCTCAGTGTGTACCTGTGTATTTATACACCACACGCCCACGCCCAGGTGCATGGAAGAGGAGCGTTCAGCTCCTTTTGCACAAGTGTATTTATAAACCACACGTCCACACCCTTGTGCATGGAAAAGGTGCATTCAGCTCAGTGTGTACCTGTGTGTTTATAAACCACACGCCCACACCCAGGTGCATGGAAGAGGTGGGTTCAGCTCAGTGTGCACCTGTGTATTTATAAACCACACGCCCACACCCAAGTGCATGGACGAGGTGCGTTCAGCTCAGTGTGTACCTGTGTATTTATGAACCACACGCCCACACCCAGGTGCATGGAAGAGGTACATTCAGCTCAGTGTGCGCCTGTGTATTTACAAACCACATGGCCACACCCAGGTGCACGGAAGAGGTGCATTCAGCACAGTGTGTGCCTGTGTATTTGTGAACCACATGCCCACACGAAGGTGCAGCGAAGAGGTGCATTCAGCTCAGTGTGCACCTGTGTGTTTATAAACCACACGCCCACACCCAGGTGCACCGAAGAAGTGCGTTCAGCTCAGTGTGTACCTGTGTATTTATAAACCACACGCCCACACCCAAGTGCACAGAAGAGGTGCATTCAGCTCAGTATATACCTGTGCATTTATAAACCACACGCCCACACTCAGGTGCATGGAAGAGGTGCATTCAGCTCAGTGTGTACCTGTGCATCTAAACCACACACCCACACTCAGGTGCACGGAAGAGGTGCATTCAGCTCAGTGTGTACCTGTACATCTAAACTACACGCCCACACCCAGGTGCAGGCCAGGTGCACGGAAGAGGTGCATTCAGCTGAGTTTGCACCTGTGTGTTTATAAACCACACGCCCACACCCAGGTGCACGGAAGAGCTGCGTTCAGCTCAGTGTGTGCCTGTGTATTTATAAACCACACGCCACCGCCCAGGTTCACGGAAGAGGTGCATTCAGCTCAGTGTGCGCCTGTGCATTTATAAACCACACGCCCATGCCCAGGTGCACGGAAGAGGTGCTTTCGGCCCAGGAGCATGGAAGAGGTGCATTCAGCTCAGGGTGTGCCTGTGTATTTATACACCACACGCCCACGCCCAGGTCCATGGAAGAGGTGCGTTCAGCTCAGTGTGTGCCTGTGTATTTATACACCACACGCCCACGCCCAGGTGCATGAAAGAGGTGCATTCAGCTCAGTGTGCACTTGTGTATTTATAAACAACACGCCCACACCAAGGTGCACGGAAGAGGTGCATTCAGCTCAGTGTGTACCTGTGTATTTATAAACCACACGCCCACACCCAGCTCAGGAAGAGGTGCGTTCAGCTCAGTGTGTACCTCAGTGTGTACATGTGTGTTTATACACCACATGCCCACGCCCAAGTCCATGGAAGAGGTGCGTTGAGCTCAGTGTGCACCTGTGTATTTATAAACCACAGGTCCACACCCAGGTGCACGGAAGAGGTGCGTTCAGCTCAGTGTGTACCTGTGTATTTATAAACCACACGCCCACACCCAGCTCAGGAAGAGGTGCGTTCAGCTCAGTGTGTACCTGTGTATTTATAAACCACACGCCCAAACCCAGCACAGGAAGAGGTGCATTCAGCTCAGTGTGTACCTCAGTGTGTACATGTGTGTTTATACACCACATGCCCACGCCCAAGTCCATGGAAGAGGTGCGTTGAGCTCAGTGTGCACCTGTGTATTTATAAACCACAAGGTCCACACCCAGGTGCACGGAAGAGGTGCGTTCAGCTCAGTGTGTATCAGTGTGTTTTTAAACCACACGCCCACACCCAGGTGCACGGAAGAGGTGCGTTCAGCTCAGTGTGTGCCTGTGTATTTATAAACCACACGCCCACTCTCAGGTGCACGGAAGAGGTGCGTTCAGCTCATTGTGTGCCTGTGTATTTATAAACCACACGCCCACGCCCACGCCCAGGTGCACGGAAGGGGTGCGTTCAGCTCAGTGTGCACCTGTGTATTTATAAACTACACGCCCACACCCTTTGCACGGAAGAGGTGCGTTCAGATCAGTGTGCACCTGTGTATTTATAAACCACACGCCCACACCCAAGTGCATGGACGAGGTGCGTTCAGCTCAGTGTGCACCTGTGTATTTATACACCACACGCCCACACCCAGGTGCAAGGACGAGGTGCGTTCAGCTCAGTGTGTGCCTGTGTATTTATACACCACACGCTCACACCCAGGCCCAGGTGCACGGAAGAGGTGCGTTCAGCTCAGTGTGCACCTGTGTATTTATAAACCACACGCCCACACCCTTTGCACGGAAGAGGTGCGTTCAGATCAGTGTGCACCTGTGTATTTATAAACCACACGCCCACACCCAAGTGTATGGATGAGGTGCGTTCAGCTCAGTGTGCACCTGTGTATTTATACACCACACGCCCACACCCAGGTGCAAGGACGAGGTGCGTTCAGCTCAGTGTGTACCTGTGTATTTATAAACCACACGCCAACGCCGAGGTGCATGGACGAGGTGCGTTCAGCTCAGTGTGCACCTTTGTATTTATAAACCACAGGTCCACACCCAGGTGCACGGAAGAGGTGCGTTCAGCTCAGTGTGTATCAGTGTGTTTTTAAACCACACGCCCACACCCAGGTGCACGGAAGAGGTGCGTTCAGCTCAGTGTGTGCCTGTGTATTTATAAACCACACGCCCACTCTCAGGTGCACGGAAGAGGTGCGTTCAGCTCATTGTGTGCCTGTGTATTTATAAACCACACGCCCACGCCCACGCCCAGGTGCACGGAAGAGGTGCGTTCAGCTCAGTGTGCACCTGTGTATTTATAAACCACACCCCCACACCCTTTGCACGGAAGAGGTGCGTTCAGATCAGTGTGCACCTGTGTATTTATAAACCACACGCCCACACCCAAGTGCATGGACGAGGTGCGTTCAGCTCAGTGTGCACCTGTGTATTTATACACCACACGCCCACACCCAGGTGCAAGGACGAGGTGCGTTCAGCTCAGTGTGTACCTGTGTATTTATAAACCACACGCCAACGCCGAGGTGCATGGACGAGGTGCGTTCAGCTCAGTGTGCACCTGTGTATTTATACACCACACGCCCACACCCAGGTGCAAGGACGAGGTGCGTTCAGCTCAGTGTGTGCCTGTGTATTTATAAACCACATGCCCACACCCAGGTGCACGGAAGAGGTGTGTTCCGCTCATTGTGCACCTGTGTATTTATAAACCACACGGCCACACCCTTGTACATGGAAGAGGTGTGTTCAGCTCAGTGTGCACCTGTGTATTTATAAACCACATGCCCACACCCAAGTGCATGGACGAGGTGTGTTCAGCTCAGTGTGCGCCTGTGTATTTATACACTACACGCCCACACCCAGGTGCATGGAAGAGGTGCGTTCAGCTCAGTGTGCGCCTGTGTATTTATAAACCACACGGCCACACCCAGATGCACGGAAGAGGTACGTTCAGCTCAGAGTGTACCGGTGTATTTATAAACCACACGCCCACGCCCAGGTGCACGGAAGAAGTGCATTCAGCTCAGTGTGTACCTGTATATTTATACACCACACCCCCACGCCCAGATGCATGGAAGAGGTGCGTTCAGCTCAGTGTGTGCCTGTGTATTTATACACCACACGCTCACACCCAGGTGCATGGAAGAGGTGCGTTCAGGTCAGTGTGCACCTGTGTATTTATAAACCACACGCCCACACCCAAGTGCATGGACGAGGTGCGTTCAGCTCAGTGTGTACCTGTGTATTTATAAACCACACGGCCACACCCAGATGCATGGAAGAGGTACATTCAGCTCAGTGTGCGCCTGTGTATTTACAAACCACACACCCACACCCAGGTGCACGGCACAGGTGCATTCAGCTCAGTGTGTGCCTGTGTATTTGTGAACCACACGCCCACACGAAGGTGCAGCGAAGAGGTGCATTCAGCTCAGTGGGCACCTGTGTGTTTATAAACCACACGCCCACACCCAGGTGCACGGAAGAAGTGCATTCAGCTCAGTGTGTACCTGTGTATTTATAAACAACACACCCACACTCAAGTGCACGGAAGAGGTGCGTTCAGCTCAGTGTGTGCCTGTGTATTTGTGAACCACACACCCACACGAAGGTGCAGGGAAGAGGTGCATTCAGCTCAGTGGGCACCTGTGTGTTTATAAACCACACGCCAACACCAAGGTGCACGGAAGAAGTGCGTTCAGCTCAGTGTGTACCTGTGTATTTATAAACAACACACCCACACACAAGTGCACGGAAGAGGTGCGTTCAGCTCAGTGTGTACCTGTGCATTTATAAACCACACACCCACACTCAAGTGCACGGAAGAGGTGCGTTCAGCTCAGTGTGTACCTGTGCATCTAAACAACACACCCACACTCAAGTGCACGGAAGAGGTGCGTTCAGCTCAGTGTGTGCCTGTGTATTTATAAACCACATGCCCACGCTCAGGTGCACAGAAGTGGTGCATTCAGCTCAGTGTGTGCCTGTGTGTTTATAAACCACACGCCCTCGCCCAGGTGTACAAAAGTGGTGCGTTCAGCTCAGTGTGCGCCTGTGTATTTATAAACCACACGCCCACACCCAGGTACACGGTAGAGGTGCGTTCAGCTCAGTGTACGCCTGTGTATTTATAAACCACACGCCCACGCCCAGGTGCTCGGAAGAGGTGCGTTCACCTCAGTGTGCGCCTGTGTGTTTATAAACCACACGTCCATGCCCAGGTGCACGGAAGAGGTGCATTCAGCTCAGTGTGCGCCTGTGTGTTTATAAACCACACGCCCACGCCCAGGTGCCCAGAAGAGGTGCATTCAGCTCAGTGTGCGCCTGTGTATTTATAAACAACACGCCCACACCCAGGTGCACGGTAGAGGTGCGTTCAGCTCAGTGTACACCTGTGTATTTATAAACCACACACCCACGCCCAGGTGCACGGAAGAGGTGCGTTCAGCTCAGTGTACGCCTGTGTATTTATAAACCACACACCCACTCCCAGGTGCACGGAAGAGGTGCGTTCAGCTCAGTGTGCACTTGTGTATTTATAAACAACACGCCCACACCAAGGTGCACGGAAGAGGTGCATTCAGCTCAGTGTGTACCTGTGTATTTGTAAACCACACGCCCACACCCAGCTCAGGAAGAGGTGCGTTCAGCTCAGTGTGTACCTGTGTATTTATAAACCACACGCCCAAACCCATCACAGGAAGAGGTGCATTCAGCTCAGTGTGTACCTCAGTGTGTACATGTGTGTTTATACACCACATGCCCACGCCCAAGTCCATGGAAGAGGTGCGTTGAGCTCAGTGTGCACCTGTGTATTTATAAACCACAGGTCCACACCCAGGTGCACGGAAGAGGTGCGTTCAGCTCAGTGTGTACCTGTGTATTTATAAACCACACGCCCACACCCAGCTCAGGAAGAGGTGCGTTCAGCTCAGTGTACGCCTGTGTATTTATAAACCACACACCCACTCCCAGGTGCACGGAAGAGGTGCGTTCAGCTCAGTGTGCGCCTGTGTATTTATAAACAACATGCCCACACCCAGGTGCACGGTAGAGGTGCGTTCAGCTCAGTGTACACCTGTGTATTTATAAACCACACACCCACGCCCAGGTGCACGGAAGAGGTGCGTTCAGCTCAGTGTACGCCTGTGTATTTATAAACCACACACCCACTCCCAGGTGCACGGAAGAGGTGCGTTCAGCTCAGTGTGCACTTGTGTATTTATAAACAACACGCCCACACCAAGGTGCATGGAAGAGGTGCATTCAGCTCAGTGTGTACCTGTGTATTTGTAAACCACACGCCCACACGCAGCTCAGGAAGAGGTGCGTTCAGCTCAGTGTGTACCTGTGTATTTATAAACCACACGCCCAAACCCAGCACAGGAAGAGGTGCATTCAGCTCAGTGTGTACCTCAGTGTGTACATGTGTGTTTATACACCACATGCCCACGCCCAAGTCCATGGAAGAGGTGCGTTGAGCTCAGTGTGCACCTGTGTATTTATAAACCACAGGCCCACACCCAGGTGCAAGGACGAGGTGCGTTCGGCTCAGTGTGTGCCTGTGTATTTATAAACCACATGCCCACACCCAGGTGCACGGAAGAGGTGTGTTCCGCTCATTGTGCACCTGTGTATTTATAAACCACACGGCCACACCCTTGTACATGGAAGAGGTGTGTTCAGCTCAGTGTGCACCTGTGTATTTATAAACCACATGCCCACACCCAAGTGCATGGACGAGGTGTGTTCAGCTCAGTGTGCGCCTGTGTATTTATACACTACACGCCCACACCCAGGTGCATGGAAGAGGTGCGTTCAGCTCAGTGTGCGCCTGTGTATTTATAAACCACACGGCCACACCCAGATGCACGGAAGAGGTACGTTCAGCTCAGAGTGTACCGGTGTATTTATAAACCACACGCCCACGCCCAGGTGCACGGAAGAAGTGCATTCAGCTCAGTGTGTACCTGTATATTTATACACCACACCCCCACGCCTAGATGCATGGAAGAGGTGCGTTCAGCTCAGTGTGTGCCTGTGTATTTATACACCACACACGCTCACACCCAGGTGCATGGAAGAGGTGCGTTCAGGTCAGTGTGCACCTGTGTATTTATAAACCACACGCCCACACCCAAGTGCATGGACGAGGTGCGTTCAGCTCAGTGTGTACCTGTGTATTTATAAACCACACGGCCACACCCAGATGCATGGAAGAGGTACATTCAGCTCAGTGTGCGCCTGTGTATTTACAAACCACACACCCACACCCAGGTGCACGGCACAGGTGCATTCAGCTCAGTGTGTGCCTGTGTATTTGTGAACCACACGCCCACACGAAGGTGCAGCGAAGAGGTGCATTCAGCTCAGTGGGCACCTGTGTGTTTATAAACCACACGCCCACACCCAGGTGCACGGAAGAAGTGCATTCAGCTCAGTGTGTACCTGTGTATTTATAAACAACACACCCACACTCAAGTGCACGGAAGAGGTGCGTTCAGCTCAGTGTGTTCCTGTGTATTTGTGAACCACACGCCCACACGAAGGTGCAGGGAAGAGGTGCATTCAGCTCAGTGGGCACCTGTGTGTTTATAAACCACACGCCAACACCAAGGTGCACGGAAGAAGTGCGTTCAGCTCAGTGTGTACCTGTGTATTTATAAACAACACACCCACACACAAGTGCACGGAAGAGGTGCGTTCAGCTCAGTGTGTACCTGTGCATTTATAAACCACACACCCACACTCAAGTGCACGGAAGAGGTGCGTTCAGCTCAGTGTGTACCTGTGCATCTAAACAACACACCCACACTCAAGTGCACGGAAGAGGTGCGTTCAGCTCAGTGTGTGCCTGTGTATTTATAAACCACATGCCCACGCTCAGGTGCACAGAAGTGGTGTGTTCAGCTCAGTGTGTGCCTGTGTGTTTATAAACCACACGCCCTCGCCCAGGTGTACAAAAGTGGTGCGTTCAGCTCAGTGTGCGCCTGTGTATTTATAAACCACACGCCCACACCCAGGTACACGGTAGAGGTGCGTTCAGCTCAGTGTACGCCTGTGTATTTATAAACCACACGCCCACGCCCAGGTGCTCGGAAGAGGTGCGTTCAGCTCAGTGTGCGCCTGTGTGTTTATAAACCACACGTCCATGCCCAGGTGCACGGAAGAGGTGCATTCAGCTCAGTGTGCGCCTGTGTGTTTATAAACCACACGCCCACGCCCAGGTGCCCAGAAGAGGTGCATTCAGCTCAGTGTGCGCCTGTGTATTTATAAACAACACGCCCACACCCAGGTGCACGGTAGAGGTGCGTTCAGCTCAGTGTACACCTGTGTATTTATAAACCACACACCCACGCCCAGGTGCACGGAAGAGGTGCGTTCAGCTCAGTGTACGCCTGTGTATTTATAAACCACACACCCACTCCCAGGTGCACGGAAGAGGTGCGTTCAGCTCAGTGTGCACTTGTGTATTTATAAACAACACGCCCACACCAAGGTGCACGGAAGAGGTGCATTCAGCTCAGTGTGTACCTGTGTATTTGTAAACCACACGCCCACACCCAGCTCAGGAAGAGGTGCGTTCAGCTCAGTGTGTACCTGTGTATTTATAAACCACACGCCCAAACCCATCACAGGAAGAGGTGCATTCAGCTCAGTGTGTACCTCAGTGTGTACATGTTTGTTTATACACCACATGCCCACACCCAAGTCCATGGAAGAGGTGCGTTGAGCTCAGTGTGCACCTGTGTATTTATAAACCACAGGTCCACACCCAGGTGCACGGAAGAGGTGCGTTCAGCTCAGTGTGTACCTGTGTATTTATAAACCACATGCCCACACCCAGCTCAGGAAGAGGTGCGTTCAGCTCAGTGTACGCCTGTGTATTTATAAACCACACACCCACTCCCAGGTGCACGGAAGAGGTGCGTTCAGCTCAGTGTGCGCCTGTGTATTTATAAACAACACGCCCACACCCAGGTGCACGGTAGAGGTGCGTTCAGCTCAGTGTACACCTGTGTATTTATAAACCACACACCCACGCCCAGGTGCACGGAAGAGGTGCGTTCAGCTCAGTGTACGCCTGTGTATTTATAAACCACACACCCACTCCCAGGTGCACGGAAGAGGTGCGTTCAGCTCAGTGTGCACTTGTGTATTTATAAACAACACGCCCACACCAAGGTGCACGGAAGAGGTGCATTCAGCTCAGTGTGTACCTGTGTATTTGTAAACCACACGCCCACACCCAGCTCAGGTAGAGGTGCGTTCAGCTCAGTGTGTACCTGTGTATTTATAAACCACACGCCCAAACCCAGCACAGGAAGAGGTGCATTCAGCTCAGTGTGTACCTCAGTGTGTACATGTGTGTTTATACACCACATGCCCACGCCCAAGTCCATGGAAGAGGTGCGTTGAGCTCAGTGTGCACCTGTGTATTTATAAACCACAGGTCCACACCCAGGTGCACGGAAGAGGTGCGTTCAGCTCAGTGTGTATCAGTGTGTTTTTAAACCACACGCCCACACCCAGGTGCACGGAAGAGGTGCGTTCAGCTCAGTGTGTGCCTGTGTATTTATAAACCACACGCCCACTCTCAGGTGCACGGAAGAGGTGCGTTCAGCTCATTGTGTGCCTGTGTATTTATAAACCACACGCCCACGCCCACGCCCAGGTGCACGGAAGAGGTGCGTTCAGCTCAGTGTGCACCTGTGTATTTATAAACCACACGCCCACACCCTTTGCACGGAAGAGGTGCGTTCAGATCAGTGTGCACCTGTGTATTTATAAACCACACGCCCACACCCAAGTGCATGGACGAGGTGCGTTCAGCTCAGTGTACACCTGTGTATTTATAAACCAAACACCCACGCCCAGGTGCACGGAAGAGGTGCGTTCAGCTCAGTGTACGCCTGTGTATTTATAAACCACACACCCACGCCCAGGTGCACGGAAGAGGTGCGTTCAGCTCAGTGTGCGCCTGTTTTTTTATAAACCACACGCCCACACCCAGGTGCACGGAAGAGGTGCGTTCATCTCAGTGTGCGCCTGTGTATGTATAAACCACATGCCCACACTCAAGTGCACGGAAGATGTGCGTTCAGCTCAGTGTGCGCCTGTGTTTATACACCACACACCCACACCCAGGTGTATGGAAGAGGTGCATTCAGCTCAGTGTGCACCTGTGTATTTATACTACACACGCCCACACCCAGGAGCACGGAAGAGGTGCATTCAGCTCAGTGTGTGCCTGTGTATTTATACACCACATGCCCAGGTGCACGGAAGAGGTGCATTCAGCTCAGTGTGCACCTGTGTATTTATACACCACACGCCCACACCGAGGTGCACGAAGAGGTGCGTTCAGCTCAGTGTGCACCTGTGTATTTATACACCACACGCCCACACCGAGGTGCACGAAGAGGTGCATTCAGCTCAGTGTGTGCCTGTGTATTTATACACCACATGCCCAGGTGCACGGAAGAGGTGCATTCAGCTCAGTGTGCACCTGTGTATTTATACACCACACACCCACACCCAGCTGTATGGAAGAGGTGCATTCAGCTCAGTGTGCACCTGTGTATCTACAGCACACGCCCAAACCCAGGTGCACCGAAGAGGTGCATTCAGCTCAGTGTGCACCTGTGCATCTAAAGCACACGCCCACACTCAGGTGCACGGAAGAGGTGCATTTAGCTCAGTGTGTACCTGTGCATCTAAAGCACATGCCCAAACCCAGGTGCACGGAAGAGGTGCATTCAGCTCAGTGTGCACCTGTGCATCTAAAGCACACGCCCACACTCAGGTGCACGGAAGAGGTGCGTTCAGCTCAGTGTGTGCCTGTGTATTTATAAACCACACGCCCACAGCAAAGTGCACGGAAGAAGTGCATTCCGCTCAGTGTGTGCCTGTGTGTTTATAAACCACACACCCAGGTGCTCGGAAGAGGTGCGTTCAGCTCAGTGTACGCCTGTGTGTTTATAAACCACACGCCCACGCCCAGGTGCACGGAAGAGGTGCATTCAGCTCAGTGTGTGCCTGTGTGTTTATAAACCACACGATCACGCCCAGGTGCTCGGAAGAGGTGCGTTCAGCTCAGTGTACGCCTGTGTGTTTATACACCACACACCCACACCCAGGTGTATGGAAGAGGTGCATTCAGCTCAGTGTGCACCTGTGTATTTATACACCACACGCCCACACCCAGGTGCACGGAAGAGGTGCATTCAGCTCCGTGTGTGCCTGTGTATTTATACACCACATGCCCAGGTGCACGGAAGAGGTGCATTCAGCTCAGTGTGCACCTGTGTATTTATACACCACACGCCCACACCCAGGTGCACGGAAGAGGGGCGTTCAGCTCAGTGTGCGCCTGTGTTTATACACCACACACCCACACTCAGGTGTATGGAAGAGGTGCATTCAGCTCAGTGTGCACCTGTGTATTTATACACCACATGCCCACGCCCAGGTGCACCGAAGAGGAGCATTCAGCTCAGTGTGCACCTGTGTAGTTATAAACTACACGGCCAAACCCAGGTGCACGGAAGAGGTGCATTCAGCTCAGTGTGTACCTATGTAGTTATAAACCACAAGCCCACACCCAGGTGCACGGAAGAGGTGCATTCAGCTCAGTGTGTACCTGTGTATTTATAAACCACACGCCCACACCCAGGTGCACGGAAGAGGTGCATTCAGCTCAGTGTGTACCTGTGTATTTATAAACCACACGTCCACACCCAGGTCCACGGAAGAGGTGCATTCAGCTCAGTGTGTACCTGTGTATTTATAAACCACACGTCCACACCCAGTTCCATCGAAGAGGTGCATTCAGCTCAGTGTGTACCTGTGTATTTATAAACCACACGGCAAATACCCATAGTCCAGGGGGAGAGTAAGATAAAATGCCCCGGCTGGCTCTCTATACAGTAAAGTAAAATGCACCAGGCAAACCACCTTGCCCAAGACCAGTCTCTCCTACCCCAGCCTCCTCCATGCACTAGATAGCATGTGGAGACCCCACGGCAAATGCCTATAGTCCAGGGGGAGAGTATGATAAAATGCCCCGGCTGGCTCTCTATACAGTAAAGTAAAATGCACCAGGCAAACCACCTTGCACAAGACCAGTCTGACCTACCCCTGCCTCCTTCATGCGCTAGATAGCATGTGGAGACCCCACAGCACCTGCCCATATTCCAGGGGAGAGTAAGATAAAATGCCCCGGCAGGCTCCTTATACAGTAAAGTAAAATGCACCAGGCAAACCACCTTGCCCGAGACCAGTCTGACCTACCACTGCCTCATTCATGCACTAGATAGCATGTGGAGACCCCATGGCAACTGCCCATAGTCCACAGGGTGAGTAAGACAAAATGCCCCAGCTGTCTCTATATACAGTAAAGTAAAATGCACCAGGCAAACGACCTTGCACAAGACCAGTCTAACCTACCCCTGCCTCCTTCATGCACTAGATAGCATGTGGAGACCCCACGGCAACTGCCCATATTCCAGGGGGCGAGTAAGATAAAATGCACCGGCAGGCTCTCTATACAGTAAAGTAAAATGCACCAGGCAACCCACCTTGCCCAAGACCAGTCTGACCTACCCCTGCCTCCTTCATGCACTAGATATCATGTGGAGACCGAACGACAACTGCCCATAGTCCAGGGGACAGTAAGATAAAATGCCCATGTAGGCACTCTATACAGCAAAGTAAAATTTCCCCAGGCAAACCACCTTGCCCAAGACCAGTCTGACCTACCACTGCCTCATTCATGCACTAGATAGCATGTGGAGACCCCACGGCAACTGCCCATATTCCAGGGGGAGAGTAAGATAAAATGCCCCGGCAGGCTCTCTATACAGTAAAGTAAAATGCACCAGGCAAACCACCTTGCCCAAGACCAGTCTGACCTACCCCTGCCTCCTTCATGCGCTAGATAGCATGTGGAGACCCCACGGCAACTGCCCATATTCCAGGGGGAGACAAAGATAAAATGCCCCGACAGTCTCCTTATACAGTAAAGTAAAATGCACCAGGCAAACCACTTTGCCCAAGACCAGTCTGACCTACCCCTGCCTCCTTCATGCACTAGATAGCATGTGGAGACCCCACGGGAAATGCCCATAGTCCAGGGGGAGAGTAAGATAAAATGCCCTGGCAGGCTCTCTATGCAGTAAAGTAAAATGCACCAGGCAAACCACCTTGCCCAAGACCAATCTGATCTACCCCAGCCTCCTCCATGCACTAGATAGCATGTGGAGACCCCACGGCAAATGCCCATAGTCCAGGGGGAGAGTAAGATAAAATGCCCCGGCAGGCTCTCTATGCAGTAAAGTAAAATGCACCAGGCAAACCACCTTGCCCAAGACCAGTCTGACCTACCCCTGCCTCCTTCATGCACTAGATAGCATGTGGAGACCCCACGGGAAATGCCCATAGTCCAGGGGGAGAGTAAGATAAAATGCCCTGGCAGGCTCTCTATGCAGTAAAGTAAAATGCACCAGGCAAACCACCTTGCCCAAGACCAATCTGATCTACCCCAGCCTCCTCCATGCACTAGATAGCATGTGGAGACCCCACGGCAAATGCCCATA
This sequence comes from Ambystoma mexicanum, assembly GCF_040938575.1. Lineage (NCBI taxonomy): Eukaryota > Metazoa > Chordata > Amphibia > Caudata > Ambystomatidae > Ambystoma > Ambystoma mexicanum. Next base: position 16,050,498 of record NC_090935.1, read on the forward strand.
GTCCAGGGGGAGAGTAAGATAAAATGCAGCAGCAGGCTCTCTATGCAGTAAAGTAAAATGCACCAGGCAAACCACCTTGCCCAAGACCAGTCTGACCTACCACTGCCTCATTCATGCCCTAGATAGCATGTGGAGACCCCATGGCAACTGGCCATAGTCCAGGGGGAGAGTAAGATAAAATGACCGGGCAGGCTCTCTATACAGTAAAGTAAAATGCACCAGGCAAACCACCTTGCCCAAGACCAGTCTGACCTACCACTGCCTCATTCATGCACTAGATAGCATGTGGAGACCCCACAGCAACTGCCCATAGTCCAGGGGGAGACAAAGATAGAATGCCCCGACAGTCTCCTTATACAGTAAAGTAAAATACACTAGGCAAACCACTTTACCCAAGACCAGTCTGACCTACCCCTGCCTTCTTCATGCACTAGATAGCATGTGGAGACCCCACGGCAACTGCCCATAGTCCAGGGGAGAGTAAGATAAAATGCCCCGGCAGGCTCTCTATACAGTAAAGTAAAATGCACCAGGCAACCCACCTTGCCCAAGACCACTCTGACCTACCCCTGCCTCATTGATGCACTAGATAGCATGTGGAGACCCCACGGCAACTGCCCATATTCCAGAGTGAGAGTAAGATAAAATGCCCCGGTATGCTCCTTATACAGTAAAGTAAAATGCACCAGGCAACGACCTTGCCCAAGACCAGTCTGACCTACCCCTGCCTCATTGATGCACTAGATAGCATGTGGAGACCCCACGGCAACTGCCCATATTCCAGAGGGAGAGTAAGATAAAATGCCCCGGTAGGCTCCTTATACAGTAAAGTAAAATGCACCAGGCAAACGACCTTGCCCAAAACCAGTCTGACCTACCACTGCCTCATTCATGCACTGGATAGCATGTGGAGACCCCATGGCAACTGCCCACAATCCAGGGGGATAGTAAGATAAAATGCCCCGGCAGGCTCTCTATACAGTAAAGTAAAATGCACCAGGCAAACCAACTTGCGCAAGACCAGTCTGACCTACCCCTGCCTCCTTCATGCACTAGATAGCATGTGGAGACCAACCGGCAACTGCCCATATTCCAGGGGGAGAGTCAGATAAAATGCCCAGGCAGGCTCTCTATACAGTAAAGTAAAATGCACCAGGCAAACCACCTTGCCGAAGACCAGTCTGACCTACCCCTGCCTCCTTCATGCACTAGATAGCATGTGGAGACCCCACGGCAACTGCCCATATTCCATGGGGAGAGTAAGATAAAATGCCCCGGCTGGCTCTCTATACAGTAAAGTAAAATGCACCAGGCAAACCACCTTGCACAAGACCAGTCTGACGTACCCCTGCCTCCTTCATGCGCTAGATAGCATTTGGAGACCCCACAGCAACTGTCCATAGTCCAGGGGGAGAGTAAGATAAAATGCCCCGGCAAGCTCTCTATACAGTAAAGTAAAATGCACCAGTCAAACCACCTTGCCCAAGCAGTCTGACCTACCACAGCCTCATTCATGCACTAGGTAGCATGTGGAGACCCCACGACAACTGCCCATAGTCCAGGTTAGAGTAAGATAAAATGCCCCGGCAGGCTCTCTATACAGTAAAGTAAAATGCACCAGGCAAACGACCTTGCCCAAGACCAGTCTGACCTACCACAGCCTCATTCATGCACTAGATAGCATGTGGAGACCCCTTGGCAACTGCCCATTTTCCTGGGGGAGAGTAAGATAAAATGCCCCGGCAGGCTCTCTATACAGTAAAGTAAAATGCACCAGGCAAACCACCTTGCCCAAGACCAGTCTGACCTACCACTGCCTCATTCATGCACTAGATAGCATGTGGAGACCCCACGGCAAATGCCCATAGTCCAGGGGGAGAGTAAGATAAAATGCCCCGGCAGGCTCTCTATGCAGTAAAGTAAAATGCACCAGGCAAACCATCTTGCCCAAGACCAGTCTGACCTACCCCTGCCTCCTTCATGCACTAGATAGCATGTGGAGACCCCACGGCAACTACCCATATTCCAGGGGAGAGTAAGATAAAATGCCCCGGCAGGCTCTCTATGCAGTAAAGTAAAATGCACCAGGCAAACCATCTTGCCCAAGACCAGTCTGACCTACCCCTGCCTCCTTCATGCACTAGATAGCATGTGGAGACCCCACGGCAACTACCCATATTCCAGGGGAGAGTAAGATAAAATGCCCCGGCAGGCTCTCTATACAGTAAAGTAAAATACACCAGGCAAACCACCTTGCCCAAGACCAGTCTGACTTCCCACTGCCTCATTCATGCACTAGATAGTATGTGGAGACCCCACGGCAACTGCCGATAGTCCAGGGGGAGAGTAAGATAAAATGCTCCGGCAGGCTCTCTATAAAGTAAAGTAAAATGCACCAGGCAAACCACCTTGCCCAAGACCAGTCTGACCTACCCCTGCCTCCTTCATGCACTAGATAGCATGTGGAAACCCCACGGCATCTGCCCATAGTCCAGGGGGAGAGTAAGATAAAATGCCCCGGCAGGCTCCTTACACAGTAAAGTAAAATGCACCAGGCAAACCACCTTGCACAAGACCAGTCTGACCTACCCCTGCCTCCTTCATGCGCTAGATAGCATGTGGAGACCCCACAGCAACTGCCCATAGTCCAGGGGGAGTGTAAGATAAAATGCCCCAGCAGGCTCTCTATACAGTAAAGTAAAATGCACCAGTCAAACCACCTTGCCCGAGACCAGTCTGACCTACCACAGCCTCATTCATGCACGATAGCATGTGGAGACCGCACGGCAAATGCCCATAGTCCAGGGGGAGAGTAAGATAAAATGCTGAGGCAGGCTCTCTATGCAGTAAAGTAAAATGCACCAGGCAAACCACCTTGCCCAAGACCAGTCTGACCTACCCCTGCCTCCTTCATGCACTAGATAGCATGTGGAGACCCCACGGCAACTGCCCATATTCCAGGGGAGAGTAAGATAAAATGACCGGGCAGGATCTCCATACAGTAAAGTAAAATGCACCAGGCAAACTACCTTGCCCAAGACCAGTCTGACCTCCCACTGCCTCATTCATGCACTAGATAGCATGTGGAGACCCCACGGCAACTGCCCATATTCCAGGGGGAGAGTAAGATAAAATGCCCCAGCAGGCTCCTTAAACAGTAAAGTAAAATACACCAGGCAAACCACTTTGCCCAAGACCAGTCTGACCTACCCCTGCCTCCTTCATGCACTAGATAGCATGTGGAGACCCCATGGCAACTGCCCATAGTCCAGGGGAGAGTAAGATAAAATGCCCCGTCAGGCTCTCTATACAGTAAAGTAAAATGCACCAGGCAAACCACCTTGCATAAGACCAGTCTGACCTACCCCTGCCTCCTTCATGCACTAGATAGCATGTGGAGACCCCACGGGAAATGCCCATAGTCCAGGGGGAGAGTAAGATAAAATGCCCTGGCAGGCTCTCTATGCAGTAAAGTAAAATGCACAAGGCAAACCACCTTGCCCAAGACCAATCTGATCTACCCCAGCCTCCTCCATGCACTAGATAGCATGTGGAGACCCCACGGCAAATGCCCATAGTCCAGGGGGAGAGTAAGATAAAATGCAGCAGCAGGCTCTCTATGCAGTAAAGTAAAATGCAGCAGGCAAACCACCTTGCCCAAGACCAGTCTGACCTACCACTGCCTCATTCATGCCCTAGATAGCATGTGGAGACCCCATGGCAACTGGCCATAGTCCAGGGGGAGAGTAAGATAAAATGACCGGGCAGGCTCTCTATACAGTAAAGTAAAATGCACCAGGCAAACCACCTTGCCCAATACCAGTCTGACCTACCACTGCCTCATTCATGCACTAGATAGCATGTGGAGACCCCACAGCAACTGCCCATAGTCCAGGGGGAGACAAAGATAGAATGCCCCGACAGTCTCCTTATACAGTAAAGTAAAATACACTAGGCAAACCACTTTACCCAAGACCAGTCTGACCTACCCCTGCCTCCTTCATGCACTAGATAGCATGTGGAGACCCCACGGCAACTGCCCATAGTCCAGGGGAGAGTAAGATAAAATGCCCCGGCAGGCTCTCTATACAGTAAAGTAAAATGCACCAGGCAACCCACCTTGCCCAAGACCACTCTGACCTACCCCTGCCTCATTGATGCACTAGATAGCATGTGGAGACCCCACGGCAACTGCCCATATTCCAGAGTGAGAGTAAGATAAAATGCCCCGGTATGCTCCTTATACAGTAAAGTAAAATGCACCAGGCAACGACCTTGCCCAAGACCAGTCTGACCTACCCCTGCCTCATTGATGCACTAGATAGCATGTGGAGACCCCACGGCAACTGCCCATATTCCAGAGGGAGAGTAAGATAAAATGCCCCGGTAGGCTCCTTATACAGTAAAGTAAAATGCACCAGGCAAACGACCTTGCCCAAAACCAGTCTGACCTACCACTGCCTCATTCATGCACTGGATAGCATGTGGAGACCCCATGGCAACTGCCCACAATCCAGGGGGATAGTAAGATAAAATGCCCCGGCAGGCTCTCTATACAGTAAAGTAAAATGCACCAGGCAAACCAACTTGCGCAAGACCAGTCTGACCTACCCCTGCCTCCTTCATGCACTAGATAGCATGTGGAGACCAACCGGCAACTGCCCATATTCCAGGGGGAGAGTCAGATAAAATGCCCAGGCAGGCTCTCTATACAGTAAAGTAAAATGCACCAGGCAAACCACCTTGCCGAAGACCAGTCTGACCTACCCCTGCCTCCTTCATGCACTAGATAGCATGTGGAGACCCCACGGCAACTGCCCATATTCCATGGGGAGAGTAAGATAAAATGCCCCGGCTGGCTCTCTATACAGTAAAGTAAAATGCACCAGGCAAACCACCTTGCACAAGACCAGTCTGACGTACCCCTGCCTCCTTCATGCGCTAGATAGCATTTGGAGACCCCACAGCAACTGTCCATAGTCCAGGGGGAGAGTAAGATAAAATGCCCCGGCAAGCTCTCTATACAGTAAAGTAAAATGCACCAGTCAAACCACCTTGCCCAAGACCAGTCTGACCTACCACAGCCTCATTCATGCACTAGGTAGCATGTGGAGACCCCACGACAACTGCCCATAGTCCAGGTTAGAGTAAGATAAAATGCCCCGGCAGGCTCTCTATACAGTAAAGTAAAATGCACCAGGCAAACGACCTTGCCCAAGACCAGTCTGACCTACCACAGCCTCATTCATGCACTAGATAGCATGTGGAGACCCCTTGGCAACTGCCCATTTTCCTGGGGGAGAGTAAGATAAAATGCCCCGGCAGGCTCTCTATACAGTAAAGTAAACTGCACCAGGCAAACCACCTTGCCCAAGACCAGTCTGACCTACCACTGCCTCATTCATGCACTAGATAGCATGTGGAGACCCCACGGCAAATGCCCATAGTCCAGGGGGAGAGTAAGATAAAATGCCCCGGCAGGCTCTCTATGCAGTAAAGTAAAATGCACCAGGCAAACCATCTTGCCCAAGACCAGTCTGACCTACCCCTGCCTCCTTCATGCACTAGATAGCATGTGGAGACCCCACGGCAACTACCCATATTCCAGGGGAGAGTAAGATAAAATGCCCCGGCAGGCTCTCTATGCAGTAAAGTAAAATGCACCAGGCAAACCATCTTGCCCAAGACCAGTCTGACCTACCCCTGCCTCCTTCATGCACTAGATAGCATGTGGAGACCCCACGGCAACTACCCATATTCCAGGGGAGAGTAAGATAAAATGCCCCGGCAGGCTCTCTATACAGTAAAGTAAAATACACCAGGCAAACCACCTTGCCCAAGACCAGTCTGACTTCCCACTGCCTGATTCAAGCACTAGATAATATGTGGAGACCCCACGGCAACTGCCGATAGTCCAGGGGGAGAGTAAGATAAAATGCTCCGGCAGGCTCTCTATAAAGTAAAGTAAAATGCACCAGGCAAACCACCTTGCCCAAGACCAGTCTGACCTACCCCTGCCTCCTTCATGCACTAGATAGCATGTGGAAACCCCACGGCATCTGCCCATAGTCCAGGGGGAGAGTAAGATAAAATGCCCCGGCAGGCTCCTTACACAGTAAAGTAAAATGCACCAGGCAAACCACCTTGCACAAGACCAGTCTGACCTACCCCTGCCTCCTTCATGCGCTAGATAGCATGTGGAGACCCCACAGCAACTGCCCATAGTCCAGGGGGAGTGTAAGATAAAATGCCCCAGCAGGCTCTCTATACAGTAAAGTAAAATGCACCAGTCAAACCACCTTGCCCGAGACCAGTCTGACCTACCACAGCCTCATTCATGCACGATAGCATGTGGAGACCGCACGGCAAATGCCCATAGTCCAGGGGGAGAGTAAGATAAAATGCTGAGGCAGGCTCTCTATGCAGTAAAGTAAAATGCACCAGGCAAACCACCTTGCCCAAGACCAGTCTGACCTACCCCTGCCTCCTTCATGCACTAGATAGCATGTGGAGACCCCACGGCAACTGCCCATATTCCAGGGGAGAGTAAGATAAAATGACCGGGCAGGATCTCCATACAGTAAAGTAAAATGCACCAGGCAAACTACCTTGCCCAAGACCAGTCTGACCTCCCACTGCCTCATTCATGCACTAGATAGCATGTGGAGACCCCACGGCAACTGCCCATATTCCAGGGGGAGAGTAAGATAAAATGCCCCAGCAGGCTCCTTAAACAGTAAAGTAAAATACACCAGGCAAACCACTTTGCCCAAGACCAGTCTGACCTACCCCTGCCTCCTTCATGCACTAGATAGCATGTGGAGACCCCACGGCAACTGCCCATAGTCCAGGGGAGAGTAAGATAAAATGCCCCGTCAGGCTCTCTATACAGTAAAGTAAAATGCACCAGGCAAACCACCTTGCATAAGACCAGTCTGACCTACCCCTGCCTCATTCATGCACTAGATAGCATCTGGAGGCCCCACAACAACTGCCCATATTCCAGGGGGAGAGTAAGATAAAATGCCCCAGCAGGCTCCTTATACAGTAAAGTAAAATGCACCAGGCAACCCACCTTGCCCAAGACCAGTCTGACCTACCCCTGCCTCCTTCATGCACTAGATAGCATGTGGAGATCCCATGGCAACTGCCCATATTCCAGAGGGAGAGTAAGATAAAATGCCCCGGCAGGCTCTCTATACAGTAAAGTAAAATGCACCAGGCAAACCACTTTGCCCAAGACCAGTCTGACCTACCACTGCCTCATTCATGCACTAGATAGCATGTGGAGACCCCACGGCAACTGCCCATATTCCAGGGGGAGAGTAAGATAAAATGCCCCGGCAGGCTCTCTATACAGTAAAGTAAAATGCACCATGCAAACCACTTTGCCCAAGACCAGTCTGACCTACCACTGCCTCATTCATGCACTAGATAGCATGTGGAGACCCCACGGCAACTGCCCATATTCCAGGGGGAGAGTAAGATAAAATGCCCCGGCAGGCTCTCTATACAGTAAAGTAAAATGCACCCGTCAAACCACCTTGCCCAAGACCAGTCTGACCTACCACAGCCTCATTCATGCACTAGTTAGCATGTGGAGACCGAACGACAACTGCCCATAGTCCAGGGGAGAGTAAGATAAAATGCCCCGGCAGGCTCTCTGTACAGTAAAGTAAAATGCACCAGTCAAACCACCTTGCCCAAGACCAGTCTGACCTACCACAGCCTCATTCATGCACTAGGTAGCATGTGGAGACCGAACGACAACTGCCCATAGTCCAGGGGAGAGTAAGATAAAATGCCCCGGCAGACTCTCTATACAGTAAAATAAAATGCACCAGGCAAACCACCTTGCCCAAGACCAGTCTGACCTACCACAGCCTCATTCATGCACTAGATAGCATGTGGAGACCCCACGGGAAATGCCCATAGTCCAGGGGGAGAGTAAGATAAAATGCCCCGGCAGGCTCTCTATGCAGTAAAGTAAAATGCACCAGGCAAACCACCATGCCCAAGACCAGTCTGACCTACCCCTGCCTCCTTCATGCACTAGATAGCATGTGGAGACCCCACGGCAACTGCCCATATTCCAGGGGAGAGTAAGATAAAATGCCCCGGCAATCTCCTTATACAGTAAAGTAAAATGCACCATGCAGACCACCTTTCCCAAGGCCAGTCTGACCTACCACTGCCTCATTCATGCACTAGATAGCATGTGGAGACCCCATGGCAACTGCCCATAGTCCAGGGGGAGAGTTAGATAAAACGACCGGGCAGGCTCTCTATACAGTAAAGTAAAATGCACCAGGCAAACGACCTTGCCCAAGACCAGTCTGACCTACAACTGCCTCATTCATGCACTAGATAGCATGTGGAGACCCGACGGCAACTGCCCATATTCCAAGGGGAGAGTAAGATAAAATGCCCCGGCTGGCTCCTTATACAGTAAAGTAAAATACACCAGGCAAACCACCTTGGCCAAGACCAGTCTGACCTACCCCTGCCTCCTTCATGCACTAGATAGCATGTGGAGACCCCACGGCAACTGCTCATATTCCAGGAGGAGAGTAAGATAAAATGCCCAGGCAGGCTCTCTATACGGTAAAGTAAAATGCACAAGGCAAACCACCTTGCCCAAAACCAGTCTGACCTACCACAGCCTCATTCATGCACTAGATAGCATGTGGAGACCCCACAGCAACTGCCCATGGTCCAGGGGGAGAGTAAGATAAAATGCCCCGGCAGGCTCTCTATACAGTAAAGTAAAATGCACCAGGCAAACCACCTTGCCCAAGACCAGTCTGACCTACCACTGCCTCATTCATGCACTAGATAGCATGTGGAGACCCCACGGCAAATGCCCTTAGTCCAGGGGGAGAGTAAGATAAAATGCCCCGGCAGGCTCTCTATGCAGTAAAGTAAAATGCACCAGGCAAACCATCTTGCCCAAGACCAGTCTGACCTACCCCTGCCTCCTTCATGCACTAGATAGCATGTGGAGACCCCACGGCAACTACCCATATTCCAGGGGAGAGTAAGATAAAATGCCCCGGCAGGCTCCTTATACAGTAAAGTGAAATGCACCATGCAAACCACCTTGCCCAAGACCAGTCTGACCTACCACTGCCTCATTCATGCACTAGATAGCATGTGGAGACCCCATGGCAACTGCCCATAGTCCAGGGGGAGAGTTAGATAAAATGACCGGGCAGGCTCTCTATACAGTAAAGTAAAATGCACCAGGCAAACCACCTTGCCCAAGACCAGTCTGACCTACCCCAGCCTCATTCATGCACTAGATAGCATGTGGAGACCCGACGGCAACTGCCCATATTCCAGGGGGAGAGTAAGATAAAATGCCCCGGCAGGCTCTCTATACAGTAAAGTAAAATACACCAGGCAAACCACCTTGGCCAAGACCAGTCTGACCTACCCCTGCCTCCTTCATGCACTAGATAGCATGTGGAGACCCCACGGCAACTGCCCATATTCCAGGGGGAGAGTAAGTTAAAATGCCCAGGCAGACTCTCTATACAGTAAAGTAAAATGCACCAGTCAAACCACCTTGCCCAAGACCAGTCGGACCTACCACAGCCTCATTCATGCACTAGGTAGCATGTGGAGACCGAACGACAACTGCCCATAGTCCAGGGGAGAGTAAGATAAAATGCCCCGGCAGACTCTCTATACAGTAAAATAAAATGCACCAGGCAAACCACCTTGCCCAAGACCAGTCTGACCTACCCCTGCCTCCTTCATGCACTAGATAACATGTGGAGACCCCACGGCAACTGCCCATATTCCAGGGGAGAGTAAGATAAAATGCCCCGGCAATCTCCTTATACAGTAAAGTAAAATGCACCATGCAGACCACCTTTCCCAAGACCAGTCTGACCTACCCCTGCCTCCTTCATGCACTAGATAGCATGTGGAGACCCCACGGCAACTGCCCATATTCCAGGGGAGAGTAAGATAAAATGCCCCGGCAATCTCCTTATACAGTAAAGTAAAATGCACCATGCAGACCACCTTTCCCAAGACCAGTCTGACCTACCACTGCCTCATTCATGCACTAGATAGCATGTGGAGACCCCATGGCAACTGCCCATAGTCCAGGGGGAGAGTAAGTTAAAATGCCCAGGCAGACTCTCTATACAGTAAAGTAAAATGCACCAGGCAAACCACCTTGCCCAAGACCAGTCTGACCTACCCCTGCCTCCTTCATGCACTAGATAGCATGTGGAGACCCCACGGGAAATGCCCATAGTCCAGGGGGAGAGTAAGATAAAATGCCCCGGCAGGCTCTCTATGCAGTAAAGTAAAATGCACCAGGCAAACCACCATGCCCAAGACCAGTCTGACCTACCCCTGCCTCCTTCATGCACTAGATAGCATGTGGAGACCCCACGGCAACTGCCCATATTCCAGGGGAGAGTAAGATAAAATGCCCCGGCAATCTCCTTATACAGTAAAGTAAAATGCACCATGCAGACCACCTTTCCCAAGACCAGTCTGACCTACCATTGCCTCATTCATGCACTAGATAGCATGTGGAGACCCCATGGCAACTGCCCATAGTCCAGGGGGAGAGTTAGATAAAACGACCGGGCAGGCTCTCTATACAGTAAAGTAAAATGCACCAGGCAAACGACCTTGCCCAAGACCAGTCTGACCTACAACTGCCTCATTCATGCACTAGATAGCATGTGGAGACCCGACGGCAACTGCCCATATTCCAAGGGGAGAGTAAGATAAAATGCCCCGGCTGGCTCCTTATACAGTAAAGTAAAATGCACCAGGCAAACCACCTTGGCCAAGACCAGTCTGACCTACCCCTGCCTCCTTCATGCACTAGATAGCATGTGGAGACCCCACGGCAACTGCTCATATTCCAGGAGGAGAGTAAGATAAAATGCCCAGGCAGGCTCTCTATACAGTAAAGTAAAATGCACAAGGCAAACCACCTTGCCCAAAACCAGTCTGACCTACCACAGCCTCATTCATGCACTAGATAGCATGTGGAGACCCCACAACAACTGCCCATGGTCCAGGGGGAGAGTAAGATAAAATGCCCCGGCAGGCTCTCTATACAGTAAAGTAAAATGCACCAGGCAAACCACCTTGCCCAAGACCAGTCTGACCTACCCCTGCCTCCTTCATGCACTAGATAGCATGTGGAGACCCCACAGCAAATGCCCATAGTCCAGGGGGAGAGTAAGATAAAATGCCCCGGCAGGCTCTCTATGCAGTAAAGTAAAATGCACCAGGCAAACCATCTTGCCCAAGACCAGTCTGACCTACCCCTGCCTCCTTCATGCACTAGATAGCATGTGGAGACCCCACGGCAACTACCCATATTCCAGGGGAGAGTAAGATAAAATGCCCCGGCAGGCTCCTTATACAGTAAAGTGAAATGCACCATGCAAACCACCTTGCCCAAGACCAGTCTGACCTACCACTGCCTCATTCATGCACTAGATAGCATGTGGAGACCCCATGGCAACTGCCCATAGTCCAGGGGGAGAGTTAGATAAAATGACCGGGCAGGCTCTCTATACAGTAAAGTAAAATGCACCAGGCAAACCACCTTGCCCAAGACCAGTCTGACCTACCCCAGCCTCATTCATGCACTAGATAGCATGTGGAGACCCGACGGCAACTGCCCATATTCCAGGGGGAGAGTAAGATAAAATGCCCCGGCAGGCTCTCTATACAGTAAAGTAAAATACACCAGGCAAACCACCTTGGCCAAGACCAGTCTGACCTACCCCTGCCTCCTTCATGCACTAGATAGCATGTGGAGACCCCACGGCAACTGCCCATATTCCAGGGGGAGAGTAAGTTAAAATGCCCAGGCAGACTCTCTATACAGTAAAGTAAAATGCACCAGGCAAACCACCTTGCCCAAGACCAGTCTGACCTCCCACTGCCTCCTTCATGCACTAGATAGCATGTGGAAACCCCACGGCAACTGCCCATAGTCCAGGGGGAGAGTAAGATAAAATGCCCCGGCAGGCTCCTTACACAGTAAAGTAAAATGCACCAGGCAAACCACCTTGCAAAAGACCAGTCTGACCTACCCCTGCCTCCTTCATGCGCTAGATAGCATGTGGAGACCCCACAGCAACTGCCCATAGTCCAGGGGGAGTGTAAGATAAAATGCCCCGGCAGGCTCTCTATACAGTAAAGTAAAATGCACCAGTCAAACCACCTTGCCCAAGACCAGTCTGACCTACCACAGCCTCATTCATGCACTAGATAGCATGTGGAGACCCCACAGCAAATGCCCATAGTCCAGGGGGAGAGTAAGATAAAATGCTGAGGCAGGCTCTCTATGCAGTAAAGTAAAATGCACCAGGCAAACCACCTTGCCCAAGACCAGTCTGACCTACCCCTGCCTCCTTCATGCACTAGATAGCATGTGGAGACCCCACGGCAACTGCCCATATTCCAGGGGAGAGTAAGATAAAATGCCCCGGCAGGCTCCTTATACAGTAAAGTAAAATGCGCCAGGCAAACCACCTTGCCCAAGACCAGTCTGACCTACCACAGCCTCATTCATGCACTAGATAGCATGTGGAGACCCCACAGCAACTGCCCATGGTCCAGGGGGAGAGTAAGATAAAATGCCCCGGCAGGCTCTCTATACAGTAAAGTAAAATGCACCAGGCAAACCACCTTGCCCAAGACCAGTCTGACCTACCACTGCCTCATTCATGCACTAGATAGCATGTGGAGACCCCACGGCAAATGCCCATAGTCCAGGGGGAGAGTAAGATAAAATGCCCCGGCAGGCTCTCTATGCAGTAAAGTAAAATGCACCAGGCAAACCATCTTGCCCAAGACCAGTCTGACCTACCCCTGCCTCCTTCATGCACTAGATAGCATGTGGAGACCCCACGGCAACTACCCATATTCCAGGGGAGAGTAAGATAAAATGCCCCGGCAGGCTCCTTATACAGTAAAGTGAAATGCACCATGCAAACCACCTTGCCAAAGACCAGTCTGACCTACCACTGCCTCATTCATGCACTAGATAGCATGTGGAGACCCCATGGCAACTGCCCATAGTCCAGGGGGAGAGTTAGATAAAATGACCGGGCAGGCTCTCTATACAGTAAAGTAAAATGCACCAGGCAAACCACCTTGCCCAAGACCAGTCTGACCTACCCCAGCCTCATTCATGCACTAGATAGCATGTGGAGACCCGACGGCAACTGCCCATATTCCAGGGGGAGAGTAAGATAAAATGCCCCGGCAGGCTCTCTATACAGTAAAGTAAAATACACCAGGCAAACCACCTTGGCCAAGACCAGTCTGACCTACCCCTGCCTCCTTCATGCACTAGATAGCATGTGGAGCCCCCACGGCAACTGCCCATATTCCAGGGGGAGAGTAAGTTAAAATGCCCAGGCAGGCTCTCTATACAGTAAAGTAAAATGCACCGGTCAAACCACCTTGCCCAAGACCAGTCTGACCTACCACAGCCTCATTCATGCACTAGGTAGCATGTGGAGACCGAACGACAACTGCCCATAGTCCAGGGGAGAGTAAGATAAAATGCCCCGGCAGACTCTCTATACAGTAAAATAAAATGCACCAGGCAAACCACCTTGCCCAAGACCAGTCTGACCTACCACAGCCTCATTCATGCACTAGATAGCATGTGGAGACCCCACGGGAAATGCCCATAGTCCAGGGGGAGAGTAAGATAAAATGCCCCGGCAGGCTCTCTATGCAGTAAAGTAAAATGCACCAGGCAAACCACCATGCCCAAGACCAGTCTGACCTACCCCTGCCTCCTTCATGCACTAGATAGCATGTGGAGACCCCACGGCAACTGCCCATATTACAGGGGAGAGTAAGATAAAATGCCCCGGCAATCTCCTTATACAGTAAAGTAAAATGCACCATGCAGACCACCTTTCCCAAGACCAGTCTGACCTACCACTGCCTCATTCATGCACTAGATAGCATGTGGAGACCCCATGGCAACTGCCCATAGTCCAGGGGGAGAGTTAGATAAAACGACCGGGCAGGCTCTCTATACAGTAAAGTAAAATGCACCAGGCAAACGACCTTGCCCAAGACCAGTCTGACCTACAACTGCCTCATTCATGCACTAGATAGCATGTGGAGACCCGACGGCAACTGCCCATATTCCAAGGGGAGAGTAAGATAAAATGCCCCGGCTGGCTCCTTATACAGTAAAGTAAAATGCACCAGGCAAACCACCTTGGCCAAGACCAGTCTGACCTACCCCTGCCTCCTTCATGCACTAGATAGCATGTGGAGACCACACGGCAACTGCTCATATTCCAGGAGGAGAGTAAGATAAAATGCCCAGGCAGGCTCTCTATACAGTAAAGTAAAATGCACAAGGCAAACCACCTTGCCCAAAACCAGTCTGACCTACCACAGCCTCATTCATGCACTAGATAGCATGTGGAGACCCCACAGCAACTGCCCATGGTCCAGGGGGAGAGTAAGATAAAATGCCCCGGCAGGCTCTCTATACAGTAAAGTAAAATGCACCAGGCAAACCACCTTGCCCAAGACCAGTCTGACCTACCCCTGCCTCCTTCATGCACTAGATAGCATGTGGAGACCCCACAGCAAATGCCCATAGTCCAGGGGGAGAGTAAGATAAAATGCCCTGGCAGGCTCTCTATGCAGTAAAGTAAAATGCACCAGGCAAACCATCTTGCCCAAGACCAGTCTGACCTACCACTGCCTCCTTCATGCACTAGATAGCATGTGGAGACCCCACGGCAACTACCCATATTCCAGGGGAGAGTAAGATAAAATGCCCCGGCAGGCTCCTTATACAGTAAAGTGAAATGCACCAGGCAAACCACCTTGCCCAAGACCAGTCTGACCTACCCCAGCCTCATTCATGCACTAGATAGCATGTGGAGACCCGACGGCAACTGCCCATATTCCAGGGGGAGAGTAAGATAAAATGCCCCGGCAGGCTCTCTATACAGTAAAGTAAAATACACCAGGCAAACCCCCTTGGCCAAGACCAGTCTGACCTACCCCTGCCTCCTTCATGCACTAGATAGCATGTGGAGACCCCACGGCAACTGCCCATATTCCAGGGGGAGAGTAAGTTAAAATGCCCAGGCAGACTCTCTATACAGTAAAGTAAAATGCACCAGGCAAACCACCTTGCCCAAGACCAGTCTGACCTCCCACTGCCTCCTTCATGAACTAGATAGCATGTGGAAACCCCACGGCAACTGCCCATAGTCCAGGGGGAGAGTAAGATAAAATGCCCCGGCAGGCTCCTTACACAGTAAAGTAAAATGCACCAGGCAAACCACCTTGCAAAAGACCAGTCTGACCTACCCCTGCCTCCTTCATGCGCTAGATAGCATGTGGAGACCCCACAGCAACTGCCCATAGTCCAGGGGGAGTGTAAGATAAAATGCCCCGGCAGGCTCTCTATACAGTAAAGTAAAATGCACCAGTCAAACCACCTTGCCCAAGACCAGTCTGACCTACCACAGCCTCATTCATGCACTAGATAGCATGTGGAGACCCCACAGCAAATGCCCATAGTCCAGGGGGAGAGTAAGATAAAATGCTGAGGCAGGCTCTCTATGCAGTAAAGTAAAATGCACCAGGAAAACCACCTTGCCCAAGACCAGTCTGACCTACCCCTGCCTCATTCATGCACTAGATAGCATGTGGAGACCCCACGGCAACTGCCCATATTCCAGGGGGAGAGTAAGATAAAATGCCCCAGCAGGCTCCTTAAACAGTAAAGTAAAATACACCAGGCAAACCACTTTGCCCAAGACCAGTCTGACCTACCCCTGCCTCCTTCATGCACTAGATAGCATCTGGAGGCCCCACAACAACTGCCCATATTCCAGGGGGAGAGTAAGATAAAATGCCCCAGCAGGCTCCTTATACAGTAAAGTAAAATGCACCAGGCAACCCACCTTGCCCAAGACCAGTCTGACCTACCCCTGCCTCCTTCATGCACTAGATAGCATGTGGAGATCCCACGGCAACTGCCCATATTCCAGAGGGAGAGTAAGATAAAATGCCCCGGCAGGCTCTCTATACAGTAAAGTAAAATGCACCAGGCAAACCACCTTGCCCAAGACCAGTCTGACCTACCACTGCCTCATTCATGCACTAGATAGCATGTGGAGACCCCACGGCAAATGCCCATAGTCCAGGGGGAGAGTAAGATAAAATGCCCCGGCATGCTCTCTATGCAGTAAAGTAAAATGCACCAGGCAAACCACCTTGCCCAAAACCAGTCTGACCTACCACTGCCTCATTCATGCACTGGATAGCATGTGGAGACCCCATGGCAACTGCCCACAATCCAGGGGGAGAGTAAGATAAAATGCCCCAGCAGGCTCTCTATGCAGTAAAGTAAAATGCACCAGGCAAACCACCTTGCCCAAAACCAGTCTGACCTACCACTGCCTCATTCATGCACTGGATAGCATGTGGAGACCCCATGGCAACTGCCCACAATCCAGGGGGAGAGTAAGATAAAATGCCCCAGCAGGCTCTCTATAAAGTAAAGTAAAATGCACCAGGCAAACCACCTTGCGCAAGACCAGTCTGACCTACCACTGCCTCATTCATGCACTAGGTAGCATGTGGAGACCGAACGACAACTACTGCCCATAGTCCAGGGGAGAGTAAGATAAAATGCCCCAGCAGGCTCTCTATACAGTAAAGTAAAATGCACCAGTCAAACCACCTTGCCCAAGACCAGTCTGACCTACCACAGCCTCATTCATGCACTAGGAAGCATGTGGAGACCGAACGACAACTGCCCATTGTCCAGGGGAGAGTAAGATAAAATGCCCCGGCAGACTCTCTATACAGTAAAATAAAATGCACCAGGCAAACCACCTTGCCCAAGACCAGTCTGACCTACCACAGCCTCATTCATGTACTAGATAGCATGTGGAGACCCCACGGCAACTGTCCATTTTCCTGGGGAAAGTAAGATAAAATGCCCCGGCAGGCTCTCTATACAGTAAAGTAAAATGCACCAGGCAAACCACCTTGCCCAAGACCAGTCTGACCTACCACTGCCTCATTCATGCACTAGATAGCATGTGGAGACCCCACGGCAATTGCCCATAGTCCAGGGGGAGAGTAAGATAAAATGCCCCGGCAGGCTCTCTATGCAGTAAAGTAAAATGCACCAGGCAAACCATCTTGCCCAAGACAAGTCTGAACTACCCCTGCCTCCTTCATGCACTAGATAGCATGTGGAGACCCCACGGCAACTACCCATATTCCAGGGGAGAGTAAGATAAAATGCCCCGGCAGGCTCCTTATACAGTAAAGTAAAATGCACCATGCAAACCACCTTGCCCAAGACCAGTCTGACCTACCACTGCCTCATTCATGCACTAGATAGCATGTGGAGACCCCATGGCAACTGCCCATAGTCCAGGGGGAGAGTTAGATAAAATGACCGGGCAGGCTCTCTATACAGTAAAGTAAAATGCACCAGGCAAACCACCTTGCCCAAGACCAGTCTGACCTACCCCAGCCTCATTCATGCACTAGATAGCATGTGGAGACCCCACGGCAACTGCCCATATTCCAGGGGAGAGTAAGATAAAATGCCCAGGCAGGCTCCTTATACAGTAAAGTAAAATGCACCAGGCAAACCACCTTGCCCAAGACCAGTCTGACCTACCACTGAATCATTCATGCACTAGATAGCATGTGGAGACCCGGCGGTAACTGCCCATATTCCAGGGGGAGAGTAAGATAAAATGCCCCGGCAGGCTCTCTATACAGTAAAGTAAAATGCACCAGGCAAACCACCTTGCACAAGACCAGTCTGACCTACTCCTGCCTCCTTCATGCGCTAGATAGCATGTGGAGACCCCACGGCAAATGCCCATAGTCCAGGGGGAGAGTAAGATAAAATGCTGAGGCAGGCTCTCTATGCAGTAAAGTAAAATGCACCAGGCAAACCACCTTGCCCAAGACCAGTCTGACCTACCCCTGCCTCCTTCATGCACTAGATAGCATGTGGAGACCCCACGGCAACTGCCCATATTCCAGGGGAGAGTAAGATAAAATGCCCCGGCAGGCTCCTTATACAGTAAAGTAAAATGCGCCAGGCAAACCACCTTGCCCGAGACCAGTCTGACCTACCACTGCCTCATTCATGCACTAGATAGCATGTGGAGACCCCATGGCAACTGCCCATAGTCCAGGGGGAGAGTAAGATAAAATGACCGGGCAGGATCTCTATACAGTAAAGTAAAATGCACCAGGCAAACCACCTTGCCCAAGACCAGTCTGACCTCCCACTGCCTCATTCATGCACTAGATAGCATGTGGAGACCCCACGGCAACTGCCCATATTCCAGGGGGAGAGTAAGATAAAATGCCCCAGCAGGCTCCTTAAACAGTAAAGTAAAATACACCAGGCAAACCACTTTGCCCAAGACCAGTCTGACCTACCCCTGCCTCCTTCATGCACTAGATAGCATGTGGAGACCCCACGGCAACTGCCCATAGTCCAGGGGAGAGTAAGATAAAATGCCCCGTCAGGCTCTCTATACAGTAAAGTAAAATGCACCAGGCAAACCACCTTGCATAAGACCAGTCTGACCTACCCCTGCCTCATTCATGCACTAGATAGCATCTGGAGGCCCCACAACAACTGCCCATATTCCAGGGGGAGAGTAAGATAAAATGCCCCAGCAGGCTCCTTATACAGTAAAGTAAAAAGCATCAGGCAACCCACCTTGCCCAAGACCTGTCTGACCTACCCCTGCCTCCTTCATGCACTAGATAGCATGTGGAGATCCCACAGCAACTGCCCATATTCCAGAGGGAGAGTAAGATAAAATGCCCCGGCAGGCTCTCTATGCAGTAAAGTAAAATGCACCAGGCAAACCACCTTGCCCAAAACCAGTCAGACCTACCACTGCCTCATTCATGCACTGGATAGCATGTGGAGACCCCATGGCAACTGCCCACAATCCAGAGGGAGAGTAAGATAAAATGCCCCAGCAGGCTCTCTATAAAGTAAAGTAAAATGCACCAGGCAAACCAACTTGCGCAAGACCAGTCTGACCTACCACTGCCTCATTCATGCACTAGATAGCATGTGGAGACCCCACGGCTACTGCCCATATTCCAGGGGGAGAGTAAGATAAAATGCCCCGGCAGGCTCTCTATACCTTAAAGTAAAATGCACCAGTCAAACCACCTTGCCCAAGACCAGTCTGACCTACCACAGCCTCATTCATGCACTAGGTAGCATGTGGAGACCGAACGACAACTGCCCATAGTCCAGGGGAGAGTAAGATAAAATGCCCCGGCAGGCTCTCTATACAGTTAAGTAAAATGCACCAGTCAAACCACCTTGCCCAAGACCAGTCTGACCTACCACAGCCTCATTCATGCACTAGGTAGCATGTGGAGACCGAACGACAACTGCCCATAGTCCAGGGGAGAGTAAGATAAAATGCCCCGGCAGACTCTCTATACAGTAAAATAAAATGCACCAGGCAAACCACCTTGCCCAAGACCAGTCTGACCTACCACAGCCTCATTCATGCACTAGATAGCATGTGGAGACCCCACGGCAACTGCCCATTTTCCAGGGGAGAGTAAGATAAAATGCCCCGGCAGGCTCTCTATACAGTAAAGTAAAATACACCAGGCAAACCACCTTGGCCAAGACCAGTCTGACCTACCCCTGCCTCCTTCATGCACTAGATAACATGTGGAGACCCCACGGCAACTGCCCATATTCCAGGGGGAGAGTAAGTTAAAATGCCCAGGCAGACTCTGTATACAGTAAAGTAAAATGCACCAGGCAAACCACCTTGCCCAAGACCAGTCTGACCTCCCACTGCCTCATTCATGCACTAGATAGTATGTGGAGACCCCACGGCAACTGCCAATAGTCCAGGGGGAGAGTAAGATAAAATGCTCCGGCAGGCTCTCTATAAAGTAAAGTAAAATGCACCAGGCAAACCACCTTGCCCAAGACCAGTCTGACCTACCCCTGCCTCCTTCATGCACTAGATAGCATGTGGAAACCCCACGGCAACTGCCCATAGTCCGGGGGAGAGTAAGATAAAATGCCCCGGCAGGCTCCTTACACAGTAAAGTAAAATGCACCAGGCAAACCACCTTGCCCAAGACCAGTCTCACCTACCCCTGCCTCCTTCATGCACTAGATAGCATGTGGAGACCCCACAGCAACTGCCCATAGTCCAGGGGGAGTGTAAGATAAAATGCCCCGGCAGGCTCTCTATACAGTAAAGTAAAATGCACCAGTCAAACCACCTTGCCCAAGACCAGTCTGACCTACCACAGCCTCATTCATGCACTAGATAGCATGTGGAGACCCCACGGCAAATGCCCATAGTCCAGGGGGAGAGTAAGATAAAATGCTGAGGCAGGCTCTCTATGCAGTAAAGTAAAATGCGCCAGGCAAACCACCTTGCCCGAGACCAGTCTGACCTACCACTGCCTCATTCATGCACTAGATAGCATGTGGAGACCCCATGGCAACTGCCCATAGTCCAGGGGGAGAGTAAGATAAAATGACCGGGCAGGATCTCTATACAGTAAAGTAAAATGCACCAGGCAAACCACCTTGCCCAAGACCAGTCTGACCTCCCACTGCCTCATTCATGCACTAGATAGCATGTGGAGACCCCACGGCAACTGCCCATATTCCAGGGGGAGAGTAAGATAAAATGCCCCAGCAGGCTCCTTAAACAGTAAAGTAAAATACACCAGGCAAACCACTTTGCCCAAGACCAGTCTGACCTACCCCTGCCTCCTTCATGCACTAGATAGCATGTGGAGACCCCACGGCAACTGCCCATAGTCCAGGGGAGAGTAAGATAAAATGCCCCGTCAGGCTCTCTATACAGTAAAGTAAAATGCACCAGGCAAACCACCTTGCATAAGACCAGTCTGACCTACCCCTGCCTCATTCATGCACTAGATAGCATCTGGAGGCCCCACAACAACTGCCCATATTCCAGGGGGAGAGTAAGATAAAATGCCCCAGCAGGCTCCTTATACAGTAAAGTAAAAAGCACCAGGCAACCCACCTTGCCCAAGACCTGTCTGACCTACCCCTGCCTCCTTCATGCACTAGATAGCATGTGGAGATCCCACAGCAACTGCCCATATTCCAGAGGGAGAGTAAGATAAAATGCCCCGGCAGGCTCTCTATGCAGTAAAGTAAAATGCACCAGGCAAACCACCTTGCCCAAAACCAGTCTGACCTACCACTGCCTCATTCATGCACTGGATAGCATGTGGAGACCCCATGGCAACTGCCCACAATCCAGAGGGAGAGTAAGATAAAATGCCCCAGCAGGCTCTCTATAAAGTAAAGTAAAATGCACCAGGCAAACCAACTTGCGCAAGACCAGTCTGACCTACCACTGCCTCATTCATGCACTAGATAGCATGTGGAGACCCCACGGCTACTGCCCATATTCCAGGGGGAGAGTAAGATAAAATGCCCCGGCAGGCTCTCTATACCTTAAAGTAAAATGCACCAGTCAAACCACCTTGCCCAAGACCAGTCTGACCTACCACTGCCTCATTCATGCACTGGATAGCATGTGGAGACCCCATGGCAACTGCCCACAATCCAGAGGGAGAGTAAGATAAAATGCCCCAGCAGGCTCTCTATAAAGTAAAGTAAAATGCACCAGGCAAACCAACTTGCCCAAAACCAGTCAGACCTACCACTGCCTCATTCATGCACTGGATAGCATGTGGAGACCCCATGGCAACTGCCCACAATCCAGAGGGAGAGTAAGATAAAATGCCCCAGCAGGCTCTCTATAAAGTAAAGTAAAATGCACCAGGCAAACCAACTTGCGCAAGACCAGTCTGACCTACCACTGCCTCATTCATGCACTAGATAGCATGTGGAGACCCCACGGCTACTGCCCATATTCCAGGGGGAGAGTAAGATAAAATGCCCCGGCAGGCTCTCTATACCTTAAAGTAAAATGCACCAGTCAAACCACCTTGCCCAAGACCAGTCTGACCTACCACAGCCTCATTCATGCACTAGGTAGCATGTGGAGACCGAACGACAACTGCCCATAGTCCAGGGGAGAGTAAGATAAAATGCCCCGGCAGACTCTCTATACAGTAAAATAAAATGCACCAGGCAAACCACCTTGCCCAAGACCAGTCTGACCTACCACAGCCTCATTCATGCACTAGATAGCATGTGGAGACCCCACGGCAACTGCCCATTTTCCAGGGGAGAGTAAGATAAAATGCCCCGGCAGGCTCTCTATACAGTAAAGTAAAATACACCAGGCAAACCACCTTGGCCAAGACCAGTCTGACCTACCCCTGCCTCCTTCATGCACTAGATAGCATGTGGAGACCCCACGGCAACTGCCCATATTCCAGGGGGAGAGTAAGTTAAAATGCCCAGGCAGACTCTGTATACAGTAAAGTAAAATGCACCAGGCAAACCACCTTGCCCAAGACCAGTCTGACCTCCCACTGCCTCATTCATGCACTAGATAGTATGTGGAGACCCCACGGCAACTGCCAATAGTCCAGGGGGAGAGTAAGATAAAATGCTCCGGCAGGCTCTCTATAAAGTAAAGTAAAATGCACCAGGCAAACCACCTTGCCCAAGACCAGTCTGACCTACCCCTGCCTCCTTCATGCACTAGATAGCATGTGGAAACCCCACGGCAACTGCCCATAGTCCGGGGGAGAGTAAGATAAAATGCCCCGGCAGGCTCCTTACACAGTAAAGTAAAATGCACCAGGCAAACCACCTTGCCCAAGACCAGTCTCACCTACCCCTGCCTCCTTCATGCACTAGATAGCATGTGGAGACCCCACAGCAACTGCCCATAGTCCAGGGGGAGTGTAAGATAAAATGCCCCGGCAGGCTCTCTATACAGTAAAGTAAAATGCACCAGTCAAACCACCTTGCCCAAGACCAGTCTGACCTACCACAGCCTCATTCATGCACTAGATAGCATGTGGAGACCCCACGGCAAATGCCCATAGTCCAGGGGGAGAGTAAGATAAAATGCTGAGGCAGGCTCTCTATGCAGTAAAGTAAAATGCGCCAGGCAAACCACCTTGCCCGAGACCAGTCTGACCTACCACTGCCTCATTCATGCACTAGATAGCATGTGGAGACCCCATGGCAACTGCCCATAGTCCAGGGGGAGAGTAAGATAAAATGACCGGGCAGGATCTCTATACAGTAAAGTAAAATGCACCAGGCAAACCACCTTGCCCAAGACCAGTCTGACCTCCCACTGCCTCATTCATGCACTAGATAGCATGTGGAGACCCCACGGCAACTGCCCATATTCCAGGGGGAGAGTAAGATAAAATGCCCCAGCAGGCTCCTTAAACAGTAAAGTAAAATACACCAGGCAAACCACTTTGCCCAAGACCAGTCTGACCTACCCCTGCCTCCTTCATGCACTAGATAGCATGTGGAGACCCCACGGCAACTGCCCATAGTCCAGGGGAGAGTAAGATAAAATGCCCCGTCAGGCTCTCTATACAGTAAAGTAAAATGCACCAGGCAAACCACCTTGCATAAGACCAGTCTGACCTACCCCTGCCTCATTCATGCACTAGATAGCATCTGGAGGCCCCACAACAACTGCCCATATTCCAGGGGGAGAGTAAGATAAAATGCCCCAGCAGGCTCCTTATACAGTAAAGTAAAAAGCACCAGGCAACCCACCTTGCCCAAGACCTGTCTGACCTACCCCTGCCTCCTTCATGCACTAGATAGCATGTGGAGATCCCACAGCAACTGCCCATATTCCAGAGGGAGAGTAAGATAAAATGCCCCGGCAGGCTCTCTATGCAGTAAAGTAAAATGCACCAGGCAAACCACCTTGCCCAAAACCAGTCTGACCTACCACTGCCTCATTCATGCACTGGATAGCATGTGGAGACCCCATGGCAACTGCCCACAATCCAGAGGGAGAGTAAGATAAAATGCCCCAGCAGGCTCTCTATAAAGTAAAGTAAAATGCACCAGGCAAACCAACTTGCGCAAGACCAGTCTGACCTACCACTGCCTCATTCATGCACTAGATAGCATGTGGAGACCCCACGGCTACTGCCCATATTCCAGGGGGAGAGTAAGATAAAATGCCCCGGCAGGCTCTCTATACCTTAAAGTAAAATGCACCAGTCAAACCACCTTGCCCAAGACCAGTCTGACCTACCCCTGCCTCCTTCATGCACTAGATAGCATGTGGAGACCCCACGGCAACTGCCCATATTCCAGGGGAGAGTAAGATAAAATGCCCCGGCAGGCTCCTTATACAGTAAAGTAAAATGCGCCAGGCAAACCACCTTGCCCAAGACCAGTCTGACCTACCACAGCCTCATTCATGCACTAGATAGCATGTGGAGACCCCACAGCAACTGCCCATGGTCCAGGGGGAGAGTAAGATAAAATGCCCCGGCAGGCTCTCTATACAGTAAAGTAAAATGCACCAGGCAAACCACCTTGCCCAAGACCAGTCTGACCTACCACTGCCTCATTTATGCACTAGATAGCATGTGGAGACCCCACGGCAAATGCCCATAGTCCAGGGGGAGAGTAAGATAAAATGCCCCGGCAGGCTCTCTATGCAGTAAAGTAAAATGCACCAGGCAAACCATCTTGCCCAAGACCAGTCTGACCTACCCCTGCCTCCTTCATGCACTAGATAGCATGTGGAGACCCCACGGCAACTACCCATATTCCAGGGGAGAGTAAGATAAAATGCCCCGGCAGGCTCCTTATACAGTAAAGTGAAATGCAACATGCAAACCACCTTGCCAAAGACCAGTCTGACCTACCACTGCCTCATTCATGCACTAGATAGCATGTGGAGACCCCATGGCAACTGCCCATAGTCCAGGGGGAGAGTTAGATAAAATGACCGGGCAGGCTCTCTATACAGTAAAGTAAAATGCACCAGGCAAACCACCTTGCCCAAGACCAGTCTGACCTACCCCAGCCTCATTCATGCACTAGATAGCATGTGGAGACCCGACGGCAACTGCCCATATTCCAGGGGGAGAGTAAGATAAAATGCCCCGGCAGGCTCTCTATACAGTAAAGTAAAATACACCAGGCAAACCACCTTGGCCAAGACCAGTCTGACCTACCCCTGCCTCCTTCATGCACTAGATAGCATGTGGAGCCCCCACGGCAACTGCCCATATTCCAGGGGGAGAGTAAGTTAAAATGCCCAGGCAGGCTCTCTATACAGTAAAGTAAAATGCACCAGTCAAACCACCTTGCCTAAGACCAGTCTGACCTACCACAGCCTCATTCATGCACTAGGTAGCATGTGGAGACCGAACGACAACTGCCCATAGTCCAGGGGAGAGTAAGATAAAATGCCCCGGCAGACTCTCTATACAGTAAAATAAAATGCACCAGGCAAACCACCTTGCCCAAGACCAGTCTGACCTACCACAGCCTCATTCATGCACTAGATAGCATGTGGAGACCCCACGGGAAATGCCCATAGTCCAGGGGGAGAGTAAGATAAAATGCCCCGGCAGGCTCTCTATGCAGTAAAGTAAAATGCACCAGGCAAACCACCATGCCCAAGACCAGTCTGACCTACCCCTGCCTCCTTCATGCACTAGATAGCATGTGGAGACCCCTCGGCAACTGCCCATATTCCAGGGGAGAGTAAGATAAAATGCCCCGGCAATCTCCTTATACAGTAAAGTAAAATGCACCATGCAGACCACCTTTCCCAAGACCAGTCTGACCTACCACTGCCTCATTCATGCACTAGATAGCATGTGGAGACCCCATGGCAACTGCCCATAGTCCAGGGGGAGAGTTAGATAAAACGACCGGGCAGGCTCTCTATACAGTAAAGTAAAATGCACCAGGCAAAAGACCTTGCCCAAGACCAGTCTGACCTACAACTGCCTCATTCATGCACTAGATAGCATGTGGAGACCCGACGGCAACTGCCCATATTCCAAGGGGAGAGTAAGATAAAATGCCCCGGCTGGCTCCTTATACAGTAAAGTAAAATGCACCAGGCAAACCACCTTGGCCAAGACCAGTCTGACCTACCCCTGCCTCCTTCATGCACTAGATAGCATGTGGAGACCACACGGCAACTGCTCATATTCCAGGAGGAGAGTAAGATAAAATGCCCAGGCAGGCTCTCTATACAGTAAAGTAAAATGCACAAGGCAAACCACCTTGCCCAAAACCAGTCTGACCTACCACAGCCTCATTCATGCACTAGATAGCATGTGGAGACCCCACAGCAACTGCCCATGGTCCAGGGGGAGAGTAAGATAAAATGCCCCGGCAGGCTCTCTATACAGTAAAGTAAAATGCACCAGGCAAACCACCTTGCCCAAGACCAGTCTGACCTACCCCTGCCTCCTTCATGCACTAGATAGCATGTGGAGACCCCACAGCAAATGCCCATAGTCCAGGGGGAGAGTAAGATAAAATGCCCTGGCAGGCTCTCTATGCAGTAAAGTAAAATGCACCAGGCAAACCATCTTGCCCAAGACCAGTCTGACCTACCACTGCCTCCTTCATGCACTAGATAGCATGTGGAGACCCCACGGCAACTACCCATATTCCAGGGGAGAGTAAGATAAAATGCCCCGGCAGGCTCCTTATACAGTAAAGTGAAATGCACCAGGCAAACCACCTTGCCCAAGACCAGTCTGACCTACCCCAGCCTCATTCATGCACTAGATAGCATGTGGAGACGCGACGGCAACTGCCCATATTCCAGGGGGAGAGTAAGATAAAATGCCCCGGCAGGCTCTCTATACAGTAAAGTAAAATACACCAGGCAAACCCCCTTGGCCAAGACCAGTCTGACCTACCCCTGCCTCCTTCATGCACTAGATAGCATGTGGAGACCCCACGGCAACTGCCCATATTCCAGGGGGAGAGTAAGTTAAAATGCCCAGGCAGACTCTCTATACAGTAAAGTAAAATGCACCAGGCAAACCACCTTGCCCAAGACCAGTCTGACCTCCCACTGCCTCCTTCATGAACTAGATAGCATGTGGAAACCCCACGGCAACTGCCCATAGTCCAGGGGGAGAGTAAGATAAAATGCCCCGGCAGGCTCCTTACACAGTAAAGTAAAATGCACCAGGCAAACCACCTTGCAAAAGACCAGTCTGACCTACCCCTGCCTCCTTCATGCGCTAGATAGCATGTGGAGACCCCACAGCAACTGCCCATAGTCCAGGGGGAGTGTAAGATAAAATGCCCCGGCAGGCTCTCTATACAGTAAAGTAAAATGCACCAGTCAAACCACCTTGCCCAAGACCAGTCTGACCTACCACAGCCTCATTCATGCACTAGATAGCATGTGGAGACCCCACAGCAAATGCCCATAGTCCAGGGGGAGAGTAAGATAAAATGCTGAGGCAGGCTCTCTATGCAGTAAAGTAAAATGCACCAGGCAAACCACCTTGCCCAAGACCAGTCTGACCTACCCCTGCCTCATTCATGCACTAGATAGCATGTGGAGACCCCACGGCAACTGCCCATATTCCAGGGGGAGAGTAAGATAAAATGCCCCAGCAGGCTCCTTAAACAGTAAAGTAAAATACACCAGGCAAACCACTTTGCCCAAGACCAGTCTGACCTACCCCTGCCTCCTTCATGCACTAGATAGCATCTGGAGGCCCCACAACAACTGCCCATATTCCAGGGGGAGAGTAAGATAAAATGCCCCAGCAGGCTCCTTATACAGTAAAGTAAAATGCACCAGGCAACCCACCTTGCCCAAGACCAGTCTGACCTACCCCTGCCTCCTTCATGCACTAGATAGCATGTGGAGATCCCACGGCAACTGCCCATATTCCAGAGGGAGAGTAAGATAAAATGCCCCGGCAGGCTCTCTATACAGTAAAGTAAAATGCACCAGGCAAACCACCTTGCCCAAGACCAGTCTGACCTACCACTGCCTCATTCATGCACTAGATAGCATGTGGAGACCCCACGGCAAATGCCCATAGTCCAGGGGGAGAGTAAGATAAAATGCCCCGGCATGCTCTCTATGCAGTAAAGTAAAATGCACCAGGCAAACCACCTTGCCCAAAACCAGTCTGACCTACCACTGCCTCATTCATGCACTGGATAGCATGTGGAGACCCCATGGCAACTGCCCACAATCCAGGGGGAGAGTAAGATAAAATGCCCCAGCAGGCTCTCTATGCAGTAAAGTAAAATGCACCAGGCAAACCACCTTGCCCAAAACCAGTCTGACCTACCACTGCCTCATTCATGCACTGGATAGCATGTGGAGACCCCATGGCAACTGCCCACAATCCAGGGGGAGAGTAAGATAAAATGCCCCGGCAGGCTCTCTATAAAGTAAAGTAAAATGCACCAGGCAAACCACCTTGCGCAAGACCAGTCTGACCTACCACTGCCTCATTCATGCACTAGGTAGCATGTGGAGACCGAACGACAACTACTGCCCATAGTCCAGGGGAGAGTAAGATAAAATGCCCCAGCAGGCTCTCTATACAGTAAAGTAAAATGCACCAGTCAAACCACCTTGCCCAAGACCAGTCTGACCTACCACAGCCTCATTCATGCACTAGGAAGCATGTGGAGACCGAACGACAACTGCCCATTGTCCAGGGGAGAGTAAGATAAAATGCCCCGGCAGACTCTCTATACAGTAAAATAAAATGCACCAGGCAAACCACCTTGCCCAAGACCAGTCTGACCTACCACAGCCTCATTCATGTACTAGATAGCATGTGGAGACCCCACGGCAACTGTCCATTTTCCTGGGGAAAGTAAGATAAAATGCCCCGGCAGGCTCTCTATACAGTAAAGTAAAATGCACCAGGCAAACCACCTTGCCCAAGACCAGTCTGACCTACCACTGCCTCATTCATGCACTAGATAGCATGTGGAGACCCCACGGCAATTGCCCATAGTCCAGGGGGAGAGTAAGATAAAATGCCCCGGCAGGCTCTCTATGCAGTAAAGTAAAATGCACCAGGCAAACCATCTTGCCCAAGACAAGTCTGAACTACCCCTGCCTCCTTCATGCACTAGATAGCATGTGGAGACCCCACGGCAACTACCCATATTCCAGGGGAGAGTAAGATAAAATGCCCCGGCAGGCTCCTTATACAGTAAAGTAAAATGCACCATGCAAACCACCTTGCCCAAGACCAGTCTGACCTACCACTGCCTCATTCATGCACTAGATAGCATGTGGAGACCCCATGGCAACTGCCCATAGTCCAGGGGGAGAGTTAGATAAAATGACCGGGCAGGCTCTCTATACAGTAAAGTAAAATGCACCAGGCAAACCACCTTGCCCAAGACCAGTCTGACCTACCCCAGCCTCATTCATGCACTAGATAGCATGTGGAGACCCCACGGCAACTGCCCATATTCCAGGGGAGAGTAAGATAAAATGCCCAGGCAGGCTCCTTATACAGTAAAGTAAAATGCACCAGGCAAACCACCTTGCCCAAGACCAGTCTGACCTACCACTGAATCATTCATGCACTAGATAGCATGTGGAGACCCGGCGGTAACTGCCCATATTCCAGGGGGAGAGTAAGATAAAATGCCCCGGCAGGCTCTCTATACAGTAAAGTAAAATGCACCAGGCAAACCACCTTGCACAAGACCAGTCTGACCTACCCCTGCCTCCTTCATGCGCTAGATAGCATGTGGAGACCCCACGGCAAATGCCCATAGTCCAGGGGGAGAGTAAGATAAAATGCTGAGGCAGGCTCTCTATGCAGTAAAGTAAAATGCACCAGGCAAACCACCTTGCCCAAGACCAGTCTGACCTACCCCTGCCTCCTTCATGCACTAGATAGCATGTGGAGACCCCACGGCAACTGCCCATATTCCAGGGGAGAGTAAGATAAAATGCCCCGGCAGGCTCCTTATACAGTAAAGTAAAATGCGCCAGGCAAACCACCTTGCCCGAGACCAGTCTGACCTACCACTGCCTCATTCATGCACTAGATAGCATGTGGAGACCCCATGGCAACTGCCCATAGTCCAGGGGGAGAGTAAGATAAAATGACCGGGCAGGATCTCTATACAGTAAAGTAAAATGCACCAGGCAAACCACCTTGCCCAAGACCAGTCTGACCTCCCACTGCCTCATTCATGCACTAGATAGCATGTGGAGACCCCACGGCAACTGCCCATATTCCAGGGGGAGAGTAAGATAAAATGCCCCAGCAGGCTCCTTAAACAGTAAAGTAAAATACACCAGGCAAACCACTTTGCCCAAGACCAGTCTGACCTACCCCTGCCTCCTTCATGCACT
Organism: Ambystoma mexicanum; assembly: GCF_040938575.1. Taxonomy (NCBI): domain Eukaryota; kingdom Metazoa; phylum Chordata; class Amphibia; order Caudata; family Ambystomatidae; genus Ambystoma; species Ambystoma mexicanum. The sequence continues at coordinate 16,080,827 of NC_090935.1, forward strand.
AGATAGCATGTGGAGACCCCACGGCAACTGCCCATAGTCCAGGGGAGAGTAAGATAAAATGCCCCGTCAGGCTCTCTATACAGTAAAGTAAAATGCACCAGGCAAACCACCTTGCATAAGACCAGTCTGACCTACCCCTGCCTCATTCATGCACTAGATAGCATCTGGAGGCCCCACAACAACTGCCCATATTCCAGGGGGAGAGTAAGATAAAATGCCCCAGCAGGCTCCTTATACAGTAAAGTAAAAAGCATCAGGCAACCCACCTTGCCCAAGACCTGTCTGACCTACCCCTGCCTCCTTCATGCACTAGATAGCATGTGGAGATCCCACAGCAACTGCCCATATTCCAGAGGGAGAGTAAGATAAAATGCCCCGGCAGGCTCTCTATGCAGTAAAGTAAAATGCACCAGGCAAACCACCTTGCCCAAAACCAGTCAGACCTACCACTGCCTCATTCATGCACTGGATAGCATGTGGAGACCCCATGGCAACTGCCCACAATCCAGAGGGAGAGTAAGATAAAATGCCCCAGCAGGCTCTCTATAAAGTAAAGTAAAATGCACCAGGCAAACCAACTTGCGCAAGACCAGTCTGACCTACCACTGCCTCATTCATGCACTAGATAGCATGTGGAGACCCCACGGCTACTGCCCATATTCCAGGGGGAGAGTAAGATAAAATGCCCCGGCAGGCTCTCTATACCTTAAAGTAAAATGCACCAGTCAAACCACCTTGCCCAAGACCAGTCTGACCTACCACAGCCTCATTCATGCACTAGGTAGCATGTGGAGACCGAACGACAACTGCCCATAGTCCAGGGGAGAGTAAGATAAAATGCCCCGGCAGGCTCTCTATACAGTTAAGTAAAATGCACCAGTCAAACCACCTTGCCCAAGACCAGTCTGACCTACCACAGCCTCATTCATGCACTAGGTAGCATGTGGAGACCGAACGACAACTGCCCATAGTCCAGGGGAGAGTAAGATAAAATGCCCCGGCAGACTCTCTATACAGTAAAATAAAATGCACCAGGCAAACCACCTTGCCCAAGACCAGTCTGACCTACCACAGCCTCATTCATGCACTAGATAGCATGTGGAGACCCCACGGCAACTGCCCATTTTCCAGGGGAGAGTAAGATAAAATGCCCCGGCAGGCTCTCTATACAGTAAAGTAAAATACACCAGGCAAACCACCTTGGCCAAGACCAGTCTGACCTACCCCTGCCTCCTTCATGCACTAGATAGCATGTGGAGACCCCACGGCAACTGCCCATATTCCAGGGGGAGAGTAAGTTAAAATGCCCAGGCAGACTCTGTATACAGTAAAGTAAAATGCACCAGGCAAACCACCTTGCCCAAGACCAGTCTGACCTCCCACTGCCTCATTCATGCACTAGATAGTATGTGGAGACCCCACGGCAACTGCCAATAGTCCAGGGGGAGAGTAAGATAAAATGCTCCGGCAGGCTCTCTATAAAGTAAAGTAAAATGCACCAGGCAAACCACCTTGCCCAAGACCAGTCTGACCTACCCCTGCCTCCTTCATGCACTAGATAGCATGTGGAAACCCCACGGCAACTGCCCATAGTCCGGGGGAGAGTAAGATAAAATGCCCCGGCAGGCTCCTTACACAGTAAAGTAAAATGCACCAGGCAAACCACCTTGCCCAAGACCAGTCTCACCTACCCCTGCCTCCTTCATGCACTAGATAGCATGTGGAGACCCCACAGCAACTGCCCATAGTCCAGGGGGAGTGTAAGATAAAATGCCCCGGCAGGCTCTCTATACAGTAAAGTAAAATGCACCAGTCAAACCACCTTGCCCAAGACCAGTCTGACCTACCACAGCCTCATTCATGCACTAGATAGCATGTGGAGACCCCACGGCAAATGCCCATAGTCCAGGGGGAGAGTAAGATAAAATGCTGAGGCAGGCTCTCTATGCAGTAAAGTAAAATGCGCCAGGCAAACCACCTTGCCCGAGACCAGTCTGACCTACCACTGCCTCATTCATGCACTAGATAGCATGTGGAGACCCCATGGCAACTGCCCATAGTCCAGGGGGAGAGTAAGATAAAATGACCGGGCAGGATCTCTATACAGTAAAGTAAAATGCACCAGGCAAACCACCTTGCCCAAGACCAGTCTGACCTCCCACTGCCTCATTCATGCACTAGATAGCATGTGGAGACCCCACGGCAACTGCCCATATTCCAGGGGGAGAGTAAGATAAAATGCCCCAGCAGGCTCCTTAAACAGTAAAGTAAAATACACCAGGCAAACCACTTTGCCCAAGACCAGTCTGACCTACCCCTGCCTCCTTCATGCACTAGATAGCATGTGGAGACCCCACGGCAACTGCCCATAGTCCAGGGGAGAGTAAGATAAAATGCCCCGTCAGGCTCTCTATACAGTAAAGTAAAATGCACCAGGCAAACCACCTTGCATAAGACCAGTCTGACCTACCCCTGCCTCATTCATGCACTAGATAGCATCTGGAGGCCCCACAACAACTGCCCATATTCCAGGGGGAGAGTAAGATAAAATGCCCCAGCAGGCTCCTTATACAGTAAAGTAAAAAGCACCAGGCAACCCACCTTGCCCAAGACCTGTCTGACCTACCCCTGCCTCCTTCATGCACTAGATAGCATGTGGAGATCCCACAGCAACTGCCCATATTCCAGAGGGAGAGTAAGATAAAATGCCCCGGCAGGCTCTCTATGCAGTAAAGTAAAATGCACCAGGCAAACCACCTTGCCCAAAACCAGTCTGACCTACCACTGCCTCATTCATGCACTGGATAGCATGTGGAGACCCCATGGCAACTGCCCACAATCCAGAGGGAGAGTAAGATAAAATGCCCCAGCAGGCTCTCTATAAAGTAAAGTAAAATGCACCAGGCAAACCAACTTGCGCAAGACCAGTCTGACCTACCACTGCCTCATTCATGCACTAGATAGCATGTGGAGACCCCACGGCTACTGCCCATATTCCAGGGGGAGAGTAAGATAAAATGCCCCGGCAGGCTCTCTATACCTTAAAGTAAAATGCACCAGTCAAACCACCTTGCCCAAGACCAGTCTGACCTACCACTGCCTCATTCATGCACTGGATAGCATGTGGAGACCCCATGGCAACTGCCCACAATCCAGAGGGAGAGTAAGATAAAATGCCCCAGCAGGCTCTCTATAAAGTAAAGTAAAATGCACCAGGCAAACCAACTTGCCCAAAACCAGTCAGACCTACCACTGCCTCATTCATGCACTGGATAGCATGTGGAGACCCCATGGCAACTGCCCACAATCCAGAGGGAGAGTAAGATAAAATGCCCCAGCAGGCTCTCTATAAAGTAAAGTAAAATGCACCAGGCAAACCAACTTGCGCAAGACCAGTCTGACCTACCACTGCCTCATTCATGCACTAGATAGCATGTGGAGACCCCACGGCTACTGCCCATATTCCAGGGGGAGAGTAAGATAAAATGCCCCGGCAGGCTCTCTATACCTTAAAGTAAAATGCACCAGTCAAACCACCTTGCCCAAGACCAGTCTGACCTACCACAGCCTCATTCATGCACTAGGTAGCATGTGGAGACCGAACGACAACTGCCCATAGTCCAGGGGAGAGTAAGATAAAATGCCCCGGCAGGCTCTCTATACAGTTAAGTAAAATGCACCAGTCAAACCACCTTGCCCAAGACCAGTCTGACCTACCACAGCCTCATTCATGCACTAGGTAGCATGTGGAGACCGAACGACAACTGCCCATAGTCCAGGGGAGAGTAAGATAAAATGCCCCGGCAGACTCTCTATACAGTAAAATAAAATGCACCAGGCAAACCACCTTGCCCAAGACCAGTCTGACCTACCACAGCCTCATTCATGCACTAGATAGCATGTGGAGACCCCACGGCAACTGCCCATTTTCCAGGGGAGAGTAAGATAAAATGCCCCGGCAGGCTCTCTATACAGTAAAGTAAAATACACCAGGCAAACCACCTTGGCCAAGACCAGTCTGACCTACCCCTGCCTCCTTCATGCACTAGATAGCATGTGGAGACCCCACGGCAACTGCCCATATTCCAGGGGGAGAGTAAGTTAAAATGCCCAGGCAGACTCTGTATACAGTAAAGTAAAATGCACCAGGCAAACCACCTTGCCCAAGACCAGTCTGACCTCCCACTGCCTCATTCATGCACTAGATAGTATGTGGAGACCCCACGGCAACTGCCAATAGTCCAGGGGGAGAGTAAGATAAAATGCTCCGGCAGGCTCTCTATAAAGTAAAGTAAAATGCACCAGGCAAACCACCTTGCCCAAGACCAGTCTGACCTACCCCTGCCTCCTTCATGCACTAGATAGCATGTGGAAACCCCACGGCAACTGCCCATAGTCCGGGGGAGAGTAAGATAAAATGCCCCGGCAGGCTCCTTACACAGTAAAGTAAAATGCACCAGGCAAACCACCTTGCCCAAGACCAGTCTCACCTACCCCTGCCTCCTTCATGCACTAGATAGCATGTGGAGACCCCACAGCAACTGCCCATAGTCCAGGGGGAGTGTAAGATAAAATGCCCCGGCAGGCTCTCTATACAGTAAAGTAAAATGCACCAGTCAAACCACCTTGCCCAAGACCAGTCTGACCTACCACAGCCTCATTCATGCACTAGATAGCATGTGGAGACCCCACGGCAAATGCCCATAGTCCAGGGGGAGAGTAAGATAAAATGCTGAGGCAGGCTCTCTATGCAGTAAAGTAAAATGCGCCAGGCAAACCACCTTGCCCGAGACCAGTCTGACCTACCACTGCCTCATTCATGCACTAGATAGCATGTGGAGACCCCATGGCAACTGCCCATAGTCCAGGGGGAGAGTAAGATAAAATGACCGGGCAGGATCTCTATACAGTAAAGTAAAATGCACCAGGCAAACCACCTTGCCCAAGACCAGTCTGACCTCCCACTGCCTCATTCATGCACTAGATAGCATGTGGAGACCCCACGGCAACTGCCCATATTCCAGGGGGAGAGTAAGATAAAATGCCCCAGCAGGCTCCTTAAACAGTAAAGTAAAATACACCAGGCAAACCACTTTGCCCAAGACCAGTCTGACCTACCCCTGCCTCCTTCATGCACTAGATAGCATGTGGAGACCCCACGGCAACTGCCCATAGTCCAGGGGAGAGTAAGATAAAATGCCCCGTCAGGCTCTCTATACAGTAAAGTAAAATGCACCAGGCAAACCACCTTGCATAAGACCAGTCTGACCTACCCCTGCCTCATTCATGCACTAGATAGCATCTGGAGGCCCCACAACAACTGCCCATATTCCAGGGGGAGAGTAAGATAAAATGCCCCAGCAGGCTCCTTATACAGTAAAGTAAAAAGCACCAGGCAACCCACCTTGCCCAAGACCTGTCTGACCTACCCCTGCCTCCTTCATGCACTAGATAGCATGTGGAGATCCCACAGCAACTGCCCATATTCCAGAGGGAGAGTAAGATAAAATGCCCCGGCAGGCTCTCTATGCAGTAAAGTAAAATGCACCAGGCAAACCACCTTGCCCAAAACCAGTCTGACCTACCACTGCCTCATTCATGCACTGGATAGCATGTGGAGACCCCATGGCAACTGCCCACAATCCAGAGGGAGAGTAAGATAAAATGCCCCAGCAGGCTCTCTATAAAGTAAAGTAAAATGCACCAGGCAAACCAACTTGCGCAAGACCAGTCTGACCTACCACTGCCTCATTCATGCACTAGATAGCATGTGGAGACCCCACGGCTACTGCCCATATTCCAGGGGGAGAGTAAGATAAAATGCCCCGGCAGGCTCTCTATACCTTAAAGTAAAATGCACCAGTCAAACCACCTTGCCCAAGACCAGTCTGACCTACCCCTGCCTCCTTCATGCACTAGATAGCATGTGGAGACCCCACGGCAACTGCCCATATTCCAGGGGAGAGTAAGATAAAATGCCCCGGCAGGCTCCTTATACAGTAAAGTAAAATGCACCAGGCAAACCACCTTGCCCAAGACCAGTCTGACCTACCACAGCCTCATTCATGCACTAGATAGCATGTGGAGACCCCACAGCAACTGCCCATGGTCCAGGGGGAGAGTAAGATAAAATGCCCCGGCAGGCTCTCTATACAGTAAAGTAAAATGCACCAGGCAAACCACCTTGCCCAAGACCAGTCTGACCTACCACTGCCTCATTCATGCACTAGATAGCATGTGGAGACCCCACGGCAAATGCCCATAGTCCAGGGGGAGAGTAAGATAAAATGCCCCGGCAGGCTCTCTATGCAGTAAAGTAAAATGCACCAGGCAAACCATCTTGCCCAAGACCAGTCTGACTTACCCCTGCCTCCTTCATGCACTAGATAGCATGTGGAGACCCCACGGCAACTACCCATATTCCAGGGGAGAGTAAGATAAAATGCCCCGGCAGGCTCCTTATACAGTAAAGTGAAATGCACCATGCAAACCACCTTGCCAAAGACCAGTCTGACCTACCACTGCCTCATTCATGCACTAGATAGCATGTGGAGACCCCATGGCAACTGCCCATAGTCCAGGGGGAGAGTTAGATAAAATGACCGGGCAGGCTCTCTATACAGTAAAGTAAAATGCACCAGGCAAACCACCTTGCCCAAGACCAGTCTGACCTACCCCAGCCTCATTCATGCACTAGATAGCATGTGGAGACCCGACGGCAACTGCCCATATTCCAGGGGGAGAGTAAGATAAAATGCCCCGGCAGGCTCTCTATACAGTAAAGTAAAATACACCAGGCAAACCACCTTGGCCAAGACCAGTCTGACCTACCCCTGCCTCCTTCATGCACTAGATAGCATGTGGAGCCCCCACGGCAACTGCCCATATTCCAGGGGGAGAGTAAGTTAAAATGCCCAGGCAGGCTCTCTATACAGTAAAGTAAAATGCACCAGTCAAACCACCTTGCCTAAGACCAGTCTGACCTACCACAGCCTCATTCATGCACTAGGTAGCATGTGGAGACCGAACGACAACTGCCCATAGTCCAGGGGAGAGTAAGATAAAATGCCCCGGCAGACTCTCTATACAGTAAAATAAAATGCACCAGGCAAACCACCTTGCCCAAGACCAGTCTGACCTACCACAGCCTCATTCATGCACTAGATAGCATGTGGAGACCCCACGGGAAATGCCCATAGTCCAGGGGGAGAGTAAGATAAAATGCCCCGGCAGGCTCTCTATGCAGTAAAGTAAAATGCACCAGGCAAACCACCATGCCCAAGACCAGTCTGACCTACCCCTGCCTCCTTCATGCACTAGATAGCATGTGGAGACCCCACGGCAACTGCCCATATTCCAGGGGAGAGTAAGATAAAATGCCCCGGCAATCTCCTTATACAGTAAAGTAAAATGCACCATGCAGACCACCTTTCCCAAGACCAGTCTGACCTACCACTGCCTCATTCATGCACTAGATAGCATGTGGAGACCCCATGGCAACTGCCCATAGTCCAGGGGGAGAGTTAGATAAAACGACCGGGCAGGCTCTCTATACAGTAAAGTAAAATGCACCAGGCAAACGACCTTGCCCAAGACCAGTCTGACCTACAACTGCCTCATTCATGCACTAGATAGCATGTGGAGACCCGACGGCAACTGCCCATATTCCAAGGGGAGAGTAAGATAAAATGCCCCGGCTGGCTCCTTATACAGTAAAGTAAAATGCACCAGGCAAACCACCTTGGCCAAGACCAGTCTGACCTACCCCTGCCTCCTTCATGCACTAGATAGCATGTGGAGACCACACGGCAACTGCTCATATTCCAGGAGGAGAGTAAGATAAAATGCCCAGGCAGGCTCTCTATACAGTAAAGTAAAATGCACAAGGCAAACCACCTTGCCCAAAACCAGTCTGACCTACCACAGCCTCATTCATGCACTAGATAGCATGTGGAGACCCCACAGCAACTGCCCATGGTCCAGGGGGAGAGTAAGATAAAATGCCCCGGCAGGCTCTCTATACAGTAAAGTAAAATGCACCAGGCAAACCACCTTGCCCAAGACCAGTCTGACCTACCCCTGCCTCCTTCATGCACTAGATAGCATGTGGAGACCCCACAGCAAATGCCCATAGTCCAGGGGGAGAGTAAGATAAAATGCCCTGGCAGGCTCTCTATGCAGTAAAGTAAAATGCACCAGGCAAACCATCTTGCCCAAGACCAGTCTGACCTACCACTGCCTCCTTCATGCACTAGATAGCATGTGGAGACCCCACGGCAACTACCCATATTCCAGGGGAGAGTAAGATAAAATGCCCCGGCAGGCTCCTTATACAGTAAAGTGAAATGCACCAGGCAAACCACCTTGCCCAAGACCAGTCTGACCTACCCCAGCCTCATTCATGCACTAGATAGCATGTGGAGACCCGACGGCAACTGCCCATATTCCAGGGGGAGAGTAAGATAAAATGCCCCGGCAGGCTCTCTATACAGTAAAGTAAAATACACCAGGCAAACCCCCTTGGCCAAGACCAGTCTGACCTACCCCTGCCTCCTTCATGCACTAGATAGCATGTGGAGACCCCACGGCAACTGCCCATATTCCAGGGGGAGAGTAAGTTAAAATGCCCAGGCAGACTCTCTATACAGTAAAGTAAAATGCACCAGGCAAACCACCTTGCCCAAGACCAGTCTGACCTCCCACTGCCTCCTTCATGAACTAGATAGCATGTGGAAACCCCACGGCAACTGCCCATAGTCCAGGGGGAGAGTAAGATAAAATGCCCCGGCAGGCTCCTTACACAGTAAAGTAAAATGCACCAGGCAAACCACCTTGCAAAAGACCAGTCTGACCTACCCCTGCCTCCTTCATGCGCTAGATAGCATGTGGAGACCCCACAGCAACTGCCCATAGTCCAGGGGGAGTGTAAGATAAAATGCCCCGGCAGGCTCTCTATACAGTAAAGTAAAATGCACCAGTCAAACCACCTTGCCCAAGACCAGTCTGACCTACCACAGCCTCATTCATGCACTAGATAGCATGTGGAGACCCCACAGCAAATGCCCATAGTCCAGGGGGAGAGTAAGATAAAATGCTGAGGCAGGCTCTCTATGCAGTAAAGTAAAATGCACCAGGCAAACCACCTTGCCCAAGACCAGTCTGACCTACCCCTGCCTCATTCATGCACTAGATAGCATGTGGAGACCCCACGGCAACTGCCCATATTCCAGGGGGAGAGTAAGATAAAATGCCCCAGCAGGCTCCTTAAACAGTAAAGTAAAATACACCAGGCAAACCACTTTGCCCAAGACCAGTCTGACCTACCCCTGCCTCCTTCATGCACTAGATAGCATCTGGAGGCCCCACAACAACTGCCCATATTCCAGGGGGAGAGTAAGATAAAATGCCCCAGCAGGCTCCTTATACAGTAAAGTAAAATGCACCAGGCAACCCACCTTGCCCAAGACCAGTCTGACCTACCCCTGCCTCCTTCATGCACTAGATAGCATGTGGAGATCCCACGGCAACTGCCCATATTCCAGAGGGAGAGTAAGATAAAATGCCCCGGCAGGCTCTCTATACAGTAAAGTAAAATGCACCAGGCAAACCACCTTGCCCAAGACCAGTCTGACCTACCACTGCCTCATTCATGCACTAGATAGCATGTGGAGACCCCACGGCAAATGCCCATAGTCCAGGGGGAGAGTAAGATAAAATGCCCCGGCATGCTCTCTATGCAGTAAAGTAAAATGCACCAGGCAAACCACCTTGCCCAAAACCAGTCTGACCTACCACTGCCTCATTCATGCACTGGATAGCATGTGGAGACCCCATGGCAACTGCCCACAATCCAGGGGGAGAGTAAGATAAAATGCCCCAGCAGGCTCTCTATGCAGTAAAGTAAAATGCACCAGGCAAACCACCTTGCCCAAAACCAGTCTGACCTACCACTGCCTCATTCATGCACTGGATAGCATGTGGAGACCCCATGGCAACTGCCCACAATCCAGGGGGAGAGTAAGATAAAATGCCCCAGCAGGCTCTCTATAAAGTAAAGTAAAATGCACCAGGCAAACCACCTTGCGCAAGACCAGTCTGACCTACCACTGCCTCATTCATGCACTAGGTAGCATGTGGAGACCGAACGACAACTACTGCCCATAGTCCAGGGGAGAGTAAGATAAAATGCCCCAGCAGGCTCTCTATACAGTAAAGTAAAATGCACCAGTCAAACCACCTTGCCCAAGACCAGTCTGACCTACCACAGCCTCATTCATGCACTAGGAAGCATGTGGAGACCGAACGACAACTGCCCATTGTCCAGGGGAGAGTAAGATAAAATGCCCCGGCAGACTCTCTATACAGTAAAATAAAATGCACCAGGCAAACCACCTTGCCCAAGACCAGTCTGACCTACCACAGCCTCATTCATGTACTAGATAGCATGTGGAGACCCCACGGCAACTGTCCATTTTCCTGGGGAAAGTAAGATAAAATGCCCCGGCAGGCTCTCTATACAGTAAAGTAAAATGCACCAGGCAAACCACCTTGCCCAAGACCAGTCTGACCTACCACTGCCTCATTCATGCACTAGATAGCATGTGGAGACCCCACGGCAATTGCCCATAGTCCAGGGGGAGAGTAAGATAAAATGCCCCGGCAGGCTCTCTATGCAGTAAAGTAAAATGCACCAGGCAAACCATCTTGCCCAAGACAAGTCTGAACTACCCCTGCCTCCTTCATGCACTAGATAGCATGTGGAGACCCCACGGCAACTACCCATATTCCAGGGGAGAGTAAGATAAAATGCCCCGGCAGGCTCCTTATACAGTAAAGTAAAATGCACCATGCAAACCACCTTGCCCAAGACCAGTCTGACCTACCACTGCCTCATTCATGCACTAGATAGCATGTGGAGACCCCATGGCAACTGCCCATAGTCCAGGGGGAGAGTTAGATAAAATGACCGGGCAGGCTCTCTATACAGTAAAGTAAAATGCACCAGGCAAACCACCTTGCCCAAGACCAGTCTGACCTACCCCAGCCTCATTCATGCACTAGATAGCATGTGGAGACCCCACGGCAACTGCCCATATTCCAGGGGAGAGTAAGATAAAATGCCCAGGCAGGCTCCTTATACAGTAAAGTAAAATGCACCAGGCAAACCACCTTGCCCAAGACCAGTCTGACCTACCACTGAATCATTCATGCACTAGATAGCATGTGGAGACCCGGCGGTAACTGCCCATATTCCAGGGGGAGAGTAAGATAAAATGCCCCGGCAGGCTCTCTATACAGTAAAGTAAAATGCACCAGGCAAACCACCTTGCACAAGACCAGTCTGACCTACCCCTGCCTCCTTCATGCGCTAGATAGCATGTGGAGACCCCACGGCAAATGCCCATAGTCCAGGGGGAGAGTAAGATAAAATGCTGAGGCAGGCTCTCTATGCAGTAAAGTAAAATGCACCAGGCAAACCACCTTGCCCAAGACCAGTCTGACCTACCCCTGCCTCCTTCATGCACTAGATAGCATGTGGAGACCCCACGGCAACTGCCCATATTCCAGGGGAGAGTAAGATAAAATGCCCCGGCAGGCTCCTTATACAGTAAAGTAAAATGCGCCAGGCAAACCACCTTGCCCGAGACCAGTCTGACCTACCACTGCCTCATTCATGCACTAGATAGCATGTGGAGACCCCATGGCAACTGCCATAGTCCAGGGGGAGAGTAAGATAAAATGACCGGGCAGGATCTCTATACAGTAAAGTAAAATGCACCAGGCAAACCACCTTGCCCAAGACCAGTCTGACCTCCCACTGCCTCATTCATGCACTAGATAGCATGTGGAGACCCCACGGCAACTGCCCATATTCCAGGGGGAGAGTAAGATAAAATGCCCCAGCAGGCTCCTTAAACAGTAAAGTAAAATACACCAGGCAAACCACTTTGCCCAAGACCAGTCTGACCTACCCCTGCCTCCTTCATGCACTAGATAGCATGTGGAGACCCCACGGCAACTGCCCATAGTCCAGGGGAGAGTAAGATAAAATGCCCCGTCAGGCTCTCTATACAGTAAAGTAAAATGCACCAGGCAAACCACCTTGCATAAGACCAGTCTGACCTACCCCTGCCTCATTCATGCACTAGATAGCATCTGGAGGCCCCACAACAACTGCCCATATTCCAGGGGGAGAGTAAGATAAAATGCCCCAGCAGGCTCCTTATACAGTAAAGTAAAAAGCATCAGGCAACCCACCTTGCCCAAGACCTGTCTGACCTACCCCTGCCTCCTTCATGCACTAGATAGCATGTGGAGATCCCACAGCAACTGCCCATATTCCAGAGGGAGAGTAAGATAAAATGCCCCGGCAGGCTCTCTATGCAGTAAAGTAAAATGCACCAGGCAAACCACCTTGCCCAAAACCAGTCAGACCTACCACTGCCTCATTCATGCACTGGATAGCATGTGGAGACCCCATGGCAACTGCCCACAATCCAGAGGGAGAGTAAGATAAAATGCCCCAGCAGGCTCTCTATAAAGTAAAGTAAAATGCACCAGGCAAACCAACTTGCGCAAGACCAGTCTGACCTACCACTGCCTCATTCATGCACTAGATAGCATGTGGAGACCCCACGGCTACTGCCCATATTCCAGGGGGAGAGTAAGATAAAATGCCCCGGCAGGCTCTCTATACCTTAAAGTAAAATGCACCAGTCAAACCACCTTGCCCAAGACCAGTCTGACCTACCACAGCCTCATTCATGCACTAGGTAGCATGTGGAGACCGAACGACAACTGCCCATAGTCCAGGGGAGAGTAAGATAAAATGCCCCGGCAGGCTCTCTATACAGTTAAGTAAAATGCACCAGTCAAACCACCTTGCCCAAGACCAGTCTGACCTACCACAGCCTCATTCATGCACTAGGTAGCATGTGGAGACCGAACGACAACTGCCCATAGTCCAGGGGAGAGTAAGATAAAATGCCCCGGCAGACTCTCTATACAGTAAAATAAAATGCACCAGGCAAACCACCTTGCCCAAGACCAGTCTGACCTACCACAGCCTCATTCATGCACTAGATAGCATGTGGAGACCCCACGGCAACTGCCCATTTTCCAGGGGAGAGTAAGATAAAATGCCCCGGCAGGCTCTCTATACAGTAAAGTAAAATACACCAGGCAAACCACCTTGGGCAAGACCAGTCTGACCTACCCCTGCCTCCTTCATGCACTAGATAGCATGTGGAGACCCCACGGCAACTGCCCATATTCCAGGGGGAGAGTAAGTTAAAATGCCCAGGCAGACTCTGTATACAGTAAAGTAAAATGCACCAGGCAAACCACCTTGCCCAAGACCAGTCTGACCTCCCACTGCCTCATTCATGCACTAGATAGTATGTGGAGACCCCACGGCAACTGCCAATAGTCCAGGGGGAGAGTAAGATAAAATGCTCCGGCAGGCTCTCTATAAAGTAAAGTAAAATGCACCAGGCAAACCACCTTGCCCAAGACCAGTCTGACCTACCCCTGCCTCCTTCATGCACTAGATAGCATGTGGAAACCCCACGGCAACTGCCCATAGTCCGGGGGAGAGTAAGATAAAATGCCCCGGCAGGCTCCTTACACAGTAAAGTAAAATGCACCAGGCAAACCACCTTGCCCAAGACCAGTCTCACCTACCCCTGCCTCCTTCATGCACTAGATAGCATGTGGAGACCCCACAGCAACTGCCCATAGTCCAGGGGGAGTGTAAGATAAAATGCCCCGGCAGGCTCTCTATACAGTAAAGTAAAATGCACCAGTCAAACCACCTTGCCCAAGACCAGTCTGACCTACCACAGCCTCATTCATGCACTAGATAGCATGTGGAGACCCCACGGCAAATGCCCATAGTCCAGGGGGAGAGTAAGATAAAATGCTGAGGCAGGCTCTCTATGCAGTAAAGTAAAATGCGCCAGGCAAACCACCTTGCCCGAGACCAGTCTGACCTACCACTGCCTCATTCATGCACTAGATAGCATGTGGAGACCCCATGGCAACTGCCCATAGTCCAGGGGGAGAGTAAGATAAAATGACCGGGCAGGATCTCTATACAGTAAAGTAAAATGCACCAGGCAAACCACCTTGCCCAAGACCAGTCTGACCTCCCACTGCCTCATTCATGCACTAGATAGCATGTGGAGACCCCACGGCAACTGCCCATATTCCAGGGGGAGAGTAAGATAAAATGCCCCAGCAGGCTCCTTAAACAGTAAAGTAAAATACACCAGGCAAACCACTTTGCCCAAGACCAGTCTGACCTACCCCTGCCTCCTTCATGCACTAGATAGCATGTGGAGACCCCACGGCAACTGCCCATAGTCCAGGGGAGAGTAAGATAAAATGCCCCGTCAGGCTCTCTATACAGTAAAGTAAAATGCACCAGGCAAACCACCTTGCATAAGACCAGTCTGACCTACCCCTGCCTCATTCATGCACTAGATAGCATCTGGAGGCCCCACAACAACTGCCCATATTCCATCGGGAGAGTAAGATAAAATGCCCCAGCAGGCTCCTTATACAGTAAAGTAAAAAGCACCAGGCAACCCACCTTGCCCAAGACCTGTCTGACCTACCCCTGCCTCCTTCATGCACTAGATAGCATGTGGAGATCCCACAGCAACTGCCCATATTCCAGAGGGAGAGTAAGATAAAATGCCCCGGCAGGCTCTCTATGCAGTAAAGTAAAATGCACCAGGCAAACCACCTTGCCCAAAACCAGTCTGACCTACCACTGCCTCATTCATGCACTGGATAGCATGTGGAGACCCCATGGCAACTGCCCACAATCCAGAGGGAGAGTAAGATAAAATGCCCCAGCAGGCTCTCTATAAAGTAAAGTAAAATGCACCAGGCAAACCAACTTGCGCAAGACCAGTCTGACCTACCACTGCCTCATTCATGCACTAGATAGCATGTGGAGACCCCACGGCTACTGCCCATATTCCAGGGGGAGAGTAAGATAAAATGCCCCGGCAGGCTCTCTATACCTTAAAGTAAAATGCACCAGTCAAACCACCTTGCCCAAGACCAGTCTGACCTACCACAGCCTCATTCATGCACTAGGTAGCATGTGGAGACCGAACGACAACTGCCCATAGTCCAGGGGAGAGTAAGATAAAATGCCCCGGCAGGCTCTCTATACAGTTAAGTAAAATGCACCAGTCAAACCACCTTGCCCAAGACCAGTCTGACCTACCACAGCCTCATTCATGCACTAGGTAGCATGTGGAGACCGAACGACAACTGCCCATAGTCCAGGGGAGAGTAAGATAAAATGCCCCGGCAGACTCTCTATACAGTAAAATAAAATGCACCAGGCAAACCACCTTGCCCAAGACCAGTCTGACCTACCACAGCCTCATTCATGCACTAGATAGCATGTGGAGACCCCACGGCAACTGCCCATTTTCCAGGGGAGAGTAAGATAAAATGCCCCGGCAGGCTCTCTATACAGTAAAGTAAAATACACCAGGCAAACCACCTTGGCCAAGACCAGTCTGACCTACCCCTGCCTCCTTCATGCACTAGATAGCATGTGGAGACCCCACGGCAACTGCCCATATTCCAGGGGGAGAGTAAGTTAAAATGCCCAGGCAGACTCTCTATACAGTAAAGTAAAATGCACCAGGCAAACCACCTTGCCCAAGACCAGTCTGACCTCCCACTGCCTCATTCATGCACTAGATAGTATGTGGAGACCCCACGGCAACTGCCAATAGTCCAGGGGGAGAGTAAGATAAAATGCTCCGGCAGGCTCTCTATAAAGTAAAGTAAAATGCACCAGGCAAACCACCTTGCCCAAGACCAGTCTGACCTACCCCTGCCTCCTTCATGCACTAGATAGCATGTGGAAACCCCACGGCAACTGCCCATAGTCCAGGGGGAGAGTAAGATAAAATGCCCCGGCAGGCTCCTTACACAGTAAAGTAAAATGCACCAGGCAAACCACCTTGCCCAAGACCAGTCTCACCTACCCCTGCCTCCTTCATGCACTAGATAGCATGTGGAGACCCCACAGCAACTGCCCATAGTCCAGGGGGAGTGTAAGATAAAATGCCCCGGCAGGCTCTCTATACAGTAAAGTAAAATGCACCAGTCAAACCACCTTGCCCAAGACCAGTCTGACCTACCACAGCCTCATTCATGCACTAGATAGCATGTGGAGACCCCACTGCAAATGCCCATAGTCCAGGGGGAGAGTAAGATAAAATGCTGAGGCAGGCTCTCTATGCAGTAAAGTAAAATGCGCCAGGCAAACCACCTTGCCCGAGACCAGTCTGACCTACCACTGCCTCATTCATGCACTAGATAGCATGTGGAGACCCCATGGCAACTGCCCATAGTCCAGGGGGAGAGTAAGATAAAATGACCGGGGAGGATCTCTATACAGTAAAGTAAAATGCACCAGGCAAACCACCTTGCCCAAGACCAGTCTGACCTCCCACTGCCTCATTCATGCACTAGATAGCATGTGGAGACCCCACGGCAACTGCCCATATTCCAGGGGGAGAGTAAGATAAAATGCCCCAGCAGGCTCCTTAAACAGTAAAGTAAAATACACCAGGCAAACCACTTTGCCCAAGACCAGTCTGACCTACCCCTGCCTCCTTCATGCACTAGATAGCATGTGGAGACCCCACGGCAACTGCCCATAGTCCAGGGGAGAGTAAGATAAAATGCCCCGTCAGGCTCTCTATACAGTAAAGTAAAATGCACCAGGCAAACCACCTTGCATAAGACCAGTCTGACCTACCCCTGCCTCATTCATGCACTAGATAGCATCTGGAGGCCCCACAACAACTGCCCATATTCCAGGGGGAGAGTAAGATAAAATGCCCCAGCAGGCTCCTTATACAGTAAAGTAAAATGCACCAGGCAACCCACCTTGCCCAAGACCAGTCTGACCTACCCCTGCCTCCTTCATGCACTAGATAGCATGTGGAGATCCCACGGCAACTGCCCATATTCCAGAGGGAGAGTAAGATGAAATGCCCTGGCAGGCTCTCTATACAGTAAAGTAAAATGCACCAGGCAAACCACCTTGCCCAAGACCAGTCTGACCTACCACTGCCTCATTCATGCACTAGATAGCATGTGGAGACCCCACGGCAAATGCCCATAGTCCAGGGGGAGAGTAAGACAAAATGCCACGGCAGGCTCTCTATGCAGTAAAGTAAAATGCACTAGGCAAACCACCTTGCCCAAAACCAGTCTGACTTACCACTGCCTCATTCATGCACTGGATAGCATGTGGAGACCCCATGGCAACTGCCCACAATCCAGGGGGAGAGTAAGATAAAATGCCCCGGCAGGCTCTCTATAAAGTAAAGTAAAATGCACCAGGCAAACCAACTTGCGCAAGACCAGTCTGACCTACCACTGCCTCATTCATGCACTAGGTAGCATGTGGAGACCGAACGACAACTGCCCATAGTCCAGGGGAGAGTAAGATAAAATGCCCCGGCAGGCTCTCTATACAGTTAAGTAAAATGCACCAGGGAGGCCACCAGGGGGCGCGCAGGCAATGGCTGCCTGATCGCATCGCTCCCGCCGGATCCGGTCTTTCAGAGGGTATTGAGCCCCCCCCTGAGATCCCCCGGAGGCCCACCTGCATTTTCCGGCCGATCAACCCCCCGGGCACCCCCGAAGCCAAAGAACGGAGTCTGCAGACCCCGGGAAGCCCGAGATCAAGTCCCGCGTGAGCCGCGGGAAGTCAAGATACGCGGCCCGCACGGCCGCAGAACCAGCAGGGCAGCGAAGCCTTCCGGCGCATTTCCGGACTACACGCGGCGAGAGGCGGGCGGAACGTAAGCCAGCCCCGACTGGAGCCGTAGACCAGCACCGGGAGCAGGGAGTGGAGACGGGACAGCGCGGACCCGGAGCAATCCCCCGTCGGGTCGCGTCGGAGGCCTTCTCGCGCCTTCTGGCCCGGCCACTGCAGAGGACGGGCCCCTCCTCCCCCGCCGGAGCTGAGGATCCGCGGGCGGCGCGGCGGGAGCGGGCCCCCATGGGGAGTCTTTGGATCCGTGCCGGAGATCGGAGGTGAGGGGGCGCGCTCGAGCACTGGCCCCCCTCCTGCCTCTAGCTGCTTCCCGGGTGAGTGGCCCCCGCTGAGGGACGGTGGGGCGAGGGCCCGCCCGGAAGGATCCCCCCCGCCCACTGTGGGGATCTGTTCTAAGTGTAAGGGGGACAAGAGCTGCGACCCCCCTGTCGTGACACCCGGGACCCCCCCGGGGGAAAAAAAAAAAAGCAAGGACGGACACCGGCTGGCCACAGTGACCTCGACATAGGGTGTGAGGCCCCCGCCGGGCGACGGTGGGGCGTGTGCCCGCCCTCAGCTTGGTGAAGCTTTCTCCCCGAGGCGCGGGGCCCATCTCACGGGTGCGCCTGAGGCCCGGGCCGGGGAGGCCCCCCTCCCCCCCCCGACGGGGGCGCGATAGGCGGACCTCCTGCCCTCGGGACATATACCGGATGAGCTGGAGAGAGACTTTGCAGGGGTACCGCTTTCAAGAAGCCAATAGGGGCAACAACGGTTTGGGCCTCAAAAGATCCATGGCCCAGTCGGAGGATACGGCCCCCCCCGTCGGCTATGGAGAGGGGCTTCGCCTCGATCCTACAAGAAATCAGGGACATGCGCTCTGACATAGCCCAGAAACTCGAAAAAATGGACCAGAGGGTGGAAAAGGTTGAGGACAGACTGCTTCAGGTCGAGACCAATCAATCCTCATCAGTGTCCCAAGACATACAATTTAAGTTGAGGCTGGAGGCCCTGGAAAAGAGAGACGAGGAGAGAGCCCGGCAGATGGAAGATTTTGAGAACAGGGAGAGAAGGAATAACCTCAGAATCTTCGGGGGTGCCGGAGCTGGAAGGAGAGACAGAGAGGGACGTCATCAGAGCAGTGCGGGACATTATCACCCTCCTATTTGCCGAAGAGATGACCACGGAACCTACGTTCGACAGAGTGCACAGGGCGGGGGGCAGATCGGGGGGCCCCCGGTCGATACTGGTCCGGTACCACTACTACTCAGAGAAAACGAAGGTGCTGGAGGAAGCCAGGAAGGCCAGAGATATCACCTACAACAATGCCCAGGTCTCAATATTCCAAGACCTTTCCGCCTACACGTTAGCCAAGCGGAGAATGTGTCGCCCGCTCACGCAGCTACTCAAGGAGAAGGGAGTGCGATATAGATGGGGCTACCCCTTCTCCCTGACGTTCGAATACATGGGCCAAAGAACCACCCTGGTCACGGAAGAGGACATCCGGGGAGCCCTGCTGGAATATGCGACGGACTCGAATGCCCGGAGGGGCCCGTCGGGGCCGGAGAGGGCTGGACCTAGTGGCCCCGGCCCGTCGGGGGAAAGGAGGAGGCGAACCGGCGCACGAAAGTTCAGAAAAATGAATACGCCATCACCAGCTAAAGACGGGGAACGGAGAGACCCGGATGACTGAGAAAGGGGTCGCAGCATACAGGTTGGGACAACTCGGTTCGGTGCGTGTGGTTGTACCGATTCCTACACCCCGACGAACAGCAAGTATACGGGATGTATTGAAGGGGTGGGGCCCTGGGGGGCCCAGGGGGCTCAGGAGGAACAGCTTCCAAAGCGATCGGCCCGGCTAGGGGAGCGGGCTGGTGGTTCGGCCAAAAGCCAGATATGGCGGGACAATTTGGCTGGACGCCGGGGAGGGGGGAGGGTGTCAACGCAGGAGTTGGGGGGTTTCAGTTTGGGGGGGGTCCGGGGGGCAGTTGGGGAATAGTTACAGGCCCTCCGGGAGGGGTGGGGAGGGGGGGGGGTGCAAAGGATCCAACCATGGGAGTATCCAAACAAGGGTAGTGTAGGTGAGTCGACACGGAGAGTGAAGTTGCTAGATGACGGCTGAGGGTCTGCCGGCCCTGGGAGTGGGCACTCTCAATGTACGGGGCCTGAACACCCCCACGAAGAGGTCCCTGGTCTCTAGAGAATTCAGGAGGGCTGGTCTAGATATCCTCTTCCTGCAAGAGACTCATTGGGCAAGAGGGAAGGAACCCACGATGAGGGGGGGAGGTATAGGAGAGGTGTTCTGCGCATCCCACGGGGCCAAGAAGAGGGGGGTGGCTATCCTTCTGGGGAGAAACGTGGGCTTTGTGAAAGAGGAAATAGTGAAAGACCCGGAAGGCCGATACCTGCTGGTACGAGGATCCCTGCAGGGCTCCCCGCTCACCCTGGCGGGGATAAACGGTCCCAATGAGGGCCAGCCCCAGTTTTGGGAGGGGGTGGCGGAGAAACTCAAGCTCTTTGTCCGGGGGGGGTTGGTGGTAGGAGGCGATTTCAACATGGTTATCGACCCCGATTTAGACAGAAGGCGTGTTGGCCCTCAGCTTTCCAGGCCCACGGATGTCCACATGGCCCGGTCCTTCCGGATGGTTAACGCAGAGCTGGGCTTGGTGGACACGCTCCCCTCCCCCGGAACGGGTACTCCTTCCTACACATATTATTCGTCCACCCACTCGTCCTTTTCTAGAATTGACTACATCCTGGTGGACGAGTCCCTGCACTCGTATGTCTCGGGCCACAAGGTCGACCCCGTCCCCTGGTCGGACCATGACCTGGTTCGAACCACCATTGCAAGGGGCGGGCTAAGCGACCGCAGAGGGAGATGGAGATGTAACGACTCCCTGCTGAAAGATGAGGTCCGTGCCCAGGAGGTGTTGGAGGCTATTACGGAATTCTTCGAATTTAATGACAATGGCGAGGTGGGCCCACACACCCTATGGGACGCCTTCAAGGCCACAATAAGGGGCTTTCTCATTAAAATGAGCGCTCAGGCCAAAAGAGTGAGGGAAGCCCAGGAGAAAGCCCTGAGGGGGAAAATTGCCCAAATCCAACCGGTGGGGCCCTCAGCAGCCCCCTTGGATCACGGTCAGCTCGAATCGCTGACCGATTATCGGCTCTAGCTGCGAGACCTCCTCCTGCACAAAAAGGAGCGAAGCCTCCAACTGGTCAAGCAGAAGTATTACGAAAAGGGGGACAAAGCGGACAGAATCCTAGCCTGGAAACTGAGGGAGGTCCAGAGGGAAAGAATGGTAAAGGCAGTGAGGAGTGAGGAGGGGACCATGGGCCATGACACTCCCCACATAGGAGAGGCCTTCAGGAGATATTATGAAAAACTCTATACCTCGGAATGTGACGGGCGGGACGAGGAAATAGAGGGGTTTCTCAACTCGGTCCGGATACCGGCCCTGTCCGGGGAGATGGCCGAGGGACTGGAGGGGCCGGTGACCGAGGAGGAGGTGGGTAACGCAATTAGCGGGATGAAGGCGGGGACCTCCCCCGGGGAGGATGGCTTCACACTTAGCTACGGTTTTCAATGCGGTATTAGAGGGGGGGACCCTTCCGGACTCCATGATGGAGGCCATAATTGTCGTCCTTCCCAAGGAAGGTAAGGACCCCACTGAATGTTCCTCATACCGCCCTATATCCCTACTAAACATTGATGTCAAGGTCCTTGCCAAAATCATTGGGAAACGGATGGAGAAGATTCTGCCGGCACTGATCCATGGGGACCAGGTGGGATTTGTAAGGGGTAGGCAGGGCTCGGACAACATCCGTAAAACTATAAACTTAATCCACCACACCCAGAACTCCGAGCTTGACGCGAGCCTCCTCTCTCTGGACTCGGAGAAAGCGTTCGACCGGGTCGAATGGAGATATATGGAGCTACTCCTCCAGAGAATGGGATTCGGTGCACACATCAGGGGTTGGGTGACGGCTCTTTATAGAGCTCCGAAGGCCAGGGTACAAGTGAACGGCAGGCTGTCGGACCCCTTCCCCCTCTCACGGGGCACGAGACAGGGGTGTCCACTGTCCCCCCTGTTGTATATCCTTACGATGGAACCCTTGGCCATAGCGGTGAGGTCGCACCCGGAGATCAGGGGGATAATGAGGGGCGAGGTGGAATTTAAGCTCTCCCTATTCGCCGATGACATCCTGGCATACCTGGTGGACCCCGGCGCCTCCCTCCCCCCCCTCCTGTCCCTGGTGAACGCATTCGGGCACTTCTCGGGGCTAAAGATTAACGCTTCCAAATCGGTCCTTCTCCCCATGCGGGTAAATGACCCGGCTCTGGACCCCGTGGGCACATTTCATGGGATCACAGTGGGCAAGGTTTCCATACGCTACCTGGGAGTCCTCCTCACCAGGGACTTGTCCCAACTGTCCCCCGCCAACTATGACCCGGCCCTGGCTAGCATTACCAGGGACCTCAGGAGGTGGGGCTCTATGATCTTGTCTTGGTACGGCCGCATGACGGCAGTGAAGATGAACGTGCTGCCGCGCCTGCTGTATCTCTTTACCTCTCTCCCGTCCAACATTCCCGACCACCTCATGAGGACACTACAGAATGCGGTCCGAGAGTTTATCTGGCAGGGCAGGACCCCGAGGACTGCGAGGGCGGTTTTGACCTTGCCGAGGGAGGAGGGGGGGTTCGGCCTGCCTGACTTCCAGCTCTATTTCCGGGCCGCCCAGTTGCGAGTCCTCCTGGAGCACATGAGGGAGGGGATGGGCACCTACTGGTCTTACCTGGAGGACATGGACGCTCACCCCCTCAAGGTACGCAATCTTCTCTGGGCACCACACAGGTTCATCCCGAACAGATTGAAATCCCATCCCACCTTGGGCGTTCTTTGGGCAGTCTGGAGGGAGGGCCCCCAGACGGCGCACCTAACGACGTGGCCATCCCCAATGTCCTCTCTCTGGGGACACCCGTTCAGATTAGGTAACAGGGGTTTTTCCGAGGCACAGGCGTGGTCTGATTCGGGTCTAGAATGGGCGGGACAGCTGTTCCGGGAGGGGGAATTCCTGCCGTATGAGGACCTAAGGGACGCCATTGGGCGGGGGTCTCTTTCCGTGTTTGAGTATCTACGCCTGAAGGGAATACTCGGCGATCAAGCATGGGGAGAGAACTTGAAGAGGCAGCTGACCCCCTTTGAGAAGTTCCTTGATATGGCGACCTCTAGAAAGGGAGCCGTCTCCGGAATGTATAGTATCCTCAACACTGTGAATTTGGTAGAACGGAGGGGCTTCCGCTCATATTGGAACGATCTCGCAGGGGAGGTGATTTCGGAAGACGCCTGGGCGAGGATCTTCAAAATTGCTTTCCACAGTAATTTGTTTACTGCAGATATGGAACATAACTTTAAGATTTTGCAGGGATGGCACAGGGACCCTGTGAAACTGTCTAAAATGTTCACGGCGGTGTCCCCCGATTGCCCAAGGGGCTGCGGCCAGAGGGGCTCACGAGGCCACATGTGGTGGCACTGCCCGAAGGTGCAGGCGTACTGGGCAGAGGTGAGGGGCTGGATGGCTGAGGTCACGGAGGAACTGCTTCCCCAGGACCCCCTGACGGTGTTGTTGGGCCTCCCGCCAGAGACCTCGGACCTCTACAGGTACCCCAGAATGTGGGAAACGATGCTACAGGCGGGGAGAGTGGCATTGGCACAGAAATGGAAGAGCCCGGAGACCCCGTCCAAGGCTGACTGGCTAAAGAAATTGAAAAACTTGTTTTTAATGGACAAACTAACGGCCATGGTGAACAATGATTCTGGGTCATTCCTTGAAAATTGGCAGGGGGTAAGGGAGGCCTGGGGATGGGATGTGCACTGATGCCTGATGGGGGGCTAAGCGGGGCTCAGGGGGTCTAGGCCGAAAGATTGTACCAAAAAGTACCAGGGACCCTAGGGACGGAATGGGCGCCCACGGCCCGGGGACATTCGGTCGACCGTCAGCCACCAAAGTGCGCCGACGCTCACACTCACTACCAAAGTAATGGACGCAAAAGAAAAGTCCAAATCTCCCTATATCATGGTTCGAGTTGGTAAAACGAGGGGTGGGGGGAGGGGGGTTCGAAGGGGGGGGCGGTAGGGTGGGTGGGGGGGGAGTTTGTTGGGCAAGTGCATCGTGTACAACTGGTGATCACATATGTAGCCTGCTTGTTATATTCTTTAAAATGCCAATAAAACCAAAGTTTAAAAAAAAAAAAATGCACCAGTCAAACCACCTTGCCCAAGACCAGTCTGACCTACCACAGCCTCACTCATGCACTAGGTAGCATGTGGAGACCGAACGACAACTGCCCATAGTCCAGGGGAGAGTAAGATAAAATGCCCCGGCAGACTCTCTATACAGTAAAATAAAATGCACCAGGCAAACCACCTTGCCCAAGACCAGTCTGACCTACCACAGCCTCATTCATGCACTAGATAGCATGTGGAGACCCCACGGCAACTGCCCATTTTCCAGGGGAGAGTAAGATAAAATGCCCCGGCAGGCTCTCCATACAGTAAAGTAAAATGCACCAGGCAAACCACCTTGCCCAAGACCAGTCTGACCTACCACTGCCTCATTCATGCACTAGATAGCATGTGGAGACCCCACGGGAAATGCCCATAGTCCAGGGGGAGAGTAAGATAAAATGCCCTGGCAGGCTCTCTATGCAGTAAAGTAAAATGCACCAGGCAAACCACCTTGCCCAAGACCAGTCTGACCTACCCCTGCCTCCTTCATGCACTAGATAGCATGAGGAGACCCCACGGCAACTGCCCATATTCCAGGGGAGAGTAAGATAAAATGCCCCGGCAGGCTCCTTATACAGTAAAGTAAAATGCACCATGCAAACCACCTTGCCCAAGACCAGTCTGACCTACCACTGCCTCATTCATGCACTAGATAGCATGTGGAGACCCCATGGCAACTGCCCATAGTCCAGGGGGAGAGTTAGATAAAATGACCGGGCAGGCTCTCTATACAGTAAAGTAAAATGCACCAGGCAAACCACCTTGGCCAAGACCAGTCTGACCTACCCCTGCCTCCTTCCTGCACTAGATAGCATGTGGAGACCCCACGGCAACTGCCAATAGTCCAGGGGGAGAGTAAGATAAAATGCTCCGGCAGGCTCTCTATAAAGTAAAGTAAAATGCACCAGGCAAACCACCTTGCCCAAGACCAGTCTGACATACCCCTGCCTCCTTCATGCGCTAGATAGCATGTGGAAACCCCACAGCAACTGCCCATAGTCCAGGGGGAGAGTAAGATAAAATGCCCCGGCAGGCTCTCTATACAGTAAAGTAAAATACACCAGTCAAACCACCTTGCCCAAGACCAGTCTGACCTACCACAGCCTCATTCATGCACTAGATAGCATGTGGAGACCGAACGACAACTGCCCATGGTCCAGGGGAGAGTAAGATAAAATGCCCCGGCAGGCTCTCTATACAGTAAAGTAAAATGCACCATGCAAACCACCTTGCCCAAGACCAGTCTGACCTACCACTGCCTCATTCATGCACTAGATAGAATGTGGAGACCCCATGGCAACTGCCCATAGTCCAGGGGGAGAGTTAGATAAAATGACCAGGCAGGCTCTCTATACAGTAAAGTAAAATGCACCAGGCAAACCACCTTGCCCAAGACCAGTCTGACCTACCCCAGCCTCATTCATGCACTAGATAGCATGTGGAGACCCCACGGCAACTGCCCATATTCAAGGGGAGAGTATGATAAAATGCCCAGGCAGGCTCCTTACACAGTAAAGTAAAATGCACCAGGCAAACCACCTTGCACAAGACCAGTCTGACCTACCCCTGCCTCCTTCATGCGCTAGATAGCAGGTGGAGACCCCACAGCAACTGCCCATAGTCCAGGGGGAGTGTAAGATAAAATGCCCCGGCAGGCTCTCCATACAGTAAAGTAAAATGCACCAGTCAAACCACTTTGCCCAAGACCAGTCTGACCTACCACAGCCTCATTCATGCACTAGATAGCATGTGGAGACCCCACGGCAAATGCCCATAGTCCAGGGGGAGAGTAAGATAAAATGCTGAGGCAGGCTCTCTATGCAGTAAAGTAAAATGCACCAGGCAAACCACCTTGCCCAAGACCAGTCTGACCTACCCCTGCCTCCTTCATGCACTAGATAGCATGTGGAGACCCCACGGCAACTGCCCATATTCCAGGGGAGAGTAAGATAAAATGCCCCGGCAGGCTCCTTATACAGTAAAGTAAAATGCGCCAGGCAAACCACCTTGCCCGAAACCAGTCTGACCTACCACTGCCTCATTCATGCACTAGATAGCATGTGGAGACCCCATGTCAACTGCCCATAGTCCAGGGGGAGAGTAAGATAAAATGACCGGGCAGGATCTCTATACAGTTAAGTAAAATGCACCAGGCAAACTACCTTGCCCAAGACCAGTCTGACCTCCCACTGCCTCATTCATGCACTAGATAGCATGTGGAGACCCCACGGCAACTGCCCATATTCCAGGGGGAGAGTAAGATAAAATGCCCCAGCAGGCTCCTTAAACAGTAAAGTAAAATACACCAGGCAAACCACTTTGCCCAAGACCAGTCTGACCTACCCCTGCCTCCTTCATGCACTAGATAGCATGTGGAGACCCCATGGCAACTGCCCATAGTCCAGGGGGAGAGTTAGATAAAATGACCGGGCAGGCTCTCTATACAGTAAAGTAAAATGCACCAGGCAAACCACCTTGGCCAAGACCAGTCTGACCTACCCCTGCCTCCTTCCTGCACTAGATAGCATGTGGAGACCCCACGGCAACTGCCAATAGTCCAGGGGGAGAGTAAGATAAAATGCTCCGGCAGGCTCTCTATAAAGTAAAGTAAAATGCACCAGGCAAACCACCTTGCCCAAGACCAGTCTGACATACCCCTGCCTCCTTCATGCGCTAGATAGCATGTGGAAACCCCACAGCAACTGCCCATAGTCCAGGGGGAGAGTAAGATAAAATGCCCCGGCAGGCTCTCTATACAGTAAAGTAAAATACACCAGTCAAACCACCTTGCCCAAGACCAGTCTGACCTACCACAGCCTCATTCATGCACTAGATAGCATGTGGAGACCGAACGACAACTGCCCATGGTCCAGGGGAGAGTAAGATAAAATGCCCCGGCAGGCTCTCTATACAGTAAAGTAAAATGCACCATGCAAACCACCTTGCCCAAGACCAGTCTGACCTACCACTGCCTCATTCATGCACTAGATAGAATGTGGAGACCCCATGGCAACTGCCCATAGTCCAGGGGGAGAGTTAGATAAAATGACCAGGCAGGCTCTCTATACAGTAAAGTAAAATGCACCAGGCAAACCACCTTGCCCAAGACCAGTCTGACCTACCCCAGCCTCATTCATGCACTAGATAGCATGTGGAGACCCCACGGCAACTGCCCATATTCAAGGGGAGAGTATGATAAAATGCCCAGGCAGGCTCCTTACACAGTAAAGTAAAATGCACCAGGCAAACCACCTTGCACAAGACCAGTCTGACCTACCCCTGCCTCCTTCATGCGCTAGATAGCAGGTGGAGACCCCACAGCAACTGCCCATAGTCCAGGGGGAGTGTAAGATAAAATGCCCCGGCAGGCTCTCCATACAGTAAAGTAAAATGCACCAGTCAAACCACTTTGCCCAAGACCAGTCTGACCTACCACAGCCTCATTCATGCACTAGATAGCATGTGGAGACCCCACGGCAAATGCCCATAGTCCAGGGGGAGAGTAAGATAAAATGCTGAGGCAGGCTCTCTATGCAGTAAAGTAAAATGCACCAGGCAAACCACCTTGCCCAAGACCAGTCTGACCTACCCCTGCCTCCTTCATGCACTAGATAGCATGTGGAGACCCCACGGCAACTGCCCATATTCCAGGGGAGAGTAAGATAAAATGCCCCGGCAGGCTCCTTATACAGTAAAGTAAAATGCGCCAGGCAAACCACCTTGCCCGAAACCAGTCTGACCTACCACTGCCTCATTCATGCACTAGATAGCATGTGGAGACCCCATGTCAACTGCCCATAGTCCAGGGGGAGAGTAAGATAAAATGACCGGGCAGGATCTCTATACAGTTAAGTAAAATGCACCAGGCAAACTACCTTGCCCAAGACCAGTCTGACCTCCCACTGCCTCATTCATGCACTAGATAGCATGTGGAGACCCCACGGCAACTGCCCATATTCCAGGGGGAGAGTAAGATAAAATGCCCCAGCAGGCTCCTTAAACAGTAAAGTAAAATACACCAGGCAAACCACTTTGCCCAAGACCAGTCTGACCTACCCCTGCCTCCTTCATGCACTAGATAGCATGTGGAGACCCCACGGCAACTGCCCATAGTCCAGGGGAGAGTAAGATAAAATGCCCCGTCAGGCTCTCTATACAGTAAAGTAAAATGCACCAGGCAAACCACCTTGCATAAGACCAGTCTGACCTACCCCTGCCTCATTCATGCACTAGATAGCATCTGGAGGCCCCACAACAACTGCCCATATTCCAGGGGGAGAGTAAGATAAAATGCCCCAGGCAGGCTCCTTATACAGTAAAGTAAAATGCACCAGGCAACCCACCTTGCCCAAGACCAGTCTGACCTACCCCTGCCTCCTTCATGCACTAGATAGCATGTGGAGATCCCACGGCAACTGCCCATATTCCAGAGGGAGAGTAAGATAAAATGCCCCGGCAGGCTCTCTATACAGTAAAGTAAAATGCACCAGGCAAACCACCTTGCCCAAGACCAGTCTGACCTACCACTGCCTCATTCATGCACTAGATAGCATGTGGAGACCCCACGGCAAATGCCCATAGTCCAGGGGGAGAGTAAGATAAAATGCCCCGGCAGGCTCTCTATGCAGTAAAGTAAAATGCACCAGGCAAACCACCTTGCATAAGACCAGTCTGACCTACCCCTGCCTCATTCATGCACTAGATAGCATCTGGAGGCCCCACAACAACTGCCCATATTCCAGGGGGAGAGTAAGATAAAATGCCCCAGCAGGCTCCTTATACAGTAAAGTAAAAAGCACCAGGCAACCCACCTTGCCCAAGACCTGTCTGACCTACCCCTGCCTCCTTCATGCACTAGATAGCATGTGGAGATCCCACAGCAACTGCCCATATTCCAGAGGGAGAGTAAGATAAAATGCCCCGGCAGGCTCTCTATGCAGTAAAGTAAAATGCACCAGGCAAACCACCTTGCCCAAAACCAGTCTGACCTACCACTGCCTCATTCATGCACTGGATAGCATGTGGAGACCCCATGGCAACTGCCCACAATCCAGAGGGAGAGTAAGATAAAATGCCCCAGCAGGCTCTCTATAAAGTAAAGTAAAATGCACCAGGCAAACCAACTTGCGCAAGACCAGTCTGACCTACCACTGCCTCATTCATGCACTAGATAGCATGTGGAGACCCCACGGCTACTGCCCATATTCCAGGGGGAGAGTAAGATAAAATGCCCCGGCAGGCTCTCTATACCTTAAAGTAAAATGCACCAGTCAAACCACCTTGCCCAAGACCAGTCTGACCTACCCCTGCCTCCTTCATGCACTAGATAGCATGTGGAGACCCCACGGCAACTGCCCATATTCCAGGGGAGAGTAAGATAAAATGCGCCGGCAGGCTCCTTATACAGTAAAGTAAAATGCGCCAGGCAAACCACCTTGCCCAAGACCAGTCTGACCTACCACAGCCTCATTCATGCACTAGATAGCATGTGGAGACCCCACAGCAACTGCCCATGGTCCAGGGGGAGAGTAAGATAAAATGCCCCGGCAGGCTCTCTATACAGTAAAGTAAAATGCACCAGGCAAACCACCTTGCCCAAGACCAGTCTGACCTACCACTGCCTCATTTATGCACTAGATAGCATGTGGAGACCCCACGGCAAATGCCCATAGTCCAGGGGGAGAGTAAGATAAAATGCCCCGGCAGGCTCTCTATGCAGTAAAGTAAAATGCACCAGGCAAACCATCTTGCCCAAGACCAGTCTGACCTACCCCTGCCTCCTTCATGCACTAGATAGCATGTGGAGACCCCACGGCAACTACCCATATTCCAGGGGAGAGTAAGATAAAATGCCCCGGCAGGCTCCTTATACAGTAAAGTGAAATGCACCATGCAAACCACCTTGCCAAAGACCAGTCTGACCTACCACTGCCTCATTCATGCACTAGATAGCATGTGGAGACCCCATGGCAACTGCCCATAGTCCAGGGGGAGAGTTAGATAAAATGACCGGGCAGGCTCTCTATACAGTAAAGTAAAATGCACCAGGCAAACCACCTTGCCCAAGACCAGTCTGACCTACCCCAGCCTCATTCATGCACTAGATAGCATGTGGAGACCCGACGGCAACTGCCCATATTCCAGGGGGAGAGTAAGATAAAATGCCCCGGCAGGCTCTCTATACAGTAAAGTAAAATACACCAGGCAAACCACCTTGGCCAAGACCAGTCTGACCTACCCCTGCCTCCTTCATGCACTAGATAGCATGTGGAGCCCCCACGGCAACTGCCCATATTCCAGGGGGAGAGTAAGTTAAAATGCCCAGGCAGGCTCTCTATACAGTAAAGTAAAATGCACCAGTCAAACCACCTTGCCTAAGACCAGTCTGACCTACCACAGCCTCATTCATGCACTAGGTAGCATGTGGAGACCGAACGACAACTGCCCATAGTCCAGGGGAGAGTAAGATAAAATGCCCCGGCAGACTCTCTATACAGTAAAATAAAATGCACCAGGCAAACCACCTTGCCCAAGACCAGTCTGACCTACCACAGCCTCATTCATGCACTAGATAGCATGTGGAGACCCCACGGGAAATGCCCATAGTCCAGGGGGAGAGTAAGATAAAATGCCCCGGCAGGCTCTCTATGCAGTAAAGTAAAATGCACCAGGCAAACCACCATGCCCAAGACCAGTCTGACCTACCCCTGCCTCCTTCATGCACTAGATAGCATGTGGAGACCCCTCGGCAACTGCCCATATTCCAGGGGAGAGTAAGATAAAATGCCCCGGCAATCTCCTTATACAGTAAAGTAAAATGCACCATGCAGACCACCTTTCCCAAGACCAGTCTGACCTACCACTGCCTCATTCATGCACTAGATAGCATGTGGAGACCCCATGGCAACTGCCCATAGTCCAGGGGGAGAGTTAGATAAAACGACCGGGCAGGCTCTCTATACAGTAAAGTAAAATGCACCAGGCAAACGACCTTGCCCAAGACCAGTCTGACCTACAACTGCCTCATTCATGCACTAGATAGCATGTGGAGACCCGACGGCAACTGCCCATATTCCAAGGGGAGAGTAAGATAAAATGCCCCGGCTGGCTCCTTATACAGTAAAGTAAAATGCACCAGGCAAACCACCTTGGCCAAGACCAGTCTGACCTACCCCTGCCTCCTT
Organism: Ambystoma mexicanum; assembly: GCF_040938575.1. Classification (NCBI taxonomy): domain Eukaryota; kingdom Metazoa; phylum Chordata; class Amphibia; order Caudata; family Ambystomatidae; genus Ambystoma; species Ambystoma mexicanum. The sequence continues at coordinate 16,112,107 of NC_090935.1, forward strand.
CATGCACTAGATAGCATGTGGAGACCACACGGCAACTGCTCATATTCCAGGAGGAGAGTAAGATAAAATGCCCAGGCAGGCTCTCTATACAGTAAAGTAAAATGCACAAGGCAAACCACCTTGCCCAAAACCAGTCTGACCTACCACAGCCTCATTCATGCACTAGATAGCATGTGGAGACCCCACAGCAACTGCCCATGGTCCAGGGGGAGAGTAAGATAAAATGCCCCGGCAGGCTCTCTATACAGTAAAGTAAAATGCACCAGGCAAACCACCTTGCCCAAGACCAGTCTGACCTACCCCTGCCTCCTTCATGCACTAGATAGCATGTGGAGACCCCACAGCAAATGCCCATAGTCCAGGGGGAGAGTAAGATAAAATGCCCTGGCAGGCTCTCTATGCAGTAAAGTAAAATGCACCAGGCAAACCATCTTGCCCAAGACCAGTCTGACCTACCACTGCCTCCTTCATGCACTAGATAGCATGTGGAGACCCCACGGCAACTACCCATATTCCAGGGGAGAGTAAGATAAAATGCCCCGGCAGGCTCCTTATACAGTAAAGTGAAATGCACCAGGCAAACCACCTTGCCCAAGACCAGTCTGACCTACCCCAGCCTCATTCATGCACTAGATAGCATGTGGAGACCCGACGGCAACTGCCCATATTCCAGGGGGAGAGTAAGATAAAATGCCCCGGCAGGCTCTCTATACAGTAAAGTAAAATACACCAGGCAAACCCCCTTGGCCAAGACCAGTCTGACCTACCCCTGCCTCCTTCATGCACTAGATAGCATGTGGAGACCCCACGGCAACTGCCCATATTCCAGGGGGAGAGTAAGTTAAAATGCCCAGGCAGACTCTCTATACAGTAAAGTAAAATGCACCAGGCAAACCACCTTGCCCAAGACCAGTCTGACCTCCCACTGCCTCCTTCATGAACTAGATAGCATGTGGAAACCCCACGGCAACTGCCCATAGTCCAGGGGGAGAGTAAGATAAAATGCCCCGGCAGGCTCCTTACACAGTAAAGTAAAATGCACCAGGCAAACCACCTTGCAAAAGACCAGTCTGACCTACCCCTGCCTCCTTCATGCGCTAGATAGCATGTGGAGACCCCACAGCAACTGCCCATAGTCCAGGGGGAGTGTAAGATAAAATGCCCCGGCAGGCTCTCTATACAGTAAAGTAAAATGCACCAGTCAAACCACCTTGCCCAAGACCAGTCTGACCTACCACAGCCTCATTCATGCACTAGATAGCATGTGGAGACCCCACAGCAAATGCCCATAGTCCAGGGGGAGAGTAAGATAAAATGCTGAGGCAGGCTCTCTATGCAGTAAAGTAAAATGCACCAGGCAAACCACCTTGCCCAAGACCAGTCTGACCTACCCCTGCCTCATTCATGCACTAGATAGCATGTGGAGACCCCACGGCAACTGCCCATATTCCAGGGGGAGAGTAAGATAAAATGCCCCAGCAGGCTCCTTAAACAGTAAAGTAAAATACACCAGGCAAACCACTTTGCCCAAGACCAGTCTGACCTACCCCTGCCTCCTTCATGCACTAGATAGCATCTGGAGGCCCCACAACAACTGCCCATATTCCAGGGGGAGAGTAAGATAAAATGCCCCAGCAGGCTCCTTATACAGTAAAGTAAAATGCACCAGGCAACCCACCTTGCCCAAGACCAGTCTGACCTACCCCTGCCTCCTTCATGCACTAGATAGCATGTGGAGATCCCACGGCAACTGCCCATATTCCAGAGGGAGAGTAAGATAAAATGCCCCGGCAGGCTCTCTATACAGTAAAGTAAAATGCACCAGGCAAACCACCTTGCCCAAGACCAGTCTGACCTACCACTGCCTCATTCATGCACTAGATAGCATGTGGAGACCCCACGGCAAATGCCCATAGTCCAGGGGGAGAGTAAGATAAAATGCCCCGGCATGCTCTCTATGCAGTAAAGTAAAATGCACCAGGCAAACCACCTTGCCCAAAACCAGTCTGACCTACCACTGCCTCATTCATGCACTGGATAGCATGTGGAGACCCCATGGCAACTGCCCACAATCCAGGGGGAGAGTAAGATAAAATGCCCCAGCAGGCTCTCTATGCAGTAAAGTAAAATGCACCAGGCAAACCACCTTGCCCAAAACCAGTCTGACCTACCACTGCCTCATTCATGCACTGGATAGCATGTGGAGACCCCATGGCAACTGCCCACAATCCAGGGGGAGAGTAAGATAAAATGCCCCAGCAGGCTCTCTATAAAGTAAAGTAAAATGCACCAGGCAAACCACCTTGCGCAAGACCAGTCTGACCTACCACTGCCTCATTCATGCACTAGGTAGCATGTGGAGACCGAACGACAACTACTGCCCATAGTCCAGGGGAGAGTAAGATAAAATGCCCCAGCAGGCTCTCTATACAGTAAAGTAAAATGCACCAGTCAAACCACCTTGCCCAAGACCAGTCTGACCTACCACAGCCTCATTCATGCACTAGGAAGCATGTGGAGACCGAACGACAACTGCCCATTGTCCAGGGGAGAGTAAGATAAAATGCCCCGGCAGACTCTCTATACAGTAAAATAAAATGCACCAGGCAAACCACCTTGCCCAAGACCAGTCTGACCTACCACAGCCTCATTCATGTACTAGATAGCATGTGGAGACCCCACGGCAACTGTCCATTTTCCTGGGGAAAGTAAGATAAAATGCCCCGGCAGGCTCTCTATACAGTAAAGTAAAATGCACCAGGCAAACCACCTTGCCCAAGACCAGTCTGACCTACCACTGCCTCATTCATGCACTAGATAGCATGTGGAGACCCCACGGCAATTGCCCATAGTCCAGGGGGAGAGTAAGATAAAATGCCCCGGCAGGCTCTCTATGCAGTAAAGTAAAATGCACCAGGCAAACCATCTTGCCCAAGACAAGTCTGAACTACCCCTGCCTCCTTCATGCACTAGATAGCATGTGGAGACCCCACGGCAACTACCCATATTCCAGGGGAGAGTAAGATAAAATGCCCCGGCAGGCTCCTTATACAGTAAAGTAAAATGCACCATGCAAACCACCTTGCCCAAGACCAGTCTGACCTACCACTGCCTCATTCATGCACTAGATAGCATGTGGAGACCCCATGGCAACTGCCCATAGTCCAGGGGGAGAGTTAGATAAAATGACCGGGCAGGCTCTCTATACAGTAAAGTAAAATGCACCAGGCAAACCACCTTGCCCAAGACCAGTCTGACCTACCCCAGCCTCATTCATGCACTAGATAGCATGTGGAGACCCCACGGCAACTGCCCATATTCCAGGGGAGAGTAAGATAAAATGCCCAGGCAGGCTCCTTATACAGTAAAGTAAAATGCACCAGGCAAACCACCTTGCCCAAGACCAGTCTGACCTACCACTGAATCATTCATGCACTAGATAGCATGTGGAGACCCGGCGGTAACTGCCCATATTCCAGGGGGAGAGTAAGATAAAATGCCCCGGCAGGCTCTCTATACAGTAAAGTAAAATGCACCAGGCAAACCACCTTGCACAAGACCAGTCTGACCTACCCCTGCCTCCTTCATGCGCTAGATAGCATGTGGAGACCCCACGGCAAATGCCCATAGTCCAGGGGGAGAGTAAGATAAAATGCTGAGGCAGGCTCTCTATGCAGTAAAGTAAAATGCACCAGGCAAACCACCTTGCCCAAGACCAGTCTGACCTACCCCTGCCTCCTTCATGCACTAGATAGCATGTGGAGACCCCACGGCAACTGCCCATATTCCAGGGGAGAGTAAGATAAAATGCCCCGGCAGGCTCCTTATACAGTAAAGTAAAATGCGCCAGGCAAACCACCTTGCCCGAGACCAGTCTGACCTACCACTGCCTCATTCATGCACTAGATAGCATGTGGAGACCCCATGGCAACTGCCCATAGTCCAGGGGGAGAGTAAGATAAAATGACCGGGCAGGATCTCTATACAGTAAAGTAAAATGCACCAGGCAAACCACCTTGCCCAAGACCAGTCTGACCTCCCACTGCCTCATTCATGCACTAGATAGCATGTGGAGACCCCACGGCAACTGCCCATATTCCAGGGGGAGAGTAAGATAAAATGCCCCAGCAGGCTCCTTAAACAGTAAAGTAAAATACACCAGGCAAACCACTTTGCCCAAGACCAGTCTGACCTACCCCTGCCTCCTTCATGCACTAGATAGCATGTGGAGACCCCACGGCAACTGCCCATAGTCCAGGGGAGAGTAAGATAAAATGCCCCGTCAGGCTCTCTATACAGTAAAGTAAAATGCACCAGGCAAACCACCTTGCATAAGACCAGTCTGACCTACCCCTGCCTCATTCATGCACTAGATAGCATCTGGAGGCCCCACAACAACTGCCCATATTCCAGGGGGAGAGTAAGATAAAATGCCCCAGCAGGCTCCTTATACAGTAAAGTAAAAAGCATCAGGCAACCCACCTTGCCCAAGACCTGTCTGACCTACCCCTGCCTCCTTCATGCACTAGATAGCATGTGGAGATCCCACAGCAACTGCCCATATTCCAGAGGGAGAGTAAGATAAAATGCCCCGGCAGGCTCTCTATGCAGTAAAGTAAAATGCACCAGGCAAACCACCTTGCCCAAAACCAGTCAGACCTACCACTGCCTCATTCATGCACTGGATAGCATGTGGAGACCCCATGGCAACTGCCCACAATCCAGAGGGAGAGTAAGATAAAATGCCCCAGCAGGCTCTCTATAAAGTAAAGTAAAATGCACCAGGCAAACCAACTTGCGCAAGACCAGTCTGACCTACCACTGCCTCATTCATGCACTAGATAGCATGTGGAGACCCCACGGCTACTGCCCATATTCCAGGGGGAGAGTAAGATAAAATGCCCCGGCAGGCTCTCTATACCTTAAAGTAAAATGCACCAGTCAAACCACCTTGCCCAAGACCAGTCTGACCTACCACAGCCTCATTCATGCACTAGGTAGCATGTGGAGACCGAACGACAACTGCCCATAGTCCAGGGGAGAGTAAGATAAAATGCCCCGGCAGGCTCTCTATACAGTTAAGTAAAATGCACCAGTCAAACCACCTTGCCCAAGACCAGTCTGACCTACCACAGCCTCATTCATGCACTAGGTAGCATGTGGAGACCGAACGACAACTGCCCATAGTCCAGGGGAGAGTAAGATAAAATGCCCCGGCAGACTCTCTATACAGTAAAATAAAATGCACCAGGCAAACCACCTTGCCCAAGACCAGTCTGACCTACCACAGCCTCATTCATGCACTAGATAGCATGTGGAGACCCCACGGCAACTGCCCATTTTCCAGGGGAGAGTAAGATAAAATGCCCCGGCAGGCTCTCTATACAGTAAAGTAAAATACACCAGGCAAACCACCTTGGCCAAGACCAGTCTGACCTACCCCTGCCTCCTTCATGCACTAGATAGCATGTGGAGACCCCACGGCAACTGCCCATATTCCAGGGGGAGAGTAAGTTAAAATGCCCAGGCAGACTCTGTATACAGTAAAGTAAAATGCACCAGGCAAACCACCTTGCCCAAGACCAGTCTGACCTCCCACTGCCTCATTCATGCACTAGATAGTATGTGGAGACCCCACGGCAACTGCCAATAGTCCAGGGGGAGAGTAAGATAAAATGCTCCGGCAGGCTCTCTATAAAGTAAAGTAAAATGCACCAGGCAAACCACCTTGCCCAAGACCAGTCTGACCTACCCCTGCCTCCTTCATGCACTAGATAGCATGTGGAAACCCCACGGCAACTGCCCATAGTCCGGGGGAGAGTAAGATAAAATGCCCCGGCAGGCTCCTTACACAGTAAAGTAAAATGCACCAGGCAAACCACCTTGCCCAAGACCAGTCTCACCTACCCCTGCCTCCTTCATGCACTAGATAGCATGTGGAGACCCCACAGCAACTGCCCATAGTCCAGGGGGAGTGTAAGATAAAATGCCCCGGCAGGCTCTCTATACAGTAAAGTAAAATGCACCAGTCAAACCACCTTGCCCAAGACCAGTCTGACCTACCACAGCCTCATTCATGCACTAGATAGCATGTGGAGACCCCACGGCAAATGCCCATAGTCCAGGGGGAGAGTAAGATAAAATGCTGAGGCAGGCTCTCTATGCAGTAAAGTAAAATGCGCCAGGCAAACCACCTTGCCCGAGACCAGTCTGACCTACCACTGCCTCATTCATGCACTAGATAGCATGTGGAGACCCCATGGCAACTGCCCATAGTCCAGGGGGAGAGTAAGATAAAATGACCGGGCAGGATCTCTATACAGTAAAGTAAAATGCACCAGGCAAACCACCTTGCCCAAGACCAGTCTGACCTCCCACTGCCTCATTCATGCACTAGATAGCATGTGGAGACCCCACGGCAACTGCCCATATTCCAGGGGGAGAGTAAGATAAAATGCCCCAGCAGGCTCCTTAAACAGTAAAGTAAAATACACCAGGCAAACCACTTTGCCCAAGACCAGTCTGACCTACCCCTGCCTCCTTCATGCACTAGATAGCATGTGGAGACCCCACGGCAACTGCCCATAGTCCAGGGGAGAGTAAGATAAAATGCCCCGTCAGGCTCTCTATACAGTAAAGTAAAATGCACCAGGCAAACCACCTTGCATAAGACCAGTCTGACCTACCCCTGCCTCATTCATGCACTAGATAGCATCTGGAGGCCCCACAACAACTGCCCATATTCCAGGGGGAGAGTAAGATAAAATGCCCCAGCAGGCTCCTTATACAGTAAAGTAAAAAGCACCAGGCAACCCACCTTGCCCAAGACCTGTCTGACCTACCCCTGCCTCCTTCATGCACTAGATAGCATGTGGAGATCCCACAGCAACTGCCCATATTCCAGAGGGAGAGTAAGATAAAATGCCCCGGCAGGCTCTCTATGCAGTAAAGTAAAATGCACCAGGCAAACCACCTTGCCCAAAACCAGTCTGACCTACCACTGCCTCATTCATGCACTGGATAGCATGTGGAGACCCCATGGCAACTGCCCACAATCCAGAGGGAGAGTAAGATAAAATGCCCCAGCAGGCTCTCTATAAAGTAAAGTAAAATGCACCAGGCAAACCAACTTGCGCAAGACCAGTCTGACCTACCACTGCCTCATTCATGCACTAGATAGCATGTGGAGACCCCACGGCTACTGCCCATATTCCAGGGGGAGAGTAAGATAAAATGCCCCGGCAGGCTCTCTATACCTTAAAGTAAAATGCACCAGTCAAACCACCTTGCCCAAGACCAGTCTGACCTACCACTGCCTCATTCATGCACTGGATAGCATGTGGAGACCCCATGGCAACTGCCCACAATCCAGAGGGAGAGTAAGATAAAATGCCCCAGCAGGCTCTCTATAAAGTAAAGTAAAATGCACCAGGCAAACCAACTTGCCCAAAACCAGTCAGACCTACCACTGCCTCATTCATGCACTGGATAGCATGTGGAGACCCCATGGCAACTGCCCACAATCCAGAGGGAGAGTAAGATAAAATGCCCCAGCAGGCTCTCTATAAAGTAAAGTAAAATGCACCAGGCAAACCAACTTGCGCAAGACCAGTCTGACCTACCACTGCCTCATTCATGCACTAGATAGCATGTGGAGACCCCACGGCTACTGCCCATATTCCAGGGGGAGAGTAAGATAAAATGCCCCGGCAGGCTCTCTATACCTTAAAGTAAAATGCACCAGTCAAACCACCTTGCCCAAGACCAGTCTGACCTACCACAGCCTCATTCATGCACTAGGTAGCATGTGGAGACCGAACGACAACTGCCCATAGTCCAGGGGAGAGTAAGATAAAATGCCCCGGCAGGCTCTCTATACAGTTAAGTAAAATGCACCAGTCAAACCACCTTGCCCAAGACCAGTCTGACCTACCACAGCCTCATTCATGCACTAGGTAGCATGTGGAGACCGAACGACAACTGCCCATAGTCCAGGGGAGAGTAAGATAAAATGCCCCGGCAGACTCTCTATACAGTAAAATAAAATGCACCAGGCAAACCACCTTGCCCAAGACCAGTCTGACCTACCACAGCCTCATTCATGCACTAGATAGCATGTGGAGACCCCACGGCAACTGCCCATTTTCCAGGGGAGAGTAAGATAAAATGCCCCGGCAGGCTCTCTATACAGTAAAGTAAAATACACCAGGCAAACCACCTTGGCCAAGACCAGTCTGACCTACCCCTGCCTCCTTCATGCACTAGATAGCATGTGGAGACCCCACGGCAACTGCCCATATTCCATGGGGAGAGTAAGTTAAAATGCCCAGGCAGACTCTGTATACAGTAAAGTAAAATGCACCAGGCAAACCACCTTGCCCAAGACCAGTCTGACCTCCCACTGCCTCATTCATGCACTAGATAGTATGTGGAGACCCCACGGCAACTGCCAATAGTCCAGGGGGAGAGTAAGATAAAATGCTCCGGCAGGCTCTCTATAAAGTAAAGTAAAATGCACCAGGCAAACCACCTTGCCCAAGACCAGTCTGACCTACCCCTGCCTCCTTCATGCACTAGATAGCATGTGGAAACCCCACGGCAACTGCCCATAGTCCGGGGGAGAGTAAGATAAAATGCCCCGGCAGGCTCCTTACACAGTAAAGTAAAATGCACCAGGCAAACCACCTTGCCCAAGACCAGTCTCACCTACCCCTGCCTCCTTCATGCACTAGATAGCATGTGGAGACCCCACAGCAACTGCCCATAGTCCAGGGGGAGTGTAAGATAAAATGCCCCGGCAGGCTCTCTATACAGTAAAGTAAAATGCACCAGTCAAACCACCTTGCCCAAGACCAGTCTGACCTACCACAGCCTCATTCATGCACTAGATAGCATGTGGAGACCCCACGGCAAATGCCCATAGTCCAGGGGGAGAGTAAGATAAAATGCTGAGGCAGGCTCTCTATGCAGTAAAGTAAAATGCGCCAGGCAAACCACCTTGCCCGAGACCAGTCTGACCTACCACTGCCTCATTCATGCACTAGATAGCATGTGGAGACCCCATGGCAACTGCCCATAGTCCAGGGGGAGAGTAAGATAAAATGACCGGGCAGGATCTCTATACAGTAAAGTAAAATGCACCAGGCAAACCACCTTGCCCAAGACCAGTCTGACCTCCCACTGCCTCATTCATGCACTAGATAGCATGTGGAGACCCCACGGCAACTGCCCATATTCCAGGGGGAGAGTAAGATAAAATGCCCCAGCAGGCTCCTTAAACAGTAAAGTAAAATACACCAGGCAAACCACTTTGCCCAAGACCAGTCTGACCTACCCCTGCCTCCTTCATGCACTAGATAGCATGTGGAGACCCCACGGCAACTGCCCATAGTCCAGGGGAGAGTAAGATAAAATGCCCCGTCAGGCTCTCTATACAGTAAAGTAAAATGCACCAGGCAAACCACCTTGCATAAGACCAGTCTGACCTACCCCTGCCTCATTCATGCACTAGATAGCATCTGGAGGCCCCACAACAACTGCCCATATTCCAGGGGGAGAGTAAGATAAAATGCCCCAGCAGGCTCCTTATACAGTAAAGTAAAAAGCACCAGGCAACCCACCTTGCCCAAGACCTGTCTGACCTACCCCTGCCTCCTTCATGCACTAGATAGCATGTGGAGATCCCACAGCAACTGCCCATATTCCAGAGGGAGAGTAAGATAAAATGCCCCGGCAGGCTCTCTATGCAGTAAAGTAAAATGCACCAGGCAAACCACCTTGCCCAAAACCAGTCTGACCTACCACTGCCTCATTCATGCACTGGATAGCATGTGGAGACCCCATGGCAACTGCCCACAATCCAGAGGGAGAGTAAGATAAAATGCCCCAGCAGGCTCTCTATAAAGTAAAGTAAAATGCACCAGGCAAACCAACTTGCGCAAGACCAGTCTGACCTACCACTGCCTCATTCATGCACTAGATAGCATGTGGAGACCCCACGGCTACTGCCCATATTCCAGGGGGAGAGTAAGATAAAATGCCCCGGCAGGCTCTCTATACCTTAAAGTAAAATGCACCAGTCAAACCACCTTGCCCAAGACCAGTCTGACCTACCCCTGCCTCCTTCATGCACTAGATAGCATGTGGAGACCCCACGGCAACTGCCCATATTCCAGGGGAGAGTAAGATAAAATGCCCCGGCAGGCTCCTTATACAGTAAAGTAAAATGCGCCAGGCAAACCACCTTGCCCAAGACCAGTCTGACCTACCACAGCCTCATTCATGCACTAGATAGCATGTGGAGACCCCACAGCAACTGCCCATGGTCCAGGGGGAGAGTAAGATAAAATGCCCCGGCAGGCTCTCTATACAGTAAAGTAAAATGCACCAGGCAAACCACCTTGCCCAAGACCAGTCTGACCTACCACTGCCTCATTCATGCACTAGATAGCATGTGGAGACCCCACGGCAAATGCCCATAGTCCAGGGGGAGAGTAAGATAAAATGCCCCGGCAGGCTCTCTATGCAGTAAAGTAAAATGCACCAGGCAAACCATCTTGCCCAAGACCAGTCTGACCTACCCCTGCCTCCTTCATGCACTAGATAGCATGTGGAGACCCCACGGCAACTACCCATATTCCAGGGGAGAGTAAGATAAAATGCCCCGGCAGGCTCCTTATACAGTAAAGTGAAATGCACCATGCAAACCACCTTGCCAAAGACCAGTCTGACCTACCACTGCCTCATTCATGCACTAGATAGCATGTGGAGACCCCATGGCAACTGCCCATAGTCCAGGGGGAGAGTTAGATAAAATGACCGGGCAGGCTCTCTATACAGTAAAGTAAAATGCACCAGGCAAACCACCTTGCCCAAGACCAGTCTGACCTACCCCAGCCTCATTCATGCACTAGATAGCATGTGGAGACCCGACGGCAACTGCCCATATTCCAGGGGGAGAGTAAGATAAAATGCCCCGGCAGGCTCTCTATACAGTAAAGTAAAATACACCAGGCAAACCACCTTGGCCAAGACCAGTCTGACCTACCCCTGCCTCCTTCATGCACTAGATAGCATGTGGAGCCCCCACGGCAACTGCCCATATTCCAGGGGGAGAGTAAGTTAAAATGCCCAGGCAGGCTCTCTATACAGTAAAGTAAAATGCACCAGTCAAACCACCTTGCCTAAGACCAGTCTGACCTACCACAGCCTCATTCATGCACTAGGTAGCATGTGGAGACCGAACGACAACTGCCCATAGTCCAGGGGAGAGTAAGATAAAATGCCCCGGCAGACTCTCTATACAGTAAAATAAAATGCACCAGGCAAACCACCTTGCCCAAGACCAGTCTGACCTACCACAGCCTCATTCATGCACTAGATAGCATGTGGAGACCCCACGGGAAATGCCCATAGTCCAGGGGGAGAGTAAGATAAAATGCCCCGGCAGGCTCTCTATGCAGTAAAGTAAAATGCACCAGGCAAACCACCATGCCCAAGACCAGTCTGACCTACCCCTGCCTCCTTCATGCACTAGATAGCATGTGGAGACCCCACGGCAACTGCCCATATTCCAGGGGAGAGTAAGATAAAATGCCCCGGCAATCTCCTTATACAGTAAAGTAAAATGCACCATGCAGACCACCTTTCCCAAGACCAGTCTGACCTACCACTGCCTCATTCATGCACTAGATAGCATGTGGAGACCCCATGGCAACTGCCCATAGTCCAGGGGGAGAGTTAGATAAAACGACCGGGCAGGCTCTCTATACAGTAAAGTAAAATGCACCAGGCAAACGACCTTGCCCAAGACCAGTCTGACCTACAACTGCCTCATTCATGCACTAGATAGCATGTGGAGACCCGACGGCAACTGCCCATATTCCAAGGGGAGAGTAAGATAAAATGCCCCGGCTGGCTCCTTATACAGTAAAGTAAAATGCACCAGGCAAACCACCTTGGCCAAGACCAGTCTGACCTACCCCTGCCTCCTTCATGCACTAGATAGCATGTGGAGACCACACGGCAACTGCTCATATTCCAGGAGGAGAGTAAGATAAAATGCCCAGGCAGGCTCTCTATACAGTAAAGTAAAATGCACAAGGCAAACCACCTTGCCCAAAACCAGTCTGACCTACCACAGCCTCATTCATGCACTAGATAGCATGTGGAGACCCCACAGCAACTGCCCATGGTCCAGGGGGAGAGTAAGATAAAATGCCCCGGCAGGCTCTCTATACAGTAAAGTAAAATGCACCAGGCAAACCACCTTGCCCAAGACCAGTCTGACCTACCCCTGCCTCCTTCATGCACTAGATAGCATGTGGAGACCCCACAGCAAATGCCCATAGTCCAGGGGGAGAGTAAGATAAAATGCCCTGGCAGGCTCTCTATGCAGTAAAGTAAAATGCACCAGGCAAACCATCTTGCCCAAGACCAGTCTGACCTACCACTGCCTCCTTCATGCACTAGATAGCATGTGGAGACCCCACGGCAACTACCCATATTCCAGGGGAGAGTAAGATAAAATGCCCCGGCAGGCTCCTTATACAGTAAAGTGAAATGCACCAGGCAAACCACCTTGCCCAAGACCAGTCTGACCTACCCCAGCCTCATTCATGCACTAGATAGCATGTGGAGACCCGACGGCAACTGCCCATATTCCAGGGGGAGAGTAAGATAAAATGCCCCGGCAGGCTCTCTATACAGTAAAGTAAAATACACCAGGCAAACCCCCTTGGCCAAGACCAGTCTGACCTACCCCTGCCTCCTTCATGCACTAGATAGCATGTGGAGACCCCACGGCAACTGCCCATATTCCAGGGGGAGAGTAAGTTAAAATGCCCAGGCAGACTCTCTATACAGTAAAGTAAAATGCACCAGGCAAACCACCTTGCCCAAGACCAGTCTGACCTCCCACTGCCTCCTTCATGAACTAGATAGCATGTGGAAACCCCACGGCAACTGCCCATAGTCCAGGGGGAGAGTAAGATAAAATGCCCCGGCAGGCTCCTTACACAGTAAAGTAAAATGCACCAGGCAAACCACCTTGCAAAAGACCAGTCTGACCTACCCCTGCCTCCTTCATGCGCTAGATAGCATGTGGAGACCCCACAGCAACTGCCCATAGTCCAGGGGGAGTGTAAGATAAAATGCCCCGGCAGGCTCTCTATACAGTAAAGTAAAATGCACCAGTCAAACCACCTTGCCCAAGACCAGTCTGACCTACCACAGCCTCATTCATGCACTAGATAGCATGTGGAGACCCCACAGCAAATGCCCATAGTCCAGGGGGAGAGTAAGATAAAATGCTGAGGCAGGCTCTCTATGCAGTAAAGTAAAATGCACCAGGCAAACCACCTTGCCCAAGACCAGTCTGACCTACCCCTGCCTCATTCATGCACTAGATAGCATGTGGAGACCCCACGGCAACTGCCCATATTCCAGGGGGAGAGTAAGATAAAATGCCCCAGCAGGCTCCTTAAACAGTAAAGTAAAATACACCAGGCAAACCACTTTGCCCAAGACCAGTCTGACCTACCCCTGCCTCCTTCATGCACTAGATAGCATCTGGAGGCCCCACAACAACTGCCCATATTCCAGGGGGAGAGTAAGATAAAATGCCCCAGCAGGCTCCTTATACAGTAAAGTAAAATGCACCAGGCAACCCACCTTGCCCAAGACCAGTCTGACCTACCCCTGCCTCCTTCATGCACTAGATAGCATGTGGAGATCCCACGGCAACTGCCCATATTCCAGAGGGAGAGTAAGATAAAATGCCCCGGCAGGCTCTCTATACAGTAAAGTAAAATGCACCAGGCAAACCACCTTGCCCAAGACCAGTCTGACCTACCACTGCCTCATTCATGCACTAGATAGCATGTGGAGACCCCACGGCAAATGCCCATAGTCCAGGGGGAGAGTAAGATAAAATGCCCCGGCATGCTCTCTATGCAGTAAAGTAAAATGCACCAGGCAAACCACCTTGCCCAAAACCAGTCTGACCTACCACTGCCTCATTCATGCACTGGATAGCATGTGGAGACCCCATGGCAACTGCCCACAATCCAGGGGGAGAGTAAGATAAAATGCCCCAGCAGGCTCTCTATGCAGTAAAGTAAAATGCACCAGGCAAACCACCTTGCCCAAAACCAGTCTGACCTACCACTGCCTCATTCATGCACTGGATAGCATGTGGAGACCCCATGGCAACTGCCCACAATCCAGGGGGAGAGTAAGATAAAATGCCCCAGCAGGCTCTCTATAAAGTAAAGTAAAATGCACCAGGCAAACCACCTTGCGCAAGACCAGTCTGACCTACCACTGCCTCATTCATGCACTAGGTAGCATGTGGAGACCGAACGACAACTACTGCCCATAGTCCAGGGGAGAGTAAGATAAAATGCCCCAGCAGGCTCTCTATACAGTAAAGTAAAATGCACCAGTCAAACCACCTTGCCCAAGACCAGTCTGACCTACCACAGCCTCATTCATGCACTAGGAAGCATGTGGAGACCGAACGACAACTGCCCATTGTCCAGGGGAGAGTAAGATAAAATGCCCCGGCAGACTCTCTATACAGTAAAATAAAATGCACCAGGCAAACCACCTTGCCCAAGACCAGTCTGACCTACCACAGCCTCATTCATGTACTAGATAGCATGTGGAGACCCCACGGCAACTGTCCATTTTCCTGGGGAAAGTAAGATAAAATGCCCCGGCAGGCTCTCTATACAGTAAAGTAAAATGCACCAGGCAAACCACCTTGCCCAAGACCAGTCTGACCTACCACTGCCTCATTCATGCACTAGATAGCATGTGGAGACCCCACGGCAATTGCCCATAGTCCAGGGGGAGAGTAAGATAAAATGCCCCGGCAGGCTCTCTATGCAGTAAAGTAAAATGCACCAGGCAAACCATCTTGCCCAAGACAAGTCTGAACTACCCCTGCCTCCTTCATGCACTAGATAGCATGTGGAGACCCCACGGCAACTACCCATATTCCAGGGGAGAGTAAGATAAAATGCCCCGGCAGGCTCCTTATACAGTAAAGTAAAATGCACCATGCAAACCACCTTGCCCAAGACCAGTCTGACCTACCACTGCCTCATTCATGCACTAGATAGCATGTGGAGACCCCATGGCAACTGCCCATAGTCCAGGGGGAGAGTTAGATAAAATGACCGGGCAGGCTCTCTATACAGTAAAGTAAAATGCACCAGGCAAACCACCTTGCCCAAGACCAGTCTGACCTACCCCAGCCTCATTCATGCACTAGATAGCATGTGGAGACCCCACGGCAACTGCCCATATTCCAGGGGAGAGTAAGATAAAATGCCCAGGCAGGCTCCTTATACAGTAAAGTAAAATGCACCAGGCAAACCACCTTGCCCAAGACCAGTCTGACCTACCACTGAATCATTCATGCACTAGATAGCATGTGGAGACCCGGCGGTAACTGCCCATATTCCAGGGGGAGAGTAAGATAAAATGCCCCGGCAGGCTCTCTATACAGTAAAGTAAAATGCACCAGGCAAACCACCTTGCACAAGACCAGTCTGACCTACCCCTGCCTCCTTCATGCGCTAGATAGCATGTGGAGACCCCACGGCAAATGCCCATAGTCCAGGGGGAGAGTAAGATAAAATGCTGAGGCAGGCTCTCTATGCAGTAAAGTAAAATGCACCAGGCAAACCACCTTGCCCAAGACCAGTCTGACCTACCCCTGCCTCCTTCATGCACTAGATAGCATGTGGAGACCCCACGGCAACTGCCCATATTCCAGGGGAGAGTAAGATAAAATGCCCCGGCAGGCTCCTTATACAGTAAAGTAAAATGCGCCAGGCAAACCACCTTGCCCGAGACCAGTCTGACCTACCACTGCCTCATTCATGCACTAGATAGCATGTGGAGACCCCATGGCAACTGCCCATAGTCCAGGGGGAGAGTAAGATAAAATGACCGGGCAGGATCTCTATACAGTAAAGTAAAATGCACCAGGCAAACCACCTTGCCCAAGACCAGTCTGACCTCCCACTGCCTCATTCATGCACTAGATAGCATGTGGAGACCCCACGGCAACTGCCCATATTCCAGGGGGAGAGTAAGATAAAATGCCCCAGCAGGCTCCTTAAACAGTAAAGTAAAATACACCAGGCAAACCACTTTGCCCAAGACCAGTCTGACCTACCCCTGCCTCCTTCATGCACTAGATAGCATGTGGAGACCCCACGGCAACTGCCCATAGTCCAGGGGAGAGTAAGATAAAATGCCCCGTCAGGCTCTCTATACAGTAAAGTAAAATGCACCAGGCAAACCACCTTGCATAAGACCAGTCTGACCTACCCCTGCCTCATTCATGCACTAGATAGCATCTGGAGGCCCCACAACAACTGCCCATATTCCAGGGGGAGAGTAAGATAAAATGCCCCAGCAGGCTCCTTATACAGTAAAGTAAAAAGCATCAGGCAACCCACCTTGCCCAAGACCTGTCTGACCTACCCCTGCCTCCTTCATGCACTAGATAGCATGTGGAGATCCCACAGCAACTGCCCATATTCCAGAGGGAGAGTAAGATAAAATGCCCCGGCAGGCTCTCTATGCAGTAAAGTAAAATGCACCAGGCAAACCACCTTGCCCAAAACCAGTCAGACCTACCACTGCCTCATTCATGCACTGGATAGCATGTGGAGACCCCATGGCAACTGCCCACAATCCAGAGGGAGAGTAAGATAAAATGCCCCAGCAGGCTCTCTATAAAGTAAAGTAAAATGCACCAGGCAAACCAACTTGCGCAAGACCAGTCTGACCTACCACTGCCTCATTCATGCACTAGATAGCATGTGGAGACCCCACGGCTACTGCCCATATTCCAGGGGGAGAGTAAGATAAAATGCCCCGGCAGGCTCTCTATACCTTAAAGTAAAATGCACCAGTCAAACCACCTTGCCCAAGACCAGTCTGACCTACCACAGCCTCATTCATGCACTAGGTAGCATGTGGAGACCGAACGACAACTGCCCATAGTCCAGGGGAGAGTAAGATAAAATGCCCCGGCAGGCTCTCTATACAGTTAAGTAAAATGCACCAGTCAAACCACCTTGCCCAAGACCAGTCTGACCTACCACAGCCTCATTCATGCACTAGGTAGCATGTGGAGACCGAACGACAACTGCCCATAGTCCAGGGGAGAGTAAGATAAAATGCCCCGGCAGACTCTCTATACAGTAAAATAAAATGCACCAGGCAAACCACCTTGCCCAAGACCAGTCTGACCTACCACAGCCTCATTCATGCACTAGATAGCATGTGGAGACCCCACGGCAACTGCCCATTTTCCAGGGGAGAGTAAGATAAAATGCCCCGGCAGGCTCTCTATACAGTAAAGTAAAATACACCAGGCAAACCACCTTGGGCAAGACCAGTCTGACCTACCCCTGCCTCCTTCATGCACTAGATAGCATGTGGAGACCCCACGGCAACTGCCCATATTCCAGGGGGAGAGTAAGTTAAAATGCCCAGGCAGACTCTGTATACAGTAAAGTAAAATGCACCAGGCAAACCACCTTGCCCAAGACCAGTCTGACCTCCCACTGCCTCATTCATGCACTAGATAGTATGTGGAGACCCCACGGCAACTGCCAATAGTCCAGGGGGAGAGTAAGATAAAATGCTCCGGCAGGCTCTCTATAAAGTAAAGTAAAATGCACCAGGCAAACCACCTTGCCCAAGACCAGTCTGACCTACCCCTGCCTCCTTCATGCACTAGATAGCATGTGGAAACCCCACGGCAACTGCCCATAGTCCGGGGGAGAGTAAGATAAAATGCCCCGGCAGGCTCCTTACACAGTAAAGTAAAATGCACCAGGCAAACCACCTTGCCCAAGACCAGTCTCACCTACCCCTGCCTCCTTCATGCACTAGATAGCATGTGGAGACCCCACAGCAACTGCCCATAGTCCAGGGGGAGTGTAAGATAAAATGCCCCGGCAGGCTCTCTATACAGTAAAGTAAAATGCACCAGTCAAACCACCTTGCCCAAGACCAGTCTGACCTACCACAGCCTCATTCATGCACTAGATAGCATGTGGAGACCCCACGGCAAATGCCCATAGTCCAGGGGGAGAGTAAGATAAAATGCTGAGGCAGGCTCTCTATGCAGTAAAGTAAAATGCGCCAGGCAAACCACCTTGCCCGAGACCAGTCTGACCTACCACTGCCTCATTCATGCACTAGATAGCATGTGGAGACCCCATGGCAACTGCCCATAGTCCAGGGGGAGAGTAAGATAAAATGACCGGGCAGGATCTCTATACAGTAAAGTAAAATGCACCAGGCAAACCACCTTGCCCAAGACCAGTCTGACCTCCCACTGCCTCATTCATGCACTAGATAGCATGTGGAGACCCCACGGCAACTGCCCATATTCCAGGGGGAGAGTAAGATAAAATGCCCCAGCAGGCTCCTTAAACAGTAAAGTAAAATACACCAGGCAAACCACTTTGCCCAAGACCAGTCTGACCTACCCCTGCCTCCTTCATGCACTAGATAGCATGTGGAGACCCCACGGCAACTGCCCATAGTCCAGGGGAGAGTAAGATAAAATGCCCCGTCAGGCTCTCTATACAGTAAAGTAAAATGCACCAGGCAAACCACCTTGCATAAGACCAGTCTGACCTACCCCTGCCTCATTCATGCACTAGATAGCATCTGGAGGCCCCACAACAACTGCCCATATTCCATCGGGAGAGTAAGATAAAATGCCCCAGCAGGCTCCTTATACAGTAAAGTAAAAAGCACCAGGCAACCCACCTTGCCCAAGACCTGTCTGACCTACCCCTGCCTCCTTCATGCACTAGATAGCATGTGGAGATCCCACAGCAACTGCCCATATTCCAGAGGGAGAGTAAGATAAAATGCCCCGGCAGGCTCTCTATGCAGTAAAGTAAAATGCACCAGGCAAACCACCTTGCCCAAAACCAGTCTGACCTACCACTGCCTCATTCATGCACTGGATAGCATGTGGAGACCCCATGGCAACTGCCCACAATCCAGAGGGAGAGTAAGATAAAATGCCCCAGCAGGCTCTCTATAAAGTAAAGTAAAATGCACCAGGCAAACCAACTTGCGCATGACCAGTCTGACCTACCACTGCCTCATTCATGCACTAGATAGCATGTGGAGACCCCACGGCTACTGCCCATATTCCAGGGGGAGAGTAAGATAAAATGCCCCGGCAGGCTCTCTATACCTTAAAGTAAAATGCACCAGTCAAACCACCTTGCCCAAGACCAGTCTGACCTACCACAGCCTCATTCATGCACTAGGTAGCATGTGGAGACCGAACGACAACTGCCCATAGTCCAGGGGAGAGTAAGATAAAATGCCCCGGCAGGCTCTCTATACAGTTAAGTAAAATGCACCAGTCAAACCACCTTGCCCAAGACCAGTCTGACCTACCACAGCCTCATTCATGCACTAGGTAGCATGTGGAGACCGAACGACAACTGCCCATAGTCCAGGGGAGAGTAAGATAAAATGCCCCGGCAGACTCTCTATACAGTAAAATAAAATGCACCAGGCAAACCACCTTGCCCAAGACCAGTCTGACCTACCACAGCCTCATTCATGCACTAGATAGCATGTGGAGACCCCACGGCAACTGCCCATTTTCCAGGGGAGAGTAAGATAAAATGCCCCGGCAGGCTCTCTATACAGTAAAGTAAAATACACCAGGCAAACCACCTTGGCCAAGACCAGTCTGACCTACCCCTGCCTCCTTCATGCACTAGATAGCATGTGGAGACCCCACGGCAACTGCCCATATTCCAGGGGGAGAGTAAGTTAAAATGCCCAGCCAGACTCTCTATACAGTAAAGTAAAATGCACCAGGCAAACCACCTTGCCCAAGACCAGTCTGACCTCCCACTGCCTCATTCATGCACTAGATAGTATGTGGAGACCCCACGGCAACTGCCAATAGTCCAGGGGGAGAGTAAGATAAAATGCTCCGGCAGGCTCTCTATAAAGTAAAGTAAAATGCACCAGGCAAACCACCTTGCCCAAGACCAGTCTGACCTACCCCTGCCTCCTTCATGCACTAGATAGCATGTGGAAACCCCACGGCAACTGCCCATAGTCCAGGGGGAGAGTAAGATAAAATGCCCCGGCAGGCTCCTTACACAGTAAAGTAAAATGCACCAGGCAAACCACCTTGCCCAAGACCAGTCTCACCTACCCCTGCCTCCTTCATGCACTAGATAGCATGTGGAGACCCCACAGCAACTGCCCATAGTCCAGGGGGAGTGTAAGATAAAATGCCCCGGCAGGCTCTCTATACAGTAAAGTAAAATGCACCAGTCAAACCACCTTGCCCAAGACCAGTCTGACCTACCACAGCCTCATTCATGCACTAGATAGCATGTGGAGACCCCACTGCAAATGCCCATAGTCCAGGGGGAGAGTAAGATAAAATGCTGAGGCAGGCTCTCTATGCAGTAAAGTAAAATGCGCCAGGCAAACCACCTTGCCCGAGACCAGTCTGACCTACCACTGCCTCATTCATGCACTAGATAGCATGTGGAGACCCCATGGCAACTGCCCATAGTCCAGGGGGAGAGTAAGATAAAATGACCGGGGAGGATCTCTATACAGTAAAGTAAAATGCACCAGGCAAACCACCTTGCCCAAGACCAGTCTGACCTCCCACTGCCTCATTCATGCACTAGATAGCATGTGGAGACCCCACGGCAACTGCCCATATTCCAGGGGGAGAGTAAGATAAAATGCCCCAGCAGGCTCCTTAAACAGTAAAGTAAAATACACCAGGCAAACCACTTTGCCCAAGACCAGTCTGACCTACCCCTGCCTCCTTCATGCACTAGATAGCATGTGGAGACCCCACGGCAACTGCCCATAGTCCAGGGGAGAGTAAGATAAAATGCCCCGTCAGGCTCTCTATACAGTAAAGTAAAATGCACCAGGCAAACCACCTTGCATAAGACCAGTCTGACCTACCCCTGCCTCATTCATGCACTAGATAGCATCTGGAGGCCCCACAACAACTGCCCATATTCCAGGGGGAGAGTAAGATAAAATGCCCCAGCAGGCTCCTTATACAGTAAAGTAAAATGCACCAGGCAACCCACCTTGCCCAAGACCAGTCTGACCTACCCCTGCCTCCTTCATGCACTAGATAGCATGTGGAGATCCCACGGCAACTGCCCATATTCCAGAGGGAGAGTAAGATGAAATGCCCTGGCAGGCTCTCTATACAGTAAAGTAAAATGCACCAGGCAAACCACCTTGCCCAAGACCAGTCTGACCTACCACTGCCTCATTCATGCACTAGATAGCATGTGGAGACCCCACGGCAAATGCCCATAGTCCAGGGGGAGAGTAAGACAAAATGCCACGGCAGGCTCTCTATGCAGTAAAGTAAAATGCACTAGGCAAACCACCTTGCCCAAAACCAGTCTGACTTACCACTGCCTCATTCATGCACTGGATAGCATGTGGAGACCCCATGGCAACTGCCCACAATCCAGGGGGAGAGTAAGATAAAATGCCCCGGCAGGCTCTCTATAAAGTAAAGTAAAATGCACCAGGCAAACCAACTTGCGCAAGACCAGTCTGACCTACCACTGCCTCATTCATGCACTAGGTAGCATGTGGAGACCGAACGACAACTGCCCATAGTCCAGGGGAGAGTAAGATAAAATGCCCCGGCAGGCTCTCTATACAGTTAAGTAAAATGCACCAGGGAGGCCACCAGGGGGCGCGCAGGCAATGGCTGCCTGATCGCATCGCTCCCGCCGGATCCGGTCTTTCAGAGGGTATTGAGCCCCCCCCTGAGATCCCCCGGAGGCCCACCTGCATTTTCCGGCCGATCAACCCCCCGGGCACCCCCGAAGCCAAAGAACGGAGTCTGCAGACCCCGGGAAGCACGAGATCAAGTCCCGCGTGAGCCGCGGGAAGTCAAGATACGCGGCCCGCACGGCCGCAGAACCAGCAGGGCAGCGAAGCCTTCCGGCGCATTTCCGGACTACACGCGGCGAGAGGCGGGCGGAACGTAAGCCAGCCCCGACTGGAGCCGTAGACCAGCACCGGGAGCAGGGAGTGGAGACGGGACAGCGCGGACCCGGAGCAATCCCCCGTCGGGTCGCGTCGGAGGCCTTCTCGCGCCTTCTGGCCCGGCCACTGCAGAGGACGGGCCCCTCCTCCCCCGCCGGAGCTGAGGATCCGCGGGCGGCGCGGCGGGAGCGGGCCCCCATGGGGAGTCTTTGGATCCGTGCCGGAGATCGGAGGAGAGGGGGCGCGCTCGAGCACTGGCCCCCCTCCTGCCTCTAGCTGCTTCCCGGGTGAGTGGCCCCCGCTGAGGGACGGTGGGGCGAGGGCCCGCCCGGAAGGATCCCCCCCGCCCACTGTGGGGATCTGTTCTAAGTGTAAGGGGGACAAGAGCTGCGACCCCCCTGTCGTGACACCCGGGACCCCCCCGGGGGAAAAAAAAAAAAGCAAGGACGGACACCGGCTGGCCACAGTGACCTCGACATAGGGTGTGAGGCCCCCGCCGGGCGACGGTGGGGCGTGTGCCCGCCCTCAGCTTGGTGAAGCTTTCTCCCCGAGGCGCGGGGCCCATCTCACGGGTGCGCCTGAGGCCCGGGCCGGGGAGGCCCCCCTCCCCCCCCGACGGGGGCGCGATAGGCGGACCTCCTGCCCTCGGGACATATACCGGATGAGCTGGAGAGAGACTTTGCAGGGGTACCGCTTTCAAGAAGCCAATAGGGGCAACAACGGTTTGGGCCTCAAAAGATCCATGGCCCAGTCGGAGGATACGGCCCCCCCCGTCGGCTATGGAGAGGGGCTTCGCCTCGATCCTACAAGAAATCAGGGACATGCGCTCTGACATAGCCCAGAAACTCGAAAAAATGGACCAGAGGGTGGAAAAGGTTGAGGACAGACTGCTTCAGGTCGAGACCAATCAATCCTCATCAGTGTCCCAAGACATACAATTTAAGTTGAGGCTGGAGGCCCTGGAAAAGAGAGACGAGGAGAGAGCCCGGCAGATGGAAGATTTTGAGAACAGGGAGAGAAGGAATAACCTCAGAATCTTCGGGGGTGCCGGAGCTGGAAGGAGAGACAGAGAGGGACGTCATCAGAGCAGTGCGGGACATTATCACCCTCCTATTTGCCGAAGAGATGACCACGGAACCTACATTCGACAGAGTGCACAGGGCGGGGGGCAGATCGGGGGGCCCCCGGTCGATACTGGTCCGGTACCACTACTACTCAGAGAAAACGAAGGTGCTGGAGGAAGCCAGGAAGGCCAGAGATATCACCTACAACAATGCCCAGGTCTCAATATTCCAAGACCTTTCCGCCTACACGTTAGCCAAGCGGAGAATGTGTCGCCCGCTCACGCAGCTACTCAAGGAGAAGGGAGTGCGATATAGATGGGGCTACCCCTTCTCCCTGACGTTCGAATACATGGGCCAAAGAACCACCCTGGTCACGGAAGAGGACATCCGGGGAGCCCTGCTGGAATATGCGACGGACTCGAATTCCCGGAGGGGCCCGTCGGGGCCGGAGAGGGCTGGACCTAGTGGCCCCGGCCCGTCGGGGGAAAGGAGGAGGCGAACCGGCGCACGAAAGTTCAGAAAAATGAATACGCCATCACCAGCTAAAGACGGGGAACGGAGAGACCCGGATGACTGAGAAAGGGGTCGCAGCATACAGGTTGGGACAACTCGGTTCGGTGCGTGTGGTTGTACCGATTCCTACACCCCGACGAACAGCAAGTATACGGGATGTATTGAAGGGGTGGGGCCCTGGGGGGCCCAGGGGGCTCAGGAGGAACAGCTTCCAAAGCGATCGGCCCGGCTAGGGGAGCGGGCTGGTGGTTCGGCCAAAAGCCAGATATGGCGGGACAATTTGGCTGGACGCCGGGGAGGGGGGAGGGTGTCAACGCAGGAGTTGGGGGGTTTCAGTTTGGGGGGGGTCCGGGGGGCAGTTGGGGAATAGTTACAGGCCCTCCGGGAGGGGTGGGGAGGGGGGGGGTGCAAAGGATCCAACCATGGGAGTATCCAAACAAGGGTAGTGTAGGTGAGTCGACACGGAGAGTGAAGTTGCTAGATGACGGCTGAGGGTCTGCCGGCCCTGGGAGTGGGCACTCTCAATGTACGGGGCCTGAACACCCCCACGAAGAGGTCCCTGGTCTCTAGAGAATTCAGGAGGGCTGGTCTAGATATCCTCTTCCTGCAAGAGACTCATTGGGCAAGAGGGAAGGAACCCACGATGAGGGGGGGAGGTATAGGAGAGGTGTTCTGCGCATCCCACGGGGCCAAGAAGAGGGGGGTGGCTATCCTTCTGGGGAGAAACGTGGGCTTTGTGAAAGAGGAAATAGTGAAAGACCCGGAAGGCCGATACCTGCTGGTACGAGGATCCCTGCAGGGCTCCCCGCTCACCCTGGCGGGGATAAACGGTCCCAATGAGGGCCAGCCCCAGTTTTGGGAGGGGGTGGCGGAGAAACTCAAGCTCTTTGTCCGGGGGGGGTTGGTGGTAGGAGGCGATTTCAACATGGTTATCGACCCCGATTTAGACAGAAGGCGTGTTGGCCCTCAGCTTTCCAGGCCCACGGATGTCCACATGGCCCGGTCCTTCCGGATGGTTAACGCAGAGCTGGGCTTGGTGGACACGCTCCCCTCCCCCGGAACGGGTACTCCTTCCTACACATATTATTCGTCCACCCACTCGTCCTTTTCTAGAATTGACTACATCCTGGTGGACGAGTCCCTGCACTCGTATGTCTCGGGCCACAAGGTCGACCCCGTCCCCTGGTCGGACCATGACCTGGTTCGAACCACCATTGCAAGGGGCGGGCTAAGCGACCGCAGAGGGAGATGGAGATGTAACGACTCCCTGCTGAAAGATGAGGTCCGTGCCCAGGAGGTGTTGGAGGCTATTAAGGAATTCTTCGAATTTAATGACAATGGCGAGGTGGGCCCACACACCCTATGGGACGCCTTCAAGGCCACAATAAGGGGCTTTCTCATTAAAATGAGCGCTCAGGCCAAAAGAGTGAGGGAAGCCCAGGAGAAAGCCCTGAGGGGGAAAATTGCCCAAATCCAACCGGTGGGGCCCTCAGCAGCCCCCTTGGATCACGGTCAGCTCGAATCGCTGACCGATTATCGGCTCTAGCTGCGAGACCTCCTCCTGCACAAAAAGGAGCGAAGCCTCCAACTGGTCAAGCAGAAGTATTACGAAAAGGGGGACAAAGCGGACAGAATCCTAGCCTGGAAACTGAGGGAGGTCCAGAGGGAAAGAATGGTAAAGGCAGTGAGGAGTGAGGAGGGGACCATGGGCCATGACACTCCCCACATAGGAGAGGCCTTCAGGAGATATTATGAAAAACTCTATACCTCGGAATGTGACGGGCGGGACGAGGAAATAGAGGGGTTTCTCAACTCGGTCCGGATACCGGCCCTGTCCGGGGAGATGGCCGAGGGACTGGAGGGGCCGGTGACCGAGGAGGAGGTGGGTAACGCAATTAGCGGGATGAAGGCGGGGACCTCCCCCGGGGAGGATGGCTTCACACTTAGCTACGGTTTTCAATGCGGTATTAGAGGGGGGGACCCTTCCGGACTCCATGATGGAGGCCATAATTGTCGTCCTTCCCAAGGAAGGTAAGGACCCCACTGAATGTTCCTCATACCGCCCTATATCCCTACTAAACATTGATGTCAAGGTCCTTGCCAAAATCATTGGGAAACGGATGGAGAAGATTCTGCCGGCACTGATCCATGGGGACCAGGTGGGATTTGTAAGGGGTAGGCAGGGCTCGGACAACATCCGTAAAACTATAAACTTAATCCACCACACCCAGAACTCCGAGCTTGACGCGAGCCTCCTCTCTCTGGACTCGGAGAAAGCGTTCGACCGGGTCGAATGGAGATATATGGAGCTACTCCTCCAGAGAATGGGATTCGGTGCACACATCAGGGGTTGGGTGACGGCTCTTTATAGAGCTCCGAAGGCCAGGGTACAAGTGAACGGCAGGCTGTCGGACCCCTTCCCCCTCTCACGGGGCACGAGACAGGGGTGTCCACTGTCCCCCCTGTTGTATATCCTTACGATGGAACCCTTGGCCATAGCGGTGAGGTCGCACCCGGAGATCAGGGGGATAATGAGGGGCGAGGTGGAATTTAAGCTCTCCCTATTCGCCGATGACATCCTGGCATACCTGGTGGACCCCGGCGCCTCCCTCCCCCCCCTCCTGTCCCTGGTGAACGCATTCGGGCACTTCTCGGGGCTAAAGATTAACGCTTCCAAATCGGTCCTTCTCCCCATGCGGGTAAATGACCCGGCTCTGGACCCCGTGGGCACATTTCATGGGATCACAGTGGGCAAGGTTTCCATACGCTACCTGGGAGTCCTCCTCACCAGGGACTTGTCCCAACTGTCCCCCGCCAACTATGACCCGGCCCTGGCTAGCATTACCAGGGACCTCAGGAGGTGGGGCTCTATGATCTTGTCTTGGTACGGCCGCATGACGGCAGTGAAGATGAACGTGCTGCCGCGCCTGCTGTATCTCTTTACCTCTCTCCCGTCCAACATTCCCGACCACCTCATGAGGACACTACAGAATGCGGTCCGAGAGTTTATCTGGCAGGGCAGGACCCCGAGGACTGCGAGGGCGGTTTTGACCTTGCCGAGGGAGGAGGGGGGGTTCGGCCTGCCTGACTTCCAGCTCTATTTCCGGGCCGCCCAGTTGCGAGTCCTCCTGGAGCACATGAGGGAGGGGATGGGCACCTACTGGTCTTACCTGGAGGACATGGACGCTCACCCCCTCAAGGTACGCAATCTTCTCTGGGCACCACACAGGTTCATCCCGAACAGATTGAAATCCCATCCCACCTTGGGCGTTCTTTGGGCAGTCTGGAGGGAGGGCCCCCAGACGGCGCACCTAACGACGTGGCCATCCCCAATGTCCTCTCTCTGGGGACACCCGTTCAGATTAGGTAACAGGGGTTTTTCCGAGGCACAGGCGTGGTCTGATTCGGGTCTAGAATGGGCGGGACAGCTGTTCCGGGAGGGGGAATTCCTGCCGTATGAGGACCTAAGGGACGCCATTGGGCGGGGGTCTCTTTCCGTGTTTGAGTATCTACGCCTGAAGGGAATACTCGGCGATCAAGCATGGGGAGAGAACTTGAAGAGGCAGCTGACCCCCTTTGAGAAGTTCCTTGATATGGCGACCTCTAGAAAGGGAGCCGTCTCCGGAATGTATAGTATCCTCAACACTGTGAATTTGGTAGAACGGAGGGGCTTCCGCTCATATTGGAACGATCTCGCAGGGGAGGTGATTTCGGAAGACGCCTGGGCGAGGATCTTCAAAATTGCTTTCCACAGTAATTTGTTTACTGCAGATATGGAACATAACTTTAAGATTTTGCAGGGATGGCACAGGGACCCTGTGAAACTGTCTAAAATGTTCACGGCGGTGTCCCCCGATTGCCCAAGGGGCTGCGGCCAGAGGGGCTCACGAGGCCACATGTGGTGGCACTGCCCGAAGGTGCAGGCGTACTGGGCAGAGGTGAGGGGCTGGATGGCTGAGGTCACGGAGGAACTGCTTCCCCAGGACCCCCTGACGGTGTTGTTGGGCCTCCCGCCAGAGACCTCGGACCTCTACAGGTACCCCAGAATGTGGGAAACGATGCTACAGGCGGGGAGAGTGGCATTGGCACAGAAATGGAAGAGCCCGGAGACCCCGTCCAAGGCTGACTGGCTAAAGAAATTGAAAAACTTGTTTTTAATGGACAAACTAACGGCCATGGTGAACAATGATTCTGGGTCATTCCTTGAAAATTGGCAGGGGGTAAGGGAGGCCTGGGGATGGGATGTGCACTGATGCCTGATGGGGGGCTAAGCGGGGCTCAGGGGGTCTAGGCCGAAAGATTGTACCAAAAAGTACCAGGGACCCTAGGGACGGAATGGGCGCCCACGGCCCGGGGACATTCGGTCGACCGTCAGCCACCAAAGTGCGCCGACGCTCACACTCACTACCAAAGTAATGGACGCAAAAGAAAAGTCCAAATCTCCCTATATCATGGTTCGAGTTGGTAAAACGAGGGGTGGGGGGAGGGGGGTTCGAAGGGGGGGGCGGTAGGGTGGGTGGGGGGGGAGTTTGTTGGGCAAGTGCATCGTGTACAACTGGTGATCACATATGTAGCCTGCTTGTTATATTCTTTAAAATGCCAATAAAACCAAAGTTTAAAAAAAAAAAATGCACCAGTCAAACCACCTTGCCCAAGACCAGTCTGACCTACCACAGCCTCACTCATGCACTAGGTAGCATGTGGAGACCGAACGACAACTGCCCATAGTCCAGGGGAGAGTAAGATAAAATGCCCCGGCAGACTCTCTATACAGTAAAATAAAATGCACCAGGCAAACCACCTTGCCCAAGACCAGTCTGACCTACCACAGCCTCATTCATGCACTAGATAGCATGTGGAGACCCCACGGCAACTGCCCATTTTCCAGGGGAGAGTAAGATAAAATGCCCCGGCAGGCTCTCCATACAGTAAAGTAAAATGCACCAGGCAAACCACCTTGCCCAAGACCAGTCTGACCTACCACTGCCTCATTCATGCACTAGATAGCATGTGGAGACCCCACGGGAAATGCCCATAGTCCAGGGGGAGAGTAAGATAAAATGCCCTGGCAGGCTCTCTATGCAGTAAAGTAAAATGCACCAGGCAAACCACCTTGCCCAAGACCAGTCTGACCTACCCCTGCCTCCTTCATGCACTAGATAGCATGAGGAGACCCCACGGCAACTGCCCATATTCCAGGGGAGAGTAAGATAAAATGCCCCGGCAGGCTCCTTATACAGTAAAGTAAAATGCACCATGCAAACCACCTTGCCCAAGACCAGTCTGACCTACCACTGCCTCATTCATGCACTAGATAGCATGTGGAGACCCCATGGCAACTGCCCATAGTCCAGGGGGAGAGTTAGATAAAATGACCGGGCAGGCTCTCTATACAGTAAAGTAAAATGCACCAGGCAAACCACCTTGGCCAAGACCAGTCTGACCTACCCCTGCCTCCTTCCTGCACTAGATAGCATGTGGAGACCCCACGGCAACTGCCAATAGTCCAGGGGGAGAGTAAGATAAAATGCTCCGGCAGGCTCTCTATAAAGTAAAGTAAAATGCACCAGGCAAACCACCTTGCCCAAGACCAGTCTGACATACCCCTGCCTCCTTCATGCGCTAGATAGCATGTGGAAACCCCACAGCAACTGCCCATAGTCCAGGGGGAGAGTAAGATAAAATGCCCCGGCAGGCTCTCTATACAGTAAAGTAAAATACACCAGTCAAACCACCTTGCCCAAGACCAGTCTGACCTACCACAGCCTCATTCATGCACTAGATAGCATGTGGAGACCGAACGACAACTGCCCATGGTCCAGGGGAGAGTAAGATAAAATGCCCCGGCAGGCTCTCTATACAGTAAAGTAAAATGCACCATGCAAACCACCTTGCCCAAGACCAGTCTGACCTACCACTGCCTCATTCATGCACTAGATAGAATGTGGAGACCCCATGGCAACTGCCCATAGTCCAGGGGGAGAGTTAGATAAAATGACCAGGCAGGCTCTCTATACAGTAAAGTAAAATGCACCAGGCAAACCACCTTGCCCAAGACCAGTCTGACCTACCCCAGCCTCATTCATGCACTAGATAGCATGTGGAGACCCCACGGCAACTGCCCATATTCAAGGGGAGAGTATGATAAAATGCCCAGGCAGGCTCCTTACACAGTAAAGTAAAATGCACCAGGCAAACCACCTTGCACAAGACCAGTCTGACCTACCCCTGCCTCCTTCATGCGCTAGATAGCAGGTGGAGACCCCACAGCAACTGCCCATAGTCCAGGGGGAGTGTAAGATAAAATGCCCCGGCAGGCTCTCCATACAGTAAAGTAAAATGCACCAGTCAAACCACTTTGCCCAAGACCAGTCTGACCTACCACAGCCTCATTCATGCACTAGATAGCATGTGGAGACCCCACGGCAAATGCCCATAGTCCAGGGGGAGAGTAAGATAAAATGCTGAGGCAGGCTCTCTATGCAGTAAAGTAAAATGCACCAGGCAAACCACCTTGCCCAAGACCAGTCTGACCTACCCCTGCCTCCTTCATGCACTAGATAGCATGTGGAGACCCCACGGCAACTGCCCATATTCCAGGGGAGAGTAAGATAAAATGCCCCGGCAGGCTCCTTATACAGTAAAGTAAAATGCGCCAGGCAAACCACCTTGCCCGAAACCAGTCTGACCTACCACTGCCTCATTCATGCACTAGATAGCATGTGGAGACCCCATGTCAACTGCCCATAGTCCAGGGGGAGAGTAAGATAAAATGACCGGGCAGGATCTCTATACAGTTAAGTAAAATGCACCAGGCAAACTACCTTGCCCAAGACCAGTCTGACCTCCCACTGCCTCATTCATGCACTAGATAGCATGTGGAGACCCCACGGCAACTGCCCATATTCCAGGGGGAGAGTAAGATAAAATGCCCCAGCAGGCTCCTTAAACAGTAAAGTAAAATACACCAGGCAAACCACTTTGCCCAAGACCAGTCTGACCTACCCCTGCCTCCTTCATGCACTAGATAGCATGTGGAGACCCCATGGCAACTGCCCATAGTCCAGGGGGAGAGTTAGATAAAATGACCGGGCAGGCTCTCTATACAGTAAAGTAAAATGCACCAGGCAAACCACCTTGGCCAAGACCAGTCTGACCTACCCCTGCCTCCTTCCTGCACTAGATAGCATGTGGAGACCCCACGGCAACTGCCAATAGTCCAGGGGGAGAGTAAGATAAAATGCTCCGGCAGGCTCTCTATAAAGTAAAGTAAAATGCACCAGGCAAACCACCTTGCCCAAGACCAGTCTGACATACCCCTGCCTCCTTCATGCGCTAGATAGCATGTGGAAACCCCACAGCAACTGCCCATAGTCCAGGGGGAGAGTAAGATAAAATGCCCCGGCAGGCTCTCTATACAGTAAAGTAAAATACACCAGTCAAACCACCTTGCCCAAGACCAGTCTGACCTACCACAGCCTCATTCATGCACTAGATAGCATGTGGAGACCGAACGACAACTGCCCATGGTCCAGGGGAGAGTAAGATAAAATGCCCCGGCAGGCTCTCTATACAGTAAAGTAAAATGCACCATGCAAACCACCTTGCCCAAGACCAGTCTGACCTACCACTGCCTCATTCATGCACTAGATAGAATGTGGAGACCCCATGGCAACTGCCCATAGTCCAGGGGGAGAGTTAGATAAAATGACCAGGCAGGCTCTCTATACAGTAAAGTAAAATGCACCAGGCAAACCACCTTGCCCAAGACCAGTCTGACCTACCCCAGCCTCATTCATGCACTAGATAGCATGTGGAGACCCCACGGCAACTGCCCATATTCAAGGGGAGAGTATGATAAAATGCCCAGGCAGGCTCCTTACACAGTAAAGTAAAATGCACCAGGCAAACCACCTTGCACAAGACCAGTCTGACCTACCCCTGCCTCCTTCATGCGCTAGATAGCAGGTGGAGACCCCACAGCAACTGCCCATAGTCCAGGGGGAGTGTAAGATAAAATGCCCCGGCAGGCTCTCCATACAGTAAAGTAAAATGCACCAGTCAAACCACTTTGCCCAAGACCAGTCTGACCTACCACAGCCTCATTCATGCACTAGATAGCATGTGGAGACCCCACGGCAAATGCCCATAGTCCAGGGGGAGAGTAAGATAAAATGCTGAGGCAGGCTCTCTATGCAGTAAAGTAAAATGCACCAGGCAAACCACCTTGCCCAAGACCAGTCTGACCTACCCCTGCCTCCTTCATGCACTAGATAGCATGTGGAGACCCCACGGCAACTGCCCATATTCCAGGGGAGAGTAAGATAAAATGCCCCGGCAGGCTCCTTATACAGTAAAGTAAAATGCGCCAGGCAAACCACCTTGCCCGAAACCAGTCTGACCTACCACTGCCTCATTCATGCACTAGATAGCATGTGGAGACCCCATGTCAACTGCCCATAGTCCAGGGGGAGAGTAAGATAAAATGACCGGGCAGGATCTCTATACAGTTAAGTAAAATGCACCAGGCAAACTACCTTGCCCAAGACCAGTCTGACCTCCCACTGCCTCATTCATGCACTAGATAGCATGTGGAGACCCCACGGCAACTGCCCATATTCCAGGGGGAGAGTAAGATAAAATGCCCCAGCAGGCTCCTTAAACAGTAAAGTAAAATACACCAGGCAAACCACTTTGCCCAAGACCAGTCTGACCTACCCCTGCCTCCTTCATGCACTAGATAGCATGTGGAGACCCCACGGCAACTGCCCATAGTCCAGGGGAGAGTAAGATAAAATGCCCCGTCAGGCTCTCTATACAGTAAAGTAAAATGCACCAGGCAAACCACCTTGCATAAGACCAGTCTGACCTACCCCTGCCTCATTCATGCACTAGATAGCATCTGGAGGCCCCACAACAACTGCCCATATTCCAGGGGGAGAGTAAGATAAAATGCCCCAGGCAGGCTCCTTATACAGTAAAGTAAAATGCACCAGGCAACCCACCTTGCCCAAGACCAGTCTGACCTACCCCTGCCTCCTTCATGCACTAGATAGCATGTGGAGATCCCACGGCAACTGCCCATATTCCAGAGGGAGAGTAAGATAAAATGCCCCGGCAGGCTCTCTATACAGTAAAGTAAAATGCACCAGGCAAACCACCTTGCCCAAGACCAGTCTGACCTACCACTGCCTCATTCATGCACTAGATAGCATGTGGAGACCCCACGGCAAATGCCCATAGTCCAGGGGGAGAGTAAGATAAAATGCCCCGGCAGGCTCTCTATGCAGTAAAGTAAAATGCACCAGGCAAACCACCTTGCCCAAAACCAGTCTGACCTACCACTGCCTCATTCATGCACTGGATAGCATGTGGAGACCCCATGGCAACTGCCCACAATCCAGGGGGAGAGTAAGATAAAATGCCCCAGCAGGCTCTCTATAAAGTAAAGTAAAATGCACCAGGCAAACCAACTTGCGCAAGACCAGTCTGACCTACCACTGCCTCATTCATGCACTAGATAGCATGTGGAGACCCCACGGCAACTGCCCATATTCCAGGGGGAGAGTGAGATAAAATGCCCCGGCAGGCTCTCTATACCTTAAAGTAAAATGCACCAGTCAAACCACCTTGCCCAAGACTAGTCTGACCTACCACAGCCTCATTCATGCACTAGGTAGCATGTGGAGACCGAACGACAACTGCCCATAGTCCAGGGGAGAGTAAGATAAAATGCCCCGGCAGGCTCTCTATACAGTTAAGTAAAATGCACCAGTCAAACCACCTTGCCCAAGACCAGTCTGACCTACCACAGCCTCATTCATGCACTAGATAGCATGTGGAGACCCCACGGCAACTGCCCATTTTCCAGGGGAGAGTAAGATAAAATGCCCCGGCAGGCTCTCCATACAGTAAAGTAAAATGCACCAGGCAAACCACCTTGCCCAAGACCAGTCTGACCTACCACTGCCTCATTCATGCACTAGATAGCATGTGGAGACCCCACGGGAAATGCCCATAGTCCAGGGGGAGAGTAAGATAAAATGCCCTGGCAGGCTCTCTATGCAGTAAAGTAAAATGCACCAGGCAAACCACCTTGCCCAAGACCAGTCTGACCTACCCCTGCCTCCTTCATGCACTAGATAGCATGAGGAGACCCCACGGCAACTGCCCATATTCCAGGGGAGAGTAAAATAAAATGCCCCGGCAGGCTCCTTATAAAGTAAAGTAAAATGCACCATGCAAACCACCTTGCCCAAGACCAGTCTGACCTACCACTGCCTCATTCATGCACTAGATAGTATGTGGAGACCCCACGGCAACTGCCCATATTCCAGGGGGAGAGTAAGATAAAATGCCCCGGCAGGCTCCTTATACAGTAAAGTAAAATACACCAGGCAAACCACCTTGCCCAAGACCAGTCTGACCTACCACAGCCTCATTCATGCACTAGATAGCATGTGGAGACCGAACGACAACTGCCCATGGTCCAGGGGAGAGTAAGATAAAATGCCCCGGCAGGCTCTCTATACAGTAAAGTAAAATGCACCATGCAAACCACCTTGCCCAAGACCAGTCTGACCTACCACTGCCTCATTCATGCACTAGATAGCATGTGGAGACCCCATGGCAACTGCCCATAGTCCAGGGGGAGAGTTAGATAAAATGACCGGGCAGGCTCTCTATACAGTAAAGTAAAATGCACCAGGCAAACCACCTTGCCCAAGACCAGTCTGACCTACCCCAGCCTCATTCATGCACTAGATAGCATGTGGAGACCCCACGGCAACTGCCCATATTCCAGGGGAGAGTAAGATAAAATGCCCAGGCAGGCTCCTTATACAGTAAAGTAAAATGCACCAGGCAAACCACCTTGCCCAAGACCAGTCTGACCTACAACTGCCTCATTCATGCACTAGATAGCATGTGGAGACCCGACGGCAACTGCCCATATTCCAGGGGGAGAGTAAGATAAAATGCCCCGGCAGGCTCTCTATACAGTAAAGTAAAATACACCAGGCAAACCACCTTGGCCAAGACCAGTCTGACCTACCCCTGCCTCCTTCATGCACTAGATAGCATGTGGAGACCCCACGGCAACTGCCCATATTCGAGGGGGAGATTAAGTTAAAATGCCCAGGCAGACTCTCTATACAGTAAAGTAAAATGCACCAGGCAAACCACCTTGCCCAAGACCAGTCTGACCTCCCACTGCCTCCTTCATGCACTAGATAGCATGTGGAAACCCCACGGCAACTGCCCATAGTCCAGGGGGAGAGTAAGATAAAATGCCCCGGCAGGCTCCTTACACAGTAAAGTAAAATGCACCAGGCAAACCACCTTGCACAAGACCAGTCTGACCTACCCCTGCCTCCTACATGCGCTAGATAGCATGTGGAGACCCCACAGCAACTGCCCATAGTCCAGGGGGAGTGTAAGATAAAATGCCCCGGCAGGCTCTCTATACAGTAAAGTAAAATGCACCAGTCAAACCACCTTGCCCAAGACCAGTCTGACCTACCACAGCCTCATTCATGCACTAGATAGCATGTGGAGACCCCACGGCAAATGGCCATAGTCCAGGGGGAGAGTAAGATAAAATGCTGAGGTAGGCTCTCTATGCAGTAAAGTAAAATGCACCAGGCAAACCACCTTGCCCAAGACCAGTCTGACTACCCCTGCCTCCTTCATGCACTAGATAGCATGTGGAGACCCCACAGCAACTGCCCATAGTCCAGGGGAGAGTAAGATAAAATGCCCCGTCAGGCTCCTTATACAGTAAAGTAAAATGCACCAGGCATCCCACCTTGCCCAAGACCAGTCTGACCTACCACTGCCTCATTCATGCATTAGATAGCATGTGGAGATCCCACGGCAACTGCCCATATTCCAGAGGGAGAGTAAGATAAAATGCCCCGGCAGGCTCTCTATACAGTAAAGTAAAATGCACCAGGCAAACCACCTTGCCCAAGACCAGTCTGACCTACCACTGCCTCATTCATGCACTAGATAGCATGTGGAGACCCCACGGCAAATGCCCATAGTCCAGGGGGAGAGTAAGATAAAATGCCCCGGCAGGCTCTCTATGCAGTAAAGTAAAATGCACCAGGCAAACCACCTTGCCCAAAACCAGTCTGACCTACCACTGCCTCATTCATGCACTGGATAGCATGTGGAGACCCCATGGCAATTGCCCACAATCCAGGGGGAGAGTAAGATAAAATGCCCCAGCAGGCTCTCTATAAAGTAAAGTAAAATGCACCAGGCAAACCAAATTGCGCAAGACCAGTCTGACCTACCACTGCCTCATTCATGCACTAGATAGCATGTGGAGACCCCACGGCAACTGCCCATATTCCAGGGGAGAGTAAGATAAAATGCCCCGGCAGGCTCCTTATACAGTAAAGTAAAATGCACCATGCAAACCACCTTGCCCAAGACCAGTCTGACCTACCACTGCCTCATTCATGCACTAGATAGCATGTGGAGACCCCACGGCAACTGCCCATATTCCAGGGGAGAGTAAGATAAAATGCCCCGGCAGGCTCCTTATACAGTAAAGTAAAATGCACCATGCAAACCACCTTGCCCAAGACCAGTCTGACCTACCACTGCCTCATTCATGCACTAGATAGCATGTGGAGACCCCATGGCAACTGCCCATAGTCCAGGGGGAGAGTTAGATAAAATGACCGGGCAGGCTCTCTATACAGTAAAGTAAAATGCACCAGGCAAACCACCTTGGCCAAGACCAGTCTGACCTACCCCTGCCTCCTTCATGCACTAGATAGCATGTGGAGACCCCACGGCAACTGCCCATAGTCCAGGGGGAGAGTAAGATAAAATGCCCCGGCAGGCTCTCTATACAGTAATGTAAAATGCACCAGTCAAACCACCTTGCATAAGACCAGTCTGACCTACCCCTGCCTCATTCATGCACTAGATAGCATGTGGAGACCGAACGACAACTGGCCATGGTCCAGGGGAGAGTAAGATAAAATGCCCCGGCAGGCTCTCTATACAGTAAAGTAAAATGCACCAGGCAAACCATCTTGCACAAGACCAGTCTGACCTACCCCTGCCTCCTTCATGCGCTAGCATGTGGAGACCCCACGGCAACTGCCCATATTCCAGGGGGAGACAAAGATAAAATGCCCCGACAGTCTCCTTATACAGTAAAGTAAAATGCAGCAGTCAAACCACCTTGCACAAGACCAGTCTGACCTCCCACTGCCTCATTCATGCACTAGATAGTATGTGGAGACCCCAAGGCAACTGCCCATAGTCCAGGTGGAGAGTAAGATAAAATGCTCCGGCAGGCTCTCTATAAAGTAAAGTAAAATGCACCAGGCAAACCACCTTGCCCAAGACCAGTCTGACCTACCCCTGCCTCCTTCATGCGCTAGCATGTGGAGACCCCACGGCAACTGCCCATATTCCAGGGGGAGATAAAGATAAAATGCCCCGACAGTCTCCTTATACAGTAAAGTAAAATGAACCAGGCAAACCACCTTGCACAAGACCAGTCTGACCTACCACAGCCTCATTCATGCACTAGGTAGCATGTGGAGACCCCACAGCTACTGCCGATAGTCCAGGGGGAGAGTAAGATAAAATGCCCCGGCAGGCTCTCTATACAGTAAAGTAAAATGCACCAGTCAAACCACCTTGCCCAAGACCAGTCTGACCTACCACAGCCTCATTCATGCACTAGATAGCATGTGGAGACCCCACGGCAACTGCCCATTTTCCAGGGGGAGAGTAAGATAAAATGCCCCGGCAGGCTCCTTATACAGTAAAGTAAAATGCACCAGACAAACCACCTTGCCCGAGACCAGTCTGACCTACCACTGTCTCATTCATGCACTAGATAGCATGTGGAGACCCCACGGCAACTGCCCATAGTCCAGGGGGAGAGTAAGATAAAATGACCGGGCAGGCTCTCTATACAGTAAAGTAAAATGCACCAGGCAAACCATCTTGCCCAAGACCAGTCTGACCTACCATAGCCTCATTCATGCACTAGATAGCATGTGGAGACCGAACGACAACTGCCCATAGTCCAGGGGAGAGTAAGATAAAATGCCCCGGCCGGCTCTCTATACAGTAAAGTAAAATGCACCAGTCAAACCACCTTGCCCAAGACCAGTCTGACCTACCCCTGCCTCCTTCATGCACTAGATAGCATGTGGAAACCCCACGGCAACTGCCCATAGTCCAGGGGGAGAGTAAGATAAAATGCCCCGGCAGGCTCTCTATACAGTAAAGTAAAATGCACCAGTCAAACCACCTTGCCCAAGACCAGTCTGACCTACCACTGCCTCATTCATGTACTACATAGCATGTGGAGACCCCACAAAAACTGCCCATATTCCAGGGGGAGAGTAAGATAAAATGCCCCGGCAGGCTCTCTATGCAGTAAAGTAAAATACACCAGGCAACCCACCTTGCCCAAGACCAGTCTGACCTACCCCTGCCTCCTTCATGCACTAGATAGCATGTGGAGACCCCATGGCAACTGCCCACAATCCAGGGGGAGAGTAAGATAAAATGCCCCGGCAGGCTCTCTATACAGTAAAGTAAAAGGCACCAGGCAAACCAACTTGCGCAAGACCAGTCTGACCTACCACTTCCTCATTCATGCACTAGATAGCATGTGGAGACCCCACGGCAACTGCCCATATTCCGGGGGGGAGTAAGATAAAATGCCCCGGCAGGCTCTCTATACAGTAAAGTAAAATGCACCAGTCAAACCACCTTGCCCAAGACCAGTCTGACCTACCACAGCCTCATTCATGCACTAGGTAGCATGTGGAGACCGAACGACAACTGCCCATAGTCCAGGGGAGAGTAAGATAAAATGCCCCGGCAGGCTCTCTATACAGTAAAGTAAAATGCACCAGGCAAACCACCTTGCCCAAGACCAGTCTGACCTACCACAGCCTCATTCATGCACTAGATAGCATGTGGAGACCCCACGGCAACTGCCCATATTCCAGGGGGAGAGTAAGATAAAATGCCCCGGCAGGCTCCTTATACAGTAAAGTAAAATGCACACGGCAAACCTCCTTGCCCGAGACCAGTCTGACCTACCACTGTCTCATTCATGCACTAGATAGCATGTGGAGACCCCACGGCAACTGCCCATAGTCCAGGGGGAGAGTAAGATAAAATGACCGGGCAGGCTCTCTATACAGTAAAGTAAAATGCACCAGGCAAACCACCTTGCCCAAGACCAGTCTGACCTACCACAGCCTCATTCATGCACTAGATAGCATGTGGAGACCGAACGACAACTGCCCATAGTCCAGGGGAGAGTAAGATAAAATGCCCCGGCCAGCTCTCTATACAGTAAAGTAAAATGCACCAGTCAAACCACCTTGCCCAAGACCAGTCTGACCTACCCCTGCCTCCTTCATGCACTAGATAGCATGTGGAAACCCCACTGCAACTGCCCATAGTCCAGGGGGAGAGTAAGATAAAATGCCCCGGCAGGCTCTCTATACAGTAAAGTAAAATGCACCAGTCAAACCACCTTGCCCAAGACCAGTCTGACCTACCACTGCCTCATTCATGTACTACATAGCATGTGGAGACCCCACAACAACTGCCCATATTCCAGGGGGAGAGTAAGATAAAATGCCCCGGCAGGCTCCTTATACAGTAAAGTAAAATGCACCAGGCAAACCACCTTGCCCGAGACCAGTCTGACCTACCACTGTCTCATTCATGCACTAGATAGCATGTGGAGACCCCACGGCAACTGCCCATAGTCCAGGGGGAGAGTAAGATAAAATGACCGGGCAGGCTCTCTATACAGTAAAGTAAAATGCACCAGGCAAACCACCTTGCCCAAGACCAGTCTGACCTACCACAGCCTCATTCATGCACTAGATAGCATGTGGAGACCGAACGACAACTGCCCATAGTCCAGGGGAGAGTAAGATAAAATGCCCCGGCCAGCTCTCTATACAGTAAAGTAAAATGCACCAGTCAAACCACCTTGCCCAAGACCAGTCTGACCTACCCCTGCCTCCTTCATGCACTAGATAGCATGTGGAAACCCCACGGCAACTGCCCATAGTCCAGGGGGAGAGTAAGATAAAATGCCCCGGCAGGCTCTCTATACAGTAAAGTAAAATGCACCAGTCAAACCACCTTGCCCAAGACCAGTCTGACCTACCCCTGCCTCCTTCATGCACTAGATAGCATGTGGAAACCCCACGGCAACTGCCCATAGTCCAGGGGGAGAGTAAGATAAAATGCCCCGGCAGGCTCTCTATACAGTAAAGTAAAATGCACCAGTCAAACCACCTTGCCCAAGACCAGTCTGACCTACCACTGCCTCATTCATGTACTACATAGCATGTGGAGACCCCACGGCAACTGCCCATATTCCAGGGGGAGAGTAAGATAAAATGCCCCGGCAGGCTCCTTATACAGTAAAGTAAAATGCACCATGCAAACCACCTTGCCCAAGACCAGTCTGACCTACCACTGTCTCATTCATGCACTAGATAGCATGTGGAGACCCCACGGCAACTGCCCATAGTCCAGGGGGAGAGTAAGATAAAATGACCGGGCAGGCTCTCTATACAGTAAAGTAAAATGTACCAGGCAAACCACCTTGCCCAAGACCAGTCTGACCTACCACAGCCTCATTCATGCACTAGATAGCATGTGGAGACCGAACGACAACTGCCCATAGTCCAGGGGAGAGTAAGATAAAATGCCCCGGCCAGCTCTCTATACAGTAAAGTAAAATGCACCAGTCAAACCACCTTGCCCAAGACCAGTCTGACCTACCCCTGCCTCCTTCATGCACTAGATAGCATGTGGAAACCCCACGGCAACTGCCCATAGTCCAGGGGGAGAGTAAGATAAAATGCCCCGGCAGGCTCTCTATACAGTAAAGTAAAATGCACCAGTCAAACCACCTTGCCCAAGACCAGTCTGACCTACCACTGCCTCATTCATGTACTACATAGCATGTGGAGACCCCATGGCAACTGCCCACAATCCAGGGGGAGAGTAAGATAAAATGCCCCGGCAGGCTCTCTATACAGTAAAGTAAAAGGCACCAGGCAAACCAACTTGCGCAAGACCAGTCTGACCTACCACTTCCTCATTCATGCACTAGATAGCATGTGGAGACCCCACGGCAACTGCCCATATTCCAGGGGGAGAGTAAGATAAAATGCCCCGGCAGGCTCTCTATACAGTAAAGTAAAATGCACCAGTCAAACCACCTTGCCCAAGACCAGTCTGACCTACCACAGCCTCATTCATGCACTAGGTAGCATGTGGAGACCGAACGACAACTGCCCATAGTCCAGGGGAGAGTAAGATAAAATGCCCCGGCAGGCTCTCTATACAGTAAAGTAAAATGCACCAGGCAAACCACCTTGCCCAAGACCAGTCTGACCTACCACAGCCTCATTCATGCACTAGATA
Source organism: Ambystoma mexicanum (assembly GCF_040938575.1). Classification (NCBI taxonomy): domain Eukaryota; kingdom Metazoa; phylum Chordata; class Amphibia; order Caudata; family Ambystomatidae; genus Ambystoma; species Ambystoma mexicanum. The sequence continues at coordinate 16,153,209 of NC_090935.1, forward strand.
GCATGTGGAGACCCCACGGCAACTGCCCATTTTCCAGGGGGAGAGTAAGATAAAATGCCCAGGCAGGCTCTCTATACAGTAAAGCAAAATGCACCAGGCAAACCACCTTGCCCAAGACCAGTCTGACCTACCACTGCCTCATTCATGCACTAGATAGCATGTGGAGACCCCATGGCAACTGCTCATAGTCCAGGGGGAGAGTTAGATAAAATGACCGGGCAGGCTCTCTATACAGTAAAGTAAAATGCACCAGGCAAACCACCTTGCACAAGACCAGTCTGACCTACCCCTGCCTCCATCATGCACTAGATAGCATGTGGAGACCCGACGGCAACTGCCCATATTCCAGGGGGAGAGTAAGATAAAATGCCCCGGCAGGCTCTCTATACAGTAAAGTAAAATGCACCAGGCAAACCACCTTGCCCAAGACCAGTCTGACTTACCACTGCCTCATTCATGCACTAGATAGCATGTGGAGACCCCACGGCAAATGCCCATAGTCCAGGGGGAGAGTAAGATAAAATGCCCCGGCAGGCTCTCTATGCAGTAAAGTAAAATGCACCAGGCAAACCACCTTGCCCAAAACCAGTCTCACCTACCACTGCCTCATTCATGCACTGGATAGCATGTGGAGACCCCATGGCAACTGCCCACAATCCAGGGGGAGAGTAAGATAAAATGCCCCAGCAGGCTCTCTATAAAGTAAAGTAAAATGCACCAGGCAAACCAAATTGCGCAAGACCAGTCTGACCTACCACTGCCTCATTCATGCACTAGATAGCATGTGGAGACCCCACGGCAACTGCCCATATTCCAGGGGAGAGTAAGATAAAATGCCCCGGCAGGCTCCTTATACAGTAAAGTAAAATGCACCATGCAAACCACCTTGCCCAAGACCAGTCTGACCTACCACTGCCTCATTCATGCACTAGATAGCATGTGGAGACCCCATGGCAACTGCCCATAGTCCAGGGGGAGAGTTAGATAAAATGACCGGGCAGGCTCTCTATACAGTAAAGTAAAATGCACCAGGCAAACCACCTTGGCCAAGACCAGTCTGACCTACCCCTGCCTCCTTCATGCACTAGATAGCATCTGGAGACCCCACGGCAACTGCCCATAGTCCAGGGGGAGAGTAAGATAAAATGCCCCGGCAGGCTCTCTATACAGTAATGTAAAATGCACCAGTCAAACCACCTTGCATAAGACCAGTCTGACCTACCCCTGCCTCATTCATGCACTAGATAGCATGTGGAGACCGAACGACAACTGCCCATGGTCCAGGGGAGAGTAAGATAAAATGCCCCGGCAGGCTCTCTATACAGTAAAGTAAAATGCACCAGGCAAACCACCTTGCACAAGACCAGTCTGACCTACCCCTGCCTCCTTCATGCGCTAGCATGTGGAGACCCCACGGCAACTGCCCATATTCCAGGGGGAGAGTAAGATAAAATGCCCCGGCAGGCTCTCTATACCTTAAAGTAAAATGCACCAGTCAAACCACCTTGCCCAAGACCAGTCTGACCTACCACAGCCTCATTCATGCACTAGGTAGCATGTGGAGACCGAACGACAACTGCCCATAGTCCAGGGGAGAGTAAGATAAAATGCCCCGGCAGGCTCTCTATACAGTTAAGTAAAATGCACCAGTCAAACCACCTTGCCCAAGACCAGTCTGACCTACCACAGCCTCATTCATGCACTAGGTAGCATGTGGAGACCGAACGACAACTGCCCATAGTCCAGGGGAGAGTAAGATAAAATGCCCCGGCAGACTCTCTATACAGTAAAATAAAATGCACCAGGCAAACCACCTTGCCCAAGGCCAGTCTGACCTACCACAGCCTCATTCATGCACTAGATAGCATGTGGAGACCCCACGGCAACTGCCCATTTTCCAGGGGAGAGTAAGATAAAATGTCCCGGCAGGCTCTCTATACAGTAAAGTAAAATACACCAAATACACCAGGCAAACCACCTTGGCCAAGACCAGTCTGACCTACCCCTGCCTCCTTCATGCACTAGATAGCATGTGGAGACCCCACGGCAACTGCCCATATTCCAGGGGGAGAGTAAGTTAAAATGCCCAGGCAGACTCTCTATACAGTAAAGTAAAATGCACCAGGCAAACCACCTTGCCCAAGACCAGTCTGACCTCCCACTGCCTCATTCATGCACTAGATAGTATGTGGAGACCCCACGGCAACTGCCAATAGTCCAGGGGGAGAGTAAGATAAAATGCTCCGGCAGGCTCTCTATAAAGTAAAGTAAAATGCACCAGGCAAACCACCTTGCCCAAGACCAGTCTGACCTACCCCTGCCTCCTTCATGCACTAGATAGCATGTGGAAACCCCACGGCAACTGCCCATAGTCCAGGGGGAGAGTAAGATAAAATGCCCCGGCAGGCTCCTTACACAGTAAAGTAAAATGCACCAGGCAAACCACCTTGCCCAAGACCAGTCTCACCTACCCCTGCCTCCTTCATGCACTAGATAGCATGTGGAGACCCCACAGCAACTGCCCATAGTCCAGGGGGAGTGTAAGATAAAATGCCCCGGCAGGCTCTCTATACAGTAAAGTAAAATGCACCAGTCAAACCACCTTGCCCAAGACCAGTCTGACCTACGACAGCCTCATTCATGCACTAGATAGCATGTGGAGACCCCACGGCAAATGCCCATAGTCCAGGGGGAGAGTAAGATAAAATGCTGAGGCAGGCTCTCTATGCAGTAAAGTAAAATGCGCCAGGCAAACCACCTTGCCCGAGACCAGTCTGACCTACCACTGCCTCATTCATGCACTAGATAGCATGTGGAGACCCCATGGCAACTGCCCATAGTCCAGGGGGAGAGTAAGATAAAATGACCGGGGAGGATCTCTATACAGTAAAGTAAAATGCACCAGGCAAACCACCTTGCCCAAGACCAGTCTGACCTCCCACTGCCTCATTCATGCACTAGATAGCATGTGGAGACCCCACGGCAACTGCCCATATTCCAGGGGGAGAGTAAGATAAAATGCCCCAGCAGGCTCCTTAAACAGTAAAGTAAAATACGCCAGGCAAACCACTTTGCCCAAGACCAGTCTGACCTACCCCTGCCTCCTTCATGCACTAGATAGCATGTGGAGACCCCACGGCAACTGCCCATAGTCCAGGGAAGAGTAAGATAAAATGCCCCGTCAGGCTCTCTATACAGTAAAGTAAAATGCACCAGGCAAACCACCTTGCATAAGACCAGTCTGACCTACCCCTGCCTCATTCATGCACTAGATAGCATCTGGAGGCCCCACAACAACTGCCCATATTCCAGGGGGAGAGTAAGATAAAATGCCCCAGCAGGCTCCTTATACAGTAAAGTAAAATGCACCAGGCAACCCACCTTGCCCAAGACCAGTCTGACCTACCCCTGCCTCCTTCATGCACTAGATAGCATGTGGAGATCCCACGGCAACTGCCCATATTCCAGAGGGAGAGTAAGATAAAATGCCCTGGCAGGCTCTCTATACAGTAAAGTAAAATGCACCAGGCAAACCACCTTGCCCAAGACCAGTCTGACCTACCACTGCCTCATTCATGCACTAGATAGCATGTGGAGACCCCACGGCAAATGCCCATAGTCCAGGGGGAGAGTAAGACAAAATGCCACGGCAGGCTCTCTATGCAGTAAAGTAAAATGCACCAGGCAAACCACCTTGCCCAAAACCAGTCTGACTTACCACTGCCTCATTCATGCACTGGATAGCATGTGGAGACCCCATGGCAACTGCCCACAATCCAGGGGGAGAGTAAGATAAAATGCCCCGGCAGGCTCTCTATAAAGTAAAGTAAAATGCACCAGGCAAACCAACTTGCGCAAGACCAGTCTGACCTACCACTGCCTCATTCATGCACTAGGTAGCATGTGGAGACCGAACGACAACTGCCCATAGTCCAGGGGAGAGTAAGATAAAATGCCCCGGCAGGCTCTCTATACAGTTAAGTAAAATGCACCAGGGAGGCCACCAGGGGGCGCGCAGGCAATGGCTGCCTGATCGCATCGCTCCCGCCGGATCCGGTCTTTCAGAGGGTATTGAGCCCCCCCCTGAGACTCCCCGGAGGCCCACCTGCATTTTCCGGCCGATCAACCCCCCGGGCACCCCCGAAGCCAAAGAACGGAGTCTGCAGACCCCGGGAAGCCCGAGATCAAGTCCCGCGTGAGCCGCGGGAAGTCAAGATACGCGGCCCGCCCCGGCCGCAGAACCAGCAGGGCAGCGAAGCCTTCCGGCGCATTTCCGGACTACACGCGGCGAGAGGCGGGCGGAACGTAAGCCAGCCCCGACTGGAGCCGTAGACCAGCACCGGGAGCAGGGAGTGGAGACGGGACAGCGCGGACCCGGAGCAATCCCCCGTCGGGTCGCGTCGGAGGCCTTCTCGCGCCTTCTGGCCCGGCCACTGCAGAGGACGGGCCCCTCCTCCCCCGCCGGAGCTGAGGATCCGCGGGCGGCGCGGCGGGAGCGGGCCCCCATGGGGAGTCTTTGGATCCGTGCCGGAGATCGGAGGTGAGGGGGCGCGCTCGAGCACTGGCCCCCCTCCTGCCTCTAGCTGCTTCCCGGGTGAGTGGCCCCCGCTGAGGGACGGTGGGGCGAGGGCCCGCCCGGAAGGACCCCCCCCGCCCACTGTGGGGATCTGTTCTAAGTGTAAGGGGGACAAGAGCTGCGACCCCCCCGTCGTGGCACCCGGGACCCCCCCGGGGGGAAAAAAAAAAAGCAAGGACGGACACCGGCTGGCCACAATGACCTCGACATAGGGTGTGAGGCCCCCGCCGGGCGACGGTGGGGCGTGTGCCCGCCCTCAGCTTGGTGAAGCTTTCTCCCCGAGGCGCGGGGCCCATCTCACGGGTGCGCCTGAGGCCAGGGCCGGGGAGGCCCCCCCGCCCCCCCCGACGGGGGCGCGATAGGCGGACCTCCTGCCCTCGGGACATATACCGGATGAGCTGGAGAGAGACTTTGCAGGGGTACCGCTTTCAAGAAGCCAATAGGGGCAACAACGGTTTGGGCCTCAAAAGATCCATGGCCCAGTCGGAGGATACGGCCCCCCCCGTCGGCTATGGAGAGGGGCTTCGCCTCGATCCTACAAGAAATCAGGGACATGCACTCTGACATAGCCCAGAAACTCGAAAAAATGGACCAGAGGGTGGAAAAGGTTGAGGACAGACTGCTTCAGGTCGAGACCAATCAATCCTCATCAGTGTCCCAAGACATACAATTTAAGTTGAGGCTGGAGGCCCTGGAAAAGAGAGACGAGGAGAGAGCCCGGCAGATGGACGATTTTGAGAACAGGGAGAGAAGGAATAACCTCAGAATCTTCGGGGTGCCGGAGCTGGAAGGAGAGACAGAGAGGGACGTCATCAGAGCAGTGCGGGACATTATCACCCTCCTATTTGCCGAAGAGATGACCACGGAACCTACGTTCGACAGAGTGCACAGGGCGGGGGGCAGATCGGGGGGCCCCCGGTCGATACTGGTCCGGTTCCACTACTACTCAGAGAAAACGAAGGTGCTGGAGGAAGCCAGGAAGGCCAGAGATATCACCTACAACAATGCCCAGGTCTCAATATTCCAAGACCTTTCCGCCTACACGTTAGCCAAGCGGAGAATGTGTCGCCCGCTCACGCAGCTACTCAAGGAGAAGGGAGTGCGATATAGATGGGGCTACCCCTTCTCCCTGACGTTCGAATACAGGGGCCAAAGAACCACCCTGGTCACGGAAGAGGACATCCGGGGAGCCCTGCTGGAATATGCGACGGACTCGAATGCCCGGAGGGGCCCGTCGGGGCCAGAGAGGGCTGGACCTAGTGGCCCCGGCCCGTCGGGGGAAAGGAGGAGGCGAACCGGCGCACGAAAGTTCAGAAAAATGAATACGCCATCACCAGCTAAAGACGGGGAACGGAGAGACCCGGAGGACTGAGAAAGGGGTCGCAGCATACAGGTTGGGACAACTCGGTTCGGTGCGTGTGGTTGTACCGATTCCTACGCCCCGACGAACAGCAAGTATACGGGATGTATTGAAGGGGTGAGGCCCTGGGGGGCCCAGGGGGCTCAGGAGGAACAGCTTCCAAAGCGATCGGCCCGGCTAGGGGAGCGGGCTGGTGGTTCGGCCAAAAGCCAGATATGGCGGGACAATTTGGCTGGACGCCGGGGAGGGGGGAGGGGGTCAACGCAGGAGTTGGGGGGTTTCAGTTTGGGGGGGGTCCGGGGGGCAGTTGGGGAATAGTTACAGGCCCTCCGGGAGGGTTGGGGAGGGGGGGGGGTGCAAAGGATCCAACCATGGGAGTATCCAAACAAGGGTAGTGTAGGTGAGTCGACACGGAGAGTGAAGTTGCTAGATGATGGCTGAGGGTCTGCCGGCCCTGGGAGTGGGCACTCTCAATGTACGGGGCCTGAACACCCCCACAAAGAGGTCCCTGGTCTCTAGAGAATTCAGGAGGGCTGGTCTAGATATCCTCTTCCTGCAAGAGACTCATTGGGCAAGAGGGAAGGAACCCACGATGAGGGGGGGAGGTATAGGAGAGGTGTTCTGCGCGTCCCACGGGGCCAAGAAGAGGGGGGTGGCTATCCTTCTGGGGAGAAACGTGGGCTTTGTGAAAGAGGAAATAGTGAAAGACCCGGAAGGCCGATACCTGCTGGTACGAGGATCCCTGCAGGGCTCCCCGCTCACCCTGGCGGGGATATACGGTCCCAATGAGGGCCAGGCCCAGTTTTGGGAGGGGGTGGCGGAGAAACTCAAGCTCTTTGTCCGGGGGGGGGGTTGGTGGTAGGAGGCGATTTCAACATGGTTATCGACCCCGACTTAGACAGAAGGCGTGTTGGCCCTCAGCTTTCCAGGCCCACGGATGTCCACATGGCCCGGTCCTTCCGGATGGTTAACGCAGAGCTGGGCTTGGTGGACACGCTCCCCTCCCCCGGAACGGGTACTCCTTCCTACACATATTATTCGTCCACCCACTCGTCCTTTTCTAGAATTGACTACATCCTGGTGGACGAGTCCCTGCACTCGTATGTCTCGGGCCACAAGGTCGACCCCGTCCCCTGGTCGGACCATGACCTGGTTCGAACCACCATTGCAAGGGGCGGGCTAAGCGACCGCAGAGGGAGATGGAGATGTAACGACTCCCTGCTGAAAGATGAGGTCCGTGCCCAGGAGGTGTTGGAGGCTATTACGGAATTCTTCGAATTTAATGACAATGGCGAGGTGGGCCCACACACCCTATGGGACGCCTTCAAGGCCACAATAAGGGGCTTTCTCATTAAAATGAGCGCTCAGGCCAAAAGAGTGAGGGAAGCCCAGGAGAAAGCCCTGAGGGGGAAAATTGCCCAAATCCAACCGGTGGGGACCTCAGCAGCCCCCTTGGATCACGGTCAGCTCGAATCGCTGACCGATTATCGGCTCTAGCTGCGAGACCTCCTCCTGCACAAAACGGAGCGAAGCCTCCAACTGGTCAAGCAGAAGTATTACGAAAAGGGGGACAAAGCGGACAGAATCCTAGCCTGGAAACTGAGGGAGGTCCAGAGGGAAAGAATGGTAAAGGCAGTGAGGAGTGAGGAGGGGACCATGGGCCATGACACTCCCCACATAGGAGAGGCCTTCAGGAGATATTATGAAAAACTCTATACCTCGGAATGTGACGGGCGGGACGAGGAAATAGAGGGGTTTCTCAACTCGGTCCGGATACCGGCCCTGTCCGGGGAGATTGCCGAGGGACTGGAGGGGCCGGTGACCGAGGAGGAGGTGGGTAACGCAATTAGCGGGATGAAGGCGGGGACCTCCCCCGGGGAGGATGGCTTCACAGTGTCCTTCTACAAACGGTACCGCTCTACTCTGGCCCCACACTTAGCTACGGTTTTCAATGCGGTATTAGAGGGGGGGACCCTTCCGGACTCCATGATGGAGGCCATAATTGTCGTCCTTCCCAAGGAAGGTAAGGACCCCACTGAATGTTCCTCATACCGCCCTATATCCCTACTAAACATTGATGTTAAGGTCCTTGCCAAAATCATTGGGAAACGGATGGAGAAGATTCTGCCGGCACTGATCCATGGGGACCAGGTGGGATTTGTAAGGGGTAGGCAGGGCTCGGACAACATCCGTAAAACTATAAACTTAATCCACCACACCCAGAACTCCGAGCTTGACGCGAGCCTCCTCTCTCTGGACTCGGAGAAAGCGTTCGACCGGGTCGAATGGAGATATATGGAGCTACTCCTCCAGAGAATGGGATTCGGTGCACACATCAGGGGTTGGGTGACGGCTCTTTATAGAGCTCCGAAGGCCAGGGTACAAGTGAACGGCAGGCTGTCGGACCCCTTCCCCCTCTCACGGGGCACGAGACAGGGGTGTCCACTGTCCCCCCTGTTGTATATCCTTACGATGGAACCCTTGGCCATAGCGGTGAGGTCGCACCCGGAGATCAGGGGGATAATGAGGGGCGAGGTGGAATTTAAGCTCTCCCTATTCGCCGATGACATCCTGGCATACCTGGTGGACCCCGGCGCCTCCCTCCCCCCCCTCCTGTCCCTGGTGAACGCATTCGGGCACTTCTCGGGGCTAAAGATTAACGCTTCCAAATCGGTCCTTCTCCCCATGCGGGTAAATGACCCGGCTCTGGACCCCGTGGGCACATTTCATGGGATCACAGTGGGCAAGGTTTCCATACGCTACCTGGGAGTCCTCCTCACCAGGGACTTGTCCCAACTGTCCCCCGCCAACTATGACCCGGCCCTGGCTAGCATTACCAGGGACCTCAGGAGGTGGGGCTCTATGATCTTGTCTTGGTACGGCCGCATGACGGCAGTGAAGATGAACGTGCTGCCGCGCCTGCTGTATCTCTTTACCTCTCTCCCGTCCAACATTCCCGACCACTTCATGAGGACACTACAGAATGCGGTCCGAGAGTTTATCTGGCAGGGCAGGACCCCGAGGACTGCGAGGGCGGTTTTGACCTTGCCGAGGGAGGAGGGGGGGTTCGGCCTGCCTGACTTCCAGCTCTATTTCCGGGCCGCCCAGTTGCGAGTCCTCCTGGAGCACATGAGGGAGGGGATGGGCACCTACTGGTCTTACCTGGAGGACATGGACGCTCACCCCCTCAAGGTACGCGATCTTCTCTGGGCACCACACAGGTTCATCCCGAACAGATTGAAATCCCATCCCACCTTGGGAGTTCTTTGGGCAGTCTGGAGGGAGGGCCGCCAGACGGCGCACCTAACGACGTGGCCATCCCCAATGTCCTCTCTCTGGGGACACCCGTTCAGATTAGGTAACAGGGGTTTTTCCGAGGCACAGGCGTGGTCTGATTCGGGTCTAGAATGGGCGGGACAGCTGTTCCGGGAGGGGGAATTCCTGCCGTATGAGGACCTAAGGGACGCCATTGGGCGGGGGTCTCTTTCCGTGTTTGAGTATCTACGCCTGAAGGGAATACTCGGCGATCAAGCATGGGGAGAGAACTTGAAGAGGCAGCTGACCCCCTTTGAGAAGTTCCTTGATATGGCGACCTCTAGAAAGGGAGCCGTCTCCGGAATGTATAGTATCCTCAACACTGTGAATTTGGTAGAACGGAGGGGCTTCCGCTCATATTGGAACGATCTCGCAGGGGAGGTGATTTCGGAAGACGCCTGGGCGAGGATCTTCAAAATTGCTTTCCACGGTAATTTGTTTACTGCAGATATGGAACATAACTTTAAGATTTTGCAGGGATGGCACAGGGACCCTGTGAAACTGTCTAAAATGTTCACGGCGGTGTCCCCCGATTGCCCAAGGGGCTGCGGCCAGAGGGGCTCACGAGGCCACATGTGGTGGCACTGCCCGAAGGTGCAGGCGTACTGGGCAGAGGTGAGGGGCTGGATGGCTGAGGTCACGGAGGAACTGCTTCCCCAGGACCCCCTGACGGTGTTGTTGGGCCTCCCGCCAGAGACCTCAGACCTCTACAGGTACCCCAGAATGTGGGAAACGATGCTACGGGCGGGGAGAGTGGCATTGGCACAGAAATGGAAGAGCCCGGAGACCCCGTCCAAGGCTGACTGGCTAAAGAAATTGAAAAACTTGTTTTTAATGGACAAACTAACGGCCATGGTGAACAATGATTCTGGGTCATTCCTTGAAAATTGGCAGGGGGTAAGGGAGGCCTGGGGATGGGATGTGCACTGATGCCTGATGGGGGGCTAAGCGGGGCTCAGGGGGTCTAGGCCGAAAGATTGTACCAAAAAGTACCAGGGACCCTAGGGACGGAATGGGCGCCCACGGCCCGGGGACATTCGGTCGACCGTCAGCCACCAAAGTGCGCCGACGCTCACACTCACTACCAAAGTAATGGACGCAAAAGAAAAGTCCAAATCTCCCTATGTCATGGTTCGAGTTGGTAAAACGAGGGGTGGGGGGAGGGGGGTTCGAAGGGGGGGGCGGTAGGGTGGGTGGGGGGGGAGTTTGTTGGGCAAGTGCATCGTGTACAACTGGTGATCACATATATAGCCTGCTTGTTATATTCTTTGAAATGCCAATAAAACCAAAGTTAAAAAAAAAAAAAAAATGCACCAGTCAAACCACCTTGCCCAAGACCAGTCTGACCTACCACAGCCTCACTCATGCACTAGGTAGCATGTGGAGACCGAACGACAACTGCCCATAGTCCAGGGGAGAGTAAGATAAAATGCCCCGGCAGACTCTCTATACAGTAAAATAAAATGCACCAGGCAAACCACCTTGCCCAAGACCAGTCTGACCTACCACAGCCTCATTCATGCACTAGATAGCATGTGGAGACCCCACGGCAACTGCCCATTTTCCAGGGGAGAGTAAGATAAAATGCCCCGGCAGGCTCTCCATACAGTAAAGTAAAATGCACCAGGCAAACCACCTTGCCCAAGACCAGTCTGACCTACCACTGCCTCATTCATGCACTAGATAGCATGTGGAGACCCCACGGGAAATGCCCATAGTCCAGGGGGAGAGTAAGATAAAATGCCCTGGCAGGCTCTCTATGCAGTAAAGTAAAATGCACCAGGCAAACCACCTTGCCCAAGACCAGTCTGACCTACCCCTGCCTCCTTCATGCACTAGATAGCATGAGGAGACCCCACGGCAACGGCCCATATTCCAGGGGAGAGTAAGATAAAATGCCCCGGCTGGCTCTCAATACAGTGAAGTGAAATGCACCCGGCAAACCACCTTGCCCAAGACCAGTCTGACCTACCCCTGCCTCCTTCATGCACTAGATAGCATGTGGAGACCCCACGGCAACTGCCAATAGTCCAGGGGGAGAATAAGATAAAATGCTCCGGCAGGCTCTCTATACAGTAAAGTAAAATGCACCAGGCAAACCACCTTGGCCAAGACCAGTCTGACCTACCCCTGCCTCCTTCATGCACTAGATAGCATGTGGAGACCCCACGGCAACTGCCAATAGTCCAGGGGGAGAGTAAGATAAAATGCTCCGGCAGGCTCTCTATAAAGTAAAGTAAAATGCACCAGGCAAACCACCTTGCCCAAGACCAGTCTGACATACCCCTGCCTCCTTCATGCGCTAGATAGCATGTGGAAACCCCACAGCAACTGCCCATAGTCCAGGGGGAGAGTAAGATAAAATGCCCCGGCAGGCTCTCTATACAGTAAAGTAAAATGCACTAGTCAAACCACCTTGCCCAAGACCAGTCTGACCTACCACAGCCTCATTCATGCACTAGATAGCATGTGGAGACCGAACGACAACTGCCCATGGTCCAGGGGAGAGTAAGATAAAATGCCCCGGCAGGCTCTCTATACAGTAAAGTAAAATGCACCATGCAAACCACCTTGCCCAAGACCAGTCTGACCTACCACTGCCTCATTCATGCACTAGATAGAATGTGGAGACCCCATGGCAACTGCCCATAGTCCAGGGGGAGAGTTAGATAAAATGACCGGGCAGGCTCTCTATACAGTAAAGTAAAATGCACCAGGCAAACCACCTTGGCCAAGACCAGTCTGACCTACCCCTGCCTCCTTCATGCACTAGATAGCATGTGGAGACCCCACGGCAACTGCCAATAGTCCAGGGGGAGAGTAAGATAAAATGCTCCGGCAGGCTCTCTATAAATTAAAGTAAAATGCACCAGGCAAACCACCTTGCCCAAGACCAGTCTGACATACCCCTGCCTCCTTCATGCGCTAGATAGCATGTGGAAACCCCACAGCAACTGCCCATAGTCCAGGGGGAGAGTAAGATAAAATGCCCCGGCAGGCTCTCTATACAGTAAAGTAAAATGCACCAGTCAAACCACCTTGCCCAAGACCAGTCTGACCTACCACAGCCTCATTCATGCACTAGATAGCATGTGGAGACCGATCGACAACTGTCCATGGTCCAGGGGAGAGTAAGATAAAATGCCCCGGCAGGCTCTCTATACAGTAAAGTAAAATGCACCATGCAAACCACCTTGCCCAAGACCAGTCTGACCTACCACTGCCTCATTCATGCACTAGATAGAATGTGGAGACCCCATGGCAACTGCCCATAGTCCAGGGGGAGAGTTAGATAAAATGACCGGGCAGGCTCTCTATACAGTAAAGTAAAATGCACCAGGCAAACCACCTTGCCCAAGACCAGTCTGACCTACCCCAGCCTCATTCATGCACTAGATAGCATGTGGAGACCCCACGGCAACTGCCCATATTCAAGGGGAGAGTATGATAAAATGCCCAGGCAGGCTCCTTACACAGTAAAGTAAAATGCACCAGGCAAACCACCTTGCACAAGACCAGTCTGACCTACCCCTGCCTCCTTCATGCGCTAGATAGCAGGTGGAGACCCCACAGCAACTGCCCATAGTCCAGGGGGAGTGTAAGATAAAATGCCCCGGCAGGCTCTCCATACAGTAAAGTAAAATGCACCAGTCAAACCACTTTGCCCAAGACCAGTCTGACCTACCACAGCCTCATTCATGCACTAGATAGCATGTGGAGACCCCACGGAAAATGCCCATAGTCCAGGGGGAGAGTAAGATAAAATGCTGAGGCAGGCTCTCTATGCAGTAAAGTAAAATGCACCAGGCAAACCACCTTGCCCAAGACCAGTCTGACCTACCCCTGCCTCCTTCATGCACTAGATAGCATGTGGAGACCCCACGGCAACTGCCCATATTCCAGGGGAGAGTAAGATAAAATGCCCCGGCAGGCTCCTTATACAGTAAAGTAAAATGCGCCAGGCAAACCACCTTGCCCGAGACCAGTCTGACCTACCACTGCCTCATTCATGCACTAGATAGCATGTGGAGACCCCACGGCAACTGCCCATAGTCCAGGGGAGAGTAAGATAAAATGCCCCGTCAGGCTCTCTGTAAAGTAAAATGCACCAGGCAAACCACCTTGCATAAGACCAGTCCGACCTACCCCTGCCTCATTCATGCACTAGATAGCATCTGGAGGCCCCACAACAACTGCCCATATTCCAGGGGGAGAGTAAGATAAAATGCCCCAGGCAGGCTCCTTATACAGTAAAGTAAAATGCACCAGGCAACCCACCTTGCCCAAGACCAGTCTGACCTACCCCTGCCTCCTTCATGCACTAGATAGCATGTGGAGATCCCACGGCAACTGCCCATAATCCAGAGGGAGAGTAAGATAAAATGCCCCGGCAGGCTCTCTATACAGTAAAGTAAAATGCACCAGGCAAACCACCTTGCCCAAGACCAGTCTGACCTACCACTGCCTCATTCATGCACTAGATAGCATGTGGAGACCCCACGGCAAATGCCCATAGTCCAGGGGGAGAGTAAGATAAAATGCCCCGGCAGGCTCTCTATGCAGTAAAGTAAAATGCACCAGGCAAACCACCTTGCCCAAAACCAGTCTGACCTACCACTGCCTCATTCATGCACTGGATAGCATGTGGAGACCCCATGGCAACTGCCCACAATCCAGGGGGAGAGTAAGATAAAATGCCCCAGCAGGCTCTCTATAAAGTAAAGTAAAATGCACCAGGCAAACCAACTTGCGCAAGACCAGTCTGACCTACCACTGCCTCATTCATGCACTAGATAGCATGTGGAGACCCCACGGCAACTGCCCATATTCCAGGGGCAGAGTAAGATAAAATGCCCCGGCAGGCTCTCTATACCTTAAAGTAAAATGCACCAGTCAAACCACCTTGCCCAAGACTAGTCTGACCTACCACAGCCTCATTCATGCACTAGGTAGCATGTGGAGACCGAACGACAACTGCCCATAGTCCAGGGGAGAGTAAGATAAAATGCCCCGGCAGGCTCTCTATACAGTTAAGTAAAATGCACCAGTCAAACCACCTTGCCCAAGACCAGTCTGACCTACCACAGCCTCATTCATGCACTAGGTAGCATGTGGAGACCGAACGACAACTGCCCATAGTCCAGGGGAGAGTAAGATAAAATGCCCCGGCAGACTCTCTATACAGTAAAATAAAATGCACCAGGCAAACCACCTTGCCCAAGACCAGTCTGACCTACCACAGCCTCATTCATGCACTAGATAGCATGTGGAGACCCCACGGCAACTGCCCATTTTCCAGGGGAGAGTAAGATAAAATGCCCCGGCAGGCTCTCCATACAGTAAAGTAAAATGCACCAGGCAAACCACCTTGCCCAAGACCAGTCTGACCTACCACTGCCTCATTCATGCACTAGATAGCATGTGGAGACCCCACGGGAAATGCCCATAGTCCAGGGGGAGAGTAAGATAAAATGCCCTGGCAGGCTCTCTATGCAGTAAAGTAAAATGCACCAGGCAAACCACCTTGCCCAAGACCAGTCTGACCTACCCCTGCCTCCTTCATGCACTAGATAGCATGAGGAGACCCCACGGCAACTGCCCATATTCCAGGGGAGAGTAAAATAAAATGCCCCGGCAGGCTCCTTATACAGTAAAGTAAAATGCACCATGCAAACCACCTTGCCCAAGACCAGTCTGACCTACCACTGCCTCATTCATGCACTAGATAGCATGTGGAGACCCCATGGCAACTGCCCATAGTCCAGGGGGAGAGTTAGATAAAATGACCGGGCAGGCTCTCTATACAGTAAAGTAAAATGCACCAGGCAAACCACCTTGGCCAAGACCAGTCTGACCTACCCCTGCCTCCTTCATGCACTAGATAGCATGTGGAGACCCCACGGCAACTGCCAATAGTCCAGGGGGAGAGTAAGATAAAATGCTCCGGCAGGCTCTCTATAAAGTAAAGTAAAATGCACCAGGCAAACCACCTTGCCCAAGACCAGTCTGACCTACCACAGCCTCATTCATGCACTAGATAGCATGTGGAGACCGAACGACAACTGCCCATGGTCCAGGGGAGAGTAAGATAAAATGCCCCGGCAGGCTCTCTATACAGTAAAGTAAAATGCACCATGCAAACCACCTTGCCCAAGACCAGTCTGACCTACCACTGCCTCATTCATGCACTAGATAGAATGTGGAGACCCCATGGCAACTGCCCATAGTCCAGGGGGAGAGTTAGATAAAATGACCGGGCAGGCTCTCTATACAGTAAAGTAAAATGCACCAGGCAAACCACCTTGCCCAAGACCAGTCTGACCTACCCCAGCCTCATTCATGCACTAGATAGCATGTGGAGACCCGACGGCAACTGCCCATAGTCCAGGGGAGAGTAAGATAAAATGCCCCGGCAGGCTCTCTATACAGTAAAGTAAAATGCACCAGTCAAACCACCTTGCCCAAGACCAGTCTGATCTACCCCTGCCTCCTTCATGCACTAGATAGCATGTGGAGACCCCACGGCAACTGCCCATATTCAAGGGGAGAGTATGATAAAATGCCCAGGCAGGCTCCTTACACAGTAAAGTAAAATGCACCAGGCAAACCACCTTGCACAAGACCAGTCTGACCTACCCCTGCCTCCTTCATGCGCTAGATAGCAGGTGGAGACCCCACAGCAACTGCCCATAGTCCAGGGGGAGTGTAAGATAAAATGCCCCGGCAGGCTCTCCATACAGTAAAGTAAAATGCACCAGTCAAACCACTTTGCCCAAGACCAGTCTGACCTACCACAGCCTCATTCATGCACTAGATAGCATGTGGAGACCCCACGGAAAATGCCCATAGTCCAGGGGGAGAGTAAGATAAAATGCTGAGGCAGGCTCTCTATGCAGTAAAGTAAAATGCACCAGGCAAACCACCTTGCCCAAGACCAGTCTGACCTACCCCTGCCTCCTTCATGCACTAGATAGCATGTGGAGACCGAACGACAACTGCCCATAGTCCAGGGGAGAGTAAGATAAAATGCCCCGGCAGACTCTCTATACAGTAAAATAAAATGCACCAGGCAAACCACCTTGCCCAAGACCAGTCTGACCTACCACAGCCTCATTCATGCACTAGATAGCATGTGGAGACCCCACGGCAACTGCCCATTTTCCAGGGGAGAGTAAGATAAAATGCCCCGGCAGGCTCTCCATACAGTAAAGTAAAATGCACCAGGCAAACCACCTTGCCCAAGACCAGTCTGACCTACCACTGCCTCATTCATGCACTAGATAGCATGTGGAGACCCCACGGGAAATGCCCATAGTCCAGGGGGAGAGTAAGATAAAATGCCCTGGCAGGCTCTCTATGCAGTAAAGTAAAATGCACCAGGCAAACCACCTTGCCCAAGACCAGTCTGACCTACCCCTGCCTCCTTCATGCACTAGATAGCATGAGGAGACCCCACGGCAACTGCCCATATTCCAGGGGAGAGTAAAATAAAATGCCCCGGCAGGCTCCTTATACAGTAAAGTAAAATGCACCATGCAAACCACCTTTCCCAAGACCAGTCTGACCTACCACTGCCTCATTCATGCACTAGATAGCATGTGGAGACCCCATGGCAACTGCCCATAGTCCAGGGGGAGAGTTAGATAAAATGACCGGGCAGGCTCTCTATACAGTAAAGTAAAATGCACCAGGCAAACCACCTTGGCCAAGACCAGTCTGACCTACCCCTGCCTCCTTCATGCACTAGATAGCATGTGGAGACCCCACGGCAACTGCCAATAGTCCAGGGGGAGAGTAAGATAAAATGCTCCGGCAGGCTCTCTATAAAGTAAAGTAAAATGCACCAGGCAAACCACCTTGCCCAAGACCAGTCTGACCTACCACAGCCTCATTCATGCACTAGATAGCATGTGGAGACCGAACGACAACTGCCCATGGTCCAGGGGAGAGTAAGATAAAATGCCCCGGCAGGCTCTCTATACAGTAAAGTAAAATGCACCATGCAAACCACCTTGCCCAAGACCAGTCTGACCTACCACTGCCTCATTCATGCACTAGATAGAATGTGGAGACCCCATGGCAACTGCCCATAGTCCAGGGGGAGAGTTAGATAAAATGACCGGGCAGGCTCTCTATACAGTAAAGTAAAATGCACCAGGCAAACCACCTTGCCCAAGACCAGTCTGACCTACCCCAGCCTCATTCATGCACTAGATAGCATGTGGAGACCCGACGGCAACTGCCCATAGTCCAGGGGAGAGTAAGATAAAATGCCCCGGCAGGCTCTCTGTACAGTAAAGTAAAATGCACCAGTCAAACCACCTTGCCCAAGACCAGTCTGATCTACCCCTGCCTCCTTCATGCACTAGATAGCATGTGGAGACCCCACGGCAACTGCCCATATTCAAGGGGAGAGTATGATAAAATGCCCAGGCAGGCTCCTTACACAGTAAAGTAAAATGCACCAGGCAAACCACCTTGCACAAGACCAGTCTGACCTACCCCTGCCTCCTTCATGCGCTAGATAGCAGGTGGAGACCCCACAGCAACTGCCCATAGTCCAGGGGGAGTGTAAGATAAAATGCCCCGGCAGGCTCTCCATACAGTAAAGTAAAATGCACCAGTCAAACCACTTTGCCCAAGACCAGTCTGACCTACCACAGCCTCATTCATGCACTAGATAGCATGTGGAGACCCCACGGAAAATGCCCATAGTCCAGGGGGAGAGTAAGATAAAATGCTGAGGCAGGCTCTCTATGCAGTAAAGTAAAATGCACCAGGCAAACCACCTTGCCCAAGACCAGTCTGACCTACCCCTGCCTCCTTCATGCACTAGATAGCATGTGGAGACCCCACGGCAACTGCCCATATTCCAGGGGAGAGTAAGATAAAATGCCCCGGCAGGCTCCTTATACAGTAAAGTAAAATGCGCCAGGCAAACCACCTTGCCCGAGACCAGTCTGACCTACCACTGCCTCATTCATGCACTAGATAGCATGTGGAGACCCCATGTCAACTGCCCATAGTCCAGGGGGAGAGTAAGATAAAATGACCGGGCAGGATCTCTATACAGTTAAGTAAAATGCACCAGGCAAACCACCTTGCCCAAGACCAGTCTGACCTCCCACTGCCTCATTCATGCACTAGATAGCATGTGGAGACCCCACGGCAACTGCCCATATTCCAGGGGGAGAGTAAGATAAAATGCCCCAGCAGGCTCCTTAAACAGTAAAGTAAAATACACCAGGCAAACCACTTTGCCCAAGACCAGTCTGACCTACCCCTGCCTCCTTCATGCACTAGATAGCATGTGGAGACGCCACGGCAACTGCCCATAGTCCAGGGGAGAGTAAGATAAAATGCCCCGTCAGGCTCTCTATACAGTAAAGTAAAATGCACCAGGCAAACCACCTTGCATAAGACCAGTCTGACCTACCCCTGCCTCATTCATGCACTAGATAGCATCTGGAGGCCCCACAACAACTGCCCATATTCCAGGGGGAGAGTAAGATAAAATGCCCCAGGCAGGCTCCTTATACAGTAAAGTAAAATGCACCAGGCAACCCACCTTGCCCAAGACCAGTCTGACCTACCCCTGCCTCCTTCATGCACTAGATAGCATGTGGAGATCCCACGGCAACTGCCCATATTCCAGAGGGAGAGTAAGATAAAATGCCCCGGCAGGCTCTCTATACAGTAAAGTAAAATGCACCAGGCAAACCACCTTGCCCAAGACCAGTCTGACCTACCACAGCCTCATTCATGCACTAGATAGCACTGCATGAAAATCGTGGTTTGCAAATTTGGTAAACTGCACGCAAACCTATGCAAACTATAAGTTCACAAAGGTTTACGCGTGATTTAAACCTTTTTGTAAACCTTGTAGTTATGCACGTCCATTTGGACTTAGTGTTCCAGAGATTTGTAAACCCTAAGTTTGCCATGGTTTACAAATCATGAATACTTTGTAAACCTAATGTACACGTAATGTTTCATGTACAATTGAACATTTAATTTACAACAAGAACATATTTGTAAACCTTTGTAAACTTAGTGTACACCTCAAAACTGTCATTATTAGTAAACATTTGGTTTACACCATTCACTATTATTTGTAAACCTAGTGTACACCTCAAAACTGTCATTATTAGTAAACATTTGGTTTACAGAACTTATAATGTTTGTAAACCTTTGCAAATAATGTTCAGTTCGGTCTTTTGAGTGCACATTTACTTTATTAAATAGTAAGGTGTACCCCTTAAAACATGTTTTAAAGGTTGTTTTTAGGAGTTTAGTAATGAAACCTCGTAAATACAGACCTGGAATCTACTGCAGTAGCTTTTCTCCCCTCTCTGCAGTGACTTACAAAAGGCACATATGATTTGAAGAAAACAGCTTGATTGTGCATAACACCTAAAAAAAAGGTTACACAAATATTGAAAGCCTCTCAACCATGTACACTGCAGACACCACAAAAGATGTAGATCCATACAAAAACATGCAAAACAATAGCAGGATGCGAAATTGCTAGTAGCTATTTAGCTCCTTGTTATAGCCAAGGAGAGCCTGGTTACCTCGAAACCAAGAGCTACTTCTGACACCGCAGGCAAGTGGTGCTATACAAAAATACGGTTATGTTATATTAACTGGGTAGGTTTGAGTATGTGTATAAAAAGAGAATTATGGACACTTAAAGCATAATGGATAATATATAAATGGACAAAGAATTAGAGTTTGTGTGTTATGTAAAGGTTACATGTGATGTGCTCTGTGCACTAGCTGCTCGTTCCCCCGGAGTAGCTAGCTCCTGCCTAATTGGCAATGCCTGATAAAAAGGAGCTGAATTTTGCTCCTGGTCAAGACATCCTAATTTTGACCCCTGCAATTGTAGCCATCAATTTTCTCTAAGACACTAGACTCTTGCTACACCACATCTACATGTCTTATGAATTGTTGGTTAATCCTCCAGTTGTGGCTCCTTACTCGTCTTTTTTAATCTAAATTCACAAGTTGCTCAAATGTCCTAAATGTCCTCAGTGTGCTAGAGTACCAAAGATAACTTTCACAGGGCAAATTAATGCAAGCAACAGCTACAAACCATGTTTACAGCCATGTGACCCAATAGGTAAGTGGGTTTAAAAGTTAAAGAAACTAATCACACAGGCAGCAACCAGAGCCCTAACCCCATTTGAGACATACATTATGACACACTCAAGGTTGAAAATGTTTGTCTCTGCCACATACAAATTCCTCAACGCTCTGACAGAAGAAATCAAGTGGCAATACATGAAGAGGTAGGAAACACCGTTAGGGAGAGCAGTGATGAAAATGCAATGGGAGTACTTCTGGCACATCATCCCCAAATGGACGAGAGCAATACAGAGAAGGGAAGCGTGGACAAACATTCTGGTCCAACGGCATTACACTCCCAAAAGGCTACACACAATGTACCGTACCACCTAGGATAAATGTTGGAGAGGATGCGAAGCAGAAGGTAACTGGAGACACATCTGGTGGGACTGTCCGAACCTACTCCAATTCTGGACGGAGGTTAAGTCCCAAATGCAGGCGATGTTTAAGGCATACTTGCCAACCCTACCGATTTAGGCGGTAGGATACCGCTTTTTAAGCAGTCCTACCGCCTACCGATTTTTTGACATCAAATACAAAAAAATCAAAATTTTTTTTTTTTTTACATTTTTTTTTTTTGCCCACGCCAGCTCGGGGAGTCTTTCAAGGGCTCCCCCCAGCTGGCGTACCGGGAGAATGCCCGGCATGCAGGCTTTTAATGTCAAAGGCACCCACGGCGGTGGGCTAAAAGCGCCCTTCCGCCGCGGGTGCCTTTTGGCAAAAGGCGCCATTATCCCCCCACCACGCCAACTCTGGGAGTCTTTCAAGGACTTCCCCGAGCTGGTGTAGCGGGAGAAGGGGCGGCATGCAGGCTGTTAATGTCAAAGGCACCCACGGCGGTGGGCTAAAAGCGCCCTTCCGCCGCGGGTGCCTTTGGCAAAAGGCGCCATTAGCCCCCCACCACGCCAACTCGGGGAGTCTTTCAAGGACTTCCCCCGAGCTGGCGTAGCGGGAGAAGGCGCAGCATGCAGGCTTTTAATGTCAAAGGCACCCACGGCGGTGGGCTAAAAGCGCCCCTCCACCGCTGGTGCCTTTTGGTCAAAGGCGCCATTAGCCCCCCACCACGCCAGCTCGGGGGAGTCTTTCAAGGACTTCCCCGAGCTGGCGTAGCGGGAGAAGGCGCAGCATGCAGGCCTTTGATGTAAAAGGCGTCCACGGCGGTGGGCTAAAGGCGCCCCTCCGCCGCGAGTGCCTTTCACAAAAGGCACCATTAGCCCCCCCACCACGTCAACTCTGGTGAGTCTTTCAAGGGCTCCCCCGAGCTGGCGTGATGGCAGAAGGCGTGGCAGGCGCCTCATTGTCATTGAATGCACCCGCGGCGGCAGGCTCATTCAATGACAATGGGCTGCTGACGCGCCCTATTCCTATCATTACCTCCTCGACTGACTATTTTTGAAACTTTAAGATTCCTACAGATTTTTGGTCACAGAATGTTGGCATGTATGTTAAGGGAGCGGAAAGTCTGAGTGAAGAGGCATGGATGTGTGGCATGTGGAATCCCAGAGACAGGACACTGACGAAAACTCAGAAAACGAACTTTATGGGGCTCCTAACAGTGGCCTGGCTAGCAATAGCTCAGAAATGGAACAGAAAACACCACCATCCAACTTGGATTGGCTCCAAAGAGTCTGGTCACTTTTGCACTCATGGACAGGAGACCAATGACATCGGTGATGGGTTGTGGGGGGACGGAGGGGAGGGAATGGGCATGGGACAGAGGGGGATGTCCCATTGTTGATGTTTAAGAAATTTGCAATAAAAACACGTTTAAAAAAAAGTAAAAGAAACTGTTGTATGCGGATCATTAGGCATATGGTGGCCACTGGCAAATGTAATTAAAAAAACACTGATGAAGCCAGATGAGGTCCTATAGGTGAAGCAAATAATAAAAGCATTTTGAAGGTCCTATATTTAGACAAGACCACTATATGCTTCTCCCCTGCTAAAGTGCTGGTGTGTACCTAAACCCTGCTTCGATGCAGAGCACCAGCTCTCACCTCCCAGAGGTTTCATCAAAATCACAATTCTATTCCAAGACAATATCCAACATTATTTCACTTCCTTTGATTGCAGTCGGGAAATCTGACTAAAATGCAAGCAACTTACAAGGCACATGCGTTCAAAACAGAATAATGGCAATTACAATATGTGTGACTGGTCAAGTAGTTGTACAAATGAAGCCTTCCAGGTATTGGGGCATGTTGAATGCGGTCATTGGAAATATAGAAAAAAACCTGCCAATTATGGGTCCTCTTCTTTGAATCAATCGCAAGTCTGTATTGCCTTTGGAGCAAGCGCCAGGCCTGTCTGTAGGTGGATGTGCTTGAAGCCCGCAACTCTGCACTTGAATTTCAGAGAGGCTAGGTCGGAATCATACCAGGTGTGGATCCTCATCCTTCATCCAAGGTGTGTCCGGATGAGGGGGTCACACCGGAGGGTGGAAAGGTGAAGGAAAGAGTCACAGAGGCTGTGTAAGAGTGCCGTGGCCACATCAGGTGAGTCAAGGTGAATATTGAAGTCTCGGAGGAGGAGAAGCTTGGAGGTGGAGGCCAGGAGAGAAGAGGAGAGGGCAGACCACTCCAAAAGGAAGTGGGAGACCGCAACAGGGGTCCTGTAGATGGTGTTGAGTCAGTGAGAGGACAGAAGAGACATCAAGCCTGCAGAGGAGGCATTCGCAGGAAGAGTAGGACTGAATGGGTACGATAGTAGCAGGGACTCATTCAGGGAAGATCAGAGCCCCTCCGCCTCCAGCCCGGTTAGGGCTGGGCTTAGAGAGGATCTTGGAACCCTCAGGCAGGAGTGGGTCAAAAGCAGCGACAGAGCTGGCAGTGAACCATGACTCAGTGAGAGTGAGGACATCAAGGTCAAAGTCTTCAAGGAAACGACAGATATCAGAGGAATGTTCAACAGCAGAGCCAGAGTTGAGGGTAGCTAAGGTAAATTGGTTGCCACCTTTGAAGGTCTTCCGATGAGGAGTACAGGGATGCGGTACACATGTCAGTGGTGGTAAAGGTGTCGGGTGGTGGCAGAAGGAGGAGGTTGGGCTGAGGGCCCTGGGTCATAACAGTTCCATTCTGGTAGACATTAATGATGCCCCAGAAGATGGGAAGTGTGCCTAGAGTACTTCCCATCTGGGTCCACCATTAATGGGTGAAGAGTCCAAAGGTCTGGAGATGGAGTGACAAAGAGGATGTTATTGACAGTATGCCTGGAAGAAGTACTGACGTAGGCTTCAGCGATGGGCAGGCCTGTATTGGAGACCAGGAGATCTTTCTTGAACTTCTTCCTTAAAGGCTTCGGAAAAGAGGTACGATAGGTGATGCAGTATCAGTTACAGAAAATAGGGGACGAGGGCAGAGATGGAAGGGGGCTAGAGAGAGATAGAGAAACTGCACAATGAATTCACCAGGTGGTCTAGCAGCAAGGCAGGTGCAGACAGATCAGGTGCGCGAGAGGAAAGTCCAGGCCAGAGGAGAGGGACCTCCAGGCACAATCATGAGGGTGGAAGGGGGACGTGTGGTGCAAGAGTCGGAGGCAGCAGGGTTGTCATGCGGCTCATGCAGCAGATGGGGGCAAAGCATCCGTTTTTTGTTTGTTTGCTATTATGCTGCTGGGGTCTTATTTGTTTCCAGAAAGTATTACAAAGTCCCAGACATTAGGCCTCAATACTGACCTACTCAGTTGCCTGCTGTAGCTTCTTCAGGTAGGGGACCCCTGTTCAGATGGATGGCCTCATTGCTGGAAAAGAACTACTCTTTGTTGTCGGGACACTTCAAAAAATACCAAAACAGTCAGAACATTGGATGATTCCCACACAGGTACTTGAGCCTCTTGTGCAGATGTTCAATTTGCTCTGAATTAACTTGCCCAGATGTTAAGTTTCCTTATCCATGAAGCCTGTTTCCTCCCTCTCCCACCCACATTATCCCCCCGTCATTATTTTTGGTTGGCTGGGAGGCCAGGGGTCATCAGTCTCAGCTCCCCCTGAGCACTATGTATTGGATGCTGTACTGTGCACTATGCACTCCCCATGGCCATCCCATTTTGGCTCTGATCTTCTGCTTCTTGCTCAAGTTATAACAGTCAGTGGCTACTCACTCTGGTGTGCCTCTCTTTCCTTCACACCCACTGTGATCTCCTTGGCTTTGCGCTCACTCACCACTTTGTCCTGCATATGCCATTTGTCTCCAAATCTTGCCAAGGGCACCATTGTCCATTCAGGCAGTTATGAAGGAGGCGGAACCTCTGGTGCTGCAGCCACTATTTAAAATGACGGACATGACTGCTCCATGGAGCCTTCTACTGAGAGGTCGCCCTGCTTGCCACTTTCTCCTGATGCAGACTGGAGCAGCTTCAATTGGTACCAGTGCTTACCCGCAGGCAGGGCACTCATCCGCTCATATTGGCAAGCCGAGAACACCTATTGTGAGTGGCGCGGAAGCCCCTGCAGCGCCCGCCCCCACGTCCACTCTCTCCTATGTTCATGCGGCAAGCCGTTCCCTCCCCCTGTTCCTCCGGCAGTCACTGCCTTCCACCAAGGATCTGAGCGTCACTCTACCAGGCTCAGGCACCAACACCCCCCAAGTCTTCTTGGTCACTCTCCAACTCATCGATGTCCCCGCCGCTTACTAGGCCCCACTTTGTTCTGGCAGCCAATCAAGCAGTGCCCCACACAGGAAGGGCATCAGGGGTTCTAGATTCTGATCATCAGGTACATTATTTTGGGGCGGCTGTCGGAAGTAATAACGGTAGTTTTTACTGGATTCTCGTGCTGCATAGCTGTGTAGCAAGCAGCCATCTTGCTTAATCGTACAGGACGTGGGAGCATTCTGGGGAAGAGCGGTGGCACTCATTGGAAGAGCAAGATATTGCACAGGCTCCCAGCATCAGAACTGCCGTAGGGTGGCCTTGCCAACCCAGGTACTGTGTGTGTCAATAGGCAGGTGGTCACCACTCTCTGAAGTAAAGCTATAACACCGCTGTGAAGCTGGCCTGCATATACTCAGCGGAATGAGACATTGTGCGAGCATTCCATGACAAGATTGGAGTATAAAGGGCATGTCTGCCCGTGCACCCCTCAGGCTGAAATGAGTGGGCAGTCCCTGTCCACTGGAGGAATGGAACAGGTCAGTCAGATGCTTTGATGTGAGGAGAAAAGCTCAGCCTTGACAGTGGGTGGCTTTCTAGCACTAGCACAAGTATGGGTCTAGGAACCAACTGAAGGTACTGCGTTTATCAGGATAGCCGTGGGCCCAAACAATGTGCACAAACTGTATTAGCGGTCTTCAGCTGCCTTTAGTTAGGGTTACTTATGCCCTTGGTTATGGGGAGGAAAACAAGTTCTGCTCTTTTTACAGGGGTGTGGGGGGGTGAAGTGACAGTGAGGTGGCAAGAATATGGGAGATGAACAGTTTTAGGACCCACTGGTTGATTGGGTCAACAGAGGCCCACCTCCTAGCTCAAGGATCAGGGTTAAACAAGAGACAGGGTGATAGACATGGAGTGGGAGCTGCTCAGGTACATCATCTAGGGAGTTGTCCATCTGTCTTCCTTGAGGAAGGAGTGGGTAGGCAGAGCAGGACTAGCATGTCTGATTAGTGCAAATAGCCCTTAGTTGCATGCAGAAATAATGTCCATTTGCACATTTCTAAATATTCAGTATTATAAGCCATCAACTCTTGTTTCAAACTGCTGTAGCTCTTGCTTTAGTACATTACATGACCCCTACGACATTGCAGCAGTGTGCACAATTATTTTGCGCCAATTTATGCTCTGCTGCTGCCACTCCCATCACACCTGACAACACTATCTCCTCACGGTTGGGAAATGAGGGGAGATGGGATTTATTTAGCTCCTACTTTTAGCCTAGAACCTTGTTATCTTGACACCAACGCTACCAGGAGCTACTTTTGGCTGCCCAAGCCAACTGATGCTGAACATACATACCTATGTGATTTTAAGTTTGTACTTTTGGGACAATCTATAAATAAAGCGTTAGGACACAACTATAAGACATTTAAAGCCTAAGGAGTCAAACTGTTGACTGAAATGCTCAGTTTGCATTTTATGTGGCAGACTTGTTGAACACTATGTTATAGCTTCTCTTTCCATAGAGGTAGATCCTGCTCACTGGTTAACACTGGATATCCAGGAGATGCGTTCAGCTCCTGCTTATCCAATCTTACCTTTGATCCCTGCCTCCTCACACCATAATCACTTCAAACGCATAACACAGTAGAGACCAACTCCTACCACTACACCCCCTACCATGAATTCTTACTACCATCAACACTACCAACATACACTTGGCCTCTCCAACCAAACACCTACACCATCAACATAAATATAGCAGTTTGCTCTCTCACCATGCCCCATTCTGCTAAGAACCATTGCCAGCATCTGCCACCTCTATGAATCGGATTATTGTTTCAGGCAACTATCCCTTCATCTCCGTCCTTCTCGATCCTTTCTACACCCATTAAATACAGGAATCTGACTCATGCCACTGTCTTCCATTCCACCACCAGTCAGTAGGCACCACGATCACATCCACACATCTAGGCCCAATTGCATGACACCATCAGGATATGATATGATATGATATGGTATTTGTAACGCGCCTATACACAGGTGTTTCAAGGCGCGACGTAACACCATCAGGAACACCATTCGATAGCTACTGCCACACCACTCCGCCATACCCCACTAAATGCTACACCAGTCCTTGGATTTTGCCACACTGCCCAGACACAACACCTTCTCCTGACCTCCCTCCAAGGTCATGCCCTACAACTACCTCAACACAAGTATACTGGAGTTTCCCCAACTGCCCTTAAGCACTCCCTTGTGCACCCTCTGCCAACCCCACCATTCTGGCAAACTACTGTCCTATCTCCATCATCCCCTTCTTGGGAGAATTCCTTGAGAAGTTTGGTATCACTCAGCTGACCCTCCCCACTGAGTCTATTGGCTGCTTCCATGACCATCAGTCTGGCTTTAGCGCATCCAGAAGAACGGAAACTGCTCTTCTGAGCACCCGAGAAGACCTGCTCTCAAATCTTGACACCAACTCCCTGTTTCCTCATTCTCCTTGACCTCTCCTCTGCCTTCTAAACGGTTAACCACAACATCCTGATCGCACGTCTCTGTGACACCCTGGGAATCACTGGTCAGGCTCTGGTCTGGATAAATCTCCTTTCTCTCTGACCGCCCTTCCCAGGTGGGACTTGGGAGTCTTTTTCTCGACTACTGCTCTCGCAACCTGTGGCGTTCCCCAGGGACCGAACCTCTCCCCTTGGGTCTTCAACGTCTATATGGCTGCCTTGGAACATGTGATTGCCACTTTTACCCCTAACTTCCAATGTTACGCGGAGGACACGCAATTGAATTTCAGGCTACCCTCTGCTGCCTCCTCCTCCTTGCTCATACCCGACTGTCCGCTATCCATTCATGGTACGCTGCAAACAACCTCTGCCTCAATGCCAGTAAGAGTGAGATCATTCTTATTGGGACGCCTACTCCTGCTTTCCCTCTTTCTCTCTGGCCAGCCCCCCTTGGTCCTGCGCCCACACCCACCTGTGATGAAAAAAACCTCAAAGTCTTCTTCGACTCCACTCTCTCCTTCTCCTCTCACATTTCTGACATCTCTAAAAAGTCTAATTATCAGCTACACCTTCTCAGAAGTACACTTCCTTTTCTTACTGTCTCCAGAGCCTTGGTTCTCGCTAGGCTGGACTGCAACAGCCTCTTCCTCAACCTCCCATCTTCTGCCCGGCGCCCCCTGCAACTCATCCAGAACAGAACTGCGAGACTTATCTTTGTCCTCAAGCCCTGGGACTGCATCTTTCCAGCTCTGAAATCTCATCACTGGCTCCCCGTGGCTTCAAGGATCAAGTTCAAGACCCGCTGCATTGTCCACAAGGCTTTTCGGGACCTAGCACCTACCTACCTACCTGCATTGCTCCCTACCTAAATACTGTCTATCGCGAGCCCTCCGCTCGTCTACCTCCAACCTTCTGCGAGTGAGCCGGTTCTCCAAGCAGAGATTTGGAGGGAGATCCAGAGGCCTCCCTCTGGAATAGCCGCCCTGCCGCCCTCCATCTTGAGCATGACCTTTATTTCTGGAAACTCCTCAAGACCTTCATCTTCTCATTTTGCTTCGCCCTTCCTCTACCCTGCTAACCTAGCCCACAACTCTCTCCATCTCTCCTTCCTCTTCCTACAGCTTACTGACTGGCCACCTGGTGTACCTCAGAGTCTTACCACTCCAAGGCATCCCCCCGCCAGTCCACTCTTGCACTTGCCTCAGGCCCCTACTCCTATCCACCTTCACTGCGCTTATAATAACCCAAGAGAGTGTCTCTCTCTGCATTTACCCCAGTCTCCGCAGACTGGGTGCACTTGGTCCTCCCCCTCCCTGGTGACCTTCCAGGCACTTGCATGACCCAAATGTAACATGCCTAATGAGTGTGTCTGCCCTCCCTTGTCTTCTCCCCTTAATTGCACTGGTAAAACTGCAGAATCACCGTCAGGCCTATTTGCTGTCCCTCAACTGTATTTCACGCACTTATTCTGGCTGTGCAGACTTATCGTCTCATAAATTCAAGGGCTCAGAGCGACTGTTTTTCCCCCCTTGTTCCCACCCTCCTTGAGCGCTATGAAATACTCATGTGTATAGGCACTATATAACTAAACAATACAATATACAATACAATACTTGCCTCTTGCTTGTCACCACCACTCACCCCCTACTCACTACAATACCTAGATGTATTTCTCCTTCCCCACCAAAACACATCAGCACGAGCACCTAGCCTCAGCTATCATCCATCCTCCCCAACTCCTGCAAACCCTGTGCCTTTGCTTTAGAACTACCAGCCAATGCTTCTCCCGAGAAGGGGAGTACCTAATTTCTGCATCCTTGCAGCACAAACGTGAAGCCAGACTCCTCTGTACACCACCCACCAAAAGCTAATGTTTGCCCTTGCAACAGACTGCCCCCCACCCCCTCCCCAAAGGTGATAAGAGGTTTGGAGAACAGTCTTTTGAAATAAAGCCAGTTTGCACGGACATGACCCCTCCACAGACTCCTTACATCCTGCCTATGCCTAGCAATCTTGCTGGTTTCGTTCTCAACGTTCATTTAGATGGTTCAGTTCTATAGATCGTTTATCAAGTTTGTCTTGATTCAGGGTCTGGCAAAATGCCAGGTCTTGAGTTTTCTTCTGAAAAGCGAGGCGGTCCTGAAGTTTAAGAATGTCTTTCAGTAGAGTGATCTAGTTTGGTGTCATAATTGTGAGCAAGGAGCCTCCATATTGTTTCTTGAAGTAGCAAAGCAGGGTCAGGAGTGCAGCAATGCCAGAGCATAAACGCCTCACTGAGTGCTAGAGGTGATCTTTGGATTCATTGCATTTGTTCTTTACACTGAATTCATGTTAACAAGAAATAATCTTGCTAGTCATTGACATCATATGGCCATGCAGTACCATTATGGTAGTCCTTGGAAACTACAGATCTGAAGTCTACACACACGCTAAATGTTTCCCTTGTTTGCCTAGGTCATGTATTTGAGGTCCTAAGTTTAAAAATCCATTATGAATCATTATTCTAGAAGTTTTCACCAATATAGGCATGTGTGCATAGTCTCAGATTTCCTTGAACCATGGGTTTGTATTAGTGGTTGTTTACCTCATGGAGCAAATCACGATTTCCATTTTGTTAGGTTTCAGTCTCTTCTGTGTAATCCATTTGTCAACATCATGAGACATCTGAGACATCTGGCAAGAGGGTTTGTTTTATTTCTATCTGATAAGAGTTTGAGGACTATGGGCCCCATTCTTCCCAAATGAACATTTCTCCCAGAGCTGTCCCACCCCCCTCTCGCCAACTGCCCCCTTTTGCTCCTCCCCATCCGCCCCACCCCCTTCTCCCACACTGGCCCACACCTGGTCCCCAACTGCCCCCAGTGTCCCCAACCCACCCTTGTCCCTCCAACTGGCCCCACCCACTTATCCTCAAATGGCCTAATCCCTCAAACGCTGATCTTCTGAACTGCCCTCTTCCCCCAACTGCCCCACCCCTCTTCTCTCTCAACTACCCTCTTCTTCTCCTCCTCAACTGCCCCACCCTTGTTCTCTCTCAACTGCCCCCTTTTCCCCAACTGCTGCAGTCCTCGTCTCCCCAACTGTGTCCCACCTCTCTCCCACAACTACCTCACTACTCTTCTCCAACTGCCCCCTTCTCCTTCAACTGCCTACCAGCTCCCTTCCCCCACCATCCTTCTCCCTCAAATACCTTTCCACTCCTTCCCCCTCAACTGCTCCATCTCCCCAGCAGCTGCCTTTCTTCCCCATCCCTTCTTCCCCAAACTAACATTTCTTCCACAGCTGCTCCACCCCTCTCTCCAACTGCTGCTTTTCGCTCCTCCCCAACTGCCCCACCCCCTTCTCCCACACTGCCCCTACACCCCTGTCCTCCAACTGCCCCCAGTGTACCCCCCTTGACCCACCAACTAGCCCCACCCACTTCTCCTCAAATGGCCTTCTCCGCCAAACCCTCTTCTGAACTGCCCCTTCCCCCCCAACTGCCCGACCCCTCTTCTCTCTCTCACTACCCTCTTTTCATCCTGAACGGCCCTACCCCTATTCTCTGCCAATTGCTCCTTCTCCCAACTGCTGCAGTCCTTTTCAACACCCTACCCCTCTTCTCCCTCAACTGCCACCCTTCCCTCCAACTGCTCCGCCACCCCTTCTCACCAAACTCTCCCCAGTCACTATTCTCCCCAACTACCCACACTCTCCTTTCCAACATTCACCAAGTCTCTCCTAAACTGCCCTGTGTCTCATAATGCTCCCTCTCCCAACTGCTCCCCCAGCTACTGTTTCAATGATACGCAGGCTTGGTTCCCCTCTCCTCCTCCCGCTCCTCCCCTTACCCGTGTTTGTTTACAAGCTAGCCATTGTTTACATTGATGATTCCCAGAACTCTCAATGCTGCCAAAATGACTCGGGAATTCCGATCCATTCAGGGGCTCCAGAAAGAAAATCTCCATGTTCTGTTCTCCAAGTTTAAACTTCGGCGGCAATGAAAGAAATCTGTGCAAAGTATGCTGGGTGTTGAGGGTGACTGGCGCCCCCCGCGCGCCTCGCCGCAAGCCCCGGCACCAATGACTGAAACGCACACGTCCGTCTTGGTTCGGGCTTCCCGGTCGCTCTAACGCGGCCGGCAAACGTCCCGTTTATTTATACTACACGCCACGGCGTGCAACGTCACGCCACGGCGTGCAACGTCACGCCGCTGCGTGCGCGTCCGTCATCGGGCGGCGCCACACTCCTCCTTTTTCGGGGAGAACCAATAGTTACCATAGAACTATGCACTGCAAACCAAACAACACTTCAACTAGAACAAGTCACAAAACCCCAATGTCATGAACACCCCTTTATTGGCATCCACCCGGGTCCCCTTAGCTATCATTTCTCACCCTCCGGATCATCAGCCAATTGTCCCAGCACGTAATGGGTGAGGCGAGCAGGTTTCCCTCGCCCAGCCCTCTGGGGGTACCTCCGGTTCGCCTCCGGCACGGGTGATCTGTCCACCGACGGGCCCCGGGCTGGGGACTCCGGCATGCAGGGCGGGTCCCCCTCGTCCTCCGGGACTCCTCCCAGGTCCGGATCAGGAGGTGGGTCAGTTCTGGGATCCCTGAGCTTCTTGAAGAAGCTTACATTGCGAGTCACTTCCGACTGGCCATCTGACGCAGTTACCATGGAGCCCCGGACCGCCTTGACGTCCAGTGGCTCAGGCTCATACGGCAGGAGAGCTTCCCATGCGGATGTCGATTGCGAATGAGGACCTCATCGCCCGGCTCCAGCTGTTGTGGGCGAAGCCCCCTCCGCACGTTCTCTTGCTCAATTCTCACTCGCCGGTTCATATCGACTCGTTGGTCATCGATCACCGCAGGCTCTCGCTCTCCGACCTCTGGCAACAATCCTCGCGGACACATTCTGAACATCGCCTCCGCCGGGGCCACCCCCGTGGACGCATGGGGCGTGGTGCGGTATACCCTCAAGAATTGGTACAGGGCTCTCTGTAGGGACTGCCCCTGTCCTTGGGCAATCCTAAATGTCTTATTGAGAGTCCTCATCAGACGTTCCGCCTCCCCATTCGCTCGAGGCCAGAGAGGCATGATCTTCCGGTGCACCACCCCACAGCTCACCATCAGTTCTGCAAACCATTCACCCTGGAATGGCGCACCGTTGTCCGAGCACAGCGTGTGTGGAAACCCGTGAGCCGCAAACAACTTTTCCACAGCCACCACCACGTGCTCAAACGCCACGGACTCCACGAACTCCACCTCGGGGTACCTGGAGTACTCGTCCACCAGGACCAGGAAGTGGGTGCCCATGGTGGTGGACTCAAAGTCGGCATGAACCACCTCCCACGGATGGGTCCCCCTTGGCATCGCCTCGATGACTGGCTCCCGCTGTAAGGGCGATCCTGCCTGGCACCAGACACAAGCCGCCACAAAGTCATCCACCTTGCGTTCCAGCTCGGGGAACCACACCTTCATCCGGAGGCGGGCCTTGGTCTTGGCGGCCCCTTGATGGCCCCGGTGTGCCAGTGCGATCACCTCACCCACCTTTGACTGGGGAACTACAATCCGATCACCCCGAAGTAGCAGGCCCGATGTTGAGAAAGACAGTTCTTCGCGGACCTTCCATAGTTGCTCTAATCCAGTCCGGGCCTCCTGAGTGCGCCCCGCCAGGGCCTCGAGCGCTGACTTCCAGGAGCCTTGCTGCATGGACTGCCTCAGCACCTTGAAGCACTCATCCTGTGCCGCCGCAGCCTCCAACTCCTGGAGAGGCATGGTATTCGGCGTGGCTGCTTCCACCACTACTTGGACATGCTCCTCAGCTTCTTGCTCACAGGTGTCACGGTCTCCTCCTTCAGGCGCTCCGGGGTGTCTGGATAGGTAGTCAGCTGCGTTATTTGCCCCTGGCCGATAAACCAGGGTCACCCCATACTCCAAAAGAGCCAGCATCCACCTCTCAATGCGTGCTGGCAGCTTGGATGACGACCCTGCCAGGATGGGCAGCAGTGGTTTATGGTCAGTAACCACCGTCACCGGGCGTCCGAGTACATAGAGCCGGAAGTGGCGGCATCCCCACAGCACCGCCAGCGCCTCGCGCTCAATCTGCGAGTAACGTTGTTCGGCGTCTGACAGCGCTTTGCTGGCATACGCGACTGGCCGGACGCCACCGTCACGGTCAATCTGTGTCAACACAGCACCCAGGCCAAATGGGCTGGCGTCGACGATGATCTCCGATGGTAGTGCAGGATCAAAGAACGACATTGTGTACTCGGCCGTGAGGGCACTTCTAATATCATCAAACGCCGCCTGCTCCAGTGGACCACAATTCCAGATGGTGTCTTTTCTTGTCAGGGCCCGGAGAGGCTCAGACCTGGATGCCAGGTTCTTGATGAACCGCCCACAGTACGTGACCATGCCCAAAAAGCTTCGCACTTCCGACACAGATTCCGGTGGTTGTGCCTTCTGTATGTCCAGTACCTTCTTAGGGTCTGGAGACACTCCCCCCCCCCCTCCTTGAACACGAACCCGAAGAACTCCAGGGAGGGGCGCAGGAACTCGCACTTCTCCTTGTGGAGGGTGAGTCCCAACGACTGCAGCCTCTCGAATGTTTTTGCCATACGCCTCAGGTGGTCCACCTCCATCCTTGCGAACACCAGAATGTCATCGCTTATGTTTAGGACGCTCGCGAGGTCAGCTAGGGCACCCCGAATGATGTTCTGAAATACTTCTGCCGCCGAGGACACCCCAAAGCTCAGCCTCTTGTAGCGGTATAGTCCCCGGTGTGTGGTGAAGGTGGTAATGTACCTTGACTCGGGGTGGAGGACGACCTGGTGATAGCCGGCCCGGAGGTCGAGTTTCGAGAAGAAGCGAGCGCCCTGCACCTCCGCAATGATGTCATCCAGCGTCGGTGTGAGGTGCCTCTCCCTCTTGATGGCTTTGTTGGGGATCCTCATGGCCACGCAGATCCTAACTGCTCCCGGTTGTTTGAGTTTCCTTGCCACCACTATGGGGGACACCCAGGGAGTCGGGCCCTCCACCTTTTCTATGATATCTAGATCGACGAGGCTGTCCAGTTCTTTGTCGACCTGCTCACGGAGGTGGAAAGGTACTCTCCGATGTTTGAGGGCCACCGGCTGTACCGAATCATCAATGTGCAGACGCACCGGCTCCCCGGCCATCTGCCCGATCCCCTTGAACAGGGCACGATGCTTCTCCAGCAAGTCATTAATGTCTTCCAGGTAGACGGAGTACGCGAAGCTGACGATGCCGAGAGCCTCCGCCGCTGCACAACTCAACAAAGTGTTCTTACTCACTGGGGTCACGTAGAAACGTGCTGTGATGTGAGAGCCATCGTGTTCCACTTTTGCTACAAAGGCCCCGTCCAGAGGGATGGGTTCCACACCACCGAACGCAAAGATGCGGGCCTTGGGTGTGACCAGCCTGGGCAGCTGATTCATGGCGTTGTAATGTTCTCGGGCCATGACGTTTACCGACGCCCCTGTGTCCACGAGGACAGGGACTGGAGACTGGTTCACTTCAACCACGCACCTTGGTTGTCGTCGGTTCCTACTTCTTAGAAGCTCCACACTTGAGACAAAGAATATGTTCTCTTCGTTTTCTTCCTCCGCTTCTTCCACCTGGGCCTCCTCCTCGCTCTGGTCCACTTGAGCGATGTTGGACGGCCGACCTTGGCGAGTGGAAACAGTTCGGCCCTGACCCCTTGGCACCAATACAGGCAAAGTCGCCCTACACACCCTTGAGAAGTGGTCTGGCAACCCGCACCGTCCACAGGTCTTTCCAGCTGCAGGGAATTCCGCTGGGTGGGGCAGGTCGTATCCGCATTTCTGGCAAATTTCGCCTGCCCTCCCGGCTCTGTCTCGGGTGCCGCCGCCAGATCTCCGGGCACCCCTTCCCCCTCGCCACATCGCGCAGATCTCTTCAGTTTTGATAGGGCGCGACCCGGCCTCCATTCTTGCGGCTCTCGCCTCTGACACCTCGTGGCACCTTCCTAGCTCAAGGATGCGCTGGAGCGTTATCCCAGACTCCCTCAGCACTTGGTGCCTGAGCTTGCCTGACGAGCACACCTGGATAAGCATGGTCCTAATCATGTCCTCTGCATCGCCCCAGGCACAGGCGAGCGACAGACGCCTCAGGCGCCCATAGAACATGTCCAAAGTCTCGTCATCTTTTTGTTTGGCAGAGAGCATCACGAATCGCTCATAGTCCGCGTTGACAAGGGGCAGAAAGTATGCTTGTAGGGCGGCCTTTGCATGATTATAGGTTCCATTCCCTTGTGGCAGAGATTCAAAAGTCTCCTGGACAGAGGGCCCTGCCGAGTATAACATCGTGGCCAGCCTGGTGTCGTCATCGACCACTTGTGCAGCCCTGAAATACATGTCCAGGCGGTCCACCCACCTTCTCCATCTGGGCCCCAAGCTGGATGGCGGGCCCGACACATCGAATTCGGGGATGGGCTGCAGGGCAGCATGTGCACGTACCTGGGCCATGGCAGGCGCCGCTTGTTGGACACCAGGTGCAGCAGCTGGTTGAACTGGGGGTTGGAGAGCCGGAACCGCTGCCTGACCATCTGCTGGAGCTGCCGGTTGCTGCATTGGAGGTTGTCGACCCTGCGGGGCCACTGGTGCACGAGGATGGATCTGCGCCGCCACACCGTGTGCTCCGTCCTGATCCTCGGTGTCACTCATGAGTTTGAGCGCACAGGCACCCCCAGAATGTTGACCAGGGGCCGCAACTCAAACACCCAGTCCAAAATGACCCACAGCATGGACCACCTCTGGATGCAGTCACTCCCAACACCTCTGTGATGATGAAGAGGATGAAGGCTGGTGGGGCCACCAGGATGATGATGAAGGGGATGAAAAAGGCATTCTGCCTTTAGCTGTTCCAAAAATTGTGGCAAAGGACAAAGAGATTCAGCAGGCCCAGCCAAAATAGGCCTTCTCCTAGCTTCCACTAGACGTAGAAAACCCAAAATTGAGTCGATGCACTATTCGGGCATAACTCTGTGTAGATGTAGCTGTCAGCTACTAGAATATCCAAAAATTAGGCCTGGGGTCGCTTCAGGGCTCAAACCGGAGCCTCCTGAAGTCCCACAGCCCGTTGCACAAAATGGCCGCCAGCCGCGTGGGCAACGCACTACCCGCGGAGTGAAACGAAGTCTGTCCTCCGACCTCGTTTCGGTGAAAAATTGTTCCGATGAACACCGCCGGGCCCGGGCATCGTTTCCCCCACTCGTCGCCACTGTTGAGGGTGACTGGCACCCCCGCGCGCCTCGCCGCAAGCCCCGGGATCCAATGACTGAGACGCACACGTCCGTCTTGGTTTGGGCTTCTCGGTCGCTCTAACGCGGCCGGGAAACGCCCCGTTTATTTATACTGCACGCGACGGCGTGCAACGTCACGCCGCCGAGTGCGCGCCCGTCATCGGGCGGCGCCACACTGGGTAAGTGGGAGTGCAGGCGGCCATCACGAACGCAGGGCATCCCGGGAGTTGTAGGCACGGACTGGGGCCTCGCAATGCGTGTAAAACAAATTGCCGTTTTATAGCTTCTGGGCGGCTGGAGCTATGAAGACGGCAATTTCCTTGTTGAAAAGTTTTATTATTATGAGCAACTTTGGGCTTTCTTTTACCCACCGTCGTTTGTATTGTTGCTTGTCAAGGTTTACGTACTCTCATTCGGTATTATGGGAGACGTTGCTTTCAGACACTTGCATTCAGAGGCTACACATTTTCCTCTACAACACTATGCTACGTAACAATATTAAATGCATTTAAACCACGTTCAGATCCTGCTGTTACTGCAATGTTTGATTACATCTAGTAAAACCTCTTGCTCATCACTTAATGTTCTTCCAGCAGTGCATTATAAAGAGCAAGACACCTATCATTCAAATCCTGTTAAACATTTAATCCTCACTTCTGCAATGAACTCTCAAACTACCAGAAGTAGACAGGAGCCATGGCACCGCCAAAACTGCTGCAGCACCTTCCGAAATGGGTTGTAACAGGCATCAAGCACTTTTACTTCAGTGTTCAGAGTAGGGTGGCCAACTATTTGAGATCCTTTTGCAGGACAATTGCCTAGAAGGCGGTGATGACATCACAGCGTCATTCACGTTTGGCCCTCCCCATTTGTAATTTAAATAATTTGTAATGGCTCTTAACACCTGGCTTTATTGCAATGCAAATGGTTTGTCCTTGGGAGGTGATGGTCACTTATTTTAACTGGAAACATGACCATCACGACCCCAGGAACAAACCTTTAGCATTGGAATGAAGACAGGTGCCAGAGCGTTACTGGAACAGCAGCAGCAGCTCGACCTGCAGGCTCAAAAAAGGAGCCGAGGCCGCAGAGCCACCCAGAGAAAGAAAACTGCAGGCAGCAGCAGGCGGCAGCGCCGTGGTGTGTATATGGCCACTTCAGTTTGCACAGCAGCCATTTGATGTTCCCCAGTAAAGACCGGGTCCCTGTAAGCAGAGACCGCCTGCAGGAGAATCACCATAAACCACGATGACTCCTTCAAGGCTTGGCCTACCTCGCCTGTGTGCACCCACCCTTCAACTTCACGCAAGTACTACCTCATCATTCAAACTCACCTAGCACCCAACCCCACCACATGGCCTTTATTATTATGCAGCACTGGAGGAAGTGGTGGGTCAATTAGGCAGGGTGCAGAAGTGGTGAGGGGAGCCCTTTCCTTTGGAGTGCAAGTGAAGTTTAAGCCAAGCTTTAAAGGTATTCAAAGTCAGACTAGCTTTGATTGTGATGGACAGTGGGTAACAATGGATTGGGGAGATCACGGAGAAAGAACGGAAACGAGAGGAGGAACAGAGGTGCATGGAACAGTGATACTGACACTCACACTATCACCCAACATCACCCAGCATCTGGCTTTAATGCCTGCAGGAGACAACCCCCAGTACTCAAGTATCTTGCTCCAGAATGACCCCCAGCACCCAACCTCACCCCATCACCTTTTCTGAGTGCAACACCACCAAACAGTATTCTCATCTCACCCCAGCAACCACAACCTCCCTCAGCACATCCCCCATCAGCCAACCTCACCTCAGTGCCCCACTATCCAACATTACACAAGCACCTTACACCTGCCACTATCACCCAAACTCTAAACAACACTCCCTCACCATCAAAAATCACTCCAGCACCCAACCTTTTCACCTAAGCACATGCTATATCCTAACCCCCAAAAACCCTCACCACCCCAGTGTACCACCTGACTATGCAACCTCATGGTCCAAACCACCCCAGCAGCCAGACCACCCAACCTCACCTTACAACCTTCACCACCCAAACACAGCCAAGCACTTCACCATAGTGCCTCGGTAACACTCCGCAGAAGACTCCACCTTTCTCTCTCCCACCCGTGCTCTCTTCCCAAACCACTGCGCTTAAACAATGACTCCAGCCAGGGGACCATTTCACACAGTACCTTGATGTGCATCTAAGTCTTGAAGGTCCATTTCAAAACCCAGAAACCATTTTAGCCTCAGCTGAATTGCATTTTGTTACTTGTAGTCTTCCATTCAAGATCAGGAAAAATAACAAATAAATCAATCTTTTTGCTTATCGTATTTCTTTCTTTTTATATATAGACGACAGAGTAGTTTATTATGATATGTGTAGATTTCAAGTCATCAATATAAAACAGAGTATTCCTGAAAGTCAAACACATTACTACCAACTATAGATGGAAATATATCTGGTCAAGTTCCTAAATTGCAGACTAACTTCAAATCCCAGCTTCACTACTTAACTAATGTGTGTGATCGTGGGCAAATCTTCTTGTCTCAGAGCTTTATCTGACAAAATTATAAGTCCCTAAAAATGATTCAGCTCACACTGTTTACTACTCAAAAAAGCTATACTTGCGGCATTGCTCCCCATATAGCAATCAGTGGCCACTCCAACGTTGGCAATATTTGCATTTTCTTTAATCATGCCATAAAGCTTTTTTAAATTGTGTTGTGAATGTGAAGATATTTTACTGTGACTGTAATGATGATTTGGTTTTGATGTGGATGGGATGTGGTTTTGGTTCTGATGTGGTTATGCCAATGCTTGTTGTATGTTTGTGATTTGGATGCCATGTGTATCATGTCCTGTGGTTGTAATGTGGTGTGGTTGTGATTTGGTTGTGAGAATATCATAAATGTGCTCGGATAGAGTAATAAGTTGCTAAAAGTATTAAATAAAATGCATTTTGTGGATTACTACAGATGCATTAGTCAAGTATGCCAGTCATTAGTAAGTGTGTCGTCCAACAGCCGGCCTAGCACAATGATGTATATTGCTAACGAATGATCCCTGTTGTGACTGTTTGCACCCAGTCTCTTATCTGCATGAATTGCTCACATTGATGTGAAGAGGTGCAGCGAGGGGCAAGTGCAGAAACAGAGAAAGCTAAATCAGTGCCAAGATAGCAATGAAAAAGGAAGGAGCTGCAGAGTTCCACTCACCATGACCTGGGTTGAACACATGGCTCCTTCCTTTGCTCCTGGCACCTATAATGCACCCTTGGAACCTGTTGTCAGGGTGCCATTTCACCAATAATAGGGCGAGCACGGCAGAGGACCAGCCTATTTGTTCTGGCCCCCACAGCAGCATCACCTGCTCCCAATGGGGATGGCAAAGTTGTGTGCAGGCAGGCGAATGCCGGCAGAGCAACACCAGGGAAGGCTGCGGGCCGCGACAGCCACAACAGGCACAGACAAGGTGCCAGACAGACCCGGGGCCAGGCATACATTGGAGCCAGATAGGGATTTATTGTTTACTATGCAGACACGTGCGTCACTCACATACCAAACCGGAAAGGGCTGGGATCTCACCAGATGCAGGTGAGCAGACTAACAGTAGTGCCACAACACATACAGTAAGTCATAAGTGGTCGTGCCCATGCAAGAGAGTAAAGCCCAATTCTTAGGGGGTGGTAATGCCAGTGCCAACCACAATACAGAAGGATACTGTGTCTGTGGGGACCAGTCACAAAATAGGAAGGACCCACCATGTAAGAGTAAGATGTTAGATCTGCATATATAGTATAAGGAGACCACAAACGTCCCTTGCAAGGTGGATACATCTTTCTGGGTAGGTTTGTGTAGTGACCAAGTGATCATTTTTAAGATTTCCACTAACATTTATTTATTTATTTATTTATTTATGTGTATTCATTTATTGACAAAAATTACAGGGGACTAATTACAATTTTGGCATAAAAATGCTGCTTACAGAGATTATGTATAGATAAGTACAGAGCAGAGGACTGAAGTCCTTAGCAATGGGGAGAGAGAATATTAGTGAAGGACCAGTTGATGTCAAGGGAGGTGGTAACAGTAACCGGGGACAAGTACAAACCTAACACAGTTCTGTGATGAATCCTTGGATGTTGTTCTTTCTCCCCTGGGGGGAGACCCTTCCCATGAGGCCAGGGAGGTGAGGCTGCTACCCGATAATCCCCCTCTGGGTGGTGTACTCAGTGGGAGGATCTCATGGGGAAGGAATCCCCCTTTTGCGACTAGGGTTGACTAACCAGGGAGAAAGGGGTATGCACACTCACCACCACACTCTCTACTCACCCTCTCTAACACTCTTGTCACTTCAGTACCTCACACGTCCATTTGCGTGTGTAAGATAGGATCTGAAAGTCCTTCTTGAGAAGTACTAAGACGAGGAAGAGTGGGAACTACACATTTGACACAAACTCAATGACTGGGATGATGATTAATCCATATGACCCAGTGAAGAATCTCAGTGATAATTTTGGGACGAGGGAGATGGGCAGAGCCCTATAGATCAACTCGGGAAACAACTACAGCAGTGGTCCAGTCGCTCAAAGGAATATAGCGCAAACCACGACTTAAAAGCAAGAAACAATGACCTCTGGTGTCAGTCTGGCCCTGGTGAAGCTTCAAACAGGGGAGCGGAGCAGCACTGATGGGAGACGCTGCAGACAATGACGCGTACAGCAGACACTCAGCATCCAAGATAGATAAAAGGAAGAAGGGCTTATCAGAAGGCTGGAGAAACAAACATTTGGTTCCAAAGGAGCAGGGAACCGCAGCGGTCTGCAAGACACCTGGGGTCTGGGGTGAGAACAGAGTTGCGAAGCCCCTGCAGCCCGAGAATGGATTGCAAGAGCAAAGGGGAAACTGAGGCGAACCACAGACGCCCGAAGAGACTTGTGGCCCACGAACCAAGCCAACAGGTGCACAGAGGGTGCCCAGGTGTCAATGGAAAGAGGAAGAGTGGAGAGATCTTCCTTATCCCAGTGGGGCAAACAAACTCTTAGAGAATTAAAGATACCTGTTGAGAGATCATCCCCATGAAAAGCTATCAAGAGAAACCAACCATACTTGGCAGGAGAGTAAACCAAGTTGGTGGAGCTTGGTAGAAGACGACTACCCCAAGGCCTTGCGATATAAAGAATGGCCAGAGGAAGAGAGAAAAAGGCCAGGACAAGGGAGTCATTTCCCTGGCATTCTGAACTGCCATAAGACACCTTATAAAGGCCAAAAGAATGGAGTCATTCACCCTGGAACTTTGAACTGCATTGAGAAGCTTAATTAAAACCAGGGGAAGGGAATCATTTCCCTGGTGTGGAGAGAGGGTATTACTGGACAATCAGGAGAAGGGAGGCATTTTCCTGGAGTGCCTAGGCCAGGGCGAATGGAACCATTCCCCCTGGTGGTAATAAATCAAGAGGCGAGAGAGGAGGTGTTTTCCAGGAACCCAATAGTGAAGAACATATGAGCCATAAACAATGGTGATGTTTTGAACTGGAACTGGACCTGTTGATAACTTTACTACTTTGGAGCTTTGTTTTGTGCTGGGGAAGGGAGTCATTCCCTCAGAAATAGTCCACTGTCCAGACGAAAGGAGCCATTCTTCTGGACCAAGGAGATATGCCACTTCTTTAGTTTAGTTATACGTGTTAGGGAAGGACTGTTCATTTTATTTATTGCCACAACAAGACAAGAGGGTGGGGGAAACAGGGTGGACATA
This sequence comes from Ambystoma mexicanum, assembly GCF_040938575.1. Classification (NCBI taxonomy): domain Eukaryota; kingdom Metazoa; phylum Chordata; class Amphibia; order Caudata; family Ambystomatidae; genus Ambystoma; species Ambystoma mexicanum. Next base: position 16,195,717 of record NC_090935.1, read on the forward strand.
AACCATGATCCTTCTAGGCCTTGTGACATTCGGATCGTACAACTGCAGTAAAGAGAAGTGCAGGGGGAAAGGGAAAGGGGAAGTGCGGGTCAGGACGGCAGGGCCTGTGAGAAAAGCGAGTGCCAGTGGAGGTCAGGTGGACAGAGCCAGGGGAAAGCAGAGAGTGCACGGGAAGGAAGGTCCACAAGCTAAGTGCAAGGTAACGGGCTGGAAGGACTACAAGGGTGCAGGCTAAGCCAGACTAGATCAGGACGAGGCAAGTGCAGATTGAGGGGGGATCAGGGAGACCAAGTGCAGGGGTAGGATGGATTAGTGGGGCCTGGCGCCCCATCAAGAAGCAGACATGGATTTTAGCAGAGGATGGGGAGAGGAAAGGAAGAAGAGAAAAGGAAGGTCTTTAGAATATTAAGGAGATCTGGCTCAAGTCTGAGAGGGGCAGGGAAGCCATTCCAGAGGGAGGCACCTGCGGAGGAAAGAGATCCCCCCACTTTCTGCTTGCAAATGTGTCTGATCTGCAGAGAGTTAGAGCTAGATGACCGAAGGGTTCTAGCAGAGAGGCATTTAGGGAGAGAGAGTTGGATGTACAGGGGTCTCAGGCCCCAGAAAACCTTATGGGTGATGCAGAGGGTCTTGAACGTGATCCTCGCAGCAACCAGGAGTCAGTGGAGAGATTCTAGGGCTGGAGAGATGCAGACCATGGGCTTGAGGCCAAGGAAAAGTCTTGCAGTCCTATTCTGGATGAGTTGGAGGGGGCGAAGGGAGGAGATAGGCAGATTAAGGAGGAGGATGTTGGAGTAGTCCAGCCTGGAGAGGAGCAGATCTCTGGAGACATTGGGTTTCTGGGGGAAGGTGAGGAAAGAGAGAATACCACTGAGGAGGTGCAGCTGAAAGTGGGTCTTCTTGTCAAGGTCAGGGATGTCAGGACAAAAGGAGAGAAATGAGTTGAAGATGATACCAAGGTTTTTTGGCTCACATTAGGGTGAGAGGAGGGGGCCCGTGGAGGGTGGCCAGAGTGTGGGAGGGAAAGAGGGAGCAGGGGTCCCAATGAGAAGGATCTCTGTTTTACTGGCATTAAGGCAGAGATCGTTAGCAGTGCAACATGCCTGAATAGCAGACAGGCAGTCAGGAATGAGAGAGGAAGAGGAGGAAGCAGAGAAGCAGAGCTTGAATGAGAGCTGCATGTCATCCGCATAACACTGGAAGTTAGGAGAGAAGGTGGAGATGAGATAGGCTAGAAGGGCCAGATAGATGTTGAAAAGCCAAGGTGAGAGGACAGAGCCCTGGGGGGACTATGCAGGTGGAAAGTCAGATGGTGGAGAGAAAAGGGCACTTTTGAACCTGGGAAGGTCAGTCTGAGAGGAAGGAGGTTAACCAGTCCAAGCCAGGTCCTTGATACCAAGGGTATAATGGAGCCGATTTATCAGGGTGGCATGATTGACCACATCAAAGGCAGAGGAAAGGTCAAGAAGGATGAGAACGGAAGGAGAGCTGGAATCGAGGTTAGATAGCAGGTCTTCACTGGTGTTAAGGAGAGTAGTTTCCATGCCTCTGACAGTTCTCAAGTCACACTGGTGGTCGTGGAGACAAACAACAGATTTAGTGTGGTGGATCAGCTGCGAGAGGGCCAGCTTCTGCAAGAGTTTGCACAGGAAGGGGGTAATGGAAATAGGGTGGTAGTTTGCTGGACAGGAAGGGTCGGCAGAAGGCTTTTTGAGGAGAGGTGTCATGATTCAGTGTGGCCCGGTGGTCCGGAACTGGTCACTATGGCAATGTTGGTGCCACATTTGCCCCTTTCAGAATGGAAGAATGAGTATGCCGCTCATGTAACACGATGCCGTGATGTCACAGATCCAGAACAACCTACACTCAATTCAATATAAAGTCTTCCTGGCTGGCGTTCGGTGTGTTGAAACCTTTCTGTGTTGCAGTAAAGCTTGCTGTCTCCAGTAATGGCAATAGTCCTCTCTTCTTCCCTTTTCGTTGCCTTGTTCTCCTTCCTTGCCTTTTCCTGGTCCTCTGGTTTGCTCGTTTTTTACCTCGTATGCCACATTCATTCCTAGATCCTCCTTCAAATACCACCTTGATCAGTGTCCCCTTACCTGCTGATGAAACTGCAAGGACCTACTTGGCTGTTGATTTGTACATGTAGGTTGTTTACCCAGCCAGGGGTTTGTTCTCCCGCCGTTTAGCTACGCATTCCCTGGGTAGAGCCCAGCACCTAGCTCAATCTCCTGGGTCATGGTGGCTGCTCAGGGGATCGGACGCCGCAAGCAAGTCACTGATCCGCCTGCTGACAACAAGGTAAGGCGCAATCTTGATAAGAGGATGCACAAGGGAGTGCTTGAGGAGTGAGGGGAAGGGTCTAGTAGCAAAGGAGTGATTGCAGAAATCGGCCAAGGCTGGAACAAAGGAGACCATGTTGTCCCAGATGGTTCTGGAGGAGCAAGGCAGCACCTGTTTGGATGAGACTTTCATAGTGCGGAGTAGTCTAGAACCCTCATCAGGTGTTATGGGAAAAAAAGAGGGGAGGGGAGAGAGGGGCCAAGGGAGGCCTAAGAGCGGGTGAGGAATAGATGAGAATGAGGACAAGATAGCCTGTGTTTTAGAAATGAAGTGAGAGGTCAGAGAAGTGCAGAGAGCCAGGGAAGGCAGTAGGGTTGGAGAGTTCTTTGCAGATTTTGAAAAGTTCAACCGTGTTGTTACTGGCTTCAGAGACGCGGGCTTGGATATAAGCCCTCTCCTTCGAGTAGATGGAGAGATTGCCTTTGGAGCAGATGGCAGGCCAGTTTGTCAGAGGATGTGCTCGAAGCCTGGGACTTCCACTGAGCCACTCTGCACTTGCGTTTCAGAGCAGCCAGGTTAGCGTCATACCAGGAGTTGCACTTGAAGGCAGGTTTCATGTGGATCCTCATGACAGGGGCAAAGATGTCCAGAGTGTTGAAGATACAATTTGAGTTGGTTTGTTATACATCACCCTTTTGATTTATTGAAGATTTTCTGTTAGGAATATTGTTCATTCTGGTTAATTTACATTTGAATTATGCACCTGGTACAACTGGGTGATGGTAGCAATTGGTGGGTTGGCCACCGTGGCAACATTCAACATTTTGTTGAATGTTGATTCTGTTGACTATATTAAAAAAAGAAGTTGTAAAAAAAATATTGGATGCTTTGTTTTCATGTAAAGTTAATCTTATGGGCATAAAGAGTTTAGCTAGACTTATAGCTCACAACTTCACCCAATTAAACCTCAGTGGACTGTTGTCCCTTAAGAGTGCAAAGAGGGTTGCCTGTTAACAACAACGCGCCTTGTTTCTTTACTCATGTGCAAAGATGTCTCAGGTCTTTTCCTTTACCCACTTTAACATTTTAGGGTCTTTGTGGGGTGGGCCCCCACCTAGGCACATGCAGCAGGCATCACGATTGAAAAACTATCCTCTCAACACAAGCCCAGAACAGGGGATTACTTGGTTTATCACCCTTCCTGTTAACAAAGCGCTTTTAAACATTTCACAAACTAAATGTTTACTCAGGTTTACATGATATTTAAATGAGTGTACACCTTGTTTGCCAATGTTTTACAAAAATGTAAACTACATGCAATACATTGCATTTGCAATGTTTGCATTTTTGTACACCTGACCAAAATTATGGTTTGAAAGGTTTACACCTTTAAGTGAACCATTAAAACAAAAGGTATGCAACATCGCTGTTAACTGTTGTAAATCTTTTGTTAATGGTTTACAAAACATTTGTAAATCTTTCAAACCATAGGTTTGGTATGTTTTATAAACAAGCAAACAATTGTTAACACAAGGCTTTGCACATAGTTTACATTGTTGTAAAATGTTTGCAAACCAAGTGTACACTCATTCAAATGTTTTGTAAACTACAAGTAGACATTATGTTTGCAAAATATTTACAATACCTGTGTAAACTGTTGGAAATTTGAGGTTATGCAATGGTTTACCAATCTGAGAACATTTGTAAACTATCGTTTTCATGCAGTGTAGCATGTGGAGACCCCACGGCAACTGCCCATTTTCCAGGGGGAGAGTAAGATAAAATGCCCCGGCAGGCTCTCTATACAGTAAAGTAAAATGCACCAGGCAAACCACCTTGCCCAAGACCAGTCCGACCTACCACTGCCTCATTCATGCACTAGATAGCATGTGGAGACCCCACGGCAAATGCCCATAGTCCAGGGGGAGAGTAAGATAAAATGCCCCGGCAGGCTCTCTATGCAGTAAAGTAAAATGCACCAGGCAAACCACCTTGCCCAAGACCAGTCTGACCTACCCCTGCCTCCTTCATGCACTAGATAGCATGTGGAGACACCACGGCAACTGCCCATATTCCAGGGGAGAGTAAGATAAAATGCCCCGGCAGGCTCCTTATACAGTAAAGTAAAATGCACCAGGCAAACCACCTTGCCCAAGACCAGTCTGACCTAACACTGCCTCATTCATGCACTAGATAGCATGTGGAGACCCCACGGCAACTGCCCATTTTCCAGGGGGAGAATAAGATAAAATGCCCCGGCAGGCTCTCTATACAGTAAAGTAAAATAGACCAGGCAAACCATCTTGGCCAAGACAAGTCTGACCTACCCCTGCCTCCTTCATGCACTAGATAGCATGTGGAGACCCCAACGGCAACTGCCCATATTCCAGGGGGAGAGTAAGATAAAATGCCCAGGCAGGCTCTCTATACAGTAAAGTAAAATGCACTAGGCAAACCACCTTGCACAAGACCAGTCTAACCTACCCCTGCCTCCTTCATGCACTAGATAGCATGTGGAGACCCCACGGCAACTGCCCATAGTCCAGGGGGAGAGTAAGATAAAATGCCCCAGCAGGCTCTCTATACAGTAAAGTAAAATGCACCAGGCAAACCACTTTGCCCAAACCAGTCTGACCTACCCCTGCCTCCTTCATGCACTAGATAGCATGTGGAGACCCCACGGCAACTGCCCATAGTCCAGGGGAGAGTAAGATAAAATGCCCCGTCAGGCTCTCTATACAGTAAAGTAAAATGCACCAGGCAAACCACCTTGCATAAGACCAGTCTGACCTACCCCTGCCTCATTGATGCATTAGATAGCATGTGGAGACCCCACGGCAACTGCCTATATTCCAGGGGGAGACAAAGATAAAATGCCCCGACAGTCTCCTTATACAGTAAAGTAAAATACACCAGGCAAACCACTTTGCCCAAGACCAGTCTGACCTACCGCTGCCTCCTTCATGCACTAGATAGCATGTGGAGACCCCACGGCAACTGCCCATAGTCCAGGGGAGAGTAAGATAAAATGCCCCGGCAGGCTCTCTATACAGTAAAGTAAAATGCACCAGGCAAACCACCTTACCCAAGACCAGTCTGACCTACCCCTGCCTCCTTCATGCACTAGATAGCATGTGGAGATCCCACGGCAACTGCCCATATTCCAGAGGGAGAGTAAGATAAAATGACCCGGCAGGCTCTCTATACAGTAAAGTAAAATGCACCAGGCAAACCACCTTGCCCAAGACCAGTCTGACCTACCACTGCCTCATTCATGCACTAGATAGCATGTGGAGACCCCACGGCAAATGCCCATAGTCCAGGGGGAGAGTAAGATAAAATGCCCCGGCAGGCTCTCTATACAGTAAAGTAAAATGCACCAGTCAAACCACCTTGCCCAAGACCAGTCTGACCTACCACAGCCTCAGTCATGCACTAGATAGCATGTGGAGACCCGACGGCAACTGCCCATAGTCCAGGGGAGAGTTAGATAAAATGCCCCGGCAGGCTCTCTATACAGTAAAGTAAAATGCACCAGGCAAACCACCATGCCCAAGACCAGTCTGACCTACCACAGCCTCATTCATGCACTAGATAGCATGTGGAGACCCCACGGCAACTGCCCATTTTCCAGGGGGAGAGTAAGATAAAATGCCCCGGCAGGCTCTCTATACAGTAAAGTAAAATGCACCAGGCAAACCACCTTGCCCAAGACCAGTCTGACCTACCACTGCCTCATTCATGCACTAGATAGCATGTGGAGACCCCATGGCAAATGCCCATAGTCCAGGGGGAGAGTAAGATAAAATGCCCCGGCAGACTCTCTATACAGTAAAGTAAAATGCACCTGGCAAACCACCTTGCCCAAGACCAGTCTGACCTACCCCTGCCTCCTTCATGCACTAGATAGCATGTGGAGACCCCATGGCAACTGCCCATATTCCAGGGGAGAGTAAGATAAAATGCCCCGGCAGGCTCACTATGCAGTAAAGTAAAATGCACCAGGCAAACCACCTTGCCCAAGACCAGTCTGACCTACCACTGCCTCATTCATGCACTAGATAGCATGTGGAGACCCCATGGCAACTGCCCATAGTCCAGGGGGAGAGTTAGATAAAATGACCGGGCAGGCTCTCTATACAGTAAAGTAAAATGCAGGCAAACCACCTTGCCCAAGACCAGTCTGACCTACAACTGCCTCATTCATGCACTAGATAGCATGTGGAGACCCCACGTCAACTGCCCATATTCCAGGGGGAAGTAAGATAAAATGCCCCGGCAGGCTCTCTATACAGTAAAGTAAAATACATCAGGCAAACCACCTTGGCCAAGACCAGTCTGACCTACAACTGCCTCCTTCATGCACTAGATAGCATGTGGAGACCCCACGGCAACTGCCCATATTCCAGGGGGAGAGTAAGATAAAATGCCCAGGCAGGCTCTCTATACAGTAAAGTAAAATGCACCAGGCAAACCACCTTGCCCAAGACCAGTCTGACCTACCCCTGCCTCCTTCATGCGCTAGATAGCATGTGGAGACCCCACAGCAACTGCCCATAGTCCAGGTTGAGAGTAAGATAAAATGCCCCAGCAGGCTCTCTATACAGTAAAGTAAAATGCACCAGTCAAACCACCTTCCCCAAGACCAGTCTGACCTACCACAGCCTCATTCATGCACTAGATAGCATGTGGAGACCCCACGGCAACTGCCCATATTCCAGGGGGAGAGTAAGATAAAATGCCCTGGAAGACTCTCTATACAGTAAAGTAAAATGCACCAGGCAAACCACCTTGCCCAAGACCAGTCTGACCTACCCCTGCCTCCTTCATGCACTAGATAGCATGTGGAGTTCCCACGGCAACTGCCCATAGTCCAGGGGGAGAGTAAGATAAAATGCCCCAGCAGGCTCTCTAAACAGTAAAGTAAAATGCACCAGGCAAACCACCTTGCCCAAGACCAGTCTGACCTACCACTGCCTCATTCATGCACTAGATAGCATGTGGAGACCCCACGGCAAATGCCCATAGTCCAGGGGGAGAGTAAGATAAAATGCCGCGGCAGGCTCTCTATGCAGGAAAGTAAAATGCACCAGGCAAACCACCTTGCCCAAGACCAGTCTGACCTACCCCTGCCTCCTTCATGCACAAGATAGCATGTGGAGACCCCACGGCAACTGCCCATATTCCAGGGGAGAGTAAGATAAAATGACCCGGCAGGCTCCTTATACAGTAAAGTAAAATGCACCAGGCAAACCACCTTGCCCAAGACCAGTCTGACCTACCCCTGCCTCTTTCATGCACTAGATAGCATGTGGAGACCCCATGGCAACTGCCCATAGTCCAGGGGGAGAGTAAGATAAAATGACCGGGCAGGCTCTCTATACAGTAAAGTAAAATGCACCCGGCAAACCACCTTGCCCAAGACCAGTCTGACCTACCACTGCCTCATTCATGCACTAGATAGCATGTGGAGACCCCACGGCAACTGCCCATATTTCAGGGGGAGAGTAAGATAAAATGCCCAGGCAGGCTCTCTATACAGTAAAGTAAAATGCACCAGGCAAACCACCTTGCCCAAGACCAGTCTGACCTACCCCTGCCTCCTTCATGCACTAGATAGCATGTGGAGACCCCATGGCAACTGCCCATAGTCCAGGGGGAGAGTAAGATAAAATGACCGGGCAGGCTCTCTATACAGTAAAGTAAAATGCACCCGGCAAACCACCTTGCCCAAGACCAGTCTGACCTACCACTGCCTCATTCATGCACTAGATAGCATGTGGAGACCCCACGGCAACTGCCCATATTTCAGGGGGAGAGTAAGATAAAATGCCCAGGCAGGCTCTCTATACAGTAAAGTAAAATGCACCAGGCAAACCACCTTGCCCAAGACCAGTCTGACCTCCCACTGCCTCATTCATGCACTAGATAGCATGTGGAGACCCCACGGCAACTGCCAATAGTCCAGGGGGAGAGTAAGATAAAATGCTCTGGCAGGCTCTCTATAAAGTAAAGTAAAATGCACCCGGCAAACCACCTTGCCCAAGAGCAGTCTGACCTACCCCTGCCTCCTTCATGCACTAAATAGCATGTGGAGACCGCACGGCAACTGCCCATAGTCCAGGGGGAGAGTAAGATAAAATGCCCTGGCAGGCTCTCTATACAGTAAAGTAAAATGAACCAGGCAAACCACCTTGCACAAGACCAGTCTGACCTACCCCTGCCTCCTTCATGCGCTAGATAGCATGTGGAGACCCCAGGGCAACTGCCCATATTCCAGGGGGAGACAAAGATAAAATGCCCCGACAGTCTCCTTATACAGTAAAGTAAAATACACCAGGCAAACCACTTTGCCCAAGACCAGTCTGACCTACCCCTGCCTCCTTCATGCACTAGATAGCATGTGGAGACCCCACGGCAACTGCCCATAGTCCAGGGGAGAGTAAGATAAAATGCCCCGTCAGGCTCTCTATACAGTAAAGTAAAATGCACCAGGCAAACCACCTTGCATAAGACCAGTCTGACCTACCCCTGCCTCATTCATGCACTAGATAGCATCTGGAGGCCCCAGAACAACTGCCCATATTCCAGGGGGAGACAAAGATAAAATGCCCCGACAGTCTCCTTATACAGTAAAGTAAAATACACCAGGCAAACCACTTTGCCCAAGACCAGTCTGACCTACCCCTGCCTCCTTCATGCACTAGATAGCATGTGGAGACCCCACGGCAACTGCCCATAGTCCAGGGGAGAGTAAGATAAAATGCCCCGTCAGGCTCTCTATACAGTAAAGTAAAATGCACCAGGCAAACCACCTTGCATAAGACCAGTCTGACCTACCCCTGCCTCATTCATGCACTAGATAGCATCTGGAGGCCCCAGAACAACTGCCCATATTCCAGCGGGAGAGTAAGATAAAATGCCCCAGCAGGCTCCTTATACAGTAAAGTAAAATGCACCAGGCAACCCACCTTGCCCAAGACCAGTCTGACCTACCCCTGCCTTCTTCATGCACTAGATAGCATGTGGAGATCCCACGGCAACTGCCCATATTCCAGAGGGAGAGTAAGATAAAATGCCCCGGCAGGCTCTCTATACAGTAAAGTAAAATGCACCAGGCAAACCACCTTGCCCAAGACCAGTCTGACCTACCACTGCCTCATTCATGCACTAGATAGCATGTGGAGACCCCACGGCAAATGCCCATAGTCCAGGGGGAGAGTAAGATAAAATGCTGCGGCAGGCTCTCTATGCAGGAAAGTAAAATGCACCAGGCAAATCACCATGCCCAAAACCAGTCTGACCTACCACAGCCTCATTCATGCACTAGATAGCATGTGGAGACCCCACGGGAAATGCCCATAGTCCAGGGGGAGAGTAAGATAAAATGCCCAGGCAGGCTCTCTATACAGTAAAGTAAAATGCACCAGGCAAACCACCCTGCCCAAGACCAGTCTGACCTACCACAGCCTCAGTCATGCACTAGATAGCATGTGGAGACCCGACGGCAACTGCCCATAGTCCAGGGGAGAGTTAGATAAAATGCCCCGGCAGGATCTCTATACAGTAAAGTAAAATGAACCAGGCAAACCACCTTGCACAAGACCAGTCTGACCTACCCCTGCCTCCTTCATGCGCTAGATAGCATGTGGAGACCCCAGGGCAACTGCCCATATCCCAGGGGGAGACAAAGATAAAATGCCCCGACAGTCTCCTTATACAGTAAAGTAAAATACACCAGGCAAACCACTTTGCCCAAGACCAGTCTGACCTACCCCTGCCTTCTTCATGCACTAGATAGCATGTGGAGATCCCACGGCAACTGCCCATATTCCAGAGGGAGAGTAAGATAAAATGCCCCGGCAGGCTCTCTATACAGGAAAGCAAAATGCACCAGGCAAACCACCTTGCCCAAAACCAGTCTGACCTACCACAGCCTCATTCATGCACTAGATAGCATGTGGAGACCCCACGGGAAATGCCCATAGTCCAGGGGGAGAGTAAGATAAAATGCCCAGGCAGGCTCTCTATACAGTAAAGTAAAATGCACCAGGCAAACCACCTTGCCCAAGACCAGTCTGACCTACCCCTGCCTCCTTCATGCACAAGATAGCATGTGGAGACCCCACGGCAACTGCCCATATTCCAGGTTGAGAGTAAGATAAAATGACCCGGCAGGCTCCTTATACAGTAAAGTAAAATGCACCAGGCAAACCACCTTGACCGAGACCAGTCTGACCTACCACTGCCTCATTCATGCACTAGATAGCATGTGGAGACCCCACGGCAACTGCCCATATTCCAGGGGGAAAGTAAGATAAAATGACCGGGCAGGCTCTCTATACAGTAAAGTAAAATGCACCCGGCAAACCACCTTGACCAAGACCAGTCTGACCTACCCCTACCTCCTTCATGCACTAGATAGCATGTGGAGACCCCACGGCAACTGCCCATATTTCAGGGGGAGAGTAAGATAAAATGCCCAGTCAGGCTCTCTATACAGTAAAGTAAAATGCACCAGGCAAACCACCTTGCCTAAGACCAGTCTGACCTACCACTGCCTCATTCATGCACTAGATAGCATGTGGAGACCCCACGGCAAATGCCCATAGTCCAGGGGGAGAGTAAGATAAAATGCCGCGGCAGGCTCTCTATGCAGGAAAGTAAAATGCACCAGGCAAACCACCTTGCCCAAGACCAGTCTGACCTACCCCTGCCTCCTTCATGCACAAGATAGCATGTGGAGACCCCACGGCAACTGCCCATATTCCAGGGGAGAGTAAGATAAAATGACCCGGCAGGCTCCTTATACAGTAAAGTAAAATGCACCAGGCAAACCACCTTGACCGAGACCAGTCTGACCTACCACTGCCTCATTCATGCATTAGATAGCATGTGGAGACCCCACGGCAACTGCCCATATTCCAGGGGGAGAGTAAGATAAAATGCCCCGGCAGGCTCTCTATACAGTAAAGTAAAATACACCAGGCAAACCACCTTGGCCAAGACCAGTCTGACCTACCCCTACCTTCTTCATGCACTAGATAGCATGTGGAGACCCCACGGCAACTGCCCATATTTCAGGGGGAGAGTAAGATAAAATGCCCAGGCAGGCTCTCTATACAGTAAAGTAAAATGCACCAGGCAACCCACCTTGCCCAAGACCAGTCTGACCTACCCCTGCCTTCTTCATGCACTAGATAGCATGTGGAGACCCCACGGCAACTGCCCATATTCCAGAGGGAGAGTAAGATAAAATGCCCCGGCAGGCTCTCTATAAAGTAAAGTAAAATGCACCAGGCAAACAACCTTGCCCAAGACCAGTCTGACCTACCACTGCCTCATTCATGCACTAGATAGCATGTGGAGACCCCACGGCAAATGCCCATAGTCCAGGGGGAGAGTAAGATAAAATGCAGCGTCAGGCTCTCTATGCAGGAAAGTAAAATGCACCAGGCAAACCACCTTGCCCAAGACCAGTCTGACCTACCCCTGCCTCCTTCATGCACAGGATAGCATGTGGAGACCCCATGGCAACTGCCCATATTCCAGGGGAGAGTAAGATAAAATGACCCGGCAAGCTCCTTATACAGTAAAGTAAAATGCACCACGCAAACCACCTTGCCCGAGACCAGTCTGACCTACCACTGCCTCATTCATGCATTAGATAGCATGTGGAGACCCCATGGCAACTGCCCATAGTCCAGGGGGAGAGTAAGATAAAATGACCGGGCAGGCTCTCTATACAGTAAAGTAAAATACACCAGGCAAACCACCTTGGCCTAGACCAGTCTGACCTACCCCTACCTCCTTCATGCACTAGATAGCATGTCGAGACCCCACGGCAACTGCCCATATTTCAGGGGGAGAGTAAGATAAAATGCCCAGGCAGGCTCTCTATACAGTAAAGTAAAATGCACCAGGCAAACCACCTTGCCCAAGACCAGTCTGACCTCCCACTGCCTCATTCATGCACTAGATAGTATGTGGAGACCCCACGGCAACTGCCAATAGTCCAGGGGGAGAGTAAGATAAAATGCTCCGGCAGGCTCTCTATAAAGTAAAGTAAAATGCACCCGGCAAACCACCTTGCCCAAGACCAGTCTGACCTACCCCTGCCTCCTTCATGCACTAGATAGCATGTGGAGACCCCACGGCAACTGCCCATATTCCAGGGGGAGACAAAGATAAAATGCCCCGACAGTCTCCTTATACAGTAAAGTAAAATACACAAGGCAAACCACTTTGCCCAAGACCAGTCTGACCTACCCCTCCCTCCTTCATGCACTAGATAGCATGTGGAGACCCCACGGCAACTGCCCATAGTCCAGGGGAGAGTAAGATAAAATGCCCCGTCAGGCTCTCTATACAGTAAAGTAAAATGCACCAGGCAAACCACCTTGCATAAAACCAGTCTGACCTACCCCTGCCTCATTCATGCACTAGATAGCATCTGGAGGCCCCAGAACAACTGCCCATATTCCAGGGGGAGAGTAAGATAAAATGCACCAGCAGGCTCCTTATACTGTAAAGTAAAATGCACCAGGCAACCCACCTTGCCCAAGACCAGTCTGACCTACCCCTGCCTTCTTCATGCACTAGATAGCATGTGGAGATCCCACGGCAACTGCCCATAGTCCAGGGGGAGAGTAAGATAAAATGCCCCGGCAGGCTCTCTATGCAGTAAAGTAAAATGCACCAGGCAAACCACCTTGCCCAAGACCAGTCTGACCTACCCCTGCCTCTTTCATGCACTAGATAGCATGTGGAGACCCCACGGCAACTTCCCATATTCCACGGGGAGAGTCAGATAAAATGCCCCGGCAGGCTCTCTATACAGTAAAGTAAAATGCACCAGGCAAACCACCTTGCACAAGACCAGTCTGACCTACCCCTGTCTCCTTCATGCACTAGATAGCATGTGGAGACCCCACGGCAACTGCCCATATTCCAGGGGGAGAGTAAGATAAAATGCCCCGGCTGGCTCTCTATACAGTAAAGTAAAATGCACCAGGCAAAGCACCTTGCACAAGACCAGTCTGACCTACCCCTGCCTCCTTCATGCGCTAGATAGCATGTGGAGACCCCACAGCAACTGCCCATAGTCCAGGGGGAGAGTAAGATAAAATACCCTGGCAGGCTCCTTATAGAGTAAAGTAAAATGCACCAGGCAAACCACCTTGCACAAGACCAGTCTGACCTACCCCTGCCTCCTTCATGCGCTAGATAGCATTTGGAGACCCCTCAGAAACTGCCCATAGTCCAGGGGGAGAGTAAGATAAAATGCCCCGGCAGGCTCTCTATACAGTAAAGTAAAATGCACCAGTCAAACCACCTTGCCCAAGACCAGTCTGACCTACCACAGCCTCATTCATGCACTAGGTAACATGTGGAGACCGAACGACAACTGACCATAGTCCAGGGGAGAGTAAGATAAAATGCCCCGGCAGGCTCTCTATACAGTAAAGTAAAATGCACCAGGCAAACCACCTTGCCCAAGACCAGTCTGACCTACCACTGCCTCATTCATGCACTAGATAGCATGTGGAGACCCCACGGCAAATGCCCATAGTCCAGGGGGAGAGTAAGATAAAATGCCGGCAGGCTCTCTATGCAGTAAAGTAAAATACACCAGTCAAACCACCTTGCATAAGACCAGTCTGACCTACCCCTGCCTCCTTCATGCGCTAGATAGCATGTGGAGACCCCACAGCAAATGCCCATAGTCCAGGGGGAGAGTAAGATAAAATGCCCCGGCAGGCTCTCTATGCAGTAAAGTAAAATGCACCAGTCAAACCACCTTGCATAAGACCAGTCTGACCTACCCCTCCCTCCTTCATGCACTAGATAGCATGTGGAGACCCCACGCCAACTGCCCATAGTCCAGGGGATGAGTAAGATAAAATGCTCCGTCAGGCTCTCTATACAGTAAAATAAAATGCACCAGGCAAACCACCTTGGCCAAGACCAGTCTGACCTACCCCTACCTCCTTCATGCACTAGATAGCATGTGGAGACCCCACGGCAACTGCCCATATTTCAGGGGGAGAGTAAGATAAAATGCCCAGGCAGGCTCTCTATACAGTAAAGTAAAATGCACCAGGCAAACCACCTTGCCCAAGACCAGTCTGACCTCCCACTGCCTCATTCATGCACTAGATAGTATGTGGAGACCCCACGGCAACTGCCAATAGTCCAGGGGGAGAGTAAGATAAAATGCTCCGGCAGGCTCTCTATAAAGTAAAGTAAAATGCACCCGGCAAACCACCTTGCCCAAGACCAGTCTGACCTACCCCTGCCTCTTTCATGCACTAGATAGCATGTGGAGACCCCACGGCAACTGCCCATATTCCAGGGGGAGACAAAGATAAAATGCCCCGACAGTCTCCTTATACAGTAAAGTAAAATACACCAGGCAAACCACTTTGCCCAAGACCAGTCTGACCTACCCCTCCCTCCTTCATGCACTAGATCGCATGTGGAGACCCCACGGCAACTGCCCATAGTCCAGGGGAGAGTAAGATAAAATGCCCCGTCAGGCTCTCTATACAGTAAAGTAAAATGCACCAGGCAAACCACCTTGCATAAGACCAGTCTGACCTACCCCTGCCTCATTCATGCACTAGATAGCATGTGGAGACCCCACGGCAACTGCCCATATTCCAGGGGGAGACAAAGATAAAATGCCCCGACAGTCTCCTTATACAGTAAAGTAAAATGCACCAGGCAAACCACTTTGCCCAAGACCAGTGTGACCTACCCCTGCCTCCTTCATGCACTAGATAGCATGTGGAGACCCCACGGCAACTGCCCATAGTCCAGGGGAGAGTAAGATAAAATGCCCCGGCAGGCTCTCTATACAGTAAAGTAAAATGCACCAGGCAAACCACTTTGCCCAAGACCAGTCTGACCTACCCCTGTCTCCTTCATGCACTAGATAGCATGTGGAGACCCCACGGCAACTGCCCATAGTCCAAGGGGAGAGTAAGATAAAATGCCCCGTCAGGCTCTCTATACAGTAAAGTAAAATGCACCAGGCAAACCACTTTGCCCAAGACCAGTCTGACCTACCCCTGTCTCCTTCATGCACTAGATAGCATGTGGAGACCCCACGGCAACTGCCCATAGTCCAAAGGGAGAGTAAGATAAAATGCCCCGTCAGGCTCTCTATACAGTAAAGTAAAATTCACCAGGCAAACCACTTTGCCCAAGACCAGTCTGACCTACCCCTGTCTCCTTCATGCACTAGATAGCATGTGGAGACCCCACGGCAACTGCCCATAGTCCAAGGGGAGAGTAAGATAAAATGCCCCGTCAGGCTCTCTATACAGTAAAGTAAAATGCACCAGGCAAACCACTTTGCCCAAGACCAGTCTGACCTACCCCTGTCTCCTTCATGCACTAGATAGCATGTGGAGACCCCACGGCAACTGCCCATAGTCCAAGGGGAGAGTAAGATAAAATGCCCCGTCAGGCTCTCTATACAGTAAAGTAAAATGCACCAGGCAAACCACTTTGCCCAAGACCAGTCTGACCTCCCCCTGCCTCTCCATGCACTAGATAGCATGTGGAGACCCCATGGCTACTGCCCATATTGCAGGGGGAGAGTTAGATAAAATGCACAACCAAGCTCCCTATACAGTAAAGTAAAATGCACCAGGCAAACCAACTTGCCCAAGACCAGTCTGACCTCCCACTGCCTCATTCATGCACTAGATAGCATGTGGAGGCCCCACTGCAACTGCCCATATTCCAGGGTGGAGAGTAAGATAAAATGCCCCGTCAGGCTCTCTATACAGTAAAGTAAAATGCACCAGGCAAACCACCTTGCCCAAGACCAGTCTGACCTACCCCTGCCTCCTTCATGCACTAGATAGCATGTGGAGACCCCACACCAACTGCCCATAGTCCAGGGGAGAGTAAGATAAAATGCCCCGTCAGGCTCTCTATACAGTAAAGTAAAATGCACCAGGCAAACCACCTTGCCCAAGACCAGTCTTACCTACCCCTGCCTCCTTCATGCACTAGATAGCATTGGGAGACCCCACAGCAACTGCACATATTCCAAGGGGAGAGTAAGATAAAATGCCCCGGCAGGCTCTCTATACAGTAAAGTAAAATGCGCCAGGCAAACCACCTTGCCCAAGACCAGTCTGATCTACCCCTGCCTCCTTCATGCACTATATAGCATGTGGAGACCCCACGGCAACTGCCCATAGTCCAGGGGGAGAGTAAAATAAAATGCACAGGCAAGCTCCCTATACAGTAAAGTAAAATGCACCAGGCAAACCACCTTGCCCAAGACCAGTCTGACCTACCCCTGCCTCCTTCATGCACTAGATAGCATTGGGAGACCCCACAGCAACTGCACATATTCCAAGGGGAGAGTAAGATAAAATGCCCCGGCAGGCTCTCTAAACAGTAAAGTAAAATGCACCAGGCAAACCACCTTGCCCAAGACCAGTCTGATCTACCCCTGCCTCCTTCATGCACTATATAGCATGTGGAGACCCCACGGCAACTGCCCATATTCCAGGGGGAGAGTAAGATAAAATGCCCCGCAAGGCTCTTATACAGTATAGTTAAATGCACCAGGCAAACACCCTTGCCCAAGACCAGTCTTCTGACCTACCCCAGCCTCATTCATGCACTAGATAGCATGTGGAGACCCCACAGCAACTGCCCATATTCCATGGGAGAGTAAGATAAAATGCCCCGGCAGGCTCCTTATACAGTTAAGTAAAATGCACCAGGCAAACCACCTTGCCCAAGACCAGTCTGACCTGCCCCTGCCTCCATCATGCACTAGATAGCATGTGGAGACCCCACGGCAACTGCCCATAGTCCAGGGGAGAGTAAAATAAAATGCCCCGGCAGGCTCTCTATGCAGTTAAGTAAAAAGCTCCAGGCATACCACCTTGCCCAAGAACAGTCTGACCAACCACTGCCTCATTCATGCACTAGATAGCATGTGGAGACCCCATGGCAACTGCCCATAGTCCAGGGGGAGAGTAAGATAAAATGCCCCGGCAGGCTCTCTATACAGTAAAGTAAAATGCACCAGGCAAACCACCTTGCCCAAGACCAGTCTGACCTACCACTGCCTCATTCATTCACTAGATAGCATGTGGAGACCCCACGGCAACTGCCCATATTCCAGGGGGAGAGTAAGAAAAAATGCCCCGGCAGGCTCTCTAAACAGTAAAGTAAAATGCACAAGGCAAACCACCTTGGCCAACACCAGTCTGACATACCCCTGCCTCCTTCATGCACTAGATAGCATGTGGAGACCCCACGGCAACTGCCCATATTCCAGGGGGAGAGTAGGATAAAATGCCCAGGCAGGCTCTCTATACAGTAAAGTAAAATGCACCAGGCAAACCACCTTGCCCAAGACCAGTCTGACCTCCCACTGACTCATTCATGCACTAGATAGTATGTGGAGACCCCACGGCAACTGCCCATAGTCCAGGGGAGAGTAAGATAAAATGCCCTGGCAGGCTCTCTATAAAGTAAAGTAAAATGCACCAAGCAAACCACCTTGCCCAAGACCAGTCTGACCTCACACTGCCTCATTCATGCACTAGATAGCATGTGGAGGCCCCACTGCAACTGCCCATATTCCGGGGGAGAGTAAGATAAAATGCCCCGACAGTCTCCTTATACAGTAAAGTAAAATGCACCAGGCAAACCACTTTGCCCAAGACCAGTCTGACCTACCCCTGCCTCATTCATGCACTAGATAGCATGTGGAGACCCCACGGCAACTGCCCATATTCCAGGGGGGAGAGTAAGATAAAATGCCCCGACAGTCTCCTTATACAGTAAAGTAAAATGCACCAGGCAAACCACTTTGCCCAAGACCAGTCTGACTTACCCCTGCCTCCTTCATGCACTAGATAGCATGTGGAGACCCCACGGCAACTGCCCATAGTCCAGGGGGAGAGTAAGATAAAATGCCCTGGCAGGCTCTCTATAAAGTAAAGTAAAATGCACCAAGCAAACCAACTTGCCCAAGACCAGTCTGACCTCCCACTGCCTCATTCATGCACTAGATAGCATGTGGAGGCCCCACTGCAACTGCCCATATTCCAGGGGGAGAGTCAGATAAAATGCCCCGGCAGGCTCTCTATACAGTAAAGTAAAATGCACCAGGCAAACCACTTTGCCCAAGACCAGTCTGACCTACCCCTGCCTCCTTCATGCACTAGATAGCATGTGGAGACCCCACGGCAACTGCCCATAGTCCAGGGGGAGAGTAAGATAAAATGCCCAGCAGGTTCTCTAAACAGTGAAGTAAAATGCACCAGGCAAACCACCTTGCCCAAGACCAGTCTGACCTACCCCTGCCTCATTCATGCACTAGATAGCATGTGGAGACCCCACGCCAACTGCCCATAGTCCAGGGGAGAGTAAGATAAAATGCCCCGTCAGGCTCTCTATACAGTAAAGTAAAATGCACCAGGCAAACCACTTTGCCCAAGACCAGTCTGACCTCACACTGCCTCATTCATGCACTAGATAGCATGTGGAGACCCGACGGCAACTGCCCATAGTCCATGGGGAGAGTAAGATAAAATGCCCCGACAGTCTCCTTTTACAGTAAAGTAAAATGCACCAGGCAAACCACTTTGCCCAAGACCAGTCTGACCTACCCCTGCCTCATTCATACACTAGATAGCATGTGGAGACCCCACGGCAACTGCCCATATTCCAGGGGGGAGAGTAAGATAAAATGCCCCAACAGTCTCCTTATACAGTAAAGTAAAATGCACCAGGCAAACCACTTTGCCCAAGACCAGTCTGACTTACCCCTGCCTCCTTCATGCTCTAGATAGCATGTGGAGACCCCACGGCAACTGCCCATAGTCCAGGGGGAGAGTAAGATAAAATGCCCCAGCAGGCTCTCTAAACAGTAAAGTAAAATGCACCAGGCAAACCACCTTGCCCAGGACCAGTCTGACCTACCCCTGTCTCATTCATGCACTAGATAGCATGTGGAGACCCCACGCCAACTGCCCATAGTCCAGGGGAGAGTAAGATAAAATGCCCCGTCAGGCTCTCTATACAGTAAAGTAAAATGCACCAGGCAAACCACTTTGCCCAAGACCAGTCTGACCTACCCCTGCCTCCTTCATGCACTAGATAGCATGTGGAGACCCCACGGCAACTGCCCATAGTCCAAGGGGAGAGTAAGATAAAATGCCCCAGCAGGCTCTCTAAACAGTAAAGTAAAATGCACCAAGCAAACCACTTTGCCCAAGACCAGTCTGACCTACCCCTGCCTCATTCATGCACTAGATAGCATGTGGAGGCCCCACTGCAACTGCCCATATTCCAGGGGGAGAGTAAGATAAAATGACCCGACAGTCTCCTTACACAGTAAAGTAAAATACACCAGGCAAACCACTTTGCCCAAGACCAGTCTGACCTACCCCTGCCTCCTTCATGCACTAGATAGCATGTGAAGACCCCACGGCAACTGCCCATAGTCCAGGGGGAGAGTAAGATAAAATGCCCCAGCAGGCTCTCTAAACAGTAAAGTAAAATGCACCAGGCAAACCACCTTGCCCAGGACCAGTCTGACCTACCCCTGCCTCATTCATGCACTAGATAGCATGTGGAGACCCCACGCCAACTGCCCATAGTCCAGGGGAGAGTAAGATAAAATGCCCCGTCAGGCTCTCTATACAGTAAAGTAAAATGCACCAGGCAAACCACTTTTCCCAAGACCAGTCTGACCTACCCCTGCCTCCTTCATGCAATAGATAGCATGTGGAGACCCCACGGCAACTGCCCATATTGCAGGGGGAGAGTAAGATAAAATGCCCCAGCAGGCTCTCTAAACAGTAAAGTAAAATGCACCAGGCAAACCACCTTGCCCAAGACCAGTCTGACCTACCCCTGCCTCATTCATGCACTAGATAGAATGTGGAGACCCCATGCCAACTGCCCATAGTCCAGTGGAGAGTAAGATAAAATGCCCCGTCAGGCTCTCTATACAGTACAGTAAAATGCACCAGGCAAACCACTTTGCCCAAGACCAGTCTGACTTACCCCTGCCTCCTTCATGCACTAGATAGCATGTGGAGACCCCACGGCAACTGCCCATAGTCCAGGGGAGAGTAAGATAAAATGCCCCGTCAGGCTCTCTATACAGTAAAGTAAAATGCACCAGGCAAACCACTTTGCCCAAGACCAGTCTGACCTCACACTGCTTCATTCATGCACTAGATAGCATGTGGAGGCCCCACTGCAACTGCCCATATTCCGGGGGGAGAGTAAGATAAAATGCCCCGACAGTCTCCTTATACAGTAAAGTAAAATGCACCAGGCAAACCACTTTGCCCAAGACCAGTCTGACTTACCCCTGCCTCCTTCATGCACTAGATAGCATGTGGAGACCCCACGGCAACTGCCCATATTCCAGGGGGAAGTAAGATAAAATGCCCTGGCAGGCTCTCTATAAAGTAAAGTAAAATGCACCAAGCAAACCAACTTGCCCAAGACCAGTCTGACCTCCCACTGCCTCATTCATGCACTAGATAGCATGTGGAGGCCCCACTGCAACTGCCCATATTCCAGGGTGGAGAGTAAGATAAAATGCCCCGACAGTCTCCTTATACAGTAAAGTAAAATGCCCCAGGCAAACCACTTTGCCCAAGACCAGTCTGACCTACCCCTGCCTCCTTCATGCACTAGATAGCATGTGGAGACCCCACGGCAACTGCCCATAGTCCAGGGGAGAGTAAGATAAAATGCCCCGTCAGGCTCTCTATACAGTAAAGTAAAATGCACCAGGCAAACCACTTTGCCCAAGACCAGTCTGACCTACCCCTGTCTCCTTCATGCACTAGATAGCATGTGGAGACCCCACGGCAACTGCCCATAGTCCAAGGCGAGAGTAAGATAAAATGCCCCGTCAGGCTCTCTATACAGTAAAGTAAAATGCACCAGGCAAACCACTTTGCCCAAGACCAGTCTGACCTACCCCTGTCTCCTTCATGCACTAGATAGCATGTGGAGACCCCACGGCAACTGCCCATAGTCCAAGGGGAGAGTAAGATAAAATACCCAACAGGCTCTCTAAACAGTAAAGTAAAATGCACCAGGCAAACCACCTTGCCCAAGACCAGTCTGACCTACTCCTGCCTCATTCATGCACTAGATAGCATGTGGAGACCCCACGCCAACTGCCCATAGTCCAGGGGAGAGTAAGATAAAATGCCCCGTCAGGCTCTCTATACAGTACAGTAAAATGCACCAGGCAAACCACCTTGCCCAAGACCAGTCTGACCTACCACAGCCTCATTCATGCACTAGATAGCATGTGGAGACCCCATGCCTACTGCCCATAGTCCAGTGGAGAGTAAGATAAAATGCCCCGTCAGGCTCTCTATACAGTACAGTAAAATGCACCAGGCAAACCACCTTGCATAAGACCAGGCTGACCTACCCCTGCCTCATTCATGCACTAGATAGCATGTGGAGACCCCACGGCAACTGGCCATAGTCCAGGGGGAGAGTAAGATAAAATGCACAGGCAAGCTCCCTATACAGTAAAGTAAAATGCACCAGCCAAACCACCTTGCCCAAGACCAGTCTGACCTACCCCTGCCTCCTTCATGCACTAGATAGCATGTGGAGACCCCACTGCAACTGCCCATATTCCGGGGGGAGAGTAAGATAAAATGCCCCGACAGTCTCCTTATACAGTAAAGTAAAATGCACCAGGCAAACCACTTTGCCCAAGACCAGTCTGACTTACCCCTGCCTCCTTCATGCACTAGATAGCATGTGGAGACCCCACGGCAACTGCCCATATTCCAGGGGGAAGTAAGATAAAATGCCCTGGCAGGCTCTCTATAAAGTAAAGTAAAATGCACCAAGCAAACCAACTTGCCCAAGACCAGTCTGACCTCCCACTGCCTCATTCATGCACTAGATAGCATGTGGAGGCCCCACTGCAACTGCCCATATTCCAGGGTGGAGAGTAAGATAAAATGCCCCGACAGTCTCCTTATACAGTAAAGTAAAATGCCCCAGGCAAACCACTTTGCCCAAGACCAGTCTGACCTACCCCTGCCTCCTTCATGCACTAGATAGCATGTGGAGACCCCACGGCAACTGCCCATAGTCCAGGGGAGAGTAAGATAAAATGCCCCGTCAGGCTCTCTATACAGTAAAGTAAAATGCACCAGGCAAACCACTTTGCCCAAGACCAGTCTGACCTACCCCTGTCTCCTTCATGCACTAGATAGCATGTGGAGACCCCACGGCAACTGCCCATAGTCCAAGGCGAGAGTAAGATAAAATGCCCCGTCAGGCTCTCTATACAGTAAAGTAAAATGCACCAGGCAAACCACTTTGCCCAAGACCAGTCTGACCTACCCCTGTCTCCTTCATGCACTAGATAGCATGTGGAGACCCCACGGCAACTGCCCATAGTCCAAGGGGAGAGTAAGATAAAATACCCAACAGGCTCTCTAAACAGCAAAGTAAAATGCACCAGGCAAACCACCTTGCCCAAGACCAGTCTGACCTACTCCTGCCTCATTCATGCACTAGATAGCATGTGGAGACCCCACGCCAACTGCCCATAGTCCAGGGGAGAGTAAGATAAAATGCCCCGTCAGGCTCTCTATACAGTACAGTAAAATGCACCAGGCAAACCACCTTGCCCAAGACCAGTCTGACCTAAAACAGCCTCATTCATGCACTAGATAGCATGTGGAGACCCCATGCCTACTGCCCATAGTCCAGTGGAGAGTAAGATAAAATGCCCCGTCAGGCTCTCTATACAGTACAGTAAAATGCACCAGGCAAACCACCTTGCATAAGACCAGGCTGACCTACCCCTGCCTCATTCATGCACTAGATAGCATGTGGAGACCCCACGGCAACTGGCCATAGTCCAGGGGGAGAGTAAGATAAAATGCACAGACAAGCTCCCTATACAGTAAAGTAAAATGCACCAGCCAAACCACCTTGCCCAAGACCAGTCTGACCTACCCCTGCCTCCTTCATGCACTAGATAGCATTGGGAGACCCCACAGCAACTGCCCATATTCCAAGGGGAGAGTAAGATAAAATGCCCTTGCAGGCTCTCTATAAAGTAAAGTAAAATGCACCAAGCAAACCAACTTGCCCAAGACCAGTCTGACCTCCCACTGCCTCATTCATGCACTAGATAGCATGTGGAGGCCCCACTGCAACTGTCCATATTCCAGGGTGGAGAGTAAGATAAAATGCCCCGACAGTCTCCTTATACAGTAAAGTAAAATGCACCAGGCAAACCACTTTGCCCAAGACCAGTCTGACTTACCCCTGCCTCCTTCATGCACTAGATAGCATGTGGAGACCCCACGGCAACTGCCCATAGTCCAGGGGAGAGTAAGATAAAATGCCCCGTCAGGCTCTCTATACAGTAAAGTAAAATGCACCAGGCAAACCACTTTGCCCAAGACCAGTCTGACCTCACACTGCCTCATTCATGCACTAGATAGCATGTGGAGGCCCCACTGCAACTGCCCATATTCCGGGGGGAGAGTAAGATAAAATGCCCCGACAGTCTCCTTATACAGTAAAGTAAAATGCACCAGGCAAACTACTTTGCCCAAGACCAGTCTGACTTACCCCTGCCTCCTTCATGCACTAGATAGCATGTGGAGACCCCACGGCAACTGCCCATATTCCAGGGGGAAGTAAGATAAAATGCCCTGGCAGGCTCTCTATAAAGTAAAGTAAAATGCACCAAGCAAACCAACTTGCCCAAGACCAGTCTGACCTCCCACTGCCTCATTCATGCACTAGATAGCATGTGGAGGCCCCACTGCAACTGCCCATATTCCAGGGTGGAGAGTAAGATAAAATGCCCCGACAGTCTCCTTATACAGTAAAGTAAAATGCACCAGGCAAACCACTTTGCCCAAGACCAGTCTGACCTATCCCTGCCTCCTTCATGCACTAGATAGCATGTGGAGACCCCACGGCAACTGCCCATAGTCCAGGGGAGAGTTAGATAAAATGCCCCGTCAGGCTCTCTATACAGTAAAGTAAAATGCACCAGGCAAACCACTTTGCCCAAGACCAGTCTGACCTACCCCTGTCTCCTTCATGCACTAGATAGCATGTGGAGACCCCACGGCAACTGCCCATAGTCCAAGGGGAGAGTAAGATAAAATGCCCCGTCAGGCTCTCTATACAGTAAAGTAAAATGCACCACGCAAACCACTTTGCCCAAGACCAGTCTGACCTACCCCTTTCTCCTTCATGCACTAGATAGCATGTGGAGACCCCACGGCAACTGCCCATAGTCCAAGGTGAGAGTAAGATAAAATACCCAACAGGCTCTCTAAACAGTAAAGTAAAATGCACCAGGCAAACCACCTTGCCCAAGACCAGTCTGACCTACTCCTGCCTCATTCATGCACTAGATAGCATGTGGAGACCCCACGGCAACTGCCCATAGTCCAGGGGGAGTCAAAGATAAAATGCCCGACAGTCTCCTTATACGGTAAAGTAAAATACACCAGGCAAACCACCTTGCCCAAGACCAGTCTGACCTACCACAGCCTCATTCATGCACTAGATAGCATGTGGAGACCCCACGCCAACTGCCCATAGTCCAGGGGAGAGTAAGATAAAATGCCCCGTCAGGCTCTCTATACAGTACAGTAAAATGCACCAGGCAAACCACCTTGCCCAAGACCAGTCTGACCTACCACAGCCTCATTCATGCACTAGATAGCATGTGGAGACCCCATGCCTACTGCCCATAGTCCAGTGGAGAGTAAGATAAAATGCCCCGTCAGGCTCTCTATACAGTACAGTAAAATGCACCAGGCAAACCACCTTGCATAAGACCAGGCTGACCTACCCCTGCCTCATTCATGCACTAGATAGCATGTGGAGGCCCCACAGCAACTGCCCATACTCCAGGGGGAGAGTAAGATAAAATGCCCCGACAGGCTCTCTATACAGTAAAGTAAAATGCACCAGGCATCCCACCTTGCCCAAGACCAGTCTGACCTACCCCTGCCTCCTTTATGCACTAGAAAGCATGTGGAGACCCCACGGCAACTGGCCATAGTCCAGGGGGAGAGTAAGATAAAATGCACAGGCAAGCTCCCTATACAGTAAAGTAAAATGCACCAGCCAAACCACCTTGCCCAAGACCAGTCTGACCTACCCCTGCCTCCTTCATGCACTAGATAGCATTGGGAGACCCCACAGCAACTGCCCATATTCCAAGGGGAGAGTAAGATAAAATGCCCTGGCAGGCTCTCTATAAAGTAAAGTAAAATGCACCAAGCAAACCAACTTGCCCAAGACCAGTCTGACCTCCCACTGCCTCATTCATGCACTAGATAGCATGTGGAGACCCCACGCCAACTGCCCATATTCCAGGGTGGAGAGTAAGATAAAATGCCCCGCAAGGCTCCTTATACAGTATAGTTAAATGCACCAGGCAAACCACCTTGCCCAAGACCAGTCTTCTGACCTACCCCAGCCTCATTCATGCACTAGATAGCATGTGGAGATCCCACAGTAACTGCCCATATTCCATGGGAGAGTAAGATAAAATGCCCCGGCAGGCTCCTTATACAGTTAAGTAAAATGCACCAGGCAAACCACCTTGCCCAAGACCAGTCTGACCTTCCCCTGCCTCCATCATGCACTAGATAGCATGTGGAGACCCCACGGCAACTGCCCATAGTCCAGGGGAGAGTAAGATAAAATGCCCCGGCAGGCTCTCTATGCAGTAAAGTAAAAAGCTCCAGGCATACCACCTTGCCCAGGACCAGTCTGACCAACCACTGCCTCATTCATGCACTAGATAGCATGTGGAGACCCCATGGCAACTGCCCATAGTCCAGGGGGAGAGTAAGATAAAATGCCCCGGCAGCCTCTCTATACAGTAAAGTAAAATGCACCAGGCAAACCACCTTGCCCAAGACCAGTCTGACCTACCACAGCCTCATTCATGTACTAGATAGCATGTGGAGACCCCACACCAACTGCCCATAGTCCAGGGGAGAGTAAGATAAAATGCCCCGTCAGGCTCTCTATACAGTAAAGTAAAATGCACCAGGCAAACCACCTTGCCCAAGACCAGTCTGACCTACCCCTGCCTCCTTCATGCACTAGATAGCATTGGGAGACCCCACAGCAACTGCACATATTCCAAGGGGAGAGTAAGATAAAATGCCCCGGCAGGCTCTCTATACAGTAAAGTAAAATGCACCAGGCAAACCACCTTGCCTAAGACCAGTCTGACCTACCCCTACCTCCTTCATGCACTAGATAGCATTGGGAGACCCCACAGCAACTGCACATATTCCAAGGGGAGAGTAAGATAAAATGCCCCGGCAGGCTCTCTATACAGTAAAGTAAAATGCACCAGGCAAACCACCTTGCCCAAGACCAGTCTGATCTACCCCTGCCTCCTTCATGCACTATATAAAATGTGGAGACCCCACGGCAACTGCCCATATTCCAGGGGGAGAGTAAGATAAAATGCCCCGCAAGGCTCCTTATACAGTATAGTTAAATGCACCAGGCAAACCACCTTGCCCAAGACCAGTCTTCTGACCTACCCCAGCCTCATTCATGCACTAGATAGCATGTGGAGATCCCACAGCAACTGCCCATATTCCATGGGAGAGTAAGATAAAATGCCCCGGCAGGCTCCTTATACAGTTAAGTAAAATGCACCAGGCAAACCACCTTGCCCAAGACCAGTCTGACCAACCACTGCCTCATTCATGCACTAGATAGCATGTGGAGACCCCATGGCAACTGCCCATAGTCCAGGGGGAGAGTAAGATAAAATGCCCCGGCAGCCTCTCTATACAGTAAAGTAAAATGCACCAGGCAAACCACCTTGGCAAACACCAGTCTGACATACCCCTGCCTCCTTCATGCACTAGATAGCATGTGGAGACCCCACGGCAACTGCCCATATTCCAGGGGGAGAGTAGGATAAAATGCCCAGGCAGGCTCTCTATACAGTAAAGTAAAATGCACCAGGCAAACCACCTTGCCCAAGACCAGTCTGACCTCCCACTGCCTCATTCATGCACTAGATAGTATGTGGAGACCCCACGGCAACTGCCCATAGTCCAGGGGGAGAGTAAGATAAAATGCCCTGGCAGGCTCTCTATAAAGTAAAGTAAAATGCACCAAGCAAACCACCTTGCCCAAGACCAGTCTGACCACACAAAGCCTCATTCATGCACTAGATAGCATGTGGAGGCCCCACTGCAACTGCCCATATTCCGGGGTGAGAGTAAGATAAAATGCCCCGACAGTATCCTTATACAGTAAAGTAAAATGCACCAGGCAAACCACTTTGCCCAAGACCAGTCTGACCTACCCCTGCCTCATTCATGCACTAGATAGCATGTAGAGACCCCACGGTAACTGCCCATATTCCAGGGGGGAGAGTAAGATAAAATGCCCCGACAGTCTCCTTATACAGTAAAGTAAAATGCACCAGGCAAACCACTTAGCCCAAGACCAGTCTGACCTACCCCTGCTTCCTTCGTGCACTAGATAGCATGTGGAGACCCCACTGCAACTGCCCATAGTCCAGGGGAGAGTAAGATAAAATGCCCCGTCAGGCTCTCTATACAGTAAAGTAAAATGCACCAGGCAAACCACTTTGCCCAAGACCAGTCTGACCTCACACTGCCTCATTCATGCACTAGATAGCATGTGGAGGCCCCACTGCAACTGCCCATATTCCGGGGGGAGAGTAAGATAAAATGCCCCGACAGTCTCCTTTTACAGTAAAGTAAAATGCACCAGGCAAACCACTTTGCCCAAGACCAGTCTGACCTACCCCTGCCTCATTCATACACTAGATAGCATGTGGAGACCCCACACCAACTGCCCATAGTCCAGGGGAGAGTAAGATAAAATGCCCCGTCAGGCTCTCTATACAGTAAAGTAAAATGCACCAGGCAAACCACCTTGCCCAAGACCAGTCTGACCTACCCCTGCCTCCTTCATGCACTAGATAGCATTGGGAGACCCCACAGCAACTGCACATATTCCAAGGGGAGAGTAAGATAAAATGCCCCGGCAGGCTCTCTATACAGTAAAGTAAAATGCACCAGGCAAACCACCTTGCATAAGACCAGTCTGATCTACCCCTGCCTCCTTCATGCACTATATAGCATGTGGAGACCCCACGGCAACTGCCCATAGTCCAGGGGGAGAGTAAGATAAAATGCACAGGCAAGCTCCCTATACAGTAAAGTAAAATGCACCAGGCAAAACACCTTGCCCAAGACCAGTCTGACCTACCCCTACCTCCTTCATGCACTAGATAGCATTGGGAGACCCCACAGCAACTGCACATATTCCAAGGGGAGAGTAAGATAAAATGCCCCGGCAGGCTCTCTATACAGTAAAGTAAAATGCACCAGGCAAACCACCTTGCCCAAGACCAGTCTGATCTACCCCTGCCTCCTTCATGCACTATATAACATGTGGAGACCCCACGGCAACTGCCCATATTCCAGGGGGAGAGTAAGATAAAATGCCCCGCAAGGCTCCTTATACAGTATAGTTAAATGCACCAGGCAAACCACCTTGCCCAAGACCAGTCTTCTGACCTACCCCAGCCTCATTCATGCACTAGATAGCATGTGGAGATCCCACAGCAACTGCCCATATTCCATGGGAGAGTAAGATAAAAAGCCCCGGCAGGCTCCTTATACAGTTAAGT
The DNA here is from genome assembly GCF_040938575.1 of Ambystoma mexicanum. Classification (NCBI taxonomy): domain Eukaryota; kingdom Metazoa; phylum Chordata; class Amphibia; order Caudata; family Ambystomatidae; genus Ambystoma; species Ambystoma mexicanum. The sequence continues at coordinate 16,224,737 of NC_090935.1, forward strand.
AAAATGCACTAGGCAAACCACCTTGCCCAAGACCAGTCTGACCAACCACTGCCTCATTCATGCACTAGATAGCATGTGGAGACCCCATGGCAACTGCCCATAGTCCAGGGGGAGAGTAAGATGAAATGCCCCGGCAGCCTCTCTATACAGTAAAGTAAAATGCACCAGGCAAACCACCTTGCCCAAGACCAGTCTGACCTACCACAGCCTCATTCATGTACTAGATAGCATGTGGAGACCCCACACCAACTGCCCATAGTCCAGGGGAGAGTAAGATAAAATGCCCCGTCAGGCTCTCTGTACAGTAAAGTAAAATGCACCAGGCAAACCACCTTGCCCAAGACCAGTCTGACCTACCCCTGCCTCCTTCATGCACTAGATAGCATTGGGAGACCCCACAGCAACTGCACATATTCCAAGGGGAGAGTAAGATAAAATGCCCCGGCAGGCTCTCTATACAGTAAAGTAAAATGCACCAGGCAAACCACCTTGCCTAAGACCAGTCTGACCTACCCCTACCTCCTTCATGCACTAGATAGCATTGGGAGACCCCACAGCAACTGCACATATTCCAAGGGGAGAGTAAGATAAAATGCCCCGGCAGGCTCTCTATAGAGTACAGTAAAATGCACCAGGCAAACCACCTTGCCCAAGACCAGTCTGATCTACCCCTGCCTCCTTCATGCACTATATAACATGTGGAGACCCCACGGCAACTGCCCATATTCCAGGGGGAGAGTAAGATAAAATGCCCCGCAAGGCTCCTTATACAGTATAGTTAAATGAACCAGGCAAACCACCTTGCCCAAGACCAGTCTTCTGACCTACCCCAGCCTCATTCATGCACTAGATAGCATGTGGAGATCCCACAGCAACTGCCCATATTCCATGGGAGAGTAAGATAAAATGCCCCGGCAGGCTCCTTATACAGTTAAGTAAAATGCACTAGGCAAACCACCTTGCCCAAGACCAGTCTGACCAACCACTGCCTCATTCATGAACTAGATAGCATGTGGAGACCCCATGGCAACTGCCCATAGTCCAGGGGGAGAGTAAGATAAAATGCCCCGGCAGCCTCTCTATACAGTAAAGTAAAATGCACCAGGCAAACCACCTTGCCCAAGACTAGTCTTACCTACCACTGCCTCATTCATGCACTAGATAGCATGTGGAGACCCCACGGCAACTGCCCATATTCCAGGGGGAGAGTAAGAAAAAATGCCCCGGCAGGCTCTCTATACAGTAAAGTAAAATGCACCAGGCAAACCACCTTGGCAAACACCAGTCTGACATACCCCTGCCTCCTTCATGCACTAGATAGCATGTGGAGACCCCACGGCAACTGCCCATATTCCAGGGGGAGAGTAGGATAAAATGCCCAGGCAGGCTCTCTATACAGTAAAGTAAAATGCACCAGGCAAACCACCTTGCCCAAGACCAGTCTGACCTCCCACTGCCTCATTCATGCACTAGATAGTATGTGGAGACCCCACGGCAACTGCCCATAGTCCAGGGGGAAAGTAAGATAAAATGCCCTGGCAGGCTCTCTATAAAGTAAAGTAAAATGCACCAAGCAAACCACCTTGCCCAAGACCAGTCTGACCACACAAAGCCTCATTCATGCACTAGATAGCATGTGGAGGCCCCACTGCAACTGCCCATATTCCGGGGTGAGAGTAAGATAAAATGCCCCGACAGTATCCTTATACAGTAATGTAAAATGCACCAGGCAAACCACTTTGCCCAAGACCAGTCTGACCTACCCCTGCCTCATTCATGCACTAGATAGCATGTAGAGACCCCACGGTAACTGCCCATATTCCAGGGGGGAGAGTAAGATAAAATGCCCCGACAGTCTCCTTATACAGTAAAGTAAAATGCACCAGGCAAACCACTTTGCCCAAGACCAGTCTGACTTACCCCTGCCTCCTTCATGCACTAGATAGCATGTGGAGACCCCACGGCAACTGCCCATAGTCCAGGGGGAGAGTAAGATAAAATGCCCTGGCAGGCTCTCTATAAAGTAAAGTAAAATGCACCAAGCAAACCAACTTGCCCAAGACCAGTCTGACCTCCCACTGCCTCATTCATGCACTAGATAGCATGTGGAGGCCCCACTGCAACTGCCCATATTCCAGGGTGGAGAGTAAGATAAAATGCCCCGACAGTCTCCTTATACAGTAAAGTAAAATGCACCAGGCAAACCACTTAGCCCAAGACCAGTCTGACCTACCCCTGCTTCCTTCGTGCACTAGATAGCATGTGGAGACCCCACTGCAACTGCCCATAGTCCAGGGGAGAGTAAGATAAAATGCCCCGTCAGGCTCTCTATACAGTAAAGTAAAATGCACCAGGCAAACCACTTTGCCCAAGACCAGTCTGACCTCACACTGCCTCATTCATGCACTAGATAGCATGTGGAGGCCCCACTGCAACTGCCCATATTCCGGGGGGAGAGTAAGATAAAATGCCCCGACAGTCTCCTTTTACAGTAAAGTAAAATGCACCAGGCAAACCACTTTGCCCAAGACCAGTCTGACCTACCCCTGCCTCATTCATACACTAGATAGCATGTGGAGACCCCACGGCAACTGCCCATATTCCAGGGGGGGGAGTAAGATAAAATGCCCCGACAGTCTCCTTATACAGTAAAGTAAAATGCACCAGGCAAACCACTTTGCCCAAGACCAGTCTGACTTACCCCTGCCTCCTTCATGCACTAGATAGCATGTGGAGACCCCACGGCAACTGCCCATAGTCCAGGGGGAGAGTAAGATAAAATGCACTGGCAGGCTCTCTATAAAGTAAAGTAAAATGCACCAAGCAAACCAACTTGCCCAAGACCAGTCTGACCTCCCACTGCCTCATTCATGCACTAGATAGCATGTGGAGGCCCCACTGCAACTGCCCATATTCCAGGGTGGAGAGTAAGATAAAATGCCCCGACAGTCTCCTTATACAATAAAGTAAGATGCACCAGGCAAACCACTTTGCCCAAGACCAGTCTGACCTCCCACTGCCTCATTCATGCACTAGATAGCATGTGGAGACCCCACGGCAACTGCCCATAGTCCAGGGGGAGAGTAAGATAAAATGCCCCAGCAGGCTCTCTAAACAGTAAAGTAAAATGCACCAGGCAAACCACCTTGCCCAGGACCAGTCTGACCTACCCCTGCCTCATTCATGCACTAGATAGCATGTGGAGACCCCACGCCAACTGCCCATAGTCCAGGGGAGAGTAAGATAAAATGCCCCGCCAGGCTCTCTATACAGTAAAGTAAAATGCACCAGGCAAACCACTTTGCCCAAGACCAGTCTGACCTACCCCTGCCTCCTTCATGCACTAGATAGCATGTGGAGACCCCACGCCAACTGCCCATAGTCCAGGGGAGAGAAAGATAAAATGCCCCGTCAGGCTCTCTATACAGTAAAGTAAAATGCACCAGGCAAACCACTTTGCCCAAGACCAGTCTGACCTACCCCTGCCTCCTTCATGCACTAGATAGCATGTGGAGACCCCACGGCAACTGCACATATTGCAGGGGGAGAGTAAGATAAAATGCCCCAGCAGGCTCTCTATACAGTAAAGTAAAATGCTCCAGGCAAACCACCTTGCCCAAGACCAGTCTGACCTACCCCTGCCTCATTCATGCACTAGATAGCATGTGGAGACCCCACGGCAACTGCCAATAGTCCAGGGGGAGAGTAAGATAAAATGCCCCGGCAGGCTCTCTATACAGTTTAGTAAAATGCACCAGGCAAACCACCTTGCCCAAGACCAGTCTGACCTACCACTGCCTCATTCATGCACTAGATAGCATGTGGAGACCCCACGGCAACTGCCCATATTCCAGGGGGAGAGTAAGATATAATGCCCCAGCAGGCTCTCTATACAGTAAAGTAAAATACACCAGGCAAACCACCTTGCCCAAGACCAGTCTGACCTACCCCTGCCTCATTCATGCACTAGATAGCATGTGGAGACCCCACGGGAAATGCCCATAGTCCAGGGGGAGAGTAAGATAAAATGCCCCGGCAGGCTCTCTATACAGTAAAGTAAAATGCACCAGGCAAACCACCTTGCCCAAGACCAGTCTGACCTACCCCTGCCTCCTTCATGCACTAGATAGCATGTGGAGACCCCACGCCAACTGCCCATAGTCCAGGGGAGAGTAAGATAAAATGCCCCGTCAGGCTCTCTATACAGTAAAGTAAAATGCACCAGGCAAACCACTTTGCCCAAGACCAGTCTGACCTACCCTGCCTCCTTCATGCACTAGATAGCATGTGGAGGCCCCAATGCAACTGCCCATAGTCCAGGGGGAGAGTAAGATAAAATGCCCCGACAGTCTCCTTATACAGTAAAGTAAAATGCACCAGGCAAACCACCTTGCCCAAGACCAGTCTGACCTACCCCTGCCTCCTTCATGCACTAGATAGCATGTGGAGACCCCACGCCAACTGCCCATAGTCCAGGGGAGAGTAAGATAAAATGCCCCGTCAGGCTCTCTATACAGTAAAGTAAAATGCACCAGGCAAACCACTTTGCCCAAGACCAGTCTGACCTACCCTGCCTCCTTCATGCACTAGATAGCATGTGGAGGCCCCAATGCAACTGCCCATAGTCCAGGGGGAGAGTAAGATAAAATGCCCCGACAGTCTCCTTATACAGTAAAGTAAAATGCACCAGGCAAACCACCTTGTCCAAGACCAGTTTGACCTCCCACTGCCTCTTTCATGCACTAGATAGCATGTGGAGACTCCACGGCAACTGCCCATATTCCAGGGGGAGAGTAAGATAAAATGCCCCGGCAGGCTCCTTATACAGTTAAGTAAAATGCACCAGGCAAACCACCTTGCCCAAGGCCAGTCTGACCTACCCCTGCCTCCATCATGCACTAGATAGCATGTGGAGACCCCACGGCAACTGCCCATAGTCCAGGGGGAGAGTAAGATAAAATGACTCAGCATGCTCTCTATACAGTAAAGTAAAATGTACCAGGCTAACCACTTTGCCCAAGACCAGTTTGACCTACCCCTGCCTCCTTCATGCACTAGAAAGCATGTGGAGACCCCACGGCAACTGCCCATATTCCAGGGGGAGAGTAATATAAAATGCCCAGGCAGGCTCTCTATACAGTAAAGTAAAATGCACCAGGCAAACCACCTTGCCCAAGACCAGTCTGACCTACCCCTGCCTCCTTCATGCACTAGATAGCATTTGGAGACCCCACGGCAACTGCCCATAGTCCAGGGGAGAGTAAAATAAAATGCCCTGTCAGGCTCTCTATACAGTAAAGTAAAATGCACCAGGCAAACCACCTTGCATAAGACCAGTCTGACCTACCCCTGCCTCATTCATGCACTAGATAGCATGTGGAGGCCCCACAACAACAGCCCATATTCCAGGGGGAGAGTAAGATAAAATGGCCCAGCAGGCTCCTTATACAGTAAAGTAAAATGCACCAGGCAACCCACCTTGCCCAAGACAAGTCTGAACTACCCCTGCCTCATTGATGCACTAGATAGCATGTGGAGACCCCACGGCAACTGCCCATATTCCAGGGGGAGAGTAAGATAAAATACCCCGACTGGCTCTCTATACAGTAACGTAAAATGCACCAGGCAAGCCACCTTGCCCAAAACCAATCCGACCTACCCCTGCCTCCTTCATGCACTAAATAGCATGTGGAGACCACATGGCAACTGCCCATATTGCAGGGGGAGAGTAAGATAAAATGCCCGACAGGCACTCTATAAAGTAAAGTAAAATGCACCAGGCAATCCGCCTTACACAAAACCAGGCTGACCTACCCCTGCCTCCTTCATGCACTAGATAGCATGTGGAGACCCCACGGCAACTGCCCATAGTCCAGGGGAGAGTAAGATAAAATGCCCTGTCAGGCTCTCTATACAGTAAAGTAAAATGCACCAGGCAAACCACTTTGCCCAAGACCAGTCTGACCTACCCCTGCCTCCTTCATGCACTAGATAGCATGTGGAGGCCCCACTGCAACTGCCCATATTCCAGGGGGGAGAGTAAGATAAAATGCCCCGACAGTCTCCTTATACAGTAAAGTAAAATGCACCAGGCAAACCACTTTGCCCAAGACCAGTCTGACCTACCCCTGCCTCCTTCATGCACTAGATAGCATGTGGAGACCCCACGGCAACTGTCCATAGTCCAGGGGAGAGTAAGATAAAATGCCCCGTCAGGCTCTCTATACAGTAAAGTAAAATGCACCAGGCAAACCACTTTGCCCAAGACCAGTCTGACCTCACACTGCCTCATTCATGCACTAGATAGCATGTGGAGGCCCCACTGCAACTGCCCATATTCCGGGGGGAGAGTGAGATAAAATGCCCCGACAGTCTCCTTTTACAGTAAAGTAAAATTCACCAGGCAAACCACTTTGCCCAAGACCAGTCTGACCTACCCCTGCCTCATTCATACACTAGATAGCATGTGGAGACCCCACGCCAACTGCCCATAGTCCAGGGGAGAGTAAGATAAAATGCCCCGCCAGGCTCTCTATACAGTAAAGTAAAATGCACCAGGCAAACCACTTTGCCCAAGACCAGTCTGACCTACCCCTGCCTCCTTCATGCACTAGATAGCATGTGGAGACCCCACGGCAACTGCCCATAGTCCAAGGGGAGAGTAAGATAAAATGCCCCAGCAGGCTCTCTAAACAGTAAAGTAAAATGCACCAGGCAAACCACCTTGCCCAAGACCAGTCTGACCTACTCCTGCCTCATTCATGCACTAGATAGCATGTGGAGACCCCATGCCAACTGCCCATATTCCAAGGGGAGAGTAAGATAAAATGCCCCGGCAGGCTCTCTATACAGTAAAGTAAAATGCAGAAGGCAAACCACCTTGCCCAAGACCAGTCTTCTGACCTACTCCAGCCTCATTCATGCACTAGATAGCATGTGGAGACTCCACGGCAACTGCCCATATTCCAGGGGGAGAGTAAGATAAAATGCCCCGGCAGGCTCCTTATACAGTTAAGTAAAATGCACCAGGCAAACCACCTTGCCCAAGGCCAGTCTGACCTACCCCTGCCTCCATCATGCACTAGATAGCATGTGGAGACCCCACGGCAACTGCCCAAAGTCCAGGGGGAGAGTAAGATAAAATGACTCGGCATGCTCTCTATACAGTAAAGTAAAATGCACCAGGCAATCCGCCTTGCACAAGACCAGTCTGACCTACCCCTGCCTCCTTCATGCACTAGATAGCATGTGGAGACCCCACGGCAACTGCCCATAGTCCAGGGGGAGATTAATATAAAATGCCCAGGCAGGCTCTCTATACAGTAAAGTAAAATGCACCAGGCAAACCACCTTGCCCAAGACCAGTCTGACCTACCCCTGCCTCCTTCATGCACTAGATAGCATTTGGAGACCCCACGGCAACTGCCCATAGTCCAGGGGAGAGTAAGATAAAATGCACTGTCAGGCTCTCTATACAGTAAAGTAAAATGCACCAGGCAAACGACCTTGCATAAAACCAGTCTGACCTACCCCTGCCTCATTCATGCACTAGATAGCATGTGGAGGCCCCACAACAACAGCCCATATTCCAGGGGGAGAGTAAGATAAAATGGCCCAGCAGTCTCCTTATACAGTAAAGTAAAATGCACCAGGCAACCCACCTTGCCCAAGACCAGTCTGAACTACCCCTGCCTCATTGATGCACTAGATAGCATGTGGAGACCCCACGGCAACTGCCCATATTCCAGGGGGAGAGTAAGATAAAATACCCCGACTGGCTCTCTATACAGTAACGTAAAATGCACCAGGCAAACCACCTTGCCCAAAACCAATCCGACCTAGCCCTGCCTCCTTCATGCACTAGATAGCATGTGGAGACCACATGGCAACTGCCCATATTGCAGGGGGAGAGTAAGATAAAATTCCCGGCAGGCTCTCTATACAGTAAAGTAAAATGCACCAGGCAAACCAACCTGTCCAAGACCAATCTGACCTACCCCTGCCTCATTGATGCACTAGATAGCATGTGGAGACCCCACAGCAACTGCCCATAGTCCAGGGGGAGAGTAAGATAAAATGCCCCGGCAGGCACTCTATAAAGTAAAGTAAAATGCACCAGGCAATCCGCCTTGCACAAGACCAGTCTGACCTACCCCTGCCTCCTTCATGCACTAGATAGCATGTGGAGACCCCACGGCAAATGCCCATAGTCCAGGGGGAGAGTAAGATAAAATGCCCTGTCAGGCTCTCTATACAGTAAAGTAAAATGCACCAGGCAAACAACTTTGCCCAAGACCAGTCTGACCTACCCCTGCCTCCTTCATGCACTAGATAGCATGTGGAGGCCCCACTGCAACTGCCCATATTCCAGGGGGGAGAGTAAGATAAAATGCCCCGACAGTCTCCTTATACAGTAAAGTAAAATGCACCAGGCAAACCACTTTGCCCAAGACCAGTCTGACCTAACCCTGCCTCCTTCATGCACTAGATAGCATGTGGAGACCCCACGGCAACTGCCCATAGTCCAGGGGAGAGTAAGATAAAATGCCCCGTCAGGCTCTCTATACAGTAAAGTAAAATGCACCAGGCAAATCACTTTGCCCAAGACCAGTCTGACCTCACACTGCCTCATTCGTGCACTAGATAGCATGTGGAGGCCCCACTGCAACTGCCCATATTCCGGGGGGAGAGTAAGATAAAATGCCCCGACAGTCTCCTTTTACAGTAAAGTAAAATTCACCAGGCAAACCACTTTGCCCAAGACCAGTCTGACCTACCCCTGCCTCATTCATACACTAGATAGCATGTGGAGACCCCACGGCAACTGCCCATATTCCAGGGGGGAGAGTAAGATGAAATGCCCCGACAGTCTCCTTATACAGTAAAGTAAAATGCACCAGGCAACCCACTTTGCCCAAGACCAGTCTGACTTACCCCTGCCTCCTTCATGCACTAGATAGCATGTGGAGACCCCACGGCAACTGCCCATAGTCCAGGGGGAGAGTAAGATAAAATGCCCTGGCAGGCTCTCTATAAAGTAAAGTAAAATGCACCAAGCAAACCAACTTGCCCAAGACCAGTCTGACCTCCCACTGCCTCATTCATGCACTAGATAGCATGTGGGGGCCCCACTGCAACTGCCCATATTCCAGGGTGGAGAGTAAGATAAAATGCCCCGACAGTCTCCTTATACAATAAAGTAAAATGCACCAGGCAAACCACTTTGCCCAAGACCAGTCTGACCTACCCCTGCCTCCTTCATGCACTAGATAGCATGTGGAGACCCCACGGCAACTGCCCATAGTCCAGGGGGAGAGTAAGATAAAATGCCCCAGCAGGCTCTCTAAACAGTAAAGTAAAATGCACCAGGCAAACGACCTTGCCCAGGACCAGTCTGACCTACCCCTGCCTCATTCATGCACTAGATAGCATTGGGAGACCCCACAGCAACTGCCCATAGTCCAGGGGAGAGTAAGATAAAATGCCCCGCCAGGCTCTCTATACAGTAAAGTAAAATGCACCAGGCAAACCACTTTGCCCAAGACCAGTCTGACCTACCCCTGCCTCCTTCATGCACTAGATAGCATGTGGAGACAAACGGGAAATGCCCATAGTCCAGTGGAGAGTAAAATAAAATGCTCCGTCAGGCTCTCCATACAGTAAAGTAAAATGCACCAGGCAAACCACCTTGCCCAAGACCAGTCTGACCTACCCCTGCCTCCTTCATGCACGAGATAGCATGTGGAGACCCCACGGCAACTGCCCATATTCCAGGGGGAGAGTAAGATAAAAATTCTCCGCAAGGCTCATTATACAGTAAAGTAAAATGCACCAGGCAAACCACCTTGTCCAAGACCAGTTTGACCTCCCACTGCCTCTTTCATGCACTAGATAGCATGTGGAGACCCCACGGCAACTGCCCATATTCCAGGGGGAGAGTAAGATAAAATGCCCCTACAGGCTCCTTATACAGTTAAGTAAAATGCACCAGGCAAACCACCTTGCCCAAGGCCAGTCTGACCTACCCCTGCTTCCATCATGCACTAGATAGCATGTGGAGACCCCACGGCAACTGCCCATAGTCCAGGGGGAGAGTAAGATAAAATGACTCGGCATGCTCTCTATACAGTAAAGTAAAATGCACCAGGCAAACCACTTTGCCCAAGACCAGTCTGACCTACCCCTGCCTCCTTCATGCACTAGAAAGCATGTGGAGACCCCACGGCAACTGCCCATATTCCAGGGGGAGAGTAATATAAAATGCCCAGGCAGGCTCTCTATACAGTAAAGTAAAATGCACCAGGCAACCCACCTTGCCCAAGACCAGTCTGAACTACCCCTGCCTCATTGATGCACTAGATAGCATGTGGAGACCCCACGGCAACTGCCCATATTCCAGGGGGAGAGTAAGATAAAATACCCCGACTGGCTCTCTATACAGTAACGTAAAATGCACCAGGCAAACCACCTTGCCCAAAACCAATCCGACCTACCCCTGCCTCCTTCATGCACTAGATAGCATGTGGAGACCACATGGCAACTGCCCATATTGCAGGGGGAGAGTAAGATAAAATGCCCGACAGGCACTCTATAAAGTAAAGTAAAATGCACCAGGCAATCCGCCTTACACAAGAACAGTCTGACCTACCCCTGCCTCCTTCATGCACTAGATAGCATGTGGAGACCCCACGGCAACTGCCCATAGTCCAGGGGAGAGTAAGATAAAATGCCCTGTCAGGCTCTCTATACAGTAAAGTAAAATGCACCAGGCAAACCACTTTGCCCAAGACCAGTCTGACCTACCCCTGCCTCCTTCATGCACTAGATAGCATGTGGAGGCCCCACTGCAACTGCCCATATTCCAGGGGGGAGAGTAAGATAAAATGCCCCGACAGTCTCCTTATACAGTAAAGTAAAATGCACCAGGCAAACCACTTTGCCCAAGACCAGTCTGACCTACCCCTGCCTCCTTCATGCACTAGATAGCATGTGGAGACCCCACGGCAACTGCCCATAGTCCAGGGGAGAGTAAGATAAAATGCCCCGTCAGGCTCTCTATACAGTAAAGTAAAATGCACCAGGCAAACCACTTTGCCCAAGACCAGTCTGACCTACCCCTGCCTCCTTCATGCACTAGATAGCATGTGGAGACCCCACGGCAACTGCCCATAGTCCAAGGGGAGAGTAAGATAAAATGCCCCAGCAGGCTCTCTAAACAGTAAAGTAAAATGCACCAGGCAAACCACCTTGCCCAAGACCAGTCTGACCTACTCCTGCCTCATTCATGCACTAGATAGCATGTGGAGACCCCATGCCAACTGCCCATATTCCAGGGGGAGAGTAAGATAAAAATTCCCCGCAAGGCTCATTATACAGTAAAGTAAAATGCACCAGGCAAACCACCTTGTCCAAGACCAGTTTGACCTCCCACTGCCTCTTTCATGCACTAGATAGCATGTGGAGACCCCACGGCAACTGCCCATATTCCAGGGGGAGAGTAAGATAAAATGCCCCGCCACGCTCCTTATACAGTAAAGTAAAATGCAGAAGGCAAACCACCTTGCCCAAGACCAGTCTGATCTACCCCTGCCTCCTTCAGGCACTAGATAGCATGTGGAGACTCCACGGCAACTGCCCATATTCCAGGGGGAGAGTAAGATAAAATGCCCCGGCAGGCTCCTTATACAGTTAAGTAAAATGCACCAGGCAAACCACCTTGCCCAAGGCCAGTCTGACCTACCCCTGCCTCCATCATGCACTAGATAGCATGTGGAGACCCCACGGCAACTGCCCAAAGTCCAAGGGGAGAGTAAGATAAAATGACTCGGCATGCTCTCTATACAGTAAAGTAAAATGCACCAGGCAATCCGCCTTGCACAAGACCAGTCTGACCTACCCCTGCCTCCTTCATGCACTAGATAGCATGTGGAGACCCCACGGCAACTGCCCATAGTCCAGGGGGAGAGTAATATAAAATGCCCAGGCAGGCTCTCTATACAGTAAAGTAAAATGCACCAGGCAAACCACCTTGCCCAAGACCAGTCTGACCTACCCCTGCCTCCTTCATGCACTAGATAGCATTTGGAGACCCCACGGCAACTGCCCATAGTCCAGGGGAGAGTAAGATAAAATGCCCTGTCAGGCTCTCTAAACAGTAAAGTAAAATGCACCAGGCAAACGACCTTGCATAAAACCAGTCTGACCTACCCCTGCCTCATTCATGCACTAGATAGCATGTGGAGGCCCCACAACAACAGCCCATATTCCAGGGGGAGAGTAAGATAAAATGGCCCAGCAGGCTCCTTATACAGTAAAGTAAAATGCACCAGGCAACCCACCTTGCCCAAGACCAGTCTGAACTACCCCTGCCTCATTGATGCACTAGATAGCATGTGGAGACCCCACGGCAACTGCCCATATTCCAGGGGGAGAGTAAGATAAAATACCCCGACTGGCTCTCTATACAGTAACGTAAAATGCACCAGGCAAACCACCTTGCCCAAAACCAATCCGACCTACCCCTGCCTCCTTCATGCACTAGATAGCATGTGGAGACCACATGGCAACTGCCCATATTGCAGGGGGAGAGTAAGATAAAATTCCCGGCAGGCTCTCTATACAGTAAAGTAAAATGCACCAGGCAAACCAACCTGTCCAAGACCAATCTGTTAGGCGGAAACCTGTGCAGCTCCCTCTGGGACCACTGCAAAAGATTTAGGACTACAGGTGTTGCGATGAACCCACTTGGTAGCAGTCTGCACCACACAGATTCAATTGGTAGCTGTGGCTGAGCAGTCAGGCTTATCTCAAGAAAAGTTGGTCAGTATAGGGAGCATACAAGATAGGGTAATTCTTCGCAGCAAAACGAGTAAACACGCAACCAGGCTTTAGTATAAAGATAGCAAGTTATTTATTAATAACAGAACATCTACGGACAATACTAAAGCGAACCACGGCAAACAAATCAAAATACAATTACTCTGCAGAATGGAATAAAGCTCAATCCCCGAAAACACAATATCGACAACTCTAGGTCCTACGGCACCACTTATTTTCAGACAGAGGTGTATACCTCAACCCAGATGACACTCGAATATTTTAGTGAGGAGGGAAGAGAAGAGATAGGCAGGTAATGAAGTCAACACGGTTCGTACTGAAGCAGGTAAAAATGCAAGGCAAGAAGGCATTAATCACACTAGATCATACAGTTCGGCGGCCAGGCCCACTCGGTGAGAGGTATGGCACGATGTCCTGGAAAGTCTCTACGGGTGATGCGTTCAAGTCTCAGTTAGCAATTTGGTTAGCAACAGGTTGAACCAGTTCAGAACAAAGAGTGAATAAAGCTTGGAGGCAACCCAACGGAACGGAGAGGAATCAGATACCTCACACGGACCGATCGATAAGGGAAGCCAGGCGGTTACGGTACCTTGTTGTGGAAGACCACTCCAGCGGGGGCAGTTGTTCCTGGTGGTGGATGGTCAACGGGTCTTGGCCAAGAGAAGAGATGCTCTCGTCGTCGAAGAGAAGATGTCCGGTGCACCACCAGGGAAGAAACCAGCCGCGGAGGGCTTCGTCACAAGGCACCACCTTTCGATCACGATGCCGGAGTAGTGGCTATCCGGTTGCCGGGTGCTCTGCACGGGCAATTCGACCACTGCGTCCAGGGCGATCAAAAAGCACAAAGAAGAAGAAGACTGGTTGTTCCCACCAGCCAGGGAAAGAGCCTCTCCGGCAGGGAGATCTCTTCTGTCGTCGGGAGATTGTGAGACGGTTCCGCAGGGCTCCACCGGAGGTGTCGTCGTGCAGGTCGACTCAGCGTTACCCTCGTCGGACTCTTTAGGTCCAGTGGCGACGTTTCTAAGGTCCAGTCCCAAAAGCCCTGCTTTTATGCAGACGTCCCCCATTCATTCAGCCTAGCTTGTCAATCAATACATGCTAAGTGGTGAGCGGGAAGGCTCACCACCTGGGCCAATCACTCCAGAGTGCGACCTGAGTTGGCAAGGCAACTCGGTCCAGGATGCCTAAACCCCCTCCCACACCCCTGAGGTAACCCAGACAGAATGGCGCCACTTTGGAGGGTCTCTGTCCAGAGGCCCGCCAAAAGTGGAACAAAGGGCTCAACCTTTGGGTTAGGAGTCACAGAGAAAAACACAGACGCCATTTTACAACCCGAGTTCTGGCAGAAAATACCACTCGATAAACCTATTTAAGATAAGTAGATCGGTGGTACGTTGGAGATTAACGAAAAACAGTATCAATCTTCAACAATGGGACGAATCCCATGGGGTTATGCTCGGGGTCGAACATAACAAGTAGTTTCCACTGCCACCAGCCAAAACTCGACGAGGAGGGACGGGACAGTGCCCCCTCGGGTAACAGATCCAGGAGTAATCGAATTACTCCTACTAGCACGCCCACAATAAGATGGTTGGTACTAGTTCTGTTAGCAAATTTAGGTCTAGTAAAGCCAATGGTGACTTTACATGCCCGGGGAGACGGTAGTCAGTCCCCGGGTATGGAGTCTATGGTGGGGGGACCAGCTAGGGTGCCCCCGTGTCACGACACGTAGGGTGCGGAGTGACACACATAGAAAAACTTATGAGACCCTATGGAGTAAAAGACCCCATAGCCCATCGAACACATTGACAACTCAAAGGAATCACACACATACATGTCCAAGAGTGAGAGGAAAAGGGTCACACTCTTGGCAGGATGAAAAAAACAAACTCCAGAAATCCAGCAAAGCTGCTGGGGGACTCACTAGGTTAGGAAATTCAGCCTAAACAGAGAATTCTCCCTAACACTCGCCCCCCCCCAGACTAAGGGACAGGAGGATTTAATCCACTCCTGGATGAATCTCATACCTCTAGTCGATGATATACATCCTAGAGAGACCATCAGCATTTTGGTGGTGACACCCTGACCTGTGCTCAATGGTGAAATCGAACCCTTGCAGGCAGATCGACCATCTCAGTAGTTTCGGGTTTTCCCCTTTCATTTGCATTAACCATCTCAAGGGTTGGTGGTCAGTCTGAATAACAAAAGTAGAACCATACAAGTACGGCCTAAACTTCTTCAGAGCCCACACGATAGCAAAGCATTCTCTTTCGATTGTTGCCCACCTTGTTTCAGGATCCTTCAGCTTGCGGCTGATGTAGCAAACGGGGTGCTCCCTACCTTTCCCATCCAGTTGACTGAGTACGGCACCTATCCCTACATTGGAAGAGTCTGTCTGCACAATGAAGTGTTGGCGGTAATCAGGAGCTCTGAGTACTGGGGCTTGGCAAAGAGCCTTTTTCAGGTTTTCAAAAGCCTGATTGCACTCCTCGTTCCATTTAACCTTTTTAGGGAATTTGGGCGAGGAGATGACATTCAGTGGAGAAGCTATGGTCCCATAGTTCTCTATGAAATTCCTGTAATACCCGGTGAGGCCTAGGAAGGCTCTCACCTGAGTCTGAGTAGTCGGTGTTGTCCAATTTTGCACAGCTTCAATCTTACTGAGCAAAGGCCTTATTTCTCCACCGCCTACCTCATGCCCAAGGTAGACTACCTTACTCTGTCCAATTTGGCATTTACTCGCCTTTATGGTCAGATTGGCTCGTCCAAGAGCCTGCAAAACATCTCTCAGGTGGGTTACATGTTCGTCCCAGGAATTGCTGAACACTGCTATGTCATCCAAGTATGCCATGCAGAAGTCCTCCATCCCGGTTAGAACCTGGTTTACCATCCGTTGAAACGTAGCAGGTGCATTTTTTAGTCCGAAAGGCATTACCGTAAACTGGTATAAACCAACGGGGGTAGAAAATGCAGTTTTCTCCTTGGCATGGTTGGTCAGGGCTATTTGCCAATAGCCTGACGTCAAGTCAAATGTGCTGAGGAACTTGGCGGCACCAAGTTTATCCACCAACTCATCTGTCCTTGGCAAAGGGTGGGCATCAGTCGTGGTGACTGCGTTAAGAGCTCTATAATCCACGCAGAATCTAAGTTCTTTAGATCCGGCCTTTGGTACTAACACAACTGGGCTAGACCATGGACTAGTAGAGGGCTCTATTACCCCGAGATCAAGCATCTTGCGGACCTCGCCTTTGATGTGGGTTCTTACGTTTTCTGACATGCGATATCCTCTGCTTTTGACAGGCAGACAGTCACCAGTGAGTATCTCGTGCTGGCCCCAAGGGGTCAAGCCTGGTGAGAGCGAGAACAGAGAGGCAAACTGATTCAACATAGACTTGCACTCTTCTTGTTGCTCGGGTGTCAGATTGGAGGAGAGATTTACTCCTTCAATTTTTTCATCTAAAGGTAAGCCTCTGAGGAGATCCGGAAGAGCTTCACTCTCTTCTTCTTCCTCGGCCGATGCTAGAAGCAATGCTCCTACATCAGGTCGTGAGACATACGCTTTAAGTCGGTTGGTGTGAAAGACTGTCGGAGCCTCCTTGGGGTTGCCCAAGTCCACCAGATAGTTAACCTCGCCGAGCTTACCCACTACTCGGTAGGGTCCCATCCATTTATCTTGAAGGCCCTCTGCCTTGTGGGGATCATAACAAGAACAAGCTGGTTTTGAGCGAGCTCAACCATGTTAGCCTTTTGATCGTGCCAGTGCTTGACCAATGCTTGTCCAGCTTTCAAGTTATTGCTTGCTTCTGTCATCAGGTGCGACATTCTCCTCCGGAGACCTATCACGTAGTCAGTCACTCTGACTGGCTTGGGGGAAGGAGCACTCTCCAACCCCTCCTTAATCAGGGCCAATGGACCTCTGACGGGATGACCATAGAGCAGTTCGAAGGGAGAGTAGCCTACTCCCTCCTGAGGGACTTCTCTATAAGCAAAAAGAAGGCATGGCAATAGAAGGTCCCACTTACGTTTAAGGGGTTCTTCTAGAGCACCTATCATGCTCTTCATGGTTCGGTTGAACCGTTCTACCAACCCATTGGTTTGTGGGTGGTAAGCCGTTGAGAACTTGTAAGTTACCCCGCAGGTTTTCCACATGGCTTTCATGTAGTGGGACATAAAATTTGACCCCCTGTCAGAGATAACTTCCTTAGGAAATCCGACCCTAGTAAAAATACCAAGGAGGGCCTTGGCCACAGCCGGAGCTGTAACAGTCCTCATAGGAATTGCCTCAGGATACCTAGTAGCATGGTCTACTACGACAAGTATAAACCTGTTGCCTGAGGAGGTTGGAGGATCAAGGGGACCAACGATATCAATCCCTACTCTCTCAAATGGGACTCCCACAACAGGAAGAGGCACTAACGGTGCCACATTCTTGGACCCAACCTTACCAGAGATCTGGCAGGTATGGCAGCTTCTGCAGTGTTTTTCTACTTCGGCCCCCATCTTTGGCCAATAGAAGTAGAGCGAGAGCCTTTCCTTAGTCTTCTTGAAACTCAAGTGACCAGCCAAAGGAATCTCGTGGGCTAACTGCAAGAACTGTGGTCTGTTCTCTTGGGGTACTACAAGGCGTTTGTAGTCTCCAGGTGCAGACTCGGTCGGTTCACTATAGAAGAGGCCATCTTCCCAGTGCAACCTATGTTTCCCAGGCTCTTGCCCTTCAGCCTGAGTTTCTGCCTGACGGCGAAGACCTTCCAGAGTTGGACATTCTCTCTGTCCCTTACTGAAGTCCGCCCTGCTGGGTCCACCTTCTGCCAGTAACGACTGCAGCTCAGGATGGTCAACAGGATCCAGATCTCCAATGAGTTCTTGGCCTTCCATTAGCTCTTCTTCAGAGTCTAATTCTACCATACAGGGTTGTACTTCCCCCTCAGCCTCAGCTGGAGGTGGGGTTACGGGTGTGACGTTGGACAACCGCGGGGAAGTCCGTGTCGGCTGCATTGGAAGGTGGGCTGTTGGTTTTGGTTTAGAAGTTTTAGGTTTCCATTTTACTTCTGTGTTCCTAGAGACAGCGGCCGCCATTTCCAATGGAGCAGGAGTGATTTCTTTCTTCATCATCTCCCCGAGAGTTCCGCGCAGGGTCCTCTCTCTTGCAGGTCTGGTTAGCTCCTGTAACCGTTTACTAGGAGGTCTGGGAGTATGCGATACAACTCCGAGAGTTTTCAAATCGTTACCCAACAGTACGCGTCCTGGTACCTCACTCTGTATGCTGACAGGTATCTTTACAGTCATGTCGTTACACTGGATGAGAACTGGTAATTGGGGAAGCATCTGCACAGGCCCTCCAGCTAACTTGGTGAGGCGTTTGGGTGCCTTAGCAACATCCTCAGCCTGAAAAAACGATTTATCCACCACAGTTATGCTGGCCCCAGTGTCCCTAATGGCAGGCGTCTCCTGACCATTCACCTGGACACTGTCCTTATAATACTCTTTAGTATTATCGGGGATAGAATTATAGACATCTAAATTCTGTTGTTCCCACAACCCCAGAGATACTAAAGAAACGCTGGCTGAGACTCCAATGGGTTCGTCAGCTAGCAGTAGAAAGTTGCCACTTGCCATTTGGACTTCCTCCTCTGGAGCGAAGGCTAAGGAGACAAGCTGGACCCCTGAAGGTTTACCCTTACATCTGGGATCTCCTTTCACGTGATCAGTCGAGCCACAAACAAAGCATTTCCCGAATGCTTTCTGGAATGGTGGCTTGTTCTGACCTCCTTCCGGTTTGGCACCAGAAGACATACTATTCTGCTGTGGTTTTCCCGGTGGCTTACCCTTCTGGTTTTGTTTGGGGCCCTCTTTGGAATGTGAGTTATTCGAATTCTCCTTTGAGTCTTTTTTAGGCTGTTTTCCCTCGTCCTTTTTCTGAGTTGCCCCAGAATCCTTGTGAGTAGCCCTGTTGGCAACCCACAAGTCAGCAGCCTTAGCTAGAGCCCTGGAATCTAATTCCTTCGAGTCAGCCAAGTGCTGTCTGAGCTCGGGAGAACAGGCATCATAAATCGACTCCAACATAAAAAGATTTTGCATACCCTCGTAAGTGTTAACTTTGTAACCCTTAATCCATCCCTCTAAGTTTTTCAACCCTTCACTCACCCAGGTAGCCCAAGGGGTACCATCGTGCTTTTTGAGGGTTCTAAACCTCTTAAGATACTGGGAAGGGGTCTTCCCGAATCTAGCTATCAATGCTAGTTTCACACTTTCGTAATCCGTCTTATCCACCTCCCCCAATTCCATTACCACATCAGTCGCAACAGGAGGAAGCCTAGAGAACAACCAGGGAAGCAACGCATTCCCGGTGATGTCCTGGAGCCCATGATTGTATTCAAACAGTTTCAACCAATCCAACACATCCAATCTCGGTTCGTACATACCCACTAATTCCTTCGGCATCCGGGGTCTTTTGGGACTGGAGCTCCTAGAGGAACCAGAGGAGAGAGAAGCATTTTCCATAGACAACTTTTTCATTTGTAACTCATGATTAAGCTCTATTTCCCTGAGTCTTAACTCAGCTTGTTTCTGCTCAGCCTGGGCATTCATTCGTCTGAACTCGAGCTCTTGGTTTCGTTCAGATTGAGCCAAGAACCGTTTATATTCTAATTCGAGCTTCATTTTTTCAAGTTCAAAATAAGCAGCATTACTTGTGGGACCTGGTATTGGCCCCGTAGGCACAGTTGGTAAGGCAGGTAGAGGAACAGGTGAGACAGTTTCGTTAGCCTTGCCGTCCTCGTCAGCCTCTTCATCGCTATCATCAGAATTACGATTCAGATCAACACCATTACTGTTATCTACAGTTGCTGGAGAGTTTGGTTCCTCTGAACCAGTACCCAGACTTTGGTTCGCCAGCAATCTCTCTATCAGTTCTAACTTCTTGCCTTTTACAGGAAGATTCTCTTGTCTACAGAGAGCTCGCAGACTCTCAGTATTTTTATCTGACAAAGATTCTTGGCTGTAAATTTCCATCGTAGACATGTTTTTTGAAAGTTGCTTTTGTAACGTTTTGTGGTTAGTCGTCCTACAGCGTCGAAAAACACTCTAAACTGTATGCTCGATACTAATCCCACCGCTGCCACCAGTGTTAGGCGGAAACCTGTGCAGCTCCCTCTGGGACCACTGCAAAAGATTTAGGACTACAGGTGTTGCGATGAACCCACTTGGTAGCAGTCTGCACCACACAGATTCAATTGGTAGCTGTGGCTGAGCAGTCAGACTTCTCTCAAGAAAAGTTGGTCAGTATAGGGAGCATACAAGATAGGGTAATTCTTCGCAGCAAAACGAGTAAACACGCAACCAGGCTTTAGTATAAAGATAGCAAGTTATTTATTAATAACAGAACATCTACGGACAATACTAAAGCGAACCACGGCAAACAAATCAAAATACAATTACTCTGCAGAATGGAATAAAGCTCAATCCCCGAAAACACAATATCGACAACTCTAGGTCCTACGGCACCACTTATTTTCAGACAGAGGTGTATACCTCAACCCAGATGACACTCGAATATTTTAGTGAGGAGGGAAGAGAAGAGATAGGCAGGTAATGAAGTCAACACGGTTCGTACTGAAGCAGGTAAAAATGCAAGGCAAGAAGGCATTAATCACACTAGATCATACAGTTCGGCGGCCAGGCCCACTCGGTGAGAGGTATGGCACGATGTCCTGGAAAGTCTCTACGGGTGATGCGTTCAAGTCTCAGTTAGCAATTTGGTTAGCAACAGGTTGAACCAGTTCAGAACAAAGAGTGAATAAAGCTTGGAGGCAACCCAACGGAACGGAGAGGAATCAGATACCTCACACGGACCGATCGATAAGGGAAGCCAGGCGGTTACGGTACCTTGTTATGGAAGACCACTCCAGCGGGGGCAGTTGTTCCTGGTGGTGGATGCACGACGGGTCTTGGCCAAGAGAAGAGATGCTCTCGTCGTCGAAGAGAAGATGTCCGGTGCACCACCAGGGAAGAAACCAGCCGCGGAGGGCTTCGTCACAAGGCACCACCTTTCGATCACGATGCCGGAGTAGTGGCTATCCGGTTGCCGGGTGCTCTGCACGGGCAATTCGACCACTGCGTCCAGGGCGATCAAAAAGCACAAAGAAGAAGAAGACTGGTTGTTCCCACCAGCCAGGGAAAGAGCCTCTCCGGCAGGGAGATCTCTTCTGTCGTCGGGAGATTGTGAGACGGTTCCGCAGGGCTCCACCGGAGGTGTCGTCGTGCAGGTCGACTCAGCGTTACCCTCATCGGACTCTTTAGGTCCAGTGGCGACGTTTCTAAGGTCCAGTCCCAAAAGTCCTGCTTTTATGCAGACGTCCCCCATTCATTCAGCCTAGCTTGTCAATCAATACATGCTAAGTGGTGAGCGGGAAGGCTCACCACCTGGGCCAATCACTCCAGAGTGCGACCTGAGTTGGCAAGGCAACTCGATCCAGGGTGCCTAAACCCCCTCCCACACCCCTGAGGTAACCCAGACAGAATGGCGCCACTTTGGAGGGTCTCTGTCCAGAGGCCCGCCAAAAGTGGAACAAAGGGCTCAACCTTTGGGTTAGGAGTCACAGAGAAAAACACAGACGCCATTTTACAACCCGAGTTCTGGCAGAAAATACCACTCGATAAACCTATTTAAGATAAGTAGATCGGTGGTACGTTGGAGATTAACGAAAAACAGTATCAATCTTCAACAATGGGACGAATCCCATGGGGTTATGCTCGGGGTCGAACATAACAAGTAGTTTCCACTGCCACCAGCCAAAACTCGACGAGGAGGGACGGGACAGTGCCCCCTCGGGTAACAGATCCAGGAGTAATCGAATTACTCCTACTAGCACGCCCACAATAAGATGGTTGGTACTAGTTCTGTTAGCAAATTTAGGTCTAGTAAAGCCAATGGTGACTTTACATGCCCGGGGAGACGGTAGTCAGTCCCCGGGTATGGAGTCTATGGTGGGGGGACCAGCTAGGGTGCCCCCGTGTCACGACACGTAGGGTGCGGAGTGACACACATAGAAAAACTTATGAGACCCTATGGAGTAAAAGACCCCATAGCCCATCGAACACATTGACAACTCAAAGGAATCACACACATACATGTCCAAGAGTGAGAGGAAAAGGGTCACACTCTTGGCAGGATGAAAAAAACAAACTCCAGAAATCCAGCAAAGCTGCTGGGGGACTCACTAGGTTAGGAAATTCAGCCTAAACAGAGAATTCTCCCTAACACAATCTGACCTACCCCTGCCTCATTGATGCACTAGATAGCATGTGGAGACCCCACAGCAACTGCCCATAGTCCAGGGGGAGAGTAAGATAAAATGCCCGACAGGCACTCTATAAAGTAAAGTAAAATGCACCAGGCAATCCGCCTTGCACAAGACCAGTCTGACCTACCACTGCCTTATTCATGCACTAGATAGCATGTGGAGACCCCACGGCAAATGCCCATAGTCCAGGGGGAGAGTAAGATAAAATGCCCTGTCAGGCTCTCTATACAGTAAAGTAAAATGCACCAGGCAAACCACTTTGCCCAAGACCAGTCTGACCTACCCCTGCCTCCTTCATGCACTAGATAGCATGTGGAGGCCCCACTGCAACTGCCCATATTCCAGGGGGCAGAGTAAGATAAAATGCCCCGACAGTCTCCTTATACAGTAAAGTAAAATGCACCAGGCAAACCACTTTGCCCAAGACCAGTCTGACCTACCCCTGCCTCCTTCATGCACTAGATAGCATGTGGAGACCCCACGGCAACTGCCCATAGTCCAGGGGAGAGTAAGATAAAATGCCCCGTCAGGCTCTCTATACAGTAAAGTAAAATGCACCAGGCAAAACACTTTGCCCAAGACCAGTCTGACCTCACACTGCCTCATTCATGCACTAGATAGCATGTGGAGGCCCCACTGCAACTGCCCATATTCCGGGGGGAGAGTAAGATAAAATGCCCCGACAGTCTCCTTTTACAGTAAAGTAAAATTCACCAGGCAAACCACTTTGCCCAAGACCAGTCTGACCTACCCCTGCCTCCTTCATGCACTAGATAGCATGTGGAGGCCCCACTGCAACTGCCCATATTCCAGGGGGCAGAGTAAGATAAAATGCCCCGACAGTCTCCTTATACAGTAAAGTAAAATGCACCAGGCAAACCACTTTGCCCAAGACCAGTCTGACCTCACACTGCCTCATTCATGCACTAGATAGCATGTGGAGGCCCCACTGCAACTGCCCATATTCCGGGGGGAGAGTAAGATAAAATGCCCCGACAGTCTCCTTTTACAGTAAAGTAAAATTTACCAGGCAAACCACTTTGCCCAAGACCAGTCTGACCTACCCCTGCCTCATTCATACACTAGATAGCATGTGGAGACCCCACGGCAACTGCCCATATTCCAGGGGGGAGAGTAAGATAAAATGCCCCGACAGTCTCCTTATACAGTAAAGTAAAATGCACCAGGCAACCCACTTTGCCCAAGACCAGTCTGACTTACCCCTGCCTCCTTCATGCACTAGATAGCATGTGGAGACCCCACGGCAACTGCCCATAGTCCAGGGGGAGAGTAAGATAAAATGCCCTGGCAGGCTCTCTATAAAGTAAAGTAAAATGCACCAAGCAAACCAACTTGCCCAAGACCAGTCTGACCTCCCACTGCCTCATTCATGCACTAGATAGCATGTGGAGACCCCACGGCAACTGCCCATAGTCCAGGGGGAGAGTAAGATAAAATGCCCCAGCAGGCTCTCTAAACAGTAAAGTAAAATGCACCAGGCAAACGACCTTGCCCAGGACCAGTCTGACCTACCCCTGCCTCATTCATGCACTAGATAGCATTGGGAGACCCCACAGCAACTGCCCATAGTCCAGGGGAGAGTAAGATAAAATGCCCCGCCAGGCTCTCTATACAGTAAAGTAAAATGCACCAGGCAAACCACTTTGCCCAAGACCAGTCTGACCTACCCCTGCCTCCTTCATGCACTAGATAGCATGTGGAGACCCCACGGGAAATGCCCATAGTCCTGGGGGAGAGTAAGATAAAATGCCCCAGCAGGCTCTCTAAACAGTAAAGTAAAATGCACCAGGCAAACCACCTTGCCCAAGACCAGTCTGACTGACCCCTGCCTCATTCATGCACTAGATAGCATGTGGAGAACCCATGCCAACTGCCCATAGTCCAGTGGAGAGTAAAATAAAATGCTCCGTCAGGCTCTCCATACAGTAAAGTAAAATGCACCAGGCAAACCACCTTGCCCAAGACCAGTCTGACCTACCCCTGCCTCCTTCATGCACGAGATAGCATGTGGAGACCCCACGGCAACGGCCCATATTCCAGGGGGAGAGTAAGATAAAATGCCCCGCCACGCTCCTTATACAGTAAAGTAAAATGCAGAAGGCAAACCACCTTGCCCAAGACCAGTCTTCTGACCTACTCCAGCCTCATTCATGCACTAGATAGCATGTGGAGACTCCACGGCAGCTGCCCATATTCCAGGGGGAGAGTAAGATAAAATGCCCCGGCAGGCTCCTTATACAGTTAAGTAAAATGCACCAGGCAAACCACCTTGCCCAAGGCCAGTCTGACCTACCCCAGCCTCCATCATGCACTAGATAGCATGTGGAGACCCCACGGCAACTGCCCATAGTCCAGGGGGAGAGTAAGATAAAATGACTCGGCATGCTCTCTATACAGTAAAGTAAAATGCACCAGGCAAACCACTTTGCCCAAGACCAGTCTGACCTACCCCTGCCTCCTTCATGCACTAGAAAGCATGTGGAGACCCCACGGCAACTGCCCATATTCCAGGGGGAGAGTAATATAAAATGCCCAGGCAGGCTCTCTATACAGTAAAGTAAAATGCACCAGGCAAACCACCTTGCATAAGACCAGTCTGACCTACCCCTGCCTCATTCATGCACTAGATAGCATGTGGAGGCCCCACAACAACAGCCCATATTCCAGGGGGAGAGTAAGATAAAATGGCCCAGCAGGCTCCTTATACAGTAAAGTAAAATGCACCAGGCAACCCACCTTGCCCAAGACCAGTCTGAACTACCCCTGCCTCATTGATGCACTAGATAGCATGTGGAGACCCCACGGCAACTGCCCATATTCCAGGGGGAGAGTAAGATAAAATACCCCGACTGGCTCTCTATACAGTAACGTAAAATGCACCAGGCAAACCACCTTGCCCAAAACCAATCCGACCTACCCCTGCCTCCTTCATGCACTAGATAGCATGTGGAGACCACATGGCAACTGCCCATATTGCAGGGGGAGAGTAAGATAAAATGCCCCGGCTGGCTCTCTATACAGTAAAGTAAAATGCACCAGGCAAACCAACCTGTCCAAGACCAATCTGACCTACCCCTGCCTCATTGATGCACTAGATAGCATGTGGAGACCACATGGCAACTGCCCATATTGCAGGGGGAGAGTAAGATAAAATGCCCCGCCACGCTCCTTATACAGTAAAGTAAAATGCACCAGGCAAATCACCTTGCCCAAGACCAGTGTTCTGACCTACCCCAGCCACATTCATGCAGTAGATAGCATGTGGAGACCCCACAGCAACTGCCCATAGTCCAGGGGGAGAGTAAGATAAAATGCCCGACAGGCACTCTATAAAGTAAAGTAAAATGCACCAGGCAATCCGCCTTGCACAAGACCAGTCTGACCTACCCCTGCCTCCTTCATGCACTAGATAGCATGTGGAGACCCCACGGCAACTGCCCATAGTCCAGGGGGAGAGTAAGATAAAATGCCCCAGCAGGCTCTCTAAACAGTAAAGTAAAATTCACCAGGCAAACCACCTTGCCCAAGACCAGTCTGACCTACCGCTGCCTCATTCATGCACTAGATAGCATGTGGAGACCCCACGGCAACTGCCCATAGTCCAGGGGAGAGTAAGATAAAATGCCCTGTCAGGCTCTCTATACAGTAAAGTAAAATGCACCAGGCAAACCACTTTGCCCAAGACCAGTCTGACCTACCCCTGCCTCCTTCATGCACTAGATAGCATGTGGAGGCCCCACTGCAACTGCCCATATTCCAGGGGGGAGAGTAAGATAAAATGCCCCGACAGTCTCCTTATACAGTAAAGTAAAATGCACCAGGCAAACCACTTTGCCCAAGACCAGTCTGACCTACCCCTGCCTCCTTCATGCACTAGATAGCATGTGGAGACCCCACGGCAACTGCCCATATTGCAGGGGGAGAGTAAGATAAAATGCCCCAGCAGGCTCTCTAAACAGTAAAGTAAAATGCACCAGGCAAACCACCTTGCCCAAGGCCAGTCTGACCTACCCCTGCCTCATTCATGCACTAGATAGCATGTGGAGACCCCACGCCAACTGCCCATAGTCCAGGGGAGAGTAAGATAAAATGCCCCGTCAGGCTCTCTATACAGTAAAGTAAAATGCACCAGGCAAACCACCTTGCATAAGACCAGGCTGACCTACCTCTGCCTCATTCATGCACTAGATAGCATGTGGTGACCCCACGGCAACTGCACATAGTCCAGGGGAGAGTAAGATAAAATGCCCTGTCAGGCTCTCTATACAGTAAAGTAAAATGCACCAGGCAAACCACCTTGCCCAAGACCAGTCTGACCTACCGCTGCCTCTTCATGCACTAGATAGCATGTGGAGACCCCACGCCAACTGCCCATAGTCCAGGGGGAGAGTAAGATAAAATGCCCCAGCAGGCTCTCTAAACAGTAAAGTAAAATGCACCAGGCAAACCACCTTGCCCAAGACCAGTCTTCTGACCTACTCCAGCCTCATTCATGCACTAGATAGCATGTGGAGACTCCACGGCAACTGCCCATATTCCAGGGGGAGAGTAAGATAAAATGCCCCGGCAGGCTCCTTATACAGTTAAGTAAAATGCACCAGGCAAACCACCTTGCCCAAGGCCAGTCTGACCTACCCCTGCCTCCATCATGCACTAGATAGCATGTGGAGACCCCACGGCAACTGCCCATAGTCCAGGGGGAGAGTAAGATAAAATGACTCGTCATGCTCTCTATACAGTAAAGTAAAATGCACCAGGCAAGCCACTTTGCCCAAGACCAGTCTGACCTACCCCTGCCTCCTTCATGCACTAGAAAGCATGTGGAGACCCCACGGCAACTGCCCATAGTCCAGGGGAGAGTAAGATAAAATGCCCCGTCAGGCTCTCTATACAGTAAAGTAAAATGCACCAGGCAAACCACCTTGCCCAAGACCAGTCTGACCTACCCCTGCCTCCTTCATGCACGAGATAGCATGTGGAGACCCCACGGCAACTGCCCATATTCCAGCGGGAGAGTAATATAAAATGCCCAGGCAGGTTCTCTATACAGTAAAGTAAAATGCACCAGGCAAACCACCTTGCATAAGACCAGTCTGACCTACCCCTGCCTCATTCATGCACTAGATAGCATGTGGAGGCCCCACAACAACAGCCCATATTCCAGGGGGAGAGTAAGATAAAATGGCCCAGCAGGCTCCTTATACAGTAAAGTAAAATGCACCAGGCAACCCACCTTGCCCAAGACCAGTCTGAACTACCCCTGTCTCATTGATGCACTAGATAGCATGTGGAGACCCCACGGCAACTGCCCATATTCCAGGGGGAGAGTAAGATAAAATACCCCGACTGGCTCTCTATACAGTAACGTAAAATGCACCAGGCAAACCACCTTGCCCAAAACCAATCCGACCTACCCCTGCCTCCTTCATGCACTAGATAGCATGTGGAGACCACATGGCAACTGCCCATATTGCAAGGGGAGAGTAAGATAAAATGCCCCGGCTGGCTCTCTATACAGTAAAGTAAAATGCACCAGGCAAACCAACCTGTCCAAGACCAGTGTTCTGACCTACCCCAGCCACATTCATGCAGTAGATAGCATGTGGAGACCCCACAGCAACTGCCCATAGTTCAGGGGGAGAGTAAGATAAAATGCCCGACAGGCACTCTATAAAGTAAAGTAAAATGCACCAGGCAATCCGCCTTGCACAAGACCAGTCTGACCTACCCCTGCCTCCTTCATGCACTAGATAGCATGTGGAGACCCCACGGCAACTGCCCATAGTCCAGGGGAGAGTAAGATAAAATGCCCTGTCAGGCTCTCTATACAGTAAAGTAAAATGCACCAGGCAAACCACTTTGCCCAAGACCAGTCTGACCTACCCCTTTCTCCTTCATGCACTAGATAGCATGTGGAGGCCCCACTGCAACTGCCCATATTCCAGGGGGGAGAGTAAGATAAAATGCTTCGACAGTCTCCTTATACAGTAAAGTAAAATGCACCAGGCAAACGACTTTGCCCAAGACCAGTCTGACCTACCCCTGCCTCCTTCATGCACTAGATAGCATGTGGAGACCCCACGGCAACTGCCCATATTGCAGGGGGAGAGTAAGATAAAATGCCCCAGCAGGCTCTCTAAACAGTAAAGTAAAATGCACCAGGCAAACCACCTTGCCCAAGGCCAGTCTGACCTACCCCTGCCTCCTTCATGCACGAGATAGCATGTGGAGACCCCACGGCAACTGCCCATAGTCCAGGGGAGAGTAAGATAAAATGCCCCGTCAGGCTCTCTATACAGTAAAGTAAAATGCACCAGGCAAAACACTTTGCCCAAGACCAGTCTGACCTACCACTGCCTCATTCATGCACTAGATAGCATGTGGAGACCCCACGGCAACTGCACATAGTCCAGGGGGAGAGTAAGATAAAATGCCCCAGCAGGCTCTCTAAACAGTAAAGTAAAATACACCAGGCAAACCACCTTGCCCAAGACCAGTCTGACCTACCGCTGCCTCATTCATGCACTAGATAGCATGTGGAGACCCCACGGCAACTGCCCATAGTCCAGGGGAGAGTAAGATAAAATGCCCTGTCAGGCTCTCTATACAGTAAAGTAAAATGCACCAGGCAAACCACCTTGCCCAAGACCAGTCTGACCTACCCCTGCCTCCTTCATGCACTAGATAGCATGTGGGGACCCCACGGCAACTGCACATAGTCCAGGGGAGAGTAAGATAAAATGCCCTGTCAGGCTCTCTATACAGTAAAGTAAAATGCACCAGGCAAACCACTTTGCCCAAGACCAGTCTGACCTACCCCTGCCTCCGTCATGCACTAGATAGCATGTGGTGACCCCACGGCAACTGCACATAGTCCAGGGGAGAGTAAGATAAAATGCCCTGTCAGGCTCTCTATACAGTAAAGTAAAATGCACCAGGCAAACCACCTTGCCCAAGACCAGTCTGACCTACCGCTGCCTCATTCATGCACTAGATAGCACGTGGAGACCCCACGGCAACTGCCCATAGTCCAGGGGAGAGTAAGATAAAATGCCCTGTCAGGCTCTCTATACAGTAAAGTAAAATGCACCATGCAAACCACCTTGCCCAAGACCAGTCTGACCTACCCCTGCCTCCTTCATGCACTAGATAGCATGTGGAGGCCCCACTGCAACTGCCCATATTCCAGGGGGGAGAGTAAGATAAAATGCCCCGACATTCTCCTTATACAGTAAAGTAAAATGCACCAGGCAAACCACTTTGCCCAAGACCAGTCTGACCTACCCCTGCCTCCTTCATGCACTAGATAGCATGTGGAGACCCCACGGCAACTGCCCATATTGCAGGGGGAGAGTAAGATAAAATGCCCCAGCAGGCTCTCTAAACAGTAAAGTAAAATGCACCAGGCAAACCACCTTGCCCAACACCAGTCTGACCTACCCCTGCCTCATTCATGCACTAGATAGCATGTGGAGACCCCACGCCAACTGCCCATAGTTCAGGGGAGAGTAAGATAAAATGCCCCGTCAGGCTCTCTATACAGTAAAGTAAAATGCACCAGGAAAACCACCTTGCATAAGACCAGGCTGACCTACCCCTGCCTCATTCATGCACTAGATAGCATGTGGTGACCCCACGGCAACTGCACATATTCCAGGGGAAGAGTAAGATAAAATGCCATGCCAGGCTCCTTATACAGTAAAGTAAAATGCACCAGGCACACCACCTTGCCCAAGACCAGTCTGACCTACCCCTGCCTCATTCATGCACTAGATAGCATGTGGAGACCCCATGACAACTGCCCATAGTCCAGGGGGAGAGTAAGATAAAATGCGCAGGCAAGCTCCCTATACAGTAAAGTAAAATGCACCAGGCAAACCACTTTGCCCAAGACCAGTCTGACCTACCCCTGCCTCCTTCATGCACTAGATAGCATTGGGAGACCCCACAGCAACTGCCCATATTCCAAGGGGAGAGTAAGATAAAATGACCCGGCAGGCTCTCTATACAGTAAAGTAAAATGCACCAGTCAAACCACCTTGCCCAAGACCAGTCTGATCTACCCCTGCCTCCTTCATGCACTAGATAGCATGTGGAGACCCCACGGCAACTGCCCATTTTCCAGGGGGAGAGTAAGATAAAATGCCCCGCAAGGCTCCTTATACAGTAAAGTTAAATGCACCAGGCAAACCACCTTGTCCAAGACCAGTCTGACCTCCCACTGCCTCATTCATGCACTAGATAGCATGTGGAGACCCCACGGCAACTGCCCATATTCCAGGGGGAGAGTAAGATAAAATGCCCCGCCACACTCCTTATACAGTAAAGTAAAATCCACCAGGCAAACCACCTTGCCCAAGACCAGTCTTCTGACCTACCCCAGCCTCATTCATGCACTAGATAGCATGTGGAGACCCCACAGCAACTGCCCATATTCCATGGGAGAGTAAGATAAAATGCCCCGGCAGGCTCCTTATACAGTTAAGTAAAATGCACCAGGCAAACCACCTTGCCCAAGACCAGTCTGACCTTCCCCTGCCTCCATCATGCACTAGATAGCATGTGGAGACCCCACGGCAACTGCCCATAGTCCAGGGGGAGAGTAAGATAAAATGCCCCGGCAGGCTCTCTATGCAGTAAAGTAAAAAGCACCAGGCATACCACCTTGCCCAAGACCAGTCTGACCAACCACTGCCTCATTCATGCACTAGATAGCATGTGGAGACCCCATGGCAACTGCCCATAGTCCAGGGGGAGAGTAAGATAAAATGCCCCGGCAGGCTCTCTATACAGTAAAGTAAAATGCACCAGGCAAACCACCTTGCCCAAGACCAGTCTGACCTACCACTGCCTCATTGATGCACTAGATAGCATGTGGAGACCCCACAGCAACTGCCCATATTCCAGTGGGAGAGTAAGAAAAAATGCCCCGGCAGGCTCTCTATACAGTAAAGTAAAATACACCAGGCAAACCACCTTGGCCAACACCAGTCTGACCTACCCCTGCCTCCTTCATGCACTAGATAGCATGTGGAGACCCAACGTCAACTGCCCATATTCTAGGGGGAGAGTAAGATAAAATGCCCCGGCAGGCTCTCTATACAGTAAAGTAAAATGCACCAGGCAACCCACCTTGCCCAAGACCAGTCTGACCTCCCACTGCCTCATTCATGCACTAGATAGTATGTGGAGACCCCACGGCAACTGCCCATAGTCCAGGGGGAGAGTAAGATAAAATGCCCTGGCAGGCTCTCTATACAGTAAAGTAAAATGCACCAGGCAAACCACCTTGCCCAAGACCAGTCTGATCTACCCCTGCCTCCTTCATGCACTAGATAGCATGTGGAGACCCCACGCCAACTGCCCATAGTCCAGGGGAGAGTAAGATAAAATGCCCCGTCAGGCTCTCTATACAGTAAAGTAAAATGCACCAGGCAAACCACCTTGCATAAGACCAGGCTGACCTACCCCTGCCTCATTCATGCACTAGATAGCATGTGGTGACCCCACGGCAACTGCACATAGTCCAGGGGAGAGCAAGATAAAATGCCCTGTCAGGCTCTCTATACAGTAAAGTAAAATGCACCAGGCAAACCACCTTGCCCAAGACCAGTCTGACCTACCGCTGCCTCATTCATGCACTAGATAGCATGTGGAGACCCCACGGCAACTGCACATAGTCCAGGGGGAGAGTAAGATAAAATGCCCCAGCAGGCTCTCTAAACAGTAAAGTAAAATGCACCAGGCAAACCACCTTGCCCAAGTCCAGTCTGACCTACCCCTGCCTCATTCATGCACTAGATAGCATGTGGAGACCCCACGCCAACTGCCCATAGTCCAGGGGAGAGTAAGATAAAATGCCCTGTCAGGCTCTCTATACAGTAAAGTAAAATGCACCAGGCAAACCACCTTGCCCAAGACCAGTCTGACCTACCCCTGCCTCCTTCATGCACTAGATAGCATGTGGTGACCCCACGGCAACTGCACATAGTCCAGGGGAGAGTAAGATAAAATGCCCTGTCAGGCTCTCTATACAGTAAAGTAAAATGCACCAGGCAAACCACTTTGCCCAAGACCAGTCTGACCTACCCCTGCCTCCTTCATGCACTAGATAGCATGTGGTGACCCCACGGCAACTGCACATAGTCCAGGGGAGAGTAAGATAAAATGCCCTGTCAGGCACACTATACAGTAAAGTAAAATGCACCAGGCAAACCACCTTGCCCAAGAGCAGTCTGACCTACCCCAGCCTCATTCATGCACTAGATAGCATGTGGAGACCCCACGGAAACTGGCCATAGTCCAGGGGGAGAGTAAGATAAAATGCCCCAGCAGGCTCTCTAAACAGTAAAGTAAAATGCACCAGGCAAACCACCTTGCCCAAGACCAGTCTGACCTACCGCTGCCTCATTCATGCACTAGATAGCATGTGGAGACCCCACGGCAACTGCCCATAGTCCAGGGGAGAGTAAGATAAAATGCCCTGTCAGGCTCTCTATACAGTAAAGTAAAATGCACCAGGCAAACCACTTTGCCCAAGACCAGTCTGACCTACCCCTGCCTCCTTCATGCACTAGATAGCATGTGGAGGCCCCACTGCAACTGCCCATATTCCAGGGTGGAGAGTAAGATAAAATGCCCCGACAGTCTCCTTATACAATAAAGTAAAATGCACCAGGCAAACCACTTTGCCCAAGACCAGTCTGACCTACCCCTGCCTCCTTCATGCACTAGATAGCATGTGGAGACCCCACGGCAACTGCCCATAGTCCAGGGGAGAGTAAGATAAAATGCCCCAGCAGGCTCTCTAAACAGTAAAGTAAAATGCACCAGGCAAACGACCTTGCCCAGGACCAGTCTGACCTACCCCTGCCTCATTCATGCACTAGATAGCATTGGGAGACCCAACAGCAACTGCCCATAGTCCAGGGGAGAGTAAGATAAAATGCCCCGCCAGGCTCTCTATACAGTAAAGTAAAATGCACCAGGCAAACCACTTTGCCCAAGACCAGTCTGACCTACCCCTGACTCCTTCATGCACTAGATAGCATGTGGAGACCCCACGGGAAATGCCCATAGTCCAGGGGGAGAGTAAGATAAAATGCCCCAGCAGGCTCTCTAAACAGTAAAGTAAAATGCACCAGGCAAACCACCTTGCCCAAGACCAGTTTGACCTCCCACTGCCTCTTTCATGCACTAGATAGCATGTGGAGACCCCACGGCAACTGCCCATATTCCAGGGGGAGAGTAAGATAAAATGCCCCGCCACGCTCCTTATACAGTAAAGTAAAATGCAGAAGGCAAACCACCTTGACCTAGACCAGTCTTCTGACCTACTCCAGCCTCATTCATGCACTAGATAGCATGTGGAGACTCCACGGCAGCTGCCCATATTCCAGGGGGAGAGTAAGATAAAATGCCCCGGCAGGCTCCTTATACAGTTAAGTAAAATGCACCAGGCAAACCACCTTGCCCAAGGCCAGTCTGACCTACCCCAGCCTCCATCATGCACTAGATAGCATGTGGAGACCCCACGGCAACTGCCCATAGTCCAGGGGGAGAGTAAGATAAAATGACTCGGCATGCTCTCTATACAGTAAAGTAAAATGCACCAGGCAAACCACTTTGCCCAAGACCAGTCTGACCTACCCCTGCCTCCTTCATGCACTAGAAAGCATGTGGAGACCCCACGGCAACTGCCCATATTCCAGGGGGAGAGTAATATAAAATGCCCAGGCAGGCTCTCTATACAGTAAAGTAAAATGCACCAGGCAAACCACCTTGCATAAGACCAGTCTGACCTACCCCTGCCTCATTCATGCACTAGATAGCATGTGGAGGCCCCACAACAACAGCCCATATTCCAGGGGGAGAGTAAGATAAAATGGCCCAGCAGGCTCCTTATACAGTAAAGTAAAATGCACCAGGCAACCCACCTTGCCCAAGACCAGTCTGAACTACCCCTGCCTCATTGATGCACTAGATAGCATGTGGAGACCCCACGGCAACTGCCCATATTCCAGGGGGAGAGTAAGATAAAATACCCCGACTGGCTCTCTATACAGTAACGTAAAATGCACCAGGCAAACCACCTTGCCCAAAACCAATCCGACCTACCCCTGCCTCCTTCATGCACTAGATAGCATGTGGAGACCACATGGCAACTGCCCATATTGCAGGGGGAGAGTAAGATAAAATGCCCCGGCTGGCTCTCTATACAGTAAAGTAAAATGCACCAGGCAAACCAACCTGTCCAAGACCAATCTGACCTACCCCTGCCTCATTGATGCACTAGATAGCATGTGGAGACCACATGGCAACTGCCCATATTGCAGGGGGAGAGTAAGATAAAATGCCCCGCCACGCTCCTTATACAGTAAAGTAAAATGCACCAGGCAAATCACCTTGCCCAAGACCAGTGTTCTGACCTACCCCAGCCACATTCATGCAGTAGATAGCATGTGGAGACCCCACAGCAACTGCCCATAGTC
This sequence comes from Ambystoma mexicanum, assembly GCF_040938575.1. Lineage (NCBI taxonomy): Eukaryota > Metazoa > Chordata > Amphibia > Caudata > Ambystomatidae > Ambystoma > Ambystoma mexicanum. Next base: position 16,259,388 of record NC_090935.1, read on the forward strand.
CAGGGGGAGAGTAAGATAAAATGCCCGACAGGCACTCTATAAAGTAAAGTAAAATGCACCAGGCAATCCGCCTTGCACAAGACCAGTCTGACCTACCCCTGCCTCCTTCATGCACTAGATAGCATGTGGAGACCCCACGGCAACTGCCCATAGTCCTGGGTGAGAGTAAGATAAAATGCCCCAGCAGGCTCTCTAAACAGTAAAGTAAAATGCACCAGGCAAACCACCTTGCCCAAGACCAGTCTGACCTACCGCTGCCTCATTCATGCACTAGATAGCATGTGGAGACCCCACGGCAACTGCCCATAGTCCAGGGGAGAGTAAGATAAAATGCCCTGTCAGGCTCTCTATACAGTAAAGTAAAATGCACCAGGCAAACCAGTTTGCCCAAGACCAGTCTGACCTACCCCTGCCTCCTTCATGCACTAGATAGCATGTGGAGGCCCCGCTGCAACTGCCCATATTCCAGGGGGGAGAGTAAGATAAAATGCCCCGACAGTCTCCTTATACAGTAAAGTAAAATGCACCAGGCAAACCACTTTGCCCAAGACCAGTCTGACCTACCCCTGCCTCCTTCATGCACTAGATAGCATGTGGAGACCCCACGGCAACTGCCCATATTGCAGGGGGAGAGTAAGATAAAATGCCCCAGCAGGCTCTCTAAACAGTAAAGTAAAATGCACCAGGCAAACCACCTTGCCCAAGGCCAGTCTGACCTACCCCTGCCTCATTCATGCACTAGATAGCATGTGGAGACCCCACGCCAACTGCCCATAGTCCAGGGGAGAGTAAGATAAAATGCCCCGTCAGGCTCTCTATACAGTAAAGTAAAATGCACCAGGCAAACCACCTTGCATAAGACCAGGCTGACCTACCTCTGCCTCATTCATGCACTAGATAGCATGTGGTGACCCCACGGCAACTGCACATAGTCCAGGGGAGAGTAAGATAAAATGCCCTGTCAGGCTCTCTATACAGTAAAGTAAAATGCACCAGGCAAACCACCTTGCCCAAGACCAGTCTGACCTACCGCTGCCTCATTCATGCACTAGATAGCATGTGGAGACCCCACGACAACTGCCCATAGTCCAGGGGGAGAGTAAGATAAAATGCCCCAGCAGGCTCTCTAAACAGTAAAGTAAAATGCACCAGGCAAACCACCTTGCCCAAGACCAGTCTTCTGACCTACTCCAGCCTCATTCATGCACTAGATAGCATGTGGAGACTCCACGGCAACTGCCCATATTCCAGGGGGAGAGTAAGATAAAATGCCCCGGCAGGCTCCTTATACAGTTAAGTAAAATGCACCAGGCAAACCACCTTGCCCAAGGCCAGTCTGACCTACCCCTGCCTCCATCATGCACTAGATAGCATGTGGAGACCCAACGGCAACTGCTCATAGTCCAGGGGGAGAGTAAGATAAAATGACTCGTCATGCTCTCTATACAGTAAAGTAAAATGCACCAGGCAAACCACTTTGCCCAAGACCAGTCTGACCTACCCCTGCCTCCTTCATGCACTAGAAAGCATGTGGAGACCCCACGGCAACTGCCCATAGTCCAGGGGAGAGTAAGATAAAATGCCCCGTCAGGCTCTCTATACAGTAAAGTAAAATGCACCAGGCAAACCACCTTGCCCAAGACCAGTCTGACCTACCCCTGCCTCCTTCATGCACGAGATAGCATGTGGAGACCCCACGGCAACTGTCCATATTCCAGGGGGAGAGTAAGATAAAATGCCCCGCCACGCTCCTTATACAGTAAAGTAAAATGCAGAAGGCAAACCAACTTGCCCAAGACCAGTCTTCTGACCTACTCAAGCCTCATTTATGCACTAGATAGCATGTGGAGACTCCACGGCAACTGCCCATATTCCAGTGGGAGAGTAAGATAAAATGCCCCGGCAGGCTCCTTATACAGTTAAGTAAAATGCACCAGGCAAACCACCTTGCCCAAGGCCAGTCTGACCTACCCCTGCCTCCATCATGCACTAGATAGCATGTGGAGACCCCACGGCAACTGCCCATATTCCAGCGGGAGAGTAATATAAAATGCCCAGGCAGGTTCTCTATACAGTAAAGTAAAATGCACCAGGCAAACCACCTTGCATAAGACCAGTCTGACCTACCCCTGCCTCATTCATGCACTAGATAGCATGTGGAGGCCCCACAACAACAGCCCATATTCCAGGGGGAGAGTAAGATAAAATGGCCCAGCAGGCTCCTTATACAGTAAAGTAAAATGCACCAGGCAACCCACCTTGCCCAAGACCAGTCTGAACTACCCCTGTCTCATTGATGCACTAGATAGCATATGGAGACCCCACGGCAACTGCCCATATTCCAGGGGGAGAGTAAGATAAAATACCCCGACTGGCTCTCTATACAGTAACGTAAAATGCACCAGGCAAACCACCTTGCCCAAAACCAATCCGACCTACCCCTGCCTCCTTCATGCACTAGATAGCATGTGGAGACCACATGGCAACTGCCCATATTGCAAGGGGAGAGTAAGATAAAATGCCCTGGCTGGCTCTCTATACAGTAAAGTAAAATGCACCAGGCAAACCAACCTGTCCAAGACCAGTGTTCTGACCTACCCCAGCCACATTCATGCAGTAGATAGCATGTGGAGACCCCACAGCAACTGCCCATAGTTCAGGGGGAGAGTAAGATAAAATGCCCGACAGGCACTCTATAAAGTAAAGTAAAATGCACCAGGCAATGCGCCTTGCACAAGACCAGTCTGACCTACCCCTGCCTCCTTCATGCACTAGATAGCATGTGGAGACCCCACGGCAACTGCCCATAGTCCAGGGGAGAGTAAGATAAAATGCCCTGTCAGGCTCTCTATACAGTAAAGTAAAATGCACCAGGCAAACCACTTTGCCCAAGACCAGTCTGACCTACCCCTTTCTCCTTCATGCACTAGATAGCATGTGGAGGCCCCACTGCAACTGCCCATATTCCAGGGGGGAGAGTAAGATAAAATGCCCCGACAGTCTCCTTATACAGTAAAGTAAAATGCACCAGGCAAACGACTTTGCCCAAGACCAGTCTGACCTACCCCTGCCTCCTTCATGCACTAGATAGCATGTGGAGACCCCACGGCAACTGCCCATATTGCAGGGGGAGAGTAAGATAAAATGCCCCAGCAGGCTCTCTAAACAGTAAAGTAAAATGCACCAGGCAAACCACCTTGCCCAAGGCCAGTCTGACCTACCCCTGCCTCATTCATGCACTAGATAGCATGTGGAGACCCCACGCCAACTGCCCATAGTCCAGGGGAGAGTAAGATAAAATGCCCCGTCAGGCTCTCTATACAGTAAAGTAAAATGCACCAGGCAAACCACCTTGCATAAGACCAGGCTGACCTACCCCTGCCTCATTCATGCACTAGATAGCATGTGGTGACCCCACGGCAACTGCACATAGTCCAGGGGAGAGTAAGATAAAATGCCCTGTCAGGCTCTCTATACAGTAAAGTAAAATGCACCAGGCAAACCACCTTGCCCAAGACCAGTCTGACCTACCACTGCCTCATTCATGCACTAGATAGCATGTGGAGACCCCACGGCAACTGCACATAGTCCAGGGGGAGAGTAAGATAAAATGCCCCAGCAGGCTCTCTAAACAGTAAAGTAAAATACACCAGGCAAACCACCTTGCCCAAGACCAGTCTGACCTACCGCTGCCTCATTCATGCACTAGATAGCATGTGGAGACCCCACGGCAACTGCCCATAGTCCAGGGGAGAGTAAGATAAAATGCCCTGTCAGGCTCTCTATACAGTAAAGTAAAATGCACCAGGCAAACCACCTTGCCCAAGACCAGTCTGACCTACCCCTGCCTCCTTCATGCACTAGATAGCATGTGGTGACCCCACGGCAACTGCACATAGTCCAGGGGAGAGTAAGATAAAATGCCCTGTCAGGCTCTCTATACAGTAAAGTAAAATGCACCAGGCAAACCACTTTGCCCAAGACCAGTCTGACCTACCCCTGCCTCCGTCATGCACTAGATAGCATGTGGTGACCCCACGGCAACTGCACATAGTCCAGGGGAGAGTAAGATAAAATGCCCTGTCAGGCTCTCTATACAGTAAAGTAAAATGCACCAGGCAAACCACCTTGCCCGAGACCAGTCTGACCTACCGCTGCCTCATTCATGCACTAGATAGCATGTGGAAACCCCACGGCAACTGCACATAGTCCAGGGGGAGAGTAAGATAAAATGCCCCAGCAGGCTCTCTAAACAGTAAAGTAAAATGCACCAGGCAAACCACCTTGCCCAAGACCAGTCTGACCTACCGCTGCCTCATTCATGCACTAGATAGCATGTGGAGACCCCACGGCAACTGCCCATAGTCCAGGGGAGAGTAAGATAAAATGCCCTGTCAGGCTCTCTATACAGTAAAGTAAAATGCACCATGCAAACCACCTTGCCCAAGACCAGTCTGACCTACCCCTGCCTCCTTCATGCACTAGATAGCATGTGGAGGCCCCACTGCAACTGCCCATATTCCAGGGGGGAGAGTAAGATAAAATGCCCCGACAGTCTCCTTATACAGTAAAGTAAAATGCACCAGGCAAACCACTTTGCCCAAGACCAGTCTGACCTACCCCTGCCTCCTTCATGCACTAGATAGCATGTGGAGACCCCACGGCAACTGCCCATATTGCAGGGGGAGAGTAAGATAAAATGCCCCAGCAGGCTCTCTAAACAGTAATGTGAAATGCACCAGGCAAACCACCTTGCCCAACACCAGTCTGACCTACCCCTGCCTCATTCATGCACTAGATAGCATGTGGAGACCCCACGCCAACTGCCCATAGTCCAGGGGAGAGTAAGATAAAATGCCCCGTCAGGCTCTCTATACAGTAAAGTAAAATGCACCAGGAAAACCACCTTGCATAAGACCAGGCTGACCTACCCCTGCCTCATTCATGCACTAGATAGCATGTGGTGACCCCACGGCAACTGCACATATTCCAGGGGAAGAGTAAGATAAAATGCCATGCCAGGCTCCTTATACAGTAAAGTAAAATGCACCAGGCAAACCACCTTGCCCAAGACCAGTCTGACCTACCCCTGCCTCATTCATGCACTAGATAGCATGTGGAGACCCCATGACAACTGCCCATAGTCCAGGGGGAGAGTAAGATAAAATGCGCAGGCAAGCTCCCTATACAGTAAAGTAAAATGCACCAGGCAAACCACTTTGCCCAAGACCAGTCTGACCTACCCCTGCCTCCTTCATGCACTAGATAGCATTGGGAGACCCCACAGCAACTGCCCATATTCCAAGGGGAGAGTAAGATAAAATGACCCGGCAGGCTCTCTATACAGTAAAGTAAAATGCACCAGTCAAACCACCTTGCCCAAGACCAGTCTGATCTACCCCTGCCTCCTTCATGCACTAGATAGCATGTGGAGACCCCACGGCAACTGCCCATTTTCCAGGGGGAGAGTAAGATAAAATGCCCCGCAAGGCTCCTTATACAGTAAAGTTAAATGCACCAGGCAAACCACCTTGTCCAAGACCAGTCTGACCTCCCACTGCCTCATTCATGCACTAGATAGCATGTGGAGACCCCACGGCAACTGCCCATATTCCAGGGGGAGAGTAAGATAAAATGCCCCGCCACACTCCTTATACAGTAAAGTAAAATCCACCAGGCAAACCACCTTGCCCAAGACCAGTCTTCTGACCTACCCCAGCCTCATTCATGCACTAGATAGCATGTGGAGACCCCACAGCAACTGCCCATATTCCATGGGAGAGTAAGATAAAATGCCCCGGCAGGCTCCTTATACAGTTAAGTAAAATGCACCAGGCAAACCACCTTGCCCAAGACCAGTCTGACCTTCCCCTGCCTCCATCATGCACTAGATAGCATGTGGAGACCCCACGGCAACTGCCCATAGTCCAGGGGGAGAGTAAGATAAAATGCCCCGGCAGGCTCTCTATGCAGTAAAGTAAAAAGCACCAGGCATACCACCTTGCCCAAGACCAGTCTGACCAACCACTGCCTCATTCATGCACTAGATAGCATGTGGAGACCCCATGGCAACTGCCCATAGTCCAGGGGGAGAGTAAGATAAAATGCCCCGGCAGGCTCTCTATACAGTAAAGTAAAATGCACCAGGCAAACCACCTTGCCCAAGACCAGTCTGACCTACCACTGCCTCATTGATGCACTAGATAGCATGTGGAGACCCCACAGCAACTGCCCATATTCCAGTGGGAGAGTAAGAAAAAATGCCCCGGCAGGCTCTCTATACAGTAAAGTAAAATACACCAGGCAAACCACCTTGGCCAACACCAGTCTGACCTACCCCTGCCTCCTTCATGCACTAGATAGCATGTGGAGACCCAACGTCAACTGCCCATATTCTAGGGGGAGAGTAAGATAAAATGCCCCGGCAGGCTCTCTATACAGTAAAGTAAAATGCACCAGGCAACCCACCTTGCCCAAGACCAGTCTGACCTCCCACTGCCTCATTCATGCACTAGATAGTATGTGGAGACCCCACGGCAACTGCCCATAGTCCAGGGGGAGAGTAAGATAAAATGCCCTGGCAGGCTCTCTATACAGTAAAGTAAAATGCACCAGGCAAACCACCTTGCCCAAGACCAGTCTGATCTACCCCTGCCTCCTTCATGCACTAGATAGCATGTGGAGACCCCACGCCAACTGCCCATAGTCCAGGGGAGAGTAAGATAAAATGCCCCGTCAGGCTCTCTATACAGTAAAGTAAAATGCACCAGGCAAACCACCTTGCATAAGACCAGGCTGACCTACCCCTGCCTCATTCATGCACTAGATAGCATGTGGTGACCCCACGGCAACTGCACATAGTCCAGGGGAGAGTAAGATAAAATGCCCTGTCAGGCTCTCTATACAGTAAAGTAAAATGCACCAGGCAAACCACCTTGCCCAAGACCAGTCTGACCTACCGCTGCCTCATTCATGCACTAGATAGCATGTGGAGACCCCACGGCAACTGCACATAGTCCAGGGGGAGAGTAAGATAAAATGCCCCAGCAGGCTCTCTAAACAGTAAAGTAAAATGCACCAGGCAAACCACCTTGCATAAGACCAGGCTGACCTACCCCTGCCTCATTCATGCACTAGATAGCATGTGGTGACCCCACGGCAACTGCACATAGTCCAGGGGAGAGTAAGATAAAATGCCCTGTCAGGCTCTCTATACAGTAAAGTAAAATGCACCAGGCAAACCACCTTGCCCAAGTCCAGTCTGACCTACCCCTTCCTCATTCATGCACTAGATAGCATGTGGAGACCCCACGCCAACTGCCCATAGTCCAGGGGAGAGTAAGATAAAATGCCCTGTCAGGCTCTCTATACAGTAAAGTAAAATGCACCAGGCAAACCACCTTGCCCAAGACCAGTCTGACCTACCCCTGCCTCCTTCATGCACTAGATAGCATGTGGTGACCCCACGGCAACTGCACATAGTCCAGGGGAGAGTAAGATAAAATGCCCTGTCAGGCTCTCTATACAGTAAAGTAAAATGCACCAGGCAAACCACTTTGCCCAAGACCAGTCTGACCTACCCCTGCCTCCTTCATGCACTAGATAGCATGTGTTGACCCCACGGCAACTGCACATAGTCCAGGGGAGAGTAAGATAAAATGCCCTGTCAGGCACTCTATACAGTAAAGTAAAATGCACCAGGCAAACCACCTTGCCCAAGAGCAGTCTGACCTACCCCAGCCTCATTCATGCACTAGATAGCATGTGGAGACCCCACGGAAACTGGCCATAGTCCAGGGGGAGAGTAAGATAAAATGCCCCAGCAGGCTCTCTAAACAGTAAAGTAAAATGCACCAGGCAAACCACCTTGCCCAAGACCAGTCTGACCTACCGCTGCCTCATTCATGCACTAGATAGCATGTGGAGACCCCACGGCAACTGCCCATAGTCCAGGGGAGAGTAAGATAAAATGCCCTGTCAGGCTCTCTATACAGTAAAGTAAAATGCACCAGGCAAACCACTTTGCCCAAGACCAGTCTGACCTACCCCTGCCTACTTCATGCACTAGATAGCATGTGGAGGCCCCACTGCAACTGCCCATATTCCAGGGGGGAGAGTAAGATAAAATGCCCCGACAGTCTCCTTATACAGTAAAGTAAAATGCACCAGGCAAACCACTTTGCCCAAGACCAGTCTGACCTACCCCTGCCTCCTTCATGCACTAGATAGCATGTGGAGACCCCACGGCAACTGCCCATATTGCAGGGGGAGAGTAAGATAAAATGCCCCAGCAGGCTCTCTAAACAGTAAAGTAAAATGCACCAGGCAAACCACCTTGCCCAACACCAGTCTGACCTACCCCTGCCTCATTCATGCACTAGATAGCATGTGGAGACCCCACGCCAACTGCCCATAGTCCAGGGGAGAGTAAGATAAAATGCCCCGTCAGGCTCTCTATACAGTAAAGTAAAATGCACCAGGCAAACCACCTTGCATAAGACCAGGCTGACCTACCCCTGCCTCATTCATGCACTAGATAGCATGTGGTGACCCCACGGCAACTGCACATATTCCAGGGGAAGAGTAAGATAAAATGCCATGCCAGGCTCCTTATACAGTAAAGTAAAATGCACCAGGCAAACCACCTTGCCCAAGACCAGTCTGACCTCCCCCTGCCTCATTCATGCACTAGATAGCATGTGGAGACCCCATGACAACTGCCCATAGTCCAGGGGGAGAGTAAGATAAAATGCGCAGGCAAGCTCCCTATACAGTAAAGTAAAATGCACCAGGCAAACCACTTTGCCCAAGACCAGTCTGACCTACCCCTGCCTCCTTCATGCACTAGATAGCATTGGGAGACCCCACAGCAACTGCCCATATTCCAAGGGGAGAGTAAGATAAAATGCCCCGGCAGGCTCTCTATACAGTAAAGTAAAATGCACCAGGCAAACCACCTTGCCCAAGACCAGTCTGACCTACCACTGCCTCATTGATGCACTAGATAGCATGTGGAGACCCCACAGCAACTGCCCATATTCCAGTGGGAGAGTAAGAAAAAATGCCCCGGCAGGCTCTCTATACAGTAAAGTAAAATACACCAGGCAAACCACCTTGGCCAACACCAGTCTGACCTACCCCTGCCTCCTTCATGCACTAGATAGCATGTGGAGACCCAACGTCAACTGCCCATATTCTAGGGGGAGAGTAAGATAAAATGCCCCGGCAGGCTCTCTATACAGTAAAGTAAAATGCACCAGGCAACCCACCTTGCCCAAGACCAGTCTGACCTCCCACTGCCTCATTCATGCACTAGATAGTATGTGGAGACCCCACGGCAACTGCCCATAGTCCAGGGGGAGAGTAAGATAAAATGCCCTGGCAGGCTCTCTATACAGTAAAGTAAAATGCACCAGGCAAACCACCTTGCCCAAGACCAGTCTGATCTACCCCTGCCTCCTTCATGCACTAGATAGCATGTGGAGACCCCACGCCAACTGCCCATAGTCCAGGGGAGAGTAAGATAAAATGCCCCGTCAGGCTCTCTATACAGTAAAGTAAAATGCACCAGGCAAACCACCTTGCATAAGACCAGGCTGACCTACCCCTGCCTCATTCATGCACTAGATAGCATGTGGTGACCCCACGGCAACTGCACATAGTCCAGGGGAGAGTAAGATAAAATGCCCTGTCAGGCTCTCTATACAGTAAAGTAAAATGCACCAGGCAAACCACCTTGCCCAAGACCAGTCTGACCTACCGCTGCCTCATTCATGCACTAGATAGCATGTGGAGACCCCACGGCAACTGCACATAGTCCAGGGGGAGAGTAAGATAAAATGCCCCAGCAGGCTCTCTAAACAGTAAAGTAAAATGCACCAGGCAAACCACCTTGCCCAAGTCCAGTCTGACCTACCCCTGCCTCATTCATGCACTAGATAGCATGTGGAGACCCCACGCCAACTGCCCATAGTCCAGGGGAGAGTAAGATAAAATGCCCTGTCAGGCTCTCTATACAGTAAAGTAAAATGCACCAGGAAAACCACCTTGCCCAAGACCAGTCTGACCTACCCCTGCCTCCTTCATGCACTAGATAGCATGTGGTGACCCCACGGCAACTGCACATAGTCCAGGGGAGAGTAAGATAAAATGCCCTGTCAGGCTCTCTATACAGTAAAGTAAAATGCACCAGGCAAACCACTTTGCCCAAGACCAGTCTGACCTACCCCTGCCTCCTTCATGCACTAGATAGCATGTGGTGACCCCACGGCAACTGCACATAGTCCAGGGGAGAGTAAGATAAAATGCCCTGTCAGGCACTCTATACAGTAAAGTAAAATGCACCAGGCAAACCACCTTGCCCAAGAGCAGTCTGACCTACCCCAGCCTCATTCATGCACTAGATAGCATGTGGAGACCCCACGGAAACTGGCCATAGTCCAGGGGGAGAGTAAGATAAAATGCCCCAGCAGGCTCTCTAAACAGTAAAGTAAAATGCACCAGGCAAACCACCTTGCCCAAGACCAGTCTGACCTACCGCTGCCTCATTCATGCACTAGATAGCATGTGGAGACCCCACAGCAACTGCCCATAGTCCAGGGGAGAGTAAGATAAAATGCCCTGTCAGGCTCTCTATACAGTAAAGTAAAATGCACCAGGCAAACCACTTTGCCCAAGACCAGTCTGACCTACCCCTGCCTACTTCATGCACTAGATAGCATGTGGAGGCCCCACTGCAACTGCCCATATTCCAGGGGGGAGAGTAAGATAAAATGCCCCGACAGTCTCCTTATACAGTAAAGTAAAATGCACCAGGCAAACCACTTTGCCCAAGACCAGTCTGACCTACCCCTGCCTCCTTCATGCACTAGATAGCATGTGGAGACCCCACGGCAACTGCCCATATTGCAGGGGGAGAGTAAGATAAAATGCCCCAGCAGGCTCTCTAAACAGTAAAGTAAAATGCACCAGGCAAACCACCTTGCCCAACACCAGTCTGACCTACCCCTGCCTCATTCATGCACTAGATAGCAGGTGGAGACCCCACGCCAACTGCCCATAGTCCAGGGGAGAGTAAGATAAAATGCCCCGTCAGGCTCTCTATACAGTAAAGTAAAATGCACCAGGCAAACCACCTTGCATAAGACCAGGCTGACCTACCCCTGCCTCATTCATGCACTAGATAGCATGTGGTGACCCCACGGCAACTGCACATATTCCAGGGGAAGAGTAAGATAAAATGCCATGCCAGGCTCCTTATACAGTAAAGTAAAATGCACCAGGCAAACCACCTTGCCCAAGACCAGTCTGACCTCCCCCTGCCTCATTCATGCACTAGATAGCATGTGGAGACCCCACGGCAACTGCCCATATTCCAGGGGGAGAGTAAGATAAAATGCCCCGCCACACTCCTTATACAGTAAAGTAAAATCCACCAGGCAAACCACCTTGCCCAAGACCAGTCTTCTGACCTACCCCAGCCTCATTCATGCACTAGATAGCATGTGGAGACCCCACAGCAACTGCCCATATTCCATGGGAGAGTAAGATAAAATGCCCCGGCAGGCTCCTTATACAGTTAAGTAAAATGCACCAGGCAAACCCCCTTGCCCAAGACCAGTCTGACCTTCCCCTGCCTCCATCATGCACTAGATAGCATGTGGAGACCCCACGGCAACTGCCCATAGTCCAGGGGGAGAGTAAGATAAAATGCCCCGGCAGGCTCTCTATGCAGTAAAGTAAAAAGCACCAGGCATACCACCTTGCCCAAGACCAGACTGACCAACCACTGCCTCATTCATGCACTAGATAGCATGTGGAGACCCCATGGCAACTGCCCATAGTCCAGGGGGAGAGTAAGATAAAATGCCCCGGCAGGCTCTCTATACAGTAAAGTAAAATGCACCAGGCAAACCACCTTGCCCAAGACCAGTCTGACCTACCACTGCCTCATTGATGCACTAGATAGCATGTGGAGACCCCACAGCAACTGCCCATATTCCAGGGGGAGAGTAAGAAAAAATGCCCCGGCAGGCTCTCTATACAGTAAAGTAAAATTCACCAGGCAAACCACCTTGGCCAACACCAGTCTGACCTACCCCTGCCTCCTTCATGCACTAGATAGCATGTGGAGACCCAACGTCAACTGCCCATATTCCAGGGGGAGAGTAAGATAAAATGCCCCGGCAGGCTCTCTATACAGTAAAGTAAAATGCACCAGGCAACCCACCTTGCCCAAGACCAGTCTGACCTCCCACTGCCTCATTCATGCACTAGATAGTATGTGGAGACCCCACGGCAACTGCCCATAGTCCAGGGGGAGAGTAAGATAAAATGCCCTGGCAGGCTCTCTATACAGTAAAGTAAAATGCACCAGGCAAACCACCTTGCCCAAGACCAGTCTGATCTACCCCTGCCTCCTTCATGCACTAGATAGCATGTGGAGACCCCACGGCAACTGCCCATTTTCCAGGGGGAGAGTAAGATAAAATGCCCCGCAAGGCTCCTTATACAGTAAAGTTAAATGCACCAGGCAAACCACCTTGTCCAAGACCAGTCTGACCTCCCACTGCCTCATTCATACACTAGATAGCATGTGGAGACCCCACGGCAACTGCCCATATTCCAGGGGGAGAGTAAGATAAAATGCCCCGCCACACTCCTTATACAGTAAAGTAAAATCCACCAGGCAAACCACCTTGCCCAAGACCAGTCTTCTGACCTACCCCAGCCTCATTCATGCACTAGATAGCATGTGGAGACCCCACAGCAACTGCCCATATTCCATGGGAGAGTAAGATAAAATGCCCCGGCAGGCTCCTTATACAGTTAAGTAAAATGCACCAGGCAAACTACCTTGCCCAAGACCAGTCTGACCTTCCCCTGCCTCCATCATGCACTAGATAGCATGTGGAGACCCCACGGCAACTGCCCATAGTCCAGGGGGAGAGTAAGATAAAATGCCCCGGCAGGCTCTCTATGCAGTAAAGTAAAAAGCACCAGGCATACCACCTTGCCCAAGACCAGTCTGACCAACCACTGCCTCATTCATGCACTAGATAGCATGTGGAGACCCCATGGCAACTGCCCATAGTCCAGGGGGAGAGTAAGATAAAATGCCCCGGCAGGCTCTCTATACAGTAAAGTAAAATGCACCAGGCAAACCACCTTGCCCAAGACCAGTCTGACCTACCACTGCCTCATTGATGCACTAGATAGCATGTGGAGACCCCACAGCAACTGCCCATATTCCAGGGGGAGAGTAAGAAAAAATGCCCCGGCAGGCTCTCTATACAGTAAAGTAAAATACACCAGGCAAACCACCTTGGCCAACACCAGTCTGACCTACCCCTGCCTCCTTCATGCACTAGATAGCATGTGGAGACCCAACGTCAACTGCCCATATTCCAGGGGGAGAGTAAGATAAAATGCCCAGGCAGGCTCTCTATAAAGTAAAGTAAAATGCACCCAGCAAACCAACTTGCCCAAGACCAGTCTGACCTCCCACTGCCTCATTCATGCACTAGATAGCATGTGGAGGCCCCACTGCAACTGCCCATAGTCCAGGGGGAGAGTAAGATAAAATGCCCCCGCAGGCTCCTTATACAGTAAAGTAAAATACACCAGGCAAACCACCTTGGCCAACACGAGTCTGACCTACCCCTGCCTCCTTCATGCACTAGATAGCATGTGGAGACCCCACGGCAACTGCCCATAGTCCAGGGGGAGAGTAAATAAAATGCCCCAGCAGGCTCTCTAAACAGTAAAGTAAAATGCACCAGGCAAACCACCTTGCCCAAGACCAGTCTGACCTACCCCTGCCTCCTTCATGCACTAGATAGCATTGGGAGACCCCATAGCAACTGCCCATATTCCAAGGGGAGAGTAAGATAAAATGCCCCGGCAGGCTCTCTATACAGTAAAGTAAAATGCACCAGGCAAACCACCTTTCCCAAGACCAGTCTGATCTACCCCTGCCTCCTTCAGGCACTAGATAGCATGTGGAGACCCCAAGGCAACTGCCCATTTTCCAGGGGGAGAGTAAGATAAAATGCCCCGCAAGGCTCCTTATACAGTAAAGTTAAATGCACCTGGCAAACCACCTTGACCAAGACCAGTCTGACCTCCCACTGCCTCATTCATGCACTAGATAGCATGTGGAGACCCCACGGCAACTGCCCATATTCCAGGGGGAGAGTAAGATAAAATGCCCCGCCACACTCCTTATACAGTAAAGTAAAATTCACCAGGCAAACCACCTTGCCCAAGACCAGTCTTCTGACCTACCCCAGCCTCATTCATGCACTAGATAACATGTGGAGACCACACAGCAACTGCCCATATTCCATGTGAGAGTAAGATAAAATGCCCCGGCAGGCTCCTTATACAGTTAAGTAAAATGCACCAGGCAAACCACCTTGCCCAAGACCAGTCTGACCTTCCCCTGCCTCCATCATGCACTAGATAGCATGTGGAGACCCCACGGCAACTGCCCATAGTCCAGGGGGAGAGTAAGATAAAATGCCCCGGCAGGCTCTCTATGCAGTAAAGTAAAAAGCACCAGGCATACCACTTTGCCCAAAACCAGTCTGACCAACCACTGCCCCATTCATGCACTAGATAGCATGTGGAGACCCCATGGCAACTGCCAATAGTCCAGGGGGAGAGTAAGATAAAATGCCCCGGCAGGCTCTCTATACAGTAAAGTAAAATGCACCAGGCAAACCACCTTGCCCAAGACCAGTCTGACCTACCACTGCCTCATTCATGCACTAGATAGCATGTGGAGACCCCACGGCAACTGCCCACATTCCAGGGGGAGAGTAAGAAAAAATGCCCCGGCAGGCTCTCAATACAGCAAAGTAAAATACACCAGGCAAACCATCTTGGCCAACACCAGTCTGACCTACCCCTGCCTCCTTCATGCACTAGATAGCATGTGGAGACCCAACGTCAACTGCCCATATTCCAGGGGGAGAGTAAGATAAAATCCCCAGGCAGGCTCTCTATACAGTAAAGTAAAATGCACCAGGCAAACCACCTTGCCCAAGACCAGTCTGACCTCCCACTGCCTCATTCATGCACTAGATAGTATGTGGATACCCCACGGCAACTGCCCATAGTCCGGTGGAGAGTAAGATAAAATGCCCTGGCAGGCTCTCTATACAGTAAAGTAAAATGCACCAGTCAAACCACCTTGCCCAAGACCAGTCTGACCTCCCACTGCCTCAGTCATGCACTAGATAGCATGTGGAGACCCAACGTCAACTGCCCATATTCCAGGGGGAGAGTAAGATAAAATGCCCAGGCAGGCTCTCTATACAGTAAAGTAAAATGCACCAGGCAAAACAACTTGCCCAACACCAGTCTGACCTACCCCTGCCTCATTCATGCACTAGATAGCATGTGGAGACCCCACGCCAACTGCCCATAGTCCAGGGGAGAGTAAGATAAAATGCCCCGTCAGGCTCTCTATACAGTAAAGTAAAATACACCAGGCAAACCAGTTTGCCCAAGACCAGTCTGACCTACCCCTGCCTCCTTCATGCACTAGATAGCATGTGGAGACTCCACGGCAACTGCCCATAGTCCAGGGGGAGAGTAAGATAAAATGCCCCAGCAGGCTCTCTAAACAGTAAAGTAAAATGCACCAGGCAAACCACCTTGCCGAAGACAAGTCTCACCTACCCCTGCCTCATTCATGCACTAGACAGCATGTGGAGACCCCACGCCAACTGCCCACAGTCCAGGGGAGAGTAAGATAAAATGCCCCGTCAGGCTCTCTATACAGTAAAGTAAAATGCACCAGGCAAACCACTTTGCCCAAGACCAGTCTGACCTACCCCTGCCTCCTTCATGCACTAGATAGCATGTGGAGACCCCACGGCAACTGACCATAGTCCAGGGGGAGAGTAAGATAAAATGCCCCAGCAGGCTCTCTAAACAGTAAAGTAAAATGCACCAGGCAAACCACCTTGCCCAAGACCAGTCTGACCTACCCCTGCCTCATTCATGCACTAGATAGCATGTGGAGACCCCACGCCAACTGCCCATAGTCCAGGGGAGAGTAAGATAAAATGCCCCGTCAGGCTCTCTATACAGTAAAGTAAAATGCACCAGGCAAACCACTTTGCCCAAGACCAGTCTGACCTACCCCTGCCTCCTTCATGCACTAGATTGCATGTGGAGGCCCTACTGCAACTGCCTATAGTCCAGGGGGAGAGTAAGATAAAATGCCCCGACAGTCTCCTTATACAGTAAAGTAAAATGCACCAGGCAAACCACCTTGCCCAAGACCAGTCTGACCTACCCCTGCCTCATTCATGCACTAGATAGCATGTGGAGACCCCACGCCAACTGCCCATAGTCCAGGGGAGATTAAGATAAAATGCGCCGTCAGGCTCTCTATACAGTAAAATAAAATGCACCAGGCAAACCACCTTGCCCAAGACCAGTCTGACCTACCCCTGCCTCATTCATGCACTAGATAGCATGTGGAGACCCCACGCCAACTGCCCATAGTCCAGGGGAGAGTAAGATAAAATGCCCTGTCAGGCTCTCTATACAGTAAAGTAAAATGCACCAGGCAAACTACTTTGCCCAAGACCAGTCTGATCTACCCCTGCCTCCTTCATGCACTAGATAGCATGTGGAGGCCCCAATGCAACTGCCCATAGTCCAGGGGGAGAGTAAGATAAAATGCCCCGACAGTCTCCTTATACAGTAAAGTAAAATGCACCAGGCAAACCACCTTGCCCAAGACCAGTCTGTCCTACCCCTGCCTCATTCATGCACTAGATAGCATGTGGAGACCCCACGCCAACTGCCCATAGTCCAGTGGAGAGTAAGATAAAATGCCCCGTCAGGCTCTCTATACAGTAAAGTAAAATGCACCAGACAAACCACCTTGCATAAGACCAGGCTGACCTACCCCTGCCTCATTCATGCACTAGATAGCATGTGGAGGCCCGACAGCAACAGCCCATATTCCAGGGGGAGAGTAAGATAAAATGGCATGCCAGGCTCCTTATACAGTAAAGTAAAATGCACCAGGCAAACCACCTTGCCCAAGACCAATCTGACCTACCCCTGCCTCATTCATGCACTAGATAGCATGTGGAGACCCCACGGCAACTGGCCATAGTCCAGGGGGAGAGTAAGATAAAATGCACAGGCAAGCTTCCTATACAGTAAAGTAAAATGCACCAGGCAAACCACCTTGCCCAAGACCAGTCTGACCTACCCCTGCCTCCTTCATGCACTAGATAGCATTGGGAGACCCCACAGCAACTGCCCATATTCCAAGGGGAGAGTAAGATAAAATGCCCGGCAGGCTCTCTATACAGTAAAGTAAAATGCACCAGGCAAACCACCTTGCCCAAGACCAGTCTGACCTACCCCTGCCTCATTCATGCACTAGATAGCATGTGGAGACCCCACGGCAACTGGCCATAGTCCAGGGGAAGAGTAAGATAAAATGCACAGGCAAGCTCCCTATACAGTAACGTAAAATGCACCAGGCAAACCACCTTGCCCAAGACCAGTCTGATCTACCCCTGCCTCCTTCATGCACTAGATAGCATGTGGAGACCCCACGGCAACTGCCCATATTCCAGGGGGAGAGTAAGATAATATGCCCGCAAGGCTCCTTATACAGTAAAGTTAAATGCACCTTGCAAACCACCTTGCCCAAGACCAGTCTGACCTCCCACTGCCTCATTCATGCACTAGATAGCATGTGGAGACCCCACGGCAACTGCCCATATTCCAGGGGGAGAGTAAGATAAAATGCCCCGCCACGCTCCTTATACAGTAAAGTAAAATGCACCAGGTAACCACCTTGCCCAAGACCAGTCTGACCTACCCCTGCCTCATTCATGCACTAGATAGGATGTGGAGACCCCACGGCAACTGCCCATAGTCCAGGGGGAGAGTAAGATAAAATGCACAGGCAGGCTCCCTATACAGTAAAGTAAAGGGCACCAGGCAAACCACCTTGCCCAAGACCAGTCTGACCTACCCCTGCCTCCTTCATGCACTAGATAGCATGTGGAGACCCCACAGCAACTGCCCATATTCCAAGGGGAGAGTAAGATAAAATGCCCCGGCAGGCTCTCTATACAGTAAAGTAAAATGCACCAGGCAAACCACCTTGCCCAAGACCAGTCTGACCTACCCCTGCCTCCTTCATGCACTAGATAGCATGTGGAGACCCCACGGCAACTGCCCATATTCCAGGGGGAGAGTAAGATAAAATGCCCCGCCACGCTCCTTATACAGTAAAGTAAAATGCAGAAGGCAAACCACCTTGCCCAAGACCAGTCTTCTGACCTACTCCAGCCTCATTCATGCACTAGATAGCATGTGGAGACCCCACGGAAACTGCCCATATTCCAGGGGGAGAGTAAGATAAAATGCCCCGGCAGGCTCCTTATACAGTTAAGTAAAATGCACCAGGCAAACCACCTTGCCAAAGGCCAGTCTGACCTACCCCTGCCTCCATCATGCACTAGATAACATGTGGAGACCCCACGCCAACTGCCCATAGTCCAGGGGGAGAGTAAGATAAAATGACTCGGCATGCTCTCTATACAGTAAAGTAAAATGCACCAGGGAAACCATCTTGCCCAAGACTAGCCTGACCTACCCCTGCCTCATTCATGCACTAGATAGCATGTGGAGACCCCATGGCACCTGCACATATTCCAGGGGGAGGCTAAGATAAAATGCCCCAGCAGTATCCTTATACAGTAAAGTAAAATGCACCTGGCAAACCACCTTGCCCAAGACCAGTCTGACCTACCCCTGCCTCCTTTATGCACTAGAAAGCATGTGGAGACCCCATGGCAACTGCCCATATTCCAGGGGGAGAGTAAGATAAAATGCCCAGGCAGGCTCTCTATACAGTAAAGTAAAATGCACCAGGCAAACCACCTTGCCCAAGACCAGTCTGACCTACCCCTGCCTCCTTCATGCACTAGATAGCATGTGGAAACCCCACGGCAACTGCCCATAGTCCAGGGGGAGTCAAAGATAAAATGCCCGACAGTCTCCTTATACGATAAAGTAAAATGCACCAGGCCAACCACTTTGCCCAAGACCAGTCTGTCCTACCCCTGCCTCCTTCAGGCACTAGATAGCATGTGGAGACCCCACAGCAACTGCCCATAGTCCAGGGGAGAGTAAGATAAAATGCCCCGTCAGGCTCTCTGTACAGTAAAGTAAAATGCACCAGGCAAACCACCTTGCATAAGACCAGTCTGACCTACCCCTGCCTCATTTATGCACTAGATAGCATGTGGAGGCCCCACAACAACAGCCCATATTCCAGGGGGAGAGTAAGATAAAATGGCCCAGCAGGCTCCTTATACAGTAAAGTAAAATGCACCAGGCAACCCACCTTGCCCAAGACCAGTCTGACCTACCCCTGCCTCATTGATGCACTAGATAGCATGTGGAGACCCCACGGAAACTGCCCATATTCCAGAGGGAGAGTAAGATAAAATGCCCTGGTAGGCTCCTTATACAGTAATGTAAAATGCACCAGGCAACCCACCTTGCCCAGGACCAGTCTGACCTACCCCTGCCTCATTCATGCACTAGATAGCATGTGGAGACCCCACGGCAACTGCCCATATTCCAGAGGGAGAGTAAGATAAAATGCCCTGGTAGGCTCCTTATACAGTAATGTAAAATGCACCAGGCAACCCACCTTGCCCAGGACCAGTTTGACCTACCCCTGCCTCATTCATGCACTAGATAGCATGTGGAGACCCCACGGCAACTGCCCATATTCCAGGGGGAGAGTAAGATAAAATGCCCTGGTAGGCTCCTTATACAGTAAAGTAAAATGCACCAGGCAAACCACCTTGCCCAAGACCAGTCTGACCTACCCCTGCCTCCTTCATGCACTAGATAGCATGTGGAGACCCCACACCAACTGCCAATAGTCCAGGGGGAGAGTAAGATAAAATGCCCCGGCAGGCTCTCTATAGAGTAAAGTAAAATGCACCAGGCAAACCACCTTGCCCAAGACCAGTCTGACCTACCCCTGCCTCCTTCATGCACTAGATAGCATGTGGAGACCCCACGCCAACTGCCCATAGTCCAGGGGAGAGTAAGATAAAATGCCCCGTCGGGCTCTCTATACAGTAAAGTAAAATGCACCAGGCAAACCACTTTGCCAAAGACCAGTCTGACCTACCCCTGCCTCCTTCATGCACTAGATAGCATGTGGAGGCCCCAATGCAACTGCCCATAGTCCAGGGGGAGAGTAAGATAAAATGCCCCGACAGTCTCCTTATACAGTAAAGTAAAATGCACCAGGCAAACCACCTTGCCCAAGACCAGTCTGACCTACCCCTGCCTCATTCATGCACTAGATAGCATGTGGAGACCCCACGCCAACTGCCCATAGTCCAGTGGAGAGTAAGATAAAATGCCCCGTCAGGCTCTCTATACAGTAAAGTAAAATGCACCAGACAAACCACCTTGCATAAGACCAGGCTGACCTACCCCTGCCTCATTCATGCACTAGATAGCATGTGGAGGCCCGACAGCAACAGCCCATATTCCAGGGGGAGAGTAAGATAAAATGGCCCAGCAGGCTCCTTATACAGTAAAGTAAAATGCACCAGGCAACCCACCTTGCCCAAGACCAGTCTGACCTACCCCAGCCTCATTGATGCACTAGATAGCATGTGGAGACCCCACGGCAACTGCCCATATTCCAGAGGGAGAGTAAGATAAAATGCCCCGGTAGGCTCCTTATACAGTGATGTAAAATGCACCAGGCAACCCACCTTGCCCAGGACCAGTCTGACCTACCCCTGCCTCATTCATGCACTAGATAGCATGTGGAGACCCCACGGCAACTGCCCATATTCCAGGGGGAGAGTAAGATAAAATGCCCAGGCAGGCTCTCTATACAGTAAAGTAAAATGCACCAGGCAAACCACCTTGCCCAACACCAGTCTGACCTCCCACTGCCTCATTCATGCACTAGATAGTATGTGGAGACCCCACGGCAACTGCCAATAGTCCAGGGGGAGAGTAAGATAAAATGCCCCGGCAGGCTCTCTATACAGTAAAGTAAAATGCACCAGGCAAACCACCTTGGCCAACACCAGTCTGACCTACCCCTGCCTCCTTCATGCACTAGATAGCATGTGGAGACCCCACGGCAACTGCCCATATTCCAGGGGGAGAGTAAGATAAAATGCCCAGGCAGGGTCTCTATACAATAAAGTAAAATGCACCAGGCAAACCACCTTGCCCAAGACCAGTCTGACCTCCCACTGCCTCATTCATGCACTAGATAGTATGTGGAGACCCCACGGCAACTGCCCATAGTCCAGGGGGAGAGTAAGATAAAATATCCTGCCAGGCTCTCTATAAAGTAAAGTAAAATGCACCAAGCAAACCACCTTGCCCAAGAACAGTTTGACCTCCCACTGCCTCATTCATGCACTAGATAGCATGTGGAGGCCCCACTGCAACTGCCCATATTCCTGGGGGGATAGTAAGATAAAATGCCCCGACAGTCTCCTTATACAGTAAAGTAAAATGCAACAGGCAAACCACTTTGCCCAAGACCAGTCTGACCTACCCCTGCCTCCTTCATGCACTAGATAGCATGTGGAGACCCCACGGCAACTGCCCATAGTCCAGGGGGAGAGTAAGATAAAATGCCCCAGCAGGCTCCTTATACAGTTAAGTAAAATGCACCAGGCAAACCACTTTGCCCAAGACTAGTCTGACCTAACCCTGTCTCCTTCATGCAATAGATAGCATGTGGAGACCCCACGGCAACTGCCCATAGTCCAAGGGGAGAGTAAGATAAAATGCCCAACAGGCTCTCTAAACAGTAAAGTAAAATGCACCAGGCAAACCACCTTGCCCAAGACCAGTCTGACCTACTCCTGCCTCATTCATGCACTAGATAGCATGTGGAGACCCGACGGCAACTGCCCATAGTCCAGGGGAGAGTAAGATAAAATGAGCCGTCAGGCTCTCTATACAGTAAAGTAAAATGCACCAGGCAAACCACTTTGCCCAAGACCAGTCTGACCTACCCCTGCCTCCTTCATGCACTAGATAGCATGTGGAGGCCCCACTGCAACTTCCCATATTGCAGGGGGAGAGTAAGATAAAATGCCCCAGCAGGCTCTCTAAACAGTAAAGTAAAATGCACCAGGCAAACCACCTTGCCCAAGACCAGTCTGACCTACCCCTGCCTCATTCATGCACTAGATAGCATGTGGAGACCCTATGCCTACTGCCCATAGTCCAGTGGAGAGTAAGATAAAATGCCCCGTAAGGCTCTCTATACAGTACAGTAAAATGCACCAGGCAAACCACCTTGCATAAGACCAGGCTGACCTACCCCTGCCTCATTCATGCACTAGATAGCATGTGGAGGCCCCAATGCAACTGCCCATAGTCCAGGGGGAGAGTAAGATAAAATGCCCCGACAGTCTCCTTATACAGTAAAGTAAAATGCACCAGGCAAACCACCTTGCCCAAGACCAGTCTGACCTACCCCTGCCTCATTCATGCACTAGATAGCATGTGGAGACCCCACGCCAACTGCCCATAGTCCAGTGGAGAGTAAGATAAAATGCCCCGTCAGGCTCTCTATACAGTAAAGTAAAATGCACCAGACAAACCACCTTGCATAAGACCAGGCTGACCTACCCCTGCCTCATTCATGCACTAGATAGCATGTGGAGGCCCGACAGCAACAGCCCATATTCCAGGGGGAGAGTAAGATAAAATGGCCCAGCAGGCTCCTTATACAGTAAAGTAAAATGCACCAGGCAACCCACCTTGCCCAAGACCAGTCTGACCTACCCCAGCCTCATTGATGCACTAGATAGCATGTGGAGACCCCACGGCAACTGCCCATATTCCAGAGGGAGAGTAAGATAAAATGCCCCGGTAGGCTCCTTATACAGTGATGTAAAATGCACCAGGCAACCCACCTTGCCCAGGACCAGTCTGACCTACCCCTGCCTCATTCATGCACTAGATAGCATGTGGAGACCCCACGGCAACTGCCCATATTCCAGGGGGAGAGTAAGATAAAATGCCCAGGCAGGCTCTCTATACAGTAAAGTAAAATGCACCAGGCAAACCACCTTGCCCAACACCAGTCTGACCTCCCACTGCCTCATTCATGCACTAGATAGTATGTGGAGACCCCACGGCAACTGCCAATAGTCCAGGGGGAGAGTAAGATAAAATGCCCCGGCAGGCTCTCTATACAGTAAAGTAAAATGCACCAGGCAAACCACCTTGGCCAACACCAGTCTGACCTACCCCTGCCTCCTTCATGCACTAGATAGCATGTGGAGACCCCACGGCAACTGCCCATATTCCAGGGGGAGAGTAAGATAAAATGCCCAGGCAGGGTCTCTATACAATAAAGTAAAATGCACCAGGCAAACCACCTTGCCCAAGACCAGTCTGACCTCCCACTGCCTCATTCATGCACTAGATAGTATGTGGAGACCCCACGGCAACTGCCCATAGTCCAGGGGGAGAGTAAGATAAAATATCCTGCCAGGCTCTCTATAAAGTAAAGTAAAATGCACCAAGCAAACCACCTTGCCCAAGACCAGTTTGACCTCCCACTGCCTCATTCATGCACTAGATAGCATGTGGAGGCCCCACTGCAACTGCCCATATTCCTGGGGGGATAGTAAGATAAAATGCCCCGACAGTCTCCTTATACAGTAAAGTAAAATGCAACAGGCAAACCACTTTGCCCAAGACCAGTCTGACCTACCCCTGCCTCCTTCATGCACTAGATAGCATGTGGAGACCCCACGGCAACTGCCCATAGTCCAGGGGGAGAGTAAGATAAAATGCCCCAGCAGGCTCCTTATACAGTTAAGTAAAATGCACCAGGCAAACCACTTTGCCCAAGACTAGTCTGACCTAACCCTGTCTCCTTCATGCAATAGATAGCATGTGGAGACCCCACGGCAACTGCCCATAGTCCAAGGGGAGAGTAAGATAAAATGCCCAACAGGCTCTCTAAACAGTAAAGTAAAATGCACCAGGCAAACCACCTTGCCCAAGACCAGTCTGACCTACTCCTGCCTCATTCATGCACTAGATAGCATGTGGAGACCCGACGGCAACTGCCCATAGTCCAGGGGAGAGTAAGATAAAATGAGCCGTCAGGCTCTCTATACAGTAAAGTAAAATGCACCAGGCAAACCACTTTGCCCAAGACCAGTCTGACCTACCCCTGCCTCCTTCATGCACTAGATAGCATGTGGAGGCCCCACTGCAACTTCCCATATTGCAGGGGGAGAGTAAGATAAAATGCCCCAGCAGGCTCTCTAAACAGTAAAGTAAAATGCACCAGGCAAACCACCTTGCCCAAGACCAGTCTGACCTACCCCTGCCTCATTCATGCACTAGATAGCATGTGGAGACCCTATGCCTACTGCCCATAGTCCAGTGGAGAGTAAGATAAAATGCCCCGTAAGGCTCTCTATACAGTACAGTAAAATGCACCAGGCAAACCACCTTGCATAAGACCAGGCTGACCTACCCCTGCCTCATTCATGCACTAGATAGCATGTGGAGACCCCACGGCAATTGGCCATAGTCCAGGGGGAGAGTAAGATAAAATGCACAGGCAAGCTCCCTATACAGTAAAGTAAAATGCACCAGCCAAACCACCTTGCCAAAGACCAGTCTGACCTACCCCTGCCTCCTTCATGCACTAGATAGCATTGGGAGACCCCACAGCAACTGCCCATATTCCAAGGGGAGAGTAAGATAAAATGCCCCGACAGTCTCCTTATACAGTAAAGTAAAATGCACCAGGCAAACCACTTTGCCCAAGACAAGTCTGACTTACCCCTGCCTCCTTCATCCACTAGATAGCATGTAGAGACCCCACGGCAACTGCCCATAGTCCAGGGGGAGAGTAAGATAAAATGCCCTGGCAGGCTCTCTATAAAGTAAAGTAAAATGCACCAAGCAAACCAACTTGCCCAAGACCAGTCTGACCTCCCACTGCCTCATTCATGCACTAAATAGCATGTGGAGGCCCCACTGCAACTGTCCATATTCCAGGGTGGAGAGTAAGATAAAATGCCCCGACAGTCTCCTTATACAGTAAAGTAAAATGCACCAGGCAAACCACTTTGCCCAAGACCAGTCTGACCTCCCACTGCCTCATTCATGCACTAGATAGCATGTGGAGGTCCCACTGCAACTGTCCATATTCCAGGGTGGAGAGTAAGATAAAATGCCCCGACAGATTCCTTATACAGTAAAGTAAAATGCACCAGGCAAACCACTTTGCCCAAGACCAGTCTGACCTACCACTGCCTCATTCATGCACTAGATAGTATGTGGAGACCCCACGGCAACTGCCCATAGTCCAGGGGAGAGTAAGATAAAATGCCCCGTCAGGCTCTCTATACAGTAAAGTAAAATGCAACAGGCAAACCACCTTGCACAAGACCAGTCTGACCTACCCCTGCCTCCTTCATGCACTAGATAGCATTGGGAGACCCCACAGCAACTGCACATATTCCAAGGGGAGAGTAAGATAAAATGCCCCGGCAGGCTCTCTATACAGTAAAGTAAAATGCACCAGGCAAACCACCTTGCATAAGACCAGTCTGATCTGCCCCTGCCTCCTTCATGCACTATATAGCATGTGGAGACCCCACGGCAACTGCCCATAGTCCAGGGGGAGAGTAAGATAAAATGCACAGGCAAGCTCCCTATACAGTAAAGTAAAATGCACCAGGCAAACCACCTTGCCCAAGACCAGTCTGACCTACCCCTGCCTCCTTCATGCACTAGATAGCATTGGGAGACCCCACAGCAACTGCACATATTCCAAGGGGAGAGTAAGATAAAATGCCCCGGCAGGCTCTCTATACAGTAAAGTAAAATGCACCAGGCAAACCACCTTGCCCAAGACCTGTCTGATCTACCCCTGCCTCCTTCATGCACTATATAGCATGTGGAGACCCCACGGCAACTGCCCATATTCCAGGGGGAGAGTAAGATAAAATGCCCCGGCAGGCTCCTTATACAGTTAAGTAAAATGCACCAGGCAAACCACCTTGCCCAAGACAAGTCTGACCTTCCCCTGCCTCCATCATGCACTAGATAGCATGTGGAGACCCCACGGCAACTGCCCATAGTCCAGGGGAGAGTAAGATAAAATGCCCCGGCAGGCTCTCTATGCAGTAAAGTAAAAAGCTCCAGGCATACCACCTTGCCCAAGACCAGTCTGACCAACCACTGCCTCATTCATGCACTAGATAGCATGTGGAGACCCCATGGCAACTGCCCATAGTCCAGGGGGAGAGTAAGATAAAATGCCCCGGCAGGCTCTCTATACAGTAAAGTAAAATGCACCAGGCAAACCACCTTGCCCAAGACCAGTCTGACCTACCACTGCCTCATTCATGCACTAGATAGCATGTGGAGGCCCGACAGCAACAGCCCATATTCCAGGGGGAGAGTAGGATAAAATGCCCAGGCAGGCTCTCTATACAGTAAAGTAAAATGCACCAGGCAAACCACCTTGGCAAACACCAGTCTGACATACCCCTGCCTCCTTCATGCACTAGATAGCATGTGGAGACCCCACGGCAACTGCCCATATTCCAGGGGGAGAGTAGGATAAAATGCCCAGGCAGGCTCTCTATACAGTAAAGTAAAATGCACCAGGCAAACCACCTTGTCCAAGACCAGTCTAACCTCCCACTGCCTCATTCATGCACTAGATAGTATGTGGAGACCCCACGGCAACTGCCCATAGTCCAGGGGGAGAGTAAGATAAAATGCCCTGGCAGGCTCTCTATAAAGTAAAGTAAAATGCACCAAGCAAACCACCTTGCCCAAGACCAGTCTGACCACACAAAGCCTCATTCATGCACTAGATAGCATGTGGAGGCCCCACTGCAACTGCCCATATTCCGGGGTGAGAGTAAGATAAAATGCCCCCGCAGGCTCCTTATACAGTAAAGTAAAATGCACCAGGCAAACCACTTTGCCCAAAACCAGTCTGACTTACCCCTGCCTCCGTCATGCTCTAGATAGCATGTGGAGACCCCACGGCAACTGCCCATAGTCCAGGGGGAGAGTAAGATAAAATGCCCTGGCAGGCTCTCTATAAAGTAAAGTAAAATGCACCAAGCAAACCAACTTGCCCAAGACCAGTCTGACCTCCCACTGCCTCATTCATGCACTAGATAGCATGTGGAGGCCCCACTGCAACTGCCCATATTCCAGGGTGGAGAGTAAGATAAAATGCCCCGACAGTCTCCTTATACAGTAAAGTAAAATGCACCAGGCAAACCACTTTGCCCAAGACCAGTCTGACCTACCCCTGCCTCCTTCATGCACTAGATAGCATGTGGAGACCCCACTGCAACTGCCCATAGTCCAGGGGAGAGTAAGATAAAATGCCCCGTCAGGCTCTCTATACAGTAAAGTAAAATGCACCAGGCAAACCACTTTGCCCAAGACCAGTCTGACCTCACACTGCCTCATTCATGCACTAGATAGCATGTGGAGGCCCCACTGCAACTGCCCATATTCCGGGGGGAGAGTAAGATAAAATGCCCCGACAGTCTCCTTTTACAGTAAAGTAAAATGCACCAGGCAAACCACTTTGCCCAAGAACAGTCTGACCTACCCCTGCCTCATTCATACACTAGATAGCATGTGGAGACCCCACGGCAACTGCCCATATTCCAGGGGGGAGAGTAAGATAAAATGCCCCGACAGTCTCCTTATACAGTAAAGTAAAATGCACCAGTCAAACCACTTTGCCCAAGACCAGTCTGACTTACCCCTGCCTCCTTCATGCACTAGATAGCATGTGGAGACCCCACGGCAACTGCCCATAGTCCAGGGGGAGAGTAAGATAAAATGCCCTGGCAGGCTCTCTATAAAGTAAAGTAAAATGCACCAAGCAAACCAACTTGCCCAAGACCAGTCTGACCTCCCACTGCCTCATTCATGCACTAGATAGCATGTGGAGGCCCCACTGCAACTGCCCATATTCCAGGGTGGAGAGTAAGATAAAATGCCCCGACAGTCTCCTTATACAGTAAAGTAAAATGCACCAGGCAAACCACTTTGCCCAAGACCAGTCTGACCTACCCCTGCCTCCTTCATGCACTAGATAGCATGTGGAGACCCCACTGCAACTGCCCATAGTCCAGGGGAGAGTAAGATAAAATGCCCCGTCAGGCTCTCTATACAGTAAAGTAAAATGCACCAGGCAAACCACCTTGCATAAGACCAGTCTGATCTGCCCCTGCCTCCTTCATGCACTATATAGCATGTGGAGACCCCACGGCAACTGCCCATAGTCCAGGGGGAGAGTAAGATAAAATGCACAGGCAAGCTCCCTATACAGTAAAGTAAAATGCACCAGGCAAACCACCTTGCCCAAGACCAGTCTGACCTACCCCTGCCTCCTTCATGCACTAGATAGCATTGGGAGACCCCACAGCAACTGCACATATTCCAAGGGGAGAGTAAGATAAAATGCCCCGGCAGGCTCTCTATACAGTAAAGTAAAATGCACCAGGCAAACCACCTTGCCCAAGACCTGTCTGATCTACCCCTGCCTCCTTCATGCACTATATAGCATGTGGAGACCCCACGGCAACTGCCCATATTCCAGGGGGAGAGTAAGATAAAATGCCCCGGCAGGCTCCTTATACAGTTAAGTAAAATGCACCAGGCAAACCACCTTGCCCAAGACAAGTCTGACCTTCCCCTGCCTCCATCATGCACTAGATAGCATGTGGAGACCCCACGGCAACTGCCCATAGTCCAGGGGAGAGTAAGATAAAATGCCCCGGCAGGCTCTCTATGCAGTAAAGTAAAAAGCTCCAGGCATACCACCTTGCCCAAGACCAGTCTGACCAACCACTGCCTCATTCATGCACTAGATAGCATGTGGAGACCCCATGGCAACTGCCCATAGTCCAGGGGGAGAGTAAGATAAAATGCCCCGGCAGGCTCTCTATACAGTAAAGTAAAATGCACCAGGCAAACCACCTTGCCCAAGACCAGTCTGACCTACCACTGCCTCATTCATGCACTAGATAGCATGTGGAGGCCCGACAGCAACAGCCCATATTCCAGGGGGAGAGTAGGATAAAATGCCCAGGCAGGCTCTCTATACAGTAAAGTAAAATGCACCAGGCAAACCACCTTGGCAAACACCAGTCTGACATACCCCTGCCTCCTTCATGCACTAGATAGCATGTGGAGACCCCACGGCAACTGCCCATATTCCAGGGGGAGAGTAGGATAAAATGCCCAGGCAGGCTCTCTATACAGTAAAGTAAAATGCACCAGGCAAACCACCTTGTCCAAGACCAGTCTAACCTCCCACTGCCTCATTCATGCACTAGATAGTATGTGGAGACCCCACGGCAACTGCCCATAGTCCAGGGGGAGAGTAAGATAAAATGCCCTGGCAGGCTCTCTATAAAGTAAAGTAAAATGCACCAAGCAAACCACCTTGCCCAAGACCAGTCTGACCACACAAAGCCTCATTCATGCACTAGATAGCATGTGGAGGCCCCACTGCAACTGCCCATATTCCGGGGTGAGAGTAAGATAAAATGCCCCTACAGTCTCCTTATACAGTAAAGTAAAATGCACCAGGCAAACCACTTTGCCCAAGACCAGTCTGACCTACCCCTGCCTCATTCATGCACTAGATAGCATGTGGAGACCCCACGGCAACTGCCCATATTCCAGGGGGGAGAGTAAGATAAAATGCCCCGACAGTCTCCTTATACAGTAAAGTAAAATGCACCAGGTAAACCACTTTGCCCAAAACCAGTCTGACCTCACACTGCCTCATTCATGCACTAGATAGCATGTGGAGGCCCCACTGCAACTGCCCATATTCCGGGGGGAGAGTAAGATAAAATTCCCCGACAGTCTCCTTTTACAGTAAAGTAAAATGCACCAGGCAAACCACTTTGCCCAAGAACAGTCTGACCTACCCCTGCCTCATTCATACACTAGATAGCATGTGGAGACCCCACGGCAACTGCCCATATTCCAGGGGGGAGAGTAAGATAAAATGCCCCGACAGTCTCCTTATACAGTAAAGTAAAATGCACCAGTCAAACCACTTTGCCCAAGACCAGTCTGACTTACCCCTGCCTCCTTCATGCACTAGATAGCATGTGGAGACCCCACGGCAACTGCCCATAGTCCAGGGGGAGAGTAAGATAAAATGCCCTGGCAGGCTCTCTATAAAGTAAAGTAAAATGCACCAAGCAAACCAACTTGCCCAAGACCAGTCTGACCTCCCACTGCCTCATTCATGCACTAGATAGCATGTGGAGGCCCCACTGCAACTGCCCATATTCCAGGGTGGAGAGTAAGATAAAATGCCCCGACAGTCTCCTTATACAGTAAAGTAAAATGCACCAGGCAAACCACTTTGCCCAAGACCAGTCTGACCTACCCCTGCCTCCTTCATGCACTAGATAGCATGTGGAGACCCCACTGCAACTGCCCATAGTCCAGGGGAGAGTAAGATAAAATGCCCCGTCAGGCTCTCTATACAGTAAAGTAAAATGCACCAGGCAAACCACTTTGCCCAAGACCAGTCTGACCTCACACTGCCTCATTCATGCACTAGATAGCATGTGGAGGCCCCACTGCAACTGCCCATATTCCGGGGGGAGAGTAAGATAAAATGCCCCGACAGTCTCCTTTTACAGTAAAGTAAAATGCACCAGGCAAACCACTTTGCCCAAGAACAGTCTGACCTACCCCTGCCTCATTCATACACTAGATAGCATGTGGAGACCCCACGGCAACTGCCCATATTCCAGGGGGGAGAGTAAGATAAAATGCCCCGACAGTCTCCTTATACAGTAAAGTAAAATGCACCAGTCAAACCACTTTGCCCAAGACCAGTCTGACTTACCCCTGCCTCCTTCATGCACTAGATAGCATGTGGAGACCCCACGGCAACTGCCCATAGTCCAGGGGGAGAGTAAGATAAAATGCCCTGGCAGGCTCTCTATAAAGTAAAGTAAAATGCACCAAGCAAACCAACTTGCCCAAGACCAGTCTGACCTCCCACTGCCTCCTTCATGCACTAGATAGCATGTGGAGACCCCACGGCAACTGCCCATAGTCCAGGGGTAGAGTAAGATAAAATGCCCCAGCAGGCTCTCTAAACAGTAAAGTAAAATGCACCAGGCAAACCACCTTGCCCAGGACCAGTCTGACCTACCCCTGCCTCATTCATGCACTAGATAGCATGTGGAGACCCTACGCCAACTGCCCATAGTCCAGGGGAGAGTAAGATAAAATGCCCCGTCAGGCTCTCTATACAGTAAAGTAAAATGCACCAGGCAAACCACTTTGCCCAAGACCAGTCTGACCTACCCCTGCCTCCTTCATGCACTAGATAGCATGTGGAGACCCCACGGCAACTGCACATATTGCAGGGGGAGAGTAAGATAAAATGCCCCAGCAGGCTCTCTAAACAGTAAAGTAAAATGCACCAGGCAAACCACCTTGCCCAAGACCAGTCTGACCTACCCCTGCCTCATTCATGCACTAGATAGCATGTGGAGACCCCATGCCAACTGCCCATAGTCCAGTGGAGAGTAAGATAAAATGCTCCGTCAGGCTCTCTATACAGTAAAGTAAAATGCACCAGGCAAACCACCTTGCCCAAGACCAGTCTGACCTACCCCTGCCTCCTTCATGCACGAGATAGCATGTGGAGACCCCACGGCAACTGCCCATATTCCAGGGGGAGAGTAAGATAAAAATTCCCCGCAAGGCTCATTATACAGTAAAGAAAAATGCACCAGGCAAACCACCTTGTCCAAGACCAGTTTGACCTACCCCTGCCTCATTCATGCACTAGATAGCATGTGGAGACCCCACGGCAACTGCCCATAGTCCAGGGGGAGAGTAAGATAAAATGACTCGGCATGCTCTCTATACAGTAAAGTATAGTAAAATGCACCAGGGAAACCATCTTGCCCAAGACTAGCCTGACCAACCCCTGCCTCATTCATGCACTAGATAGCATGTGGAGACCCCACGGCAACTGCCCATATTCCAGGGGGAGAGTAAGATAAAATGCCCCAGCAGGCTCTCTATACAGTAAAGTAAAATGCACCAGGTAAACCACCTTGCATAAGACCAGTCTGACCTACCCCTGCCTCATTCATGCACTAGATAGCATGTGGAGACCCCACGGCAACTGCCCATTTTCCAGGGGGAGAGTAAGATAAAATGGCCCAGCAGGCTCCTTATACAGTAAAGTAAAATGCACCAGGCAACCCACCTTGCCCAAGACCAGTCTGAACTACCCCTGCCTCATTGATGCACTAGATTGCATGTGGAGACCCCACGGCAACTGCCCATATTCCAGGGGGAGAGTAAGAGAAAATACCCCGACTGGCTCTCTATACAGTAACGTAAAATGCACCAGGCAAACCACCTTGCCCAAAACCAATCCGACCTACCCCTGCCTCCTTCATGCACTAGATAGCATGTGGAGACCCCACGGCAACTGCCCATATTCCAGGGAGAGAGTAAGATAAAATGCCCCGGCAGGCTCTCTATACAGTAAAGTAAAATGCACCAGGCAAACCAACCTGTCCAAGACCAATCTGACCTACCCCTGCCTCATTGATGCACTAGATAGCATGTGGAGACCCCACGGCAACTGCCCATATTCCAGGGGGAGAGTAAGATAAAATGCCCCGGCACGCTCCTTATACAGTAAAGTAAAATGCACCAGGCAAACCACCTTGCCCAAGACCAGTGTTCTGACCTACCCCAGCCACATTCATGCAGTAGATAGCATGTGGAGACCCGACGCCAACTGCCCATAGTCCAGGGGAGAGTAAGATAAAATGCCCCGTCAGGCTCTCTATACAGTAAAGTAAAATGCACGAGGCAAAACACTTTGCCCAAGACCAGTCTGACCTACCCCTGCCTCCTTCATGCACTAGATAGCATGTGGAGGCCCCACTGCAACTGCCCATATTGCAGGGGGAGAGTAAGATAAAATGCCCCAGCAGGCTCTCTAAACAGTAAAGTAAAATGCACCAGGCAAACCACCTTGCCCAAGACCAGTCTGACCTACCCCTGCCTCATTCATGCACTAGATAGCATGTGGAGACCCCACAGCAACTGCCCATAGTCCAGGGGGAGAGTAAGATAAAATGCCCGACAGGCACTCTATAAAGTAAAGTAAAATGCACCAGGCAATCCGCCTTGCACAAGACCAGTCTGACCTACCCCTGCCTCCTTCATGCACTAGATAGCATGTGGAGACCCCACGACAACTGCCCATAGTCCAGGGGGAGAGTAAGATAAAATGCCCCAGCAGGCTCTCTAAACAGTAAAGTAAAATGCACCAGGCAAACCACCTTGCCCAAGACCAGTCTGACCTACCGCTGCCTCATTCATGCACTAGATAGTATGTGGAGACCCCAAGGCAACTGCCAATAGTCCAGGGGAGAGTAAGATAAAATGCCCTGTCAGGCTCTCTATACAGTAAAGTAAAATGCACCAGGAAAACCACTTTGCCCAAGACCAGTCTGACCTACCCCTGCCTCCTTCATGCACTAGATAGCATGTGGAGGCCCCACTGCAACTGCCCATATTCCAGGGGGGAGAGTAAGATAAAATGCCCCGACAGTCTCCTTATACAGTAAAGTAAAATGCAACAGGCAAACCACTTTGCCCAAGACCAGTCTGACTTACCCCTGCCTCCTTCATGCACTAGATAGCATGTGGAGACCCCACGGCAACTGCCCATAGTCCAGGGGGAGAGTAAGATAAAATGCCCTGGCAGGCTCTCTATAAAGTAAAGTAAAATGCACCAAGCAAACCAACTTGCCCAAGACCAGTCTGACCTCCCACTGCCTCATTCATGCACTAGATAGCATGTGGAGGCCCCACTGCAACTGCCCATATTCCAGGGTGGAGAGTAAGATAAAATGCCCCGACAGTCTCCTTATACAGTAAAGTAAAATGCACCAGGCAAACCACTTTGCCCAAGACCAGTCTGACCTACCCCTGCCTCCTTCATGCACTAGATAGCATGTGGAGACCCCACTGCAACTGCCCATAGTCCAGGGGAGAGTAAGATAAAATGCCCCGTCAGGCTCTCTATACAGTAAAGTAAAATGCACCAGGCAAACCACTTTGCCCAAGACCAGTCTGACCTCACACTGCCTCATTCATGCACTAGATAGCATGTGGAGGCCCCACTGCAACTGCCCATATTCCGGGGGGAGAGTAAGATAAAATGCCCCGACAGTCTCCTTTTACAGTAAAGTAAAATGCACCAGTCAAACCACTTTGCCCAAGACCAGTCTGACTTACCCCTGCCTCCTTCATGCACTAGATAGCATGTGGAGACCCCACGGCAACTGCCCATAGTCCAGGGGGAGAGTAAGATAAAATGCCCTGGCAGGCTCTCTATAAAGTAAAGTAAAATGCACCAAGCAAACCAACTTGCCCAAGACCAGTCTGACCTCCCACTGCCTCCTTCATGCACTAGATAGCATGTGGAGACCCCACGGCAACTGCCCATAGTCCAGGGGGAGAGTAAGATAAAATGCCCCAGCAGGCTCTCTAAACAGTAAAGTAAAATGCACCAGGCAAACCACCTTGCCCAGGACCAGTCTGACCTACCCCTGCCTCATTCATGCACTAGATAGCATGTGGAGACCCTACGCCAACTGCCCATAGTCCAGGGGAGAGTAAGATAAAATGCCCCGTCAGGCTCTCTATACAGTAAAGTAAAATGCACCAGGCAAACCACTTTGCCCAAGACCAGTCTGACCTACCCCTGCCTCCTTCATGCACTAGATAGCATGTGGAGACCCCACGGCAACTGCACATATTGCAGGGGGAGAGTAAGATAAAATGCCCCAGCAGGCTCTCTAAACAGTAAAGTAAAATGCACCAGGCAAACCACCTTGCCCAAGACCAGTCTGACCTACCCCTGCCTCATTCATGCACTAGATAGCATGTGGAGACCCCATGCCAACTGCCCATAGTCCAGTGGAGAGTAAGATAAAATGCTCCGTCAGGCTCTCTATACAGTAAAGTAAAATGCACCAGGCAAACCACCTTGCCCAAGACCAGTCTGACCTACCCCTGCCTCCTTCATGCACGAGATAGCATGTGGAGACCCCACGGCAACTGCCCATATTCCAGGGGGAGAGTAAGATAAAAATTCCCCGCAAGGCTCATTATACAGTAAAGAAAAATGCACCAGGCAAACCACCTTGTCCAAGACCAGTTTGACCTACCCCTGCCTCATTCATGCACTAGATAGCTTGTGGAGACCCCACGGCAACTGCCCATAGTCCAGGGGGAGAGTAAGATAAAATGACTCGGCATGCTCTCTATACAGTAAAGTATAGTAAAATGCACCAGGGAAACCATCTTGCCCAAGACTAGCCTGACCAACCCCTGCCTCATTCATGCACTAGATAGCATGTGGAGACCCCACGGCAACTGCCCATATTCCAGGGGGAGAGTAAGATAAAATGCCCCAGCAGGCTCTCTATACAGTAAAGTAAAATGCACCAGGTAAACCACCTTGCATAAGACCAGTCTGACCTACCCCTGCCTCATTCATGCACTAGATAGCATGTGGAGACCCCACGGCAACTGCCCATTTTCCAGGGGGAGAGTAAGATAAAATGGCCCAGCAGGCTCCTTATACAGTAAAGTAAAATGCACCAGGCAACCCACCTTGCCCAAGACCAGTCTGAACTACCCCTGCCTCATTGATGCACTAGATTGCATGTGGAGACCCCACGGCAACTGCCCATATTCCAGGGGGAGAGTAAGAGAAAATACCCCGACTGGCTCTCTATACAGTAACGTAAAATGCACCAGGCAAACCACCTTGCCCAAAACCAATCCGACCTACCCCTGCCTCCTTCATGCACTAGATAGCATGTGGAGACCCCACGGCAACTGCCCATATTCCAGGGAGAGAGTAAGATAAAATGCCCCGGCAGGCTCTCTATACAGTAAAGTAAAATGCACCAGGCAAACCAACCTGTCCAAGACCAATCTGACCTACCCCTGCCTCATTGATGCACTAGATAGCATGTGGAGACCCCACGGCAACTGCCCATATTCCAGGGGGAGAGTAAGATAAAATGCC
Source organism: Ambystoma mexicanum (assembly GCF_040938575.1). NCBI lineage: Eukaryota > Metazoa > Chordata > Amphibia > Caudata > Ambystomatidae > Ambystoma > Ambystoma mexicanum. The sequence continues at coordinate 16,295,593 of NC_090935.1, forward strand.
CCGGCACGCTCCTTATACAGTAAAGTAAAATGCACCAGGCAAACCACCTTGCCCAAGACCAGTGTTCTGACCTACCCCAGCCACATTCATGCAGTAGATAGCATGTGGAGACCCGACGCCAACTGCCCATAGTCCAGGGGAGAGTAAGATAAAATGCCCCGTCAGGCTCTCTATACAGTAAAGTAAAATGCACGAGGCAAAACACTTTGCCCAAGACCAGTCTGACCTACCCCTGCCTCCTTCATGCACTAGATAGCATGTGGAGGCCCCACTGCAACTGCCCATATTGCAGGGGGAGAGTAAGATAAAATGCCCCAGCAGGCTCTCTAAACAGTAAAGTAAAATGCACCAGGCAACCCACCTTGCCCAAGACCAGTCTGACCTACCCCTGCCTCATTCATGCACTAGATAGCATGTGGAGACCCCACAGCAACTGCCCATAGTCCAGGGGGAGAGTAAGATAAAATGCCCGACAGGCACTCTATAAAGTAAAGTAAAATGCACCAGGCAATCCGCCTTGCACAAGACAAGTCTGACCTACCCCTGCCTCCTTCATGCACTAGATAGCATGTGGAGACCCCACGACAACTACCCATATTCCAGGGGAGAGTAAGATAAAATGCCCTGTCAGGCTCTCTAAACAGTAAAGTAAAATGCACCAGGCAAACCACCTTGCCCAAGACCAGTCTGACCTACCCCTGCCTCATTCATGCACTAGATAGCATGTGGAGACCCCACAGCAACTGCCCATAGTCCAGGGGGAGAGTAAGATAAAATGCCCGACAGGCACTCTATAAAGTAAAGTAAAATGCACCAGGCAATCCGCCTTGCACAAGACAAGTCTGACCTACCCCTGCCTCCTTCATGCACTAGATAGCATGTGGAGACCCCACGACAACTGCCCATAGTCCAGGGGGAGAGTAAGATAAAATGCCCCAGCAGGCTCTCTAAACAGTAAAGTAAAATGCACCAGGCAAACCACCTTGCCCAAGACCAGTCTGACCTACCGCTGCCTCATTCATGCACTAGATAGTATGTGGAGACCCCAAGGCAACTGCCAATAGTCCAGGGGAGAGTAAGATAAAATGCCCTGTCAGGCTCTCTATACAGTAAAGTAAAATGCACCAGGAAAACCACTTTGCCCAAGACCAGTCTGACCTACCCCTGCCTCCTTCATGCACTAGATAGCATGTGGAGGCCCCACTGCAACTGCCCATATTCCAGGGGGGAGAGTAAGATAAAATGCCCCGACAGTCTCCTTATACAGTAAAGTAAAATGCACCAGGCAAACCACTTTCCCCAAGACCAGTCTGACCTACCCCTGCCTCCTTCATGCACTAGATAGCATGTGGAGACCCCACGGCAACTGCCCATATTGCATGGGGAGAGTAAGATAAAATGCCCCAGCAGGCTCTCTAAACAGTAAAGTAAAATGCACCAGGCAAACCACCTTGCCCAACACCAGTCTGACCTACCCCTGCCTCATTCATGCACTAGATAGCATGTGGAGACCCGACGCCAACTGCCCATAGTCCAGGGGAGAGTAAGATAAAATGCCCCGTCAGGCTCTCTATACAGTAAAGTAAAATGCACGAGGCAAAACACTTTGCCCAAGACCAGTCTGACCTACCCCTGCCTCCTTCATGCACTAGATAGCATGTGGAGGCCCCACTGCAACTGCCCATATTGCAGGGGGAGAGTAAGATAAAATGCCCCAGCAGGCTCTCTAAACAGTAAAGTAAAATGCACCAGGCAAACCACCTTGCCCAAGACCAGTCTGACCTACCCCTGCCTCATTCATGCACTAGATAGCATGTGGAGACCCCATGCCTACTGCCCATAGTCCAGTGGAGAGTAAGATAAAATGCCCCGTAAGGCTCTCTATACAGTACAGTAAAATGCACCAGGCAAACCACCTTGTATAAGACCAGGCTGACCTACCCCTGCCTCATTCATGCACTAGACAGCATGTGGAGACCCCACGGCAACTGGCCATAGTCCAGGGGGAGAGTAAGATAAAATGCACAGGCAAGCTCCCTATACAGTAAAGTAAAATGCACCAGCCAAACCACCTTGCCCAAGACCAGTCTGACCTACCCCTGCCTCCTTCATGCACTAGATAGCATTGGGAGACCCCACAGCAACTGCCCATATTCCAAGGGGAGAGTAAGATAAAATGCCCCGACAGTCTCCTTATACAGTAAAGTAAAATGCACCAGGCAAACCACTTTGCCCAAGACCAGTCTGACTTACCCCTGCCTCCTTCATCCACTAGATAGCATGTAGAGACCCCATGGCAACTGCCCATAGTCCAGGGGGAGAGTAAGATAAAATGCCCTGGCAGGCTCTCTATAAAGTAAAGTAAAATGCACCAAGCAAACCAACTTGCCCAAGACCAGTCTGACCTTCCACTGCCTCATTCATGCACTAGATAGCATGTGGAGGCCCCACTGCAACTGTCCATATTCCAGGGTGGAGAGTAAGATAAAATGCCCCGACAGTCTCCTTATACAGTAAAGTAAAATGCACCAGGCAAACCACCTTGCCCAAGACCAGTCTGACCTACCCCTGCCTCCTTCATGCACTAGATAGCATTGGGAGACCCCACAGCAACTGCACATATTCCAAGGGGAGAGTAAGATAAAATGCCCCGGCAGGCTCTCTATACAGTAAAGTAAAATGCACCAGGCAAACCACCTTGCATAAGACCAGTCTGATCTACCCCTGCCTCCTTCATGCACTATATAGCATGTGGAGACCCCACGGCAACTGCCCATAGTCCAGGGGGAGAGTAAGATAAAATGCACAGGCAAGCTCCCTATACAGTTAAGTAAAATGCACCAGGCAAACCACCTTGCCCAAGACCAGTCTGACCTACCCCTGCCTCCTTCATGCACTAGATAGCATTGGGAGACCCCACAGCAACTGCACATATTCCAAGGGGAGAGTAAGATAAAATGCCCCGGCAGGCTCTCTATACAGTAAAGTAAAATGCACCAGGCAAACCACCTTGCTCAAGACCTGTCTGATCTACCCCTGCCTCCTTCATGCACTATATAGCATGTGGAGACCCCACGGCAACTGCCCATATTCCAGGGGGAGAGTAAGATAAAATGCCCCGCAAGGCTCCTTATACAGTATAGTTAAATGCACCAGGCAAACCACCTTGCCCAAGACCAGTCTTCTGACCTACCCCAGCCTCATTCATGCACTAGATAGCATGTGGAGATCCCACAGCAACTGCCCATATTCCATGGGAGAGTAAGATAAAATGCCCCGGCAGGCTCCTTATACAGTTAAGTAAAATGCACCAGGCAAACCACCTTGCCCAAGACCAGTCTGACCTTCCCCTGCCTCCATCATGCACTAGATAGCATGTGGAGACCCCACGGCAACTGCCCATAGTCCAGGGGAGAGTAAGATAAAATGCCCCGGCAGGCTCTCTGTGCAGTAAAGTAAAAAGCTCCAGGCATACCACCTTGCCCAAGACCAGTCTGACCTACCACTGCCTCATTCATGCACTAGATAGCATGTGGAGACCCCACGGCAACTGCCCATAGTCCAGGGGGAGAGTAAGATAAAATGCCCTGGCAGGCTCTCTATAAAGTAAAGTAAAATGCACCAGGCAAACCACCTTGGCAAACACCAGTCTGACATACCCCTGCCTCCTTCATGCACTAGATAGCATGTGGAGACCCCACGGCATCTGCCCATATTCCAGGGGGAGAGTAGGATAAAATGCCCAGGCAGGCTCTCTATACAGTAAAGTAAAATGCACCAGGCAAACCACCTTGTCCAAGACCAGTCTGACCTCCCACTGCCTCATTCATGCACTAGATAGCATGTGGAGACCCCACGGCAACTGCCCATAGTCCAGGGGGAGAGTAAGATAAAATGCCCTGGCAGGCTCTCTATAAAGTAAAGTAAAATGCACCAAGCAAACCACCTTGCCCAAGACCAGTCTGACCACACAAAGCCTCATTCATGCACTAGATAGCATGTGGAGGCCCCACTGCAACTGCCCATATTCTGGGGTGAGAGTAAGATAAAATGCCCCTACAGTCTCCTTATACAGTAAAGTAAAATGCACCAGGCAAACCACTTTGCCCAAGACCAGTCTGACCTACCCCTGCCTCATTCATGCACTAGATAGCATGTGGAGACCCCACGGCAACTGCCCATATTCCAGGGGGGAGAGTAAGATAAAATGCCCCGACAGTCTCCTTATACAGTAAAGTAAAATGCACCAGGCAAACCACTTTGCCCAAGACCAGTCTGACTTACCCCTGCCTCCTTCATGCACTAGATAGCATGTGGAGACCCCACGGCAACTGCCCATAGTCCAGGGGGAGAGTAAGATAAAATGCCCCGGCAGGCTCTCTATAAAGTAAAGTAAAATGCACCAAGCAAACCAACTTGCCCAAGACCAGTCTGACCTCCCACTGCCTAATCATGCACTAGATAGCATGTGGAGGCACCACTGCAACTGCCCATATTCCAGGGTGGAGAGTAAGATAAAATGCCCCGACAGTCTCCTTATACAGTAAAGTAAAATGCACCAGGCAAACCACTTTGCCCAAGACCAGTCTGACCTACCCCTGCCTCCTTCATGCACTAGATAGCATGTGGAGACCCCACTGCAACTGCCCATAGTCCAGGGGAGAGTAAGATAAAATGCCCCGTCAGGCTCTCTATACAGTAAAGTAAAATGCACCAGGCAAACCACTTTGCCCAAGACCAGTCTGACCTCACACTGCCTCATTCATGCACTAGATAGCATGTGGAGGCCCCACTGCAACTGCCCATATTCCGGGGGGAGAGTAAGATAAAATGCCCCGACAGTCTCCTTTTACAGTAAAGTAAAATGCACCAGGCAAACCACTTTGCCCAAGACCAGTCTGACCTACCCCTGCCTCATTCATACACTAGATAGCATGTGGAGACCCCACGGCAACTGCCCATATTCCAGGGGGGAGAGTAAGATAAAATGCCCCGACAGTCTCCTTATACAGTAAAGTAAAATGCACCAGTCAAACCACTTTGCCCAAGACCAGTTTGACTTACCCCTGCCTCCTTCATGCACTAGATAGCATGTGGAGACCCCACGGCAACTGCCCATAGTCCAGGGGGAGAGTAAGATAAAATGCCCTGGCAGGCTCTCTATAAAGTAAAGTAAAATGCACCAAGCAAACCAACTTGCCCAAGACCAGTCTGACCTCCCACTGCCTCATTCATGCACTAGATAGCATGTGGAGGCCCCACTGCAACTGCCCATATTCCAGGGTGGAGAGTAAGATAAAATGCCCCAACAGTCTCCTTATACAGTAAAGTAAAATGCACCAGGCAAACCACTTTGCCCAAGACCAGTCTGACCTACCCCTGCCTCCTTCATGCACTAAATAGCATGTGGAGACCCCACGGCAACTGCCCATAGTCCAGGGGGAGATTAAGATAAAATGCCCCAGCAGGCTCTCTAAACAGTAAAGTAAAATGCACCAGGCAAACCACTTTGCCCAAGACCAGTCTGACCTACCCCTGCCTCCTTCATGCACTAGATAGCATGTGGAGACCCCACGGCAACTGCACATATTACAGGGGGAGAGTAAGATAAAATGCCCCGTCAGGCTCTCTATACAGTAAAGTAAAATGCACCAGGCAAACCACCTTGTCCAATACCAGTTTGACCTCCCACTGCCTCTTTCATGCACTAGATAGCATGTGGAGACACCACGGCAACTGCCCATATTCCAGGGGGAGAGTAAGATAAAAATTCCCCGCAAGGCTCATTATACAGTAAAGTAAAATGCACCAGGCAAACCACCTTGTCCAAGACCAGTTTGACCTCCCACTGCCTCTTTCATGCACTAGATAGCATGTGGAGACACCACGGCAACTGCCCATATTCCAGGGGGAGAGTAAGATAAAATGCCCCGCCACGCTCCTTATACAGTAAAGTAAAATGCAGAAGGCAAACCACCTTGCCCAAGGCCAGTCTGACCTACCCCACCCTCCATCATGCACTAGATAGCATGTGGAGACCCCACGGCAACTGCCCATAGTCCAGGGGGAGAGTAAGATAAAATGACTCGGCATGCTCTCTATACAGTAAAGTATAGTAAAATGCACCAGGGAAACCATCTTGCCCAAGACTAGCCTGACCTACCCCTGCCTCATTCATGCACTAGATAGCATGTGGAGACCCCACGGCACCTGCACATATTCCAGGGGGAGAGTAAGATAAAATGCCCCAGCAGTATCCCTATACAGTAAAGTAAAATGCACCTGGCAAACCACCTTGCCCAAGACCAGTCTGACCTACCCCTGCCTCCTTCATGCACTAGAAAGCATGTGGAGACCCCACGGCAACTGCCCATAGTCCAGGGGGAGAGTAAGATAAAATGACTCGGCATGCTCTCTATACAGTAAAGTATAGTAAAATGCACCAGGGAAACCATCTTGCCCAAGACTAGCCTGACCTACCCCTGCCTCATTCATGCACTAGATAGCATGTGGAGGCCCCACAACAACAGCCCATATTCCAGGGGGAGAGTAAGATAAAATGGCCCAGCAGGCTCCTTATACAGTAAAGTAAAATGCACCAGGCAACCCACCTTGCCCAAGACCAGTCTGAACTACCCCTGCCTCCTTCATGCACTAGAAAGCATGTGGAGACCCCACGGCAACTGCCCATATTCCAGGGGGAAAGTAAGATAAAATACCCCGACTGGCTCTCTATACAGTAACGTGAAATGCACCAGGCAAACCACCTTGCCCAAAACCAATCCGACCTACCCCTGCCTCCTTCATGCACTAGATAGCATGTGGAGACCCCACGGCAACTGCCCATATTCCAGGGGGAGAGTAAGATAAAATGCCCCGGCAGGCTCTCTATACAGTAAAGTAAAATGCACCAGGCAAACCAACCTGTCCAAGACCAATCTGACCTACCCCTGCCTCATTGATGCACTAGATAGCATGTGGAGACCCCACGGCAACTGCCCATATTCCAGGGGGAGAGTAAGATAAAATGCCCCACCACGCTCCTTATACAGTAAAGTAAAATGCACCAGGCAAACCACCTTGCCCAAGACCAGTGTTCTGACCTACCCCAGCCACATTCATGCAGTAGATAGCATGTGGAGACCCCACAGCAACTGCCCATAGTCCAGGGGGAGAGTAAGATAAAATGCCCGACAGGCACTCTATAAAGTAAAGTAAAATGCACCAGGCAATCCGCCTTGCACAAGACCAGTCTGACCTACCCCTGCCTCCTTCATGCACTAGATAGCATGTGGAGACCCCACGACAACTGCCCATAGTCCAGGGGGAGAGTAAGATAAAATGCCCCAGCAGGCTCTCTATACAGTAAAGTAAAATGCCCCAGGCAAACCACCTTGCCTAAGACCAGTCTGACCTATCCCTGCCACCTTCATGCACTAGATAACATGTGGAGACCCCACGGCAACTGCCCATAGTCCAGGGGGAGAGTAAGATAAAATGCCCCAGCAGGCTCTCTAAACAGTAAAGTAAAATGCACCAGGCAAACCACCTTGCCCAAGACCAGTCTGACCTACCGCTGCCTCATTCATGCACTAGATAGTATGTGGAGACCCCAAGGCAACTGCCAATAGTCCAGGGAAGAGTAAGATAAAATGCCCTGTCAGGCTCTCTATACAGTAAAGTAAAATGCACCAGGCAAACCACTTTGCCCAAGACCAGTCTGACCTACCCCTGCCTCCTTCATGCACTAGATAGCATGTGGAGGCCCCACTGCAACTGCCCATATTCCAGGGGGGAGAGTAAGATAAAATGCCCCGACAGTCTCCTTATACAGTAAAGTAAAATGCACCAGGCAAACCACTTTGCCCAAGACCAGTCTGACCTACCCCTGCCTCCTTCATGCACTAGATAGCATGTGGAGACCCCACGGCAACTGCCCATATTGCATGGGGAGAGTAAGATAAAATGCCCCAGCAGGCTCTCTAAACAGTAAAGTAAAATGCACCAGGCAAACCACCTTGCCCAACACCAGTCTGACCTACCCCTGCCTCATTCATGCACTAGATAGCATGTGGAGACCCGACGCCAACTGCCCATAGTCCAGGGGAGAGTAAGATAAAATGCCCCGTCAGGCTCTCTATACAGTAAAGTAAAATGCACCAGGCAAACCACCTTGCATAAGACCAGGCTGACGTACCCCTGCCTCATTAATGCACTAGATAGCATGTGGTGACCCCACGGCAACTGCACATATTCTAGGGGAAGAGTAAGATAAAATGCCATGCCAGGCTCCTTATACAGTAAAGTAAAATGCACCAGGCAAACCACCTTGCCCAAGACCAGTCTGACCTACCCCTGCCTCATTCATGCACTAGATAGCATGTGGAGACCCCACGGCAACTGCCCATAGTCCAGGGGGAGAGTAAGATAAAATGCCCCGGCAGGCTCTCTATACAGTAAAGTAAAATGCACCAGGCAAACCACCTTGCCCAAGACCAGTCTGACCTACCCCTGCCTCCTTCATGCACTAGATAGCATTGGGAGACCCCACAGCAACTGGCCATATTCCAAGGGGAGAGTAAGATAAAATGCCCCGGCAGGCTCTCTATACAGTAAAGTAAAATGCAACAGGCAAACCACCTTGCCCAAGACCAGTCTGATCTACCCCTGCCTCCTTCATGCACTAGATAGCATGTGGAGACCCCACGGCAACTGCCCATTTTCCAGGGGGAGAGTAAGATAAAATGCCCCGCAAGGCTCCTTATACAGTAAAGTTAAATGCACCAGGCAAACCACCTTGCCCAAGACCAGTCTGACCTCCCACTGCCTCATTCATGCACTAGATAGCATGTGGAGACCCCACGGCAACTGCCCATATTCCAGGGGGAGAGTAAGATAAAATGCCCCGCCACACTCCTTATACAGTAAAGTAAAATCCACCAGGCAAACCACCTTGCCCAAGACCAGTCTTCTGACCTACCCCAGCCTCATTCATGCACTAGATAGCATGTGGAGACCCCACAGCAACTACCCATATTCCATGGGAGAGTAAGATAAAATGCCCCGGCAGGCTCCTTATACAGTTAAGTAAAATGCACCAGGCAAACCACCTTGCCCAAGACCAGTCTGACCTTCCCCTGCCTCCATCATGCACTAGATAGCATGTGGAGACCCCACGGCAACTGCCCATAGTCCAGGGGGAGAGTAAGATAAAATGCCCCGGCAGGCTCTCTATACAGTAAAGTAAAATGCACCAGGCAAACCACCTTGCCCAAGACCAGTCTGACCTACCACTGCCTCATTGATGCACTAGATAGCATGTGGAGACCCCACGGCAACTGCCCATATTCCAGGGGGAGAGTAAGAAAAAATGCCCCGGCAGGCTCTCTATACAGTAAAGTAAAATACACCAGGCAAACCACCTTGGCCAACACCAGTCTGACCTACCCCTGCCTCCTTCATGCACTAGATAGCATGTGGAGACCCAACGTCAACTGCCCATATTCCAGGGGGAGAGTAAGATAAAATGCCCAGGCAGGCTCTCTATACAGTAAAGTAAAATGCACCAGGCAAACCACCTTGCCCAAGACCAGTCTGACCTCCCACTGCCTCATTCATGCACTAGATAGTATGTGGAGACCCCACGCCAACTGCCCATAGTCCAGGGGAGAGTAAGATAAAATGCCCCGTCAGGCTCTCTATACAGTAAAGTAAAATACACCAGGCAAACGAATTTGCCCAAGACCAGTCTGACCTACCACTGCCTCCTTCATGCACTAGATAGCATGTGGAGACCCCACGGCAACTGCCCATAGTCCAGGGGGAGAGTAAATAAAATGCCCCAGCAGGCTCTCTAAACAGTAAAGTAAAATGCACCAGGCAAACCACCTTACCCAAGACCAGTCTGACCAACGACTGCCTCATTCATGCACTAGATAGCATGTGGAGACCCCATGGCAACTGCCCATAGTCCAGGGGGAGAGTAAGATAAAATGCCCCGGCAGGCTCTCTATACAGTAAAGTAAAATGCACCAGGCAAACCACCTTGCCCAAGACCAGTCTGACCTACCACTGCCTCATTGATGCACTAGATAGCATGTGGAGACCCCACGGCAACTGCCCATATTCCAGGGGGAGAGTAAGAAAAAATGCCCCGGCAGGCTCTCTATACAGTAAAGTAAAATACACCAGGCAAACCACCTTGGCCAACACCAGTCTGACCTACCCCTGCCTCCTTCATGCACTAGATAGCATGTGGAGACCCAACGTCAACTGCCCATATTCCAGGGGGAGAGTAAGATAAAATGCCCAGGCAGGCTCTCTATACAGTAAAGTAAAATGCACCAGGCAAACCACCTTGCCCAAGACCAGTCTGACCTCCCACTGCCTCATTCATGCACTAGATAGTATGTGGAGACCCCAAGCCAACTGCCCATAGTCCAGGGGAGAGTAAGATAAAATGCCCCGTCAGGCTCTCTATACAGTAAAGTAAAATACACCAGGCAAACGAATTTGCCCAAGACCAGTCTGACCTACCCCTGCTTCCTTCATGCACTAGATAGCATGTGGAGACCCCACTGCAACTGCCCATAGTCCAGGGGGAGAGTAAATAAAATGCCCCAGCAGGCTCTCTAAACAGTAAAGTAAAATGCACCAGGCAAACCACCTTACCCAAGACCAGTCTGACCTACCCCTGCCTCATTCATGCACTAGATAGCATATGGAGACCCCACGCCAACTGCCCATAGTCCAGGGGAGAGTAAGATAAAATGCCCTGTCAGGCTCTCTATACAGTAAAGTAAAATGCACCAGGCAAACCACTTTGCCCAAGACCAGTCTGACCTACCCCTGCCTCCTTCATGCACTAGATAGCATGTGGAGACCCCACGGCAACTGCCCATAGTCCAGGGGGAGAGTAAGATAAAATGCCACAGCAGGCTCTCTAAGCAGTAAAGTAAAATGCACCAGGCAAACCACCTTGCCCAAGACCAGTCTGACCTACCCCTGCGTCCTTCATGCACTAGATAGGATTGGGAGACCCCACAGCAACTGCCCATATTCCAAGGGGAGAGTAAGATAAAATGCCCCGGCAGGCTCTCTATACAGTAAAGTAAAATGCACCAGGCAAACCACCTTGCCCAAGACCAGTCTGATCTACCCCTGCCTCCTTCGGGCACTAGATAGCATGTGGAGACCCCACGGCAACTGCCCATTTTCCAGGGGGAGAGTAAGATAAAATGCCCCACCACGCTCCTTATACAGTAAAGTAAAATGCACCAGGCAAACCACCTTGCCCAAGACCAGTGTTCTGACCTACCCCAGCCACATTCATGCAGTAGATAGCATGTGGAGACCCCACAGCAACTGCCCATAGTCCAGGGGGAGAGTAAGATAAAATGCCCGACAGGCACTCTATAAAGTAAAGTAAAATGCACCAGGCAATCCGCCTTGCACAAGACCAGTCTGACCTACCCCTGCCTCCTTCATGCACTAGATAGCATGTGGAGACCCCACGACAACTGCCCATAGTCCAGGGGGAGAGTAAGATAAAATGCCCCAGCAGGCTCTCTAAACAGTAAAGTAAAATGCACCAGGCAAACCACCTTGCCCAAGACCAGTCTGACCTACCGCTGCCTCATTCATGCACTAGATAGTATGTGGAGACCCCAAGGCAACTGCCAATAGTCCAGGGAAGAGTAAGATAAAATGCCCTGTCAGGCTCTCTATACAGTAAAGTAAAATGCACCAGGCAAACCACTTTGCCCAAGACCAGTCTGACCTACCCCTGCCTCCTTCATGCACTAGATAGCATGTGGAGGCCCCACTGCAACTGCCCATATTCCAGGGGGGAGAGTAAGATAAAATGCCCCGACAGTCTCCTTATACAGTAAAGTAAAATGCACCAGGCAAACCACTTTGCCCAAGACCAGTCTGACCTACCCCTGCCTCCTTCATGCACTAGATAGCATGTGGAGACCCCACGGCAACTGCCCATATTGCATGGGGAGAGTAAGATAAAATGCCCCAGCAGGCTCTCTAAACAGTAAAGTAAAATGCACCAGGCAAACCACCTTGCCCAACACCAGTCTGACCTACCCCTGCCTCATTCATGCACTAGATAGCATGTGGAGACCCGACGCCAACTGCCCATAGTCCAGGGGAGAGTAAGGTAAAATGCCCCGTCAGGCTCTCTATACAGTAAAGTAAAATGCACCAGGCAAACCACCTTGCATAAGACCAGGCTGACCTACCCCTGCCTCATTAATGCACTAGATAGCATGTGGTGACCCCACGGCAACTGCACATATTCTAGGGGAAGAGTAAGATAAAATGCCATGCCAGGCTCCTTATACAGTAAAGTAAAATGCACCAGGCAAACCACCTTGCCCAAGACCAGTCTGACCTACCCCTGCCTCATTCATGCACTAGATAGCATGTGGAGACCCCACGGCAACTGCCCATAGTCCAGGGGGAGAGTAAGATAAAATGCCCCGGCAGGCTCTCTATACAGTAAAGTAAAATGCACCAGGCAAACCACCTTGCCCAAGACCAGTCTGACCTACCCCTGCCTCCTTCATGCACTAGATAGCATTGGGAGACCCCACAGCAACTGGCCATATTCCAAGGGGAGAGTAAGATAAAATGCCCCGGCAGGCTCTCTATACAGTAAAGTAAAATGCAACAGGCAAACCACCTTGCCCAAGACCAGTCTGATCTACCCCTGCCTCCTTCATGCACTAGATAGCATGTGGAGACCCCACGGCAACTGCCCATTTTCCAGGGGGAGAGTAAGATAAAATGCCCCGCAAGGCTCCTTATACAGTAAAGTTAAATGCACCAGGCAAACCACCTTGCCCAAGACCAGTCTGACCTCCCACTGCCTCATTCATGCACTAGATAGCATGTGGAGACCCCACGGCAACTGCCCATATTCCAGGGGGAGAGTAAGATAAAATGCCCCGCCACACTCCTTATACAGTAAAGTAAAATCCACCAGGCAAACCACCTTGCCCAAGACCAGTCTTCTGACCTACCCCAGCCTCATTCATGCACTAGATAGCATGTGGAGACCCCACAGCAACTACCCATATTCCATGGGAGAGTAAGATAAAATGCCCCGGCAGGCTCCTTATACAGTTAAGTAAAATGCACCAGGCAAACCACCTTGCCCAAGACCAGTCTGACCTTCCCCTGCCTCCATCATGCACTAGATAGCATGTGGAGACCCCACGGCAACTGCCCATAGTCCAGGGGGAGAGTAAGATAAAATGCCCCGGCAGGCTCTCTATACAGTAAAGTAAAATGCACCAGGCAAACCACCTTGCCCAAGACCAGTCTGACCTACCACTGCCTCATTGATGCACTAGATAGCATGTGGAGACCCCACGGCAACTGCCCATATTCCAGGGGGAGAGTAAGAAAAAATGCCCCGGCAGGCTCTCTATACAGTAAAGTAAAATACACCAGGCAAACCACCTTGGCCAACACCAGTCTGACCTACCCCTGCCTCCTTCATGCACTAGATAGCATGTGGAGACCCAACGTCAACTGCCCATATTCCAGGGGGAGAGTAAGATAAAATGCCCAGGCAGGCTCTCTATACAGTAAAGTAAAATGCACCAGGCAAACCACCTTGCCCAAGACCAGTCTGACCTCCCACTGCCTCATTCATGCACTAGATAGTATGTGGAGACCCCACGCCAACTGCCCATAGTCCAGGGGAGAGTAAGATAAAATGCCCCGTCAGGCTCTCTATACAGTAAAGTAAAATACACCAGGCAAACGAATTTGCCCAAGACCAGTCTGACCTACCACTGCCTCCTTCATGCACTAGATAGCATGTGGAGACCCCACGGCAACTGCCCATAGTCCAGGGGGAGAGTAAATAAAATGCCCCAGCAGGCTCTCTAAACAGTAAAGTAAAATGCACCAGGCAAACCACCTTACCCAAGACCAGTCTGACCAACGACTGCCTCATTCATGCACTAGATAGCATGTGGAGACCCCATGGCAACTGCCCATAGTCCAGGGGGAGAGTAAGATAAAATGCCCCGGCAGGCTCTCTATACAGTAAAGTAAAATGCACCAGGCAAACCACCTTGCCCAAGACCAGTCTGACCTACCACTGCCTCATTGATGCACTAGATAGCATGTGGAGACCCCACGGGAACTGCCCATATTCCAGGGGGAGAGTAAGAAAAAATGCCCCGGCAGGCTCTCTATACAGTAAAGTAAAATACACCAGGCATACCACCTTGGCCAACACCAGTCTGACCTACCCCTGCCTCCTTCATGCACTAGATAGCATGTGGAGACCCAACGTCAACTGCCCATATTCCAGGGGGAGAGTAAGATAAAATGCCCAGGCAGGCTCTCTATACAGTAAAGTAAAATGCACCAGGCAAACCACCTTGCCCAAGACCAGTCTGACCTCCCACTGCCTCATTCATGCACTAGATAGTATGTGGAGACCCCACGCCAACTGCCCATAGTCCAGGGGAGAGTAAGATAAAATGCCCCGTCAGGCTCTCTATACAGTAAAGTAAAATACACCAGGCAAACGAATTTGCCCAAGACAAGTCTGACCTACCCCTGCCTCCTTCATGCACTAGATAGCATGTGGAGACCCCACGGCAACTGCCCATAGTCCAGGGGGAGAGTAAATAAAATGCCCCAGCAGGCTCTCTAAACAGTAAAGTAAAATGCACCAGGCAAACCACCTTACCCAAGACCAGTCTGACCTACCCCTGCCTCATTCATGCACTAGATAGCATATGGAGACCCCACGCCAACTGCCCATAGTCCAGGGGAGAGTAAGATAAAATGCCCCGTCAGGCTCTCTATACAGTAAAGTAAAATGCACCAGGCAAACCACTTTGCCCAAGACCAGTCTGACCTACCCCTGCCTCCTTCATGCACTAGATAGCATGTGGAGACCCCACGGCAACTGCCCATAGTCCAGGGGGAGAGTAAGATAAAATGCCACAGCAGGCTCTCTAAGCAGTAAAGTAAAATGCACCAGGCAAACCACCTTGCCCAAGACCAGTCTGACCTACCCCTGCCTCCTTCATGCACTAGATAGGATTGGGAGACCCCACAGCAACTGCCCATATTCCAAGGGGAGAGTAAGATAAAATGCCCCGGCAGGCTCTCTATACAGTAAAGTAAAATGCACCAGGCAAACCACCTTGCCCAAGACCAGTCTGATCTACCCCTGCCTCCTTCGGGCACTAGATAGCATGTGGAGACCCCACGGCAACTGCCCATATTCCAGGGGGAGAGTAAGATAAAATGCCCAGGCAGGCTCTCTATACAGTAAAGTAAAATGCACCAGGCAAACCACCTTGCCCAAGACCAGTCTGACCTCCCACTGCCTCATTCATGCACTAGATAGTATGTGGAGACCCCACGCCAACTGCCCATAGTCCAGGGGAGAGTAAGATAAAATGCCCCGTCAGGCTCTCTATACAGTAAAGTAAAATACACCAGGCAAACGAATTTGCCCAAGACCAGTCTGACCTACCACTGCCTCCTTCATGCACTAGATAGCATGTGGAGACCCCACGGCAACTGCCCATAGTCCAGGGGGAGAGTAAATAAAATGCCCCAGCAGGCTCTCTAAACAGTAAAGTAAAATGCACCAGGCAAACCACCTTACCCAAGACCAGTCTGACCAACGACTGCCTCATTCATGCACTAGATAGCATGTGGAGACCCCATGGCAACTGCCCATAGTCCAGGGGGAGAGTAAGATAAAATGCCCCGGCAGGCTCTCTATACAGTAAAGTAAAATGCACCAGGCAAACCACCTTGCCCAAGACCAGTCTGACCTACCACTGCCTCATTGATGCACTAGATAGCATGTGGAGACCCCACGGCAACTGCCCATATTCCAGGGGGAGAGTAAGAAAAAATGCCCCGGCAGGCTCTCTATACAGTAAAGTAAAATACACCAGGCAAACCACCTTGGCCAACACCAGTCTGACCTACCCCTGCCTCCTTCATGCACTAGATAGCATGTGGAGACCCAACGTCAACTGCCCATATTCCAGGGGGAGAGTAAGATAAAATGCCCAGGCAGGCTCTCTATACAGTAAAGTAAAATGCACCAGGCAAACCACCTTGCCCAAGACCAGTCTGACCTCCCACTGCCTCATTCATGCACTAGATAGTATGTGGAGACCCCACGCCAACTGCCCATAGTCCAGGGGAGAGTAAGATAAAATGCCCCGTCAGGCTCTCTATACAGTAAAGTAAAATACACCAGGCAAACGAATTTGCCCAAGACCAGTCTGACCTACCCCTGCTTCCTTCATGCACTAGATAGCATGTGGAGACCCCACTGCAACTGCCCATAGTCCAGGGGGAGAGTAAATAAAATGCCCCAGCAGGCTCTCTAAACAGTAAAGTAAAATGCACCAGGCAAACCACCTTACCCAAGACCAGTCTGACCTACCCCTGCCTCATTCATGCACTAGATAGCATATGGAGACCCCACGCCAACTGCCCATAGTCCAGGGGAGAGTAAGATAAAATGCCCCGTCAGGCTCTCTATACAGTAAAGTAAAATGCACCAGGCAAACCACTTTGCCCAAGACCAGTCTGACCTACCCCTGCCTCCTTCATGCACTAGATAGCATGTGGAGACCCCACGGCAACTGCCCATAGTCCAGGGGGAGAGTAAGATAAAATGCCACAGCAGGCTCTCTAAGCAGTAAAGTAAAATGCACCAGGCAAACCACCTTGCCCAAGACCAGTCTGACCTACCCCTGCCTCCTTCATGCACTAGATAGGATTGGGAGACCCCACAGCAACTGCCCATATTCCAAGGGGAGAGTAAGATAAAATGCCCCGGCAGGCTCTCTATACAGTAAAGTAAAATGCACCAGGCAAACCACCTTGCCCAAGACCAGTCTGATCTACCCCTGCCTCCTTCGGGCACTAGATAGCATGTGGAGACCCCACGGCAACTGCCCATTTTCCAGGGGGAGAGTAAGATAAAATGCCCCACCACGCTCCTTATACAGTAAAGTAAAATGCACCAGGCAAACCACCTTGCCCAAGACCAGTGTTCTGACCTACCCCAGCCACATTCATGCAGTAGATAGCATGTGGAGACCCCACAGCAACTGCCCATAGTCCAGGGGGAGAGTAAGATAAAATGCCCGACAGGCACTCTATAAAGTAAAGTAAAATGCACCAGGCAATCCGCCTTGCACAAGACCAGTCTGACCTACCCCTGCCTCCTTCATGCACTAGATAGCATGTGGAGACCCCACGACAACTGCCCATAGTCCAGGGGGAGAGTAAGATAAAATGCCCCAGCAGGCTCTCTAAACAGTAAAGTAAAATGCACCAGGCAAACCACCTTGCCCAAGACCAGTCTGACCTACCGCTGCCTCATTCATGCACTAGATAGTATGTGGAGACCCCAAGGCAACTGCCAATAGTCCAGGGAAGAGTAAGATAAAATGCCCTGTCAGGCTCTCTATACAGTAAAGTAAAATGCACCAGGCAAACCACTTTGCCCAAGACCAGTCTGACCTACCCCTGCCTCCTTCATGCACTAGATAGCATGTGGAGGCCCCACTGCAACTGCCCATATTCCAGGGGGGAGAGTAAGATAAAATGCCCCGACAGTCTCCTTATACAGTAAAGTAAAATGCACCAGGCAAACCAGTTTGCCCAAGACCAGTCTGACCTACCCCTGCCTCCTTCATGCACTAGATAGCATGTGGAGACCCCACGGCAACTGCCCATATTGCATGGGGAGAGTAAGATAAAATGCCCCAGCAGGCTCTCTAAACAGTAAAGTAAAATGCACCAGGCAAACCACCTTGCCCAACACCAGTCTGACCTACCCCTGCCTCATTCATGCACTAGATAGCATGTGGAGACCCGACGCCAACTGCCCATAGTCCAGGGGAGAGTAAGATAAAATGCCCCGTCAGGCTCTCTATACAGTAAAGTAAAATGCACCAGGCAAACCACCTTGCATAAGACCAGGCTGACCTACCCCTGCCTCATTAATGCACTAGATAGCATGTGGTGACCCCACGGCAACTGCACATATTCTAGGGGAAGAGTAAGATAAAATGCCATGCCAGGCTCCTTATACAGTAAAGTAAAATGCACCAGGCAAACCACCTTGCCCAAGACCAGTCTGACCTACCCCTGCCTCATTCATGCACTAGATAGCATGTGGAGACCCCACGGCAACTGCCCATAGTCCAGGGGGAGAGTAAGATAAAATGCCCCGGCAGGCTCTCTATACAGTAAAGTAAAATGCACCAGGCAAACCACCTTGCCCAAGACCAGTCTGACCTACCCCTGCCTCCTTCATGCACTAGATAGCATTGGGAGACCCCACAGGAACTGGCCATATTCCAAGGTGAGAGTAAGATAAAATGCCCCGGCAGGCTCTCTATACAGTAAAGTAAAATGCAACAGGCAAACCACCTTGCCCAAGACCAGTCTGATCTACCCCTGCCTCCTTCATGCACTAGATAGCATGTGGAGACCCCACGGCAACTGCCCATTTTCCAGGGGGAGAGTAAGATAAAATGCCCCGCAAGGCTCCTTATACAGTAAAGTTAAATGCACCAGGCAAACCACCTTGCCCAAGACCAGTCTGACCTCCCACTGCCTCATTCATGCACTAGATAGCATGTGGAGACCCCACGGCAACTGCCCATATTCCAGGGGGAGAGTAAGATAAAATGCCCCGCCACACTCCTTATACAGTAAAGTAAAATCCACCAGGCAAACCACCTTGCCCAAGACCAGTCTTCTGACCTACCCCAGCCTCATTCATGCACTAGATAGCATGTGGAGACCCCACAGCAACTACCCATATTCCATGGGAGAGTAAGATAAAATGCCCCGGCAGGCTCCTTATACAGTTAAGTAAAATGCACCAGGCAAACCACCTTGCCCAAGACCAGTCTGACCTTCCCCTGCCTCCATCATGCACTAGATAGCATGTGGAGACCCCACGGCAACTGCCCATAGTCCAGGGGGAGAGTAAGATAAAATGCCCCGGCAGGCTCTCTATACAGTAAAGTAAAATGCACCAGGCAAACCACCTTGCCCAAGACCAGTCTGACCTACCACTGCCTCATTGATGCACTAGATAGCATGTGGAGACCCCACGGCAACTGCCCATATTCCAGGGGGAGAGTAAGAAAAAATGCCCCGGCAGGCTCTCTATACAGTAAAGTAAAATACACCAGGCAAACCACCTTGGCCAACACCAGTCTGACCTACCCCTGCCTCCTTCATGCACTAGATAGCATGTGGAGACCCAACGTCAACTGCCCATATTCCAGGGGGAGAGTAAGATAAAATGCCCAGGCAGGCTCTCTATACAGTAAAGTAAAATGCACCAGGCAAACCACCTTGCCCAAGACCAGTCTGACCTCCCACTGCCTCATTCATGCACTAGATAGTATGTGGAGACCCCACGCCAACTGCCCATAGTCCAGGGGAGAGTAAGATAAAATGCCCCGTCAGGCTCTCTATACAGTAAAGTAAAATACACCAGGCAAACGAATTTGCCCAAGACCAGTCTGACCTACCACTGCCTCCTTCATGCACTAGATAGCATGTGGAGACCCCACGGCAACTGCCCATAGTCCAGGGGGAGAGTAAATAAAATGCCCCAGCAGGCTCTCTAAACAGTAAAGTAAAATGCACCAGGCAAACCACCTCACCCAAGACCAGTCTGACCAACGACTGCCTCATTCATGCACTAGATAGCATGTGGAGACCCCATGGCAACTGCCCATAGTCCAGGGGGAGAGTAAGATAAAATGCCCCGGCAGGCTCTCTATACAGTAAAGTAAAATGCACCAGGCAAACCACCTTGCCCAAGACCAGTCTGACCTACCACTGCCTCATTGATGCACTAGATAGCATGTGGAGACCCCACGGCAACTGCCCATATTCCAGGGGGAGAGTAAGAAAAAATGCCCCGGCAGGCTCTCTATACAGTAAAGTAAAATACACCAGGCATAACACCTTGGCCAACACCAGTCTGACCTACCCCTGCCTCCTTCATGCACTAGATAGCATGTGGAGACCCAACGTCAACTGCCCATATTCCAGGGGGAGAGTAAGATAAAATGCCCAGGCAGGCTCTCTATACAGTAAAGTAAAATGCACCAGGCAAACCACCTTGCCCAAGACCAGTCTGACCTCCCACTGCCTCATTCATGCACTAGATAGTATGTGGAGACCCCACGCCAACTGCCCATAGTCCAGGGGAGAGTAAGATAAAATGCCCCGTCAGGCTCTCTATACAGTAAAGTAAAATACACCAGGCAAACGAATTTGCCCAAGACAAGTCTGACCTACCCCTGCCTCCTTCATGCACTAGATAGCATGTGGAGACCCCACGGCAACTGCCCATAGTCCAGGGGGAGAGTAAATAAAATGCCCCAGCAGGCTCTCTAAACAGTAAAGTAAAATGCACCAGGCAAACCACCTTACCCAAGACCAGTCTGACCTACCCCTGCCTCATTCATGCACTAGATAGCATATGGAGACCCCACGCCAACTGCCCATAGTCCAGGGGAGAGTAAGATAAAATGCCCCGTCAGGCTCTCTATACAGTAAAGTAAAATGCACCAGGCAAACCACTTTGCCCAAGACCAGTCTGACCTACCCCTGCCTCCTTCATGCACTAGATAGCATGTGGAGACCCCACGGCAACTGCCCATAGTCCAGGGGGAGAGTAAGATAAAATGCCACAGCAGGCTCTCTAAACAGTAAAGTAAAATGCACCAGGCAAACCACCTTGCCCAAGACCAGTCTGACTTACCCCTGCCTCCTTCATGCACTAGATAGGATTGGGAGACCCCACAGCAACTGCCCATATTCCAAGGGGAGAGTAAGATAAAATGCCCCGGCAGGCTCTCTATACAGTAAAGTAAAATGCACCAGGCAAACCACCTTGCCCAAGACCAGTCTGATCTACCCCTGCCTCCTTCGGGCACTAGATAGCATGTGGAGACCCCACGGCAACTGCCCATTTTCCAGGGGGAGAGTAAGATAAAATGCCCCGCAAGGCTCCTTATACAGTAAAGTTAAATGCACCAGGCAAACCACCTTGCCCAAGACCAGTCTGACCTCCCACTGCCTCATTCATGCACTAGATAGCATGTGGAGACCCCACGGCAACTGCCCATATTCCAGAGGGAGAGTAAGATAAAATGCCCCGCCACGCTCCTTATACAGTAAAGTAAAATGCACCAGGCAAACCACCTTGCCCAAGACCGGTCTGACCTTCCCCTGCCTCCATCATGCACTAGATAGCATGTGGAGACCCCACGGCAACTGCCCATATTCCAGGGGGAGAGAAAGATAAAATGCCCCGCCACACTCCTTATACAGTAAAGTAAAATCCACCAGGCAAACCACCTTGCCCAAGACCAGTCTTCTGACCTACCCCAGCCTCATTCATGCACTAGATAGCATGTGGAGACCCCACAGCAACTGCCCATATTCCATGGGAGAGTAAGATAAAATGCCCCGGCAGGCTCCTTATACAGTTAAGTAAAATGCACCAGGCAAACCACCTTGCCCAAGACCAGTCTGACCTTCCCCTGCCTCCATCATGCACTAGATAGCATGTGGAGACCCCACGGCAACTGCCCATAGTCCAGGGGGAGAGTAAGATAAAATGCCCCGGCAGGCTCTCTATGCAGTAAAGTAAAAAGCACCAGGCATACCACCTTGCCCAAGACCAGTCTGACCAACCACTGCCTCATTCATGCACTAGATAGCATGTGGAGACCCCATGGCAACTGCCCATAGTCCAGGGGGAGAGTAAGATAAAATGCCCCGGCAGGCTCTCTATACAGTAAAGTAAAATGCACCAGGCAAACCACCTTGCCCAAGACCAGTCTGACCTACCACTGCCTCATTGATGCACTAGATAGCATGTGGAGACCCCACAGCAACTGCCCATATTCCAGGGGGAGAGTAAGAAAAAATGCCCCGGCAGGCTCTCTATACAGTAAAGTAAAATTCACCAGGCAAACCACCTTGGCCAACACCAGTCTGACCTACCCCTGCCTCCTTCATGCACTACATAGCATGTGGAGACCCAACGTCAACTGCCCATATTCCAGGGGGAGAGTAAGATAAAATGCCCCGGCAGGCTCTCTATACAGTAAAGTAAAATGCACCAGGCAACCCACCTTGCCCAAGACCAGTCTGACCTCCCACTGCCTCATTCATGCACTAGATAGTATGTGGAGACCCCACGGCAACTGCCCATAGTCCAGGGGGAGAGTAAGATAAAATGCCCTGGCAGGCTCTCTATACAGTAAAGTAAAATGCACCAGGCAAACCACCTTGCCCAAGACCAGTCTGATCTACCCCTGCCTCCTTCATGCACTAGATAGCATGTGGAGACCCCACGGCAACTGCCCATTTTCCAGGGGGAGAGTAAGATAAAATGCCCCGCAAGGCTCCTTATACAGTAAAGTTAAATGCACCAGGCAAACCACCTTGTCCAAGACCAGTCTGACCTCCCACTGCCTCATTCATACACTAGATAGCATGTGGAGACCCCACGGCAACTGCCCATATTCCAGGGGGAGAGTAAGATAAAATGCCCCGCCACACTCCTTATACAGTAAAGTAAAATCCACCAGGCAAACCACCTTGCCCAAGACCAGTCTTCTGACCTACCCCAGCCTCATTCATGCACTAGATAGCATGTGGAGACCCCACAGCAACTGCCCATATTCCATGGGAGAGTAAGATAAAATGCCCCGGCAGGCTCCTTATACAGTTAAGTAAAATGCACCAGGCAAACCACCTTGCCCAAGACCAGTCTGACCTTCCCCTGCCTCCATCATGCACTAGATAGCATGTGGAGACCCCACGGCAACTGCCCATAGTCCAGGGGGAGAGTAAGATAAAATGCCCCGGCAGGCTCTCTATGCAGTAAAGTAAAAAGCACCAGGCATACCACCTTGCCCAAGACCAGTCTGACCAACCACTGCCTCATTCATGCACTAGATAGCATGTGGAGACCCCATGGCAACTGCCCATAGTCCAGGGGGAGAGTAAGATAAAATGCCCCGGCAGGCTCTCTATACAGTAAAGTAAAATGCACCAGGCAAACCACCTTGCCCAAGACCAGTCTGACCTACCACTGCCTCATTGATGCACTAGATAGCATGTGGAGACCCCACAGCAACTGCCCATATTCCAGGGGGAGAGTAAGAAAAAATGCCCCGGCAGGCTCTCTATACAGTAAAGTAAAATACACCAGGCAAACCACCTTGGCCAACACCAGTCTGACCTACCCCTGCCTCCTTCATGCACTAGATAGCATGTGGAGACCCAACGTCAACTGCCCATATTCCAGGGGGAGAGTAAGATAAAATGCCCAGGCAGGCTCTCTATAAAGTAAAGTAAAATGCACCCAGCAAACCAACTTGCCCAAGACCAGTCTGACCTCCCACTGCCTCATTCATGCACTAGATAGCATGTGGAGGCCCCACTGCAACTGCCCATAGTCCAGGGGGAGAGTAAGATAAAATGCCCCCGCAGGCTCCTTATACAGTAAAGTAAAATACACCAGGCAAACCACCTTGGCCAACACCAGTCTGACCTACCCCTGCCTCCTTCATGCACTAGATAGCATGTGGAGACCCCACGGCAACTGCCCATAGTCCAGGGGGAGAGTAAATAAAATGCCCCAGCAGGCTCTCTAAACAGTAAAGTAAAATGCACCAGGCAAACCACCTTGCCCAAGACCAGTCTGACCTACCCCTGCCTCCTTCATGCACTAGATAGCATTGGGAGACCCCATAGCAACTGCCCATATTCCAAGGGGAGAGTAAGATAAAATGCCCCGGCAGGCTCTCTATACAGTAAAGTAAAATGCACCAGGCAAACCACCTTGCCCAAGACCAGTCTGATCTACCCCTGCCTCCTTCAGGCACTAGATAGCATGTGGAGACCCCAAGGCAACTGCCCATTTTCCAGGGGGAGAGTAAGATAAAATGCCCCGCAAGGCTCCTTATACAGTAAAGTTAAATGCACCTGGCAAACCACCTTGCCCAAGACCAGTCTGACCTCCCACTGCCTCATTCATGCACTAGATAGCATGTGGAGACCCCACGGCAACTGCCCATATTCCAGGGGGAGAGTAAGATAAAATGCCCCGCCACACTCCTTATACAGTAAAGTAAAATGCACCAGGCAAACCACCTTGCCCAAGACCAGTCTTCTGACCTACCCCAGCCTCATTCATGCACTAGATAACATGTGGAGACCACACAGCAACTGCCCATATTCCATGTGAGAGTAAGATAAAATGCCCCGGCAGGCTCCTTATACAGTTAAGTAAAATGCACCAGGCAAACCACCTTGCCCAAGACCAGTCTGACCTTCCCCTGCCTCCATCATGCACTAGATAGCATGTGGAGACCCCACGGCAACTGCCCATAGTCCAGGGGGAGAGTAAGATAAAATGCCCCGGCAGGCTCTCTATGCAGTAAAGTAAAAAGCACCAGGCATACCACCTTGCCCAAAACCAGTCTGACCAACCACTGCCCCATTCATGCACTAGATAGCATGTGGAGACCCCATGGCAACTGCCAATAGTCCAGGGGGAGAGTAAGATAAAATGCCCCGGCAGGCTCTCAATACAGCAAAGTAAAATACACCAGGCAAACCATCTTGGCCAACACCAGTCTGACCTACCCCTGCCTCCTTCATGCACTAGATAGCATGTGGAGACCCAACGTCAACTGCCCATATTAAAGGGGGAGAGTAAGATAAAATGCCCAGGCAGGCTCTCTATACAGTAAAGTAAAATGCACCAGGCAAACCACCTTGCCCAAGACCAGTCTGACCTCCCACTGCCTCATTCATGCACTAGATAGCATGTGGAGACCCAACGTCAACTGCCCATATTCCAGGGGGAGAGTAAGATAAAATGCCCAGGCAGGCTCTCTATACAGTAAAGTAAAATGCACCAGGCAAAACAACTTGCCCAAGACCAGTCTGACCTACCCCTGCCTCATTCATGCACTAGATAGCATGTGGAGACCCCACGCCAACTGCCCATAGTCCAGGGGAGAGTAAGATAAAATGCCCCGTCAGGCTCTCTATACAGTAAAGTAAAATACACCAGGCAAACCAGTTTGCCCAAGACCAGTCTGACCTACCCCTGCCTCCTTCATGCACTAGATAGCATGTGGAGACTCCACGGCAACTGCCCATAGTCCAGGGGGAGAGTAAGATAAAATGCCCCAGCAGGCTCTCTAAACAGTAAAGTAAAATGCACCAGGCAAACCACCTTGCCGAAGACAAGTCTCACCTACCCCTGCCTCATTCATGCACTAGACAGCATGTGGAGACCCCACGCCAACTGCCCACAGTCCAGGGGAGAGTAAGATAAAATGCCCCGTCAGGCTCTCTATACAGTAAAGTAAAATGCACCAGGCAAACCACTTTGCCCAAGACCAGTCTGACCTACCCCTGCCTCCTTCATGCACTAGATAGCATGTGGAGACCCCACGGCAACTGACCATAGTCCAGGGGGAGAGTAAGATAAAATGCCCCAGCAGGCTCTCTAAACAGTAAAGTAAAATGCACCAGGCAAACCACCTTGCCCAAGACCAGTCTGACCTACCCCTGCCTCATTCATGCACTAGATAGCATGTGGAGACCCCACGCCAACTGCCCATAGTCCAGGGGAGAGTAAGATAAAATGCCCCGTCAGGCTCTCTATACAGTAAAGTAAAATGCACCAGGCAAACCACTTTGCCCAAGACCAGTCTGACCTACCCCTGCCTCCTTCATGCACTAGATTGCATGTGGAGGCCCTACTGCAACTGCCTATAGTCCAGGGGGAGAGTAAGATAAAATGCCCCGACAGTCTCCTTATACAGTAAAGTAAAATGCACCAGGCAAACCACCTTGCCCAAGACCAGTCTGACCTACCCCTGCCTCATTCATGCACTAGATAGCATGTGGAGACCCCACGCCAACTGCCCATAGTCCAGGGGAGATTAAGATAAAATGCCCCGTCAGGCTCTCTATACAGTAAAATAAAATGCACCAGGCAAACCACCTTGCCCAAGACCAGTCTGACCTACCCCTGCCTCATTCATGCACTAGATAGCATGTGGAGACCCCACGCCAACTGCCCATAGTCCAGGGGAGAGTAAGATAAAATGCCCCGTCAGGCTCTCTATACAGTAAAGTAAAATGCACCAGGCAAACCACTTTGCCCAAGACCAGTCTGATCTACCCCTGCCTCCTTCATGCACTAGATAGCATGTGGAGGCCCCAATGCAACTGCCCATAGTCCAGGGGGAGAGTAAGATAAAATGCCCCGACAGTCTCCTTATACAGTAAAGTAAAATGCACCAGGCAAACCACCTTGCCCAAGACCAGTCTGTCCTACCCCTGCCTCATTCATGCACTAGATAGCATGTGGAGACCCCACGCCAACTGCCCATAGTCCAGTGGAGAGTAAGATAAAATGCCCCGTCAGGCTCTCTATACAGTAAAGTAAAATGCACCAGACAAACCACCTTGCATAAGACCAGGCTGACCTACCCCTGCCTCATTCATGCACTAGATAGCATGTGGAGGCCCGACAGCAACAGCCCATATTCCAGGGGGAGAGTAAGATAAAATGGCATGCCAGGCTCCTTATACAGTAAAGTAAAATGCACCAGGCAAACCACCTTGCCCAAGACCAATCTGACCTACCCCTGCCTCATTCATGCACTAGATAGCATGTGGAGACCCCACGGCAACTGGCCATAGTCCAGGGGGAGAGTAAGATAAAATGCACAGGCAAGCTTCCTATACAGTAAAGTAAAATGCACCAGGCAAACCACCTTGCCCAAGACCAGTCTGACCTACCCCTGCCTCCTTCATGCACTAGATAGCATTGGGAGACCCCACAGCAACTGCCCATATTCCAAGGGGAGAGTAAGATAAAATGCCCGGCAGGCTCTCTATACAGTAAAGTAAAATGCACCAGGCAAACCACCTTGCCCAAGACCAGTCTGACCTACCCCTGCCTCATTCATGCACTAGATAGCATGTGGAGACCCCACGGCAACTGGCCATAGTCCAGGGGGAGAGTAAGATAAAATGCACAGGCAAGCTCCCTATACAGTAACGTAAAATGCACCAGGCAAACCACCTTGCCCAAGACCAGTCTGATCTACCCCTGCCTCCTTCATGCACTAGATAGCATGTGGAGACCCCACGGCAACTGCCCATATTCCAGGGGGAGAGTAAGATAAAATGCCCGCAAGGCTCCTTATACAGTAAAGTTAAATGCACCTTGCAAACCACCTTGCCCAAGACCAGTCTGACCTCCCACTGCCTCATTCATGCACTAGATAGCATGTGGAGACCCCACGGCAACTGCCCATATTCCAGGGGGAGAGTAAGATAAAATGCCCCACCACGCTCCTTATACAGTAAAGTAAAATGCACCAGGTAACCACCTTGCCCAAGACCAGTCTGACCTACCCCTGCCTCATTCATGCACTAGATAGGATGTGGAGACCCCACGGCAACTGCCCATAGTCCAGGGGGAGAGTAAGATAAAATGCACAGGCAGGCTCCCTATACAGTAAAGTAAAGGGCACCAGGCAAACCACCTTGCCCAAGACCAGTCTGACCTACCCCTGCCTCCTTCATGCACTAGATAGCATGTGGAGACCCCACAGCAACTGCCCATATTCCAAGGGGAGAGTAAGATAAAATGCCCCGGCAGGCTCTCTATACAGTAAAGTAAAATGCACCAGGCAAACCACCTTGCCCAAGACCAGTCTGACCTACCCCTGCCTCCTTCATGCACTAGATAGCATGTGGAGACCCCACGTCAACTGCCCATATTCCAGGGGGAGAGTAAGATAAAAATTCCCCTCAAGGCTCATTATACAGTAAAGTAAAATGCACCAGGCAAACCACCTTGTCCAAGACCAGTTTGACCTCCCACTGCCTTTTTCATGCACTAGATAGCATGTGGAGACCCCACGGCAACTGCCCATATTCCAGGGGGAGAGTAAGATAAAATGCCCCGCCACGCTCCTTATACAGTAAAGTAAAATGCAGAAGGCAAACCACCTTGCCCAAGACCAGTCTTCTGACCTACTCCAGCCTCATTCATGCACTAGATAGCATGTGGAGACCCCACGGAAACTGCCCATATTCCAGGGGGAGAGTAAGATAAAATGCCCCGGCAGGCTCCTTATACAGTTAAGTAAAATGCACCAGGCAAACCACCTTGCCAAAGGCCAGTCTGACCTACCCCTGCCTCCATCATGCACTAGATAACATGTGGAGACCCCACGCCAACTGCCCATAGTCCAGGGGGAGAGTAAGATAAAATGACTCGGCATGCTCTCTATACAGTAAAGTAAAATGCACCAGGGAAACCATCTTGCCCAAGACTAGCCTGACCTACCCCTGCCTCATTCATGCACTAGATAGCATGTGGAGACCCCATGGCACCTGCACATATTCCAGGGGGAGGCTAAGATAAAATGCCCCAGCAGTATCCTTATACAGTAAAGTAAAATGCACCTGGCAAACCACCTTGCCCAAGACCAGTCTGACCTACCCCTGCCTCCTTTATGCACTAGAAAGCATGTGGAGACCCCATGGCAACTGCCCATATTCCAGGGGGAGAGTAAGATAAAATGCCCAGGCAGGCTCTCTATACAGTAAAGTAAAATGCACCAGGCAAACCACCTTGCCCAAGACCAGTCTGACCTACCCCTGCCTCCTTCATGCACTAGATAGCATGTGGAAACACCACGGCAACTGCCCATAGTCCAGGGGGAGTCAAAGATAAAATGCCCGACAGTCTCCTTATACGATAAAGTAAAATGCACCAGGCCAACCACTTTGCCCAAGACCAGTCTGACCTACCCCTGCCTCCTTCAGGCACTAGATAGCATGTGGAGACCCCACAGCAACTGCCCATAGTCCAGGGGAGAGTAAGATAAAATGCCCCGTCAGGCTCTCTGTACAGTAAAGTAAAATGCACCAGGCAAACCACCTTGCATAAGACCAGTCTGACCTACCCCTGCCTCATTCATGCACTAGATAGCATGTGGAGGCCCCACAACAACAGCCCATATTC
Source organism: Ambystoma mexicanum (assembly GCF_040938575.1). Lineage (NCBI taxonomy): Eukaryota > Metazoa > Chordata > Amphibia > Caudata > Ambystomatidae > Ambystoma > Ambystoma mexicanum. Next base: position 16,324,739 of record NC_090935.1, read on the forward strand.
CAGGGGGAGAGTAAGATAAAATGGCCCAGCAGGCTCCTTATACAGTAAAGTAAAATGCACCAGGCAACCCACCTTGCCCAAGACCAATCTGACCTACCCCTGCCTCATTGATGCACTAGATAGCATGTGGAGACCCCACCGAAACTGCCCATATTCCAGAGGGAGAGTAAGATAAAATGCCCTGGTAGGCTCCTTATACAGTAATGTAAAATGCACCAGGCAACCCACCTTGCCCAGGACCAGTCTGACCTACCCCTGCCTCATTCATGCACTAGATAGCATGTGGAGACCCGACGGCAACTGCCCATATTCCAGAGGGAGAGTAAGATAAAATGCCCTGGTAGGCTCCTTATACAGTAATGTAAAATGCACCAGGCAACCCACCTTGCCCAGGACCAGTTTGACCTACCCCTGCCTCATTCATGCACTAGATAGCATGTGGAGACCCCACGGCAACTGCCCATATTCCAGGGGGAGAGTAAGATAAAATGCCCTGGTAGGCTCCTTATACAGTAAAGTAAAATGCACCAGGCAAACCACCTTGCCCAAGACCAGTCTGACCTACCCCTGCCTCCTTCATGCACTAGATAGCATGTGGAGACCCCACACCAACTGCCAATAGTCCAGGGGGAGAGTAAGATAAAATGCCCCGGCAGGCTCTCTATAGAGTAAAGTAAAATGCACCAGGCAAACCACCTTGCCCAAGACCAGTCTGACCTACCCCTGCCTCCTTCATGCACTAGATAGCATGTGGAGACCCCACGCCAACTGCCCATAGTCCAGGGGAGAGTAAGATAAAATGCCCCGTCGGGCTCTCTATACAGTAAAGTAAAATGCACCAGGCAAACCACTTTGCCAAAGACCAGTCTGACCTACCCCTGCCTCCTTCATGCACTAGATAGCATGTGGAGGCCCCAATGCAACTGCCCATAGTCCAGGGGGAGAGTAAGATAAAATGCCCCGACAGTCTCCTTATACAGTAAAGTAAAATGCACCAGGCAAACCACCTTGCCCAAGACCAGTCTGACCTACCCCTGCCTCATTCATGCACTAGATAGCATGTGGAGACCCCACGCCAACTGCCCATAGTCCAGTGGAGAGTAAGATAAAATGCCCCGTCAGGCTCTCTATACAGTAAAGTAAAATGCACCAGACAAACCACCTTGCATAAGACCAGGCTGACCTACCCCTGCCTCATTCATGCACTAGATAGCATGTGGAGGCCCGACAGCAACAGCCCATATTCCAGGGGGAGAGTAAGATAAAATGGCCCAGCAGGCTCCTTATACAGTAAAGTAAAATGCACCAGGCAACCCACCTTGCCCAAGACCAGTCTGACCTACCCCAGCCTCATTGATGCACTAGATAGCATGTGGAGACCCCACGGCAACTGCCCATATTCCAGAGGGAGAGTAAGATAAAATGCCCCGGTAGGCTCCTTATACAGTAATGTAAAATGCACCAGGCAACCCACCTTGCCCAGGACCAGTCTGACCTACCCCTGCCTCATTCATGCACTAGATAGCATGTGGAGACCCCACGGCAACTGCCCATATTCCAGGGGGAGAGTAAGATAAAATGCCCAGGCAGGCTCTCTATACAGTAAAGTAAAATGCACCAGGCAAACCACCTTGCCCAACACCAGTCTGACCTCCCACTGCCTCATTCATGCACTAGATAGTATGTGGAGACCCCACGGCAACTGCCAATAGTCCAGGGGGAGAGTAAGATAAAATGCCCCGGCAGGCTCTCTATACAGTAAAGTAAAATGCACCAGGCAAACCACCTTGGCCAACACCAGTCTGACCTACCCCTGCCTCCTTCATGCACTAGATAGCATGTGGAGACCCCACGGCAACTGCCCATATTCCAGGGGGAGAGTAAGATAAAATGCCCAGGCAGGGTCTCTATACAATAAAGTAAAATGCACCAGGCAAACCACCTTGCCCAAGACCAGTCTGACCTCCCACTGCCTCATTCATGCACTAGATAGTATGTGGAGACCCCACGGCAACTGCCCATAGTCCAGGGGGAGAGTAAGATAAAATATCCTGCCAGGCTCGCTATAAAGTAAAGTAAAATGCACCAAGCAAACCACCTTGCCCAAGACCAGTTTGACCTCCCACTGCCTCATTCATGCACTAGATAGCATGTGGAGGCCCCACTGCAACTGCCCATATTCCTGGGGGGATAGTAAGATAAAATGCCCCGACAGTCTCCTTATACAGTAAAGTAAAATGCAACAGGCAAACCACTTTGCCCAAGACCAGTCTGACCTACCCCTGCCTCCTTCATGCACTAGATAGCATGTGGAGACCCCACGGCAACTGCCCATAGTCCAGGGGGAGAGTAAGATAAAATGCCCCAGCAGGCTCCTTATACAGTTAAGTAAAATGCACCAGGCAAACCACTTTGCCCAAGACTAGTCTGACCTAACCCTGTCTCCTTCATGCAATAGATAGCATGTGGAGACCCCACGGCAACTGCCCATAGTCCAAGGGGAGAGTAAGATAAAATGCCCAACAGGCTCTCTAAACAGTAAAGTAAAATGCACCAGGCAAACCACCTTGCCCAAGACCAGTCTGACCTACTCCTGCCTCATTCATGCACTAGATAGCATGTGGAGACCCGACGGCAACTGCCCATAGTCCAGGGGAGAGTAAGATAAAATGAGCCGTCAGGCTCTCTATACAGTAAAGTAAAATGCACCAGGCAAACCACTTTGCCCAAGACCAGTCTGACCTACCCCTGCCTCCTTCATGCACTAGATAGCATGTGGAGGCCCCACTGCAACTTCCCATATTGCAGGGGGAGAGTAAGATAAAATGCCCCAGCAGGCTCTCTAAACAGTAAAGTAAAATGCACCAGGCAAACCACCTTGCCCAAGACCAGTCTGACCTACCCCTGCCTCATTCATGCACTAGATAGCATGTGGAGACCCTATGCCTACTGCCCATAGTCCAGTGGAGAGTAAGATAAAATGCCCCGTAAGGCTCTCTATACAGTACAGTAAAATGCACCAGGCAAACCACCTTGCATAAGACCAGGCTGACCTACCCCTGCCTCATTCATGCACTAGATAGCATGTGGAGACCCCACGGCAACTGGCCATAGTCCAGGGGGAGAGTAAGATAAAATGCACAGGCAAGCTCCCTATACAGTAAAGTAAAATGCACCAGCCAAACCACCTTGCCAAAGACCAGTCTGACCTACCCCTGCCTCCTTCATGCACTAGATAGCATTGGGAGACCCCACAGCAACTGCCCATATTCCAAGGGGAGAGTAAGATAAAATGCCCCGACAGTCTCCTTATACAGTAAAGTAAAATGCACCAGGCAAACCACTTTGCCCAAGACAAGTCTGACTTACCCCTGCCTCCTTCATGCACTAGATAGCATGTGCAGACCCCACAGCAACTGCCCATAGTCCAGGGGGAGAGTAAGATAAAATGCACAGGCAGGCTCCCTATACAGTAAAGTAAAGGGCACCAGGCAAACCACCTTGCCCAAGACCAGTCTGACCTACCCCTGCCTCCTTCATGCACTAGATAGCATGTGGAGACCCCACAGCAACTGCCCATATTCCAAGGGGAGAGTAAGATAAAATGCCCCGGCAGGCTCTCTATACAGTAAAGTAAAATGCACCAGGCAAACCACCTTGCCCAAGACCAGTCTGACCTACCCCTGCCTCCTTCATGCACTAGATAGCATGTGGAGACCCCACGGCAACTGCCCATATTCCAGGGGGAGAGTAAGATAAAATGCCCCGCCACGCTCCTTATACAGTAAAGTAAAATGCAGAAGGCAAACCACCTTGCCCAAGACCAGTCTTCTGACCTACTCCAGCCTCATTCATGCACTAGATAGCATGTGGAGACCCCACGGAAACTGCCCATATTCCAGGGGGAGAGTAAGATAAAATGCCCCGGCAGGCTCCTTATACAGTTAAGTAAAATGCACCAGGCAAACCACCTTGCCAAAGGCCAGTCTGACCTACCCCTGCCTCCATCATGCACTAGATAACATGTGGAGACCCCACGCCAACTGCCCATAGTCCAGGGGGAGAGTAAGATAAAATGACTCGGCATGCTCTCTATACAGTAAAGTAAAATGCACCAGGGAAACCATCTTGCCCAAGACTAGCCTGACCTACCCCTGCCTCATTCATGCACTAGATAGCATGTGGAGACCCCATGGCACCTGCACATATTCCAGGGGGAGGCTAAGATAAAATGACCCAGCAGTATCCTTATACAGTAAAGTAAAATGCACCTGGCAAACCACCTTGCCCAAGACCAGTCTGACCTACCCCTGCCTCCTTTATGCACTAGAAAGCATGTGGAGACCCCATGGCAACTGCCCATATTCCAGGGGGAGAGTAAGATAAAATGCCCAGGCAGGCTCTCTATACAGTAAAGTAAAATGCACCAGGCAAACCACCTTGCCCAAGACCAGTCTGACCTACCCCTGCCTCCTTCATGCACTAGATAGCATGTGGAAACCCCACGGCAACTGCCCATAGTCCAGGGGGAGTCAAAGATAAAATGCCCGACAGTCTCCTTATACGATAAAGTAAAATGCACCAGGCCAACCACTTTGCCCAAGACCAGTCTGACCTACCCCTGCCTCCTTCAGGCACTAGATAGCATGTGGAGACCCCACAGCAACTGCCCATAGTCCAGGGGAGAGTAAGATAAAATGCCCCGTCAGGCTCTCTGTACAGTAAAGTAAAATGCACCAGGCAAACCACCTTGCATAAGACCAGTCTGACCTACCCCTGCCTCATTCATGCACTAGATAGCATGTGGAGGCCCCACAACAACAGCCCATATTCCAGGGGGAGAGTAAGATAAAATGGCCCAGCAGGCTCCTTATACAGTAAAGTAAAATGCACCAGGCAACCCACCTTGCCCAAGACCAGTCTGACCTACCCCTGCCTCATTGATGCACTAGATAGCATGTGGAGACCCCACGGAAACTGCCCATATTCCAGAGGGAGAGTAAGATAAAATGCCCTGGTAGGCTCCTTATACAGTAATGTAAAATGCACCAGGCAACCCACCTTGCCCAGGACCAGTCTGACCTACCCCTGCCTCATTCATGCACTAGATAGCATGTGGAGACCCCACGGCAACTGCCCATATTCCAGAGGGAGAGTAAGATAAAATGCCCTGGTAGGCTCCTTATACAGTAATGTAAAATGCACCAGGCAACCCACCTTGCCCAGGACCAGTTTGACCTACCCCTGCCTCATTCATGCACTAGATAGCATGTGGAGACCCCACGGCAACTGCCCATATTCCAGGGGGAGAGTAAGATAAAATGCCCTGGTAGGCTCCTTATACAGTAAAGTAAAATGCACCAGGCAAACCACCTTGCCCAAGACCAGTCTGACCTACCCCTGCCTCCTTCATGCACTAGATAGCATGTGGAGACCCCACACCAACTGCCAATAGTCCAGGGGGAGAGTAAGATAAAATGCCCCGGCAGGCTCTCTATAGAGTAAAGTAAAATGCACCAGGCAAACCACCTTGCCCAAGACCAGTCTGACCTACCCCTGCCTCCTTCATGCACTAGATAGCATGTGGAGACCCCACGCCAACTGCCCATAGTCCAGGGGGAGAGTAAGATAAAATGCCCCGACAGTCTCCTTATACAGTAAAGTAAAATGCACCAGGCAAACCACCTTGCCCAAGACCAGTCTGACCTACCCCTGCCTCATTCATGCACTAGATAGCATGTGGAGACCCCACGCCAACTGCCCATAGTCCAGTGGAGAGTAAGATAAAATGCCCCGTCAGGCTCTCTATACAGTAAAGTAAAATGCACCAGACAAACCACCTTGCATAAGACCAGGCTGACCTACCCCTGCCTCATTCATGCACTAGATAGCATGTGGAGGCCCGACAGCAACAGCCCATATTCCAGGGGGAGAGTAAGATAAAATGGCCCAGCAGGCTCCTTATACAGTAAAGTAAAATGCACCAGGCAACCCACCTTGCCCAAGACCAGTCTGACCTACCCCAGCCTCATTGATGCTCTAGATAGCATGTGGAGACCCCACGGCAACTGCCCATATTCCAGAGGGAGAGTAAGATAAAATGCCCCGGTAGGCTCCTTATACAGTAATGTAAAATGCACCAGGCAACCCACCTTGCCCAGGACCAGTCTGACCTACCCCTGCCTCATTCATGCACTAGATAGCATGTGGAGACCCCACGGCAACTGCCCATATTCCAGGGGGAGAGTAAGATAAAATGCCCAGGCAGGCTCTCTATACAGTAAAGTAAAATGCACCAGGCAAACCACCTTGCCCAACACCAGTCTGACCTCCCACTGCCTCATTCATGCACTAGATAGTATGTGGAGACCCCACGGCAACTGCCAATAGTCCAGGGGGAGAGTAAGATAAAATGCCCCAGCAGGCTCTCTATACAGTAAAGTAAAATGCACCAGGCAAACCACCTTGGCCAACACCAGTCTGACCTACCCCTGCCTCCTTCATGCACTAGATAGCATGTGGAGACCCCACGGCAACTGCCCATATTCCAGGGGGAGAGTAAGATAAAATGCCCAGGCAGGGTCTCTATACAATAAAGTAAAATGCACCAGGCAAACCACCTTGCCCAAGACCAGTCTGACCTCCCACTGCCTCATTCATGCACTAGATAGTATGTGGAGACCCCACGGCAACTGCCCATAGTCCAGGGGGAGAGTAAGATAAAATATCCTGCCAGGCTCTCTATAAAGTAAAGTAAAATGCACCAAGCAAACCACCTTGCCCAAGACCAGTTTGACCTCCCACTGCCTCATTCATGCACTAGATAGCATGTGGAGGCCCCACTGCAACTGCCCATATTCCTGGGGGGATAGTAAGATAAAATGCCCCGACAGTCTCCTTATACAGTAAAGTAAAATGCAACAGGCAAACCACTTTGCCCAAGACCAGTCTGACCTACCCCTGCCTCCTTCATGCACTAGATAGCATGTGGAGACCCCACGGCAACTGCCCATAGTCCAGGGGGAGAGTAAGATAAAATGCCCCAGCAGGCTCCTTATACAGTTAAGTAAAATGCACCAGGCAAACCACTTTGCCCAAGACTAGTCTGACCTAACCCTGTCTCCTTCATTCAATAGATAGCATGTGGAGACCCCACGGCAACTGCCCATAGTCCAAGGGGAGAGTAAGATAAAATGCCCAACAGGCTCTCTAAACAGTAAAGTAAAATGCACCAGGCAAACCACCTTGCCCAAGACCAGTCTGACCTACTCCTGCCTCATTCATGCACTAGATAGCATGTGGAGACCCGACGGCAACTGCCCATAGTCCAGGGGAGAGTAAGATAAAATGAGCCGTCAGGCTCTCTATACAGTAAAGTAAAATGCACCAGGCAAACCACTTTGCCCAAGACCAGTCTGACCTACCCCTGCCTCCTTCATGCACTAGATAGCATGTGGAGGCCCCACTGCAACTTCCCATATTGCAGGGGGAGAGTAAGATAAAATGCCCCAGCAGGCTCTCTAAACAGTAAAGTAAAATGCACCAGGCAAACCACCTTGCCCAAGACCAGTCTGACCTACCCCTGCCTCATTCATGCACTAGATAGCATGTGGAGACCCTATGCCTACTGCCCATAGTCCAGTCGAGAGTAAGATAAAATGCCCCGTAAGGCTCTCTATACAGTACAGTAAAATGCACCAGGCAAACCACCTTGCATAAGACCAGGCTGACCTACCCCTGCCTCATTCATGCACTAGATAGCATGTGGAGACCCCACGGCAACTGGCCATAGTCCAGGGGGAGAGTAAGATAAAATGCACAGGCAAGCTCCCTATACAGTAAAGTAAAATGCACCAGCCAAACCACCTTGCCAAAGACCAGTCTGACCTACCCCTGCCTCCTTCATGCACTAGATAGCATTGGGAGACCCCACAGCAACTGCCCATATTCCAAGGGGAGAGTAAGATAAAATGCCCCGACAGTCTCCTTATACAGTAAAGTAAAATGCACCAGGCAAACCACTTTGCCCAAGACAAGTCTGACTTACCCCTGCCTCCTTCATCCACTAGATAGCATGTAGAGACCCCACGGCAACTGCCCATAGTCCAGGGGGAGAGTAAGATAAAATGCCCTGGCAGGCTCTCTATAAAGTAAAGTAAAATGCACCAAGCAAACCAACTTGCCCAAGACCAGTCTGACCTCCCACTGCCTCATTCATGCACTAAATAGCATGTGGAGGCCCCACTGCAACTGTCCATATTCCAGGGTGGAGAGTAAGATAAAATGCCCCGACAGTCTCCTTATACAGTAAAGTAAAATGCACCAGGCAAACCACTTTGCCCAAGACCAGTCTGACCTCCCACTGCCTCATTCATGCACTAGATAGCATGTGGAGGCCCCACTGCAACTGTCCATATTCCAGGGTGGAGAGTAAGATAAAATGCCCCGACAGTCTCCTTATACAGTAAAGTAAAATGCACCAGGCAAACCACTTTGCCCAAGACCAGTCTGACCTACCACTGCCTCATTCATGGACTAGATAGTATGTGGAGACCCCACGGCAACTGCCCATAGTCCAGGGGAGAGTAAGATAAAATGCCCCGTCAGGCTCTCTATACAGTAAAGTAAAATGCACCAGGCAAACCACCTTGCACAAGACCAGTCTGACCTACCCCTGCCTCCTTCATGCACTAGATAGCATTGGGAGACCCCACAGCAACTGCACATATTCCAAGGGGAGAGTAAGATAAAATGCCCCGGCAGGCTCTCTATACAGTAAAGTAAAATGCACCAGGCAAACCACCTTGCATAAGACCAGTCTGATCTGCCCCTGCCTCCTTCATGCACTATATAGCATGTGGAGACCCCACGGCAACTGCCCATAGTCCAGGGGGAGAGTAAGATAAAATGCACAGGCAAGCTCCCTATACAGTAAAGTAAAATGCACCAGGCAAACCACCTTGCCCAAGACCAGTCTGACCTACCCCTGCCTCCTTCATGCACTAGATAGCATTGGGAGACCCCACAGCAACTGCACATATTCCAAGGGGAGAGTAAGATAAAATGCCCCGGCAGGCTCTCTATACAGTAAAGTAAAATGCACCAGGCAAACCACCTTGCCCAAGACCTGTCTGATCTACCCCTGCCTCCTTCATGCACTATATAGCATGTGGAGACCCCACGGCAACTGCCCATATTCCAGGGGGAGAGTAAGATAAAATGCCCCGGCAGGCTCCTTATACAGTTAAGTAAAATGCACCAGGCAAACCACCTTGCCCAAGACCAGTCTGACCTTCCCCTGCCTCCATCATGCACTAGATAGCATGTGGAGACCCCACGGCAACTGCCCATAGTCCAGGGGAGAGTAAGATAAAATGCCCCGGCAGGCTCTCTATGCAGTAAAGTAAAAAGCTCCAGGCATACCACCTTGCCCAAGACCAGTCTGACCAACCACTGCCTCATTCATGCACTAGATAGCATGTGGAGACCCCATGGCAACTGCCCATAGTCCAGGGGGAGAGTAAGATAAAATGCCCCGGCAGGCTCTCTATACAGTAAAGTAAAATGCACCAGGCAAACCACCTTGCCCAAGACCAGTCTGACCTACCACTGCCTCATTCATGCACTAGATAGCATGTGGAGGCCCGACAGCAACAGCCCATATTCCAGGGGGAGAGTAGGATAAAATGCCCAGGCAGGCTCTCTATACAGTAAAGTAAAATGCACCAGGCAAACCACCTTGGCAAACACCAGTCTGACATACCCCTGCCTCCTTCATGCACTAGATAGCATGTGGAGACACCACGGCAACTGCCCATATTCCAGGGGGAGAGTAGGATAAAATGCCCAGGCAGGCTCTCTATACAGTAAAGTAAAATGCACCAGGCAAACCACCTTGTCCAAGACCAGTCTGACCTCCCACTGCCTCATTCATGCACTAGATAGTATGTGGAGACCCCACGGCAACTGCCCATAGTCCAGGGGGAGAGTAAGATAAAATGCCCTGGCAGGCTCTCTATAAAGTAAAGTAAAATGCACCAAGCAAACCACCTTGCCCAAGACCAGTCTGACCACACAAAGCCTCATTCATGCACTAGATAGCATGTGGAGGCCCCACTGCAACTGCCCATATTCCGGGGTGAGAGTAAGATAAAATGCCCCTACAGTCTCCTTATACAGTAAAGTAAAATGCACCAGGCAAACCACTTTTCCCAAGACCAGTCTGACCTACCCCTGCCTCATTCATGCACTAGATAGCATGTGGAGACCCCACGGCAACTGCCCATATTCCAGGGGGGAGAGTAAGATAAAATGCCCCGACAGTCTCCTTATACAGTAAAGTAAAATGCACCAGGCAAACCACTTTGCCCAAAACCAGTCTGACTTACCCCTGCCTCCATCATGCTCTAGATAGCATGTGGAGACCCCACGGCAACTGCCCATAGTCCAGGGGGAGAGTAAGATAAAATGCCCTGGCAGGCTCTCTATAAAGTAAAGTAAAATGCACCAAGCAAACCAACTTGCCCAAGACCAGTCTGACCTCCCACTGCCTCATTCATGCACTAGATAGCATGTGGAGGCCCCACTGCAACTGCCCATATTCCAGGGTGGAGAGTAAGATAAAATGCCCCGACAGTCTCCTTATACAGTAAAGTAAAATGCACCAGGCAAACCACTTTGCCCAAGACCAGTCTGACCTACCCCTTGCCTCCTTCATGCACTAGATAGCATGTGGAGACCCCACTGCAACTGCCCATAGTCCAGGGGAGAGTAAGATAAAATGCCCCGTCAGGCTCTCTATACAGTAAAGTAAAATGCACCAGGCAAACCACTTTGCCCAAGACCAGTCTGACCTCACACTGCCTCATTCATGCACTAGATAGCATGTGGAGGCCCCACTGCAACTGCCCATATTCCGGGGGGAGAGTAAGATAAAATGCCCCGACAGTCTCCTTTTACAGTAAAGTAAAATGCACCAGGCAAACCACTTTGCCCAAGAACAGTCTGACCTACCCCTGCCTCATTCATACACTAGATAGCATGTGGAGACCCCACGGCAACTGCCCATATTCCAGGGGGGAGAGTAAGATAAAATGCCCCGACAGTCTCCTTATACAGTAAAGTAAAATGCACCAGTCAAACCACTTTGCCCAAGACCAGTCTGACTTACCCCTGCCTCCTTCATGCACTAGATAGCATGTGGAGACCCCACGGCAACTGCCCATAGTCCAGGGGGAGAGTAAGATAAAATGCCCTGGCAGGCTCTCTATAAAGTAAAGTAAAATGCACCAAGCAAACCAACTTGCCCAAGACCAGTCTGACCTCCCACTGCCTCCTTCATGCACTAGATAGCATGTGGAGACCCCACGGCAACTGCCCATAGTCCAGGGGGAGAGTAAGATAAAATGCCCCAGCAGGCTCTCTAAACAGTAAAGTAAAATGCACCAGGCAAACCACCTTGCCCAGGACCAGTCTGACCTACCCCTGCCTCATTCATGCACTAGATAGCATGTGGAGGCCCCACTGCAACTGCCCATATTCCAGGGGGAGAGTAAGATAAAATGCCCCGACAGTCTCCTTATACAGTAAAGTAAAATGCACCAGGCAAACCACTTTGCCCAAGACCAGTCTGACCTACCCCTGCCTCCTTCATGCACTAGATAGCATGTGGAGACCCCACGGCAACTGCACATATTGCAGGGGGAGAGTAAGATAAAATGCCCCAGCAGGCTCTCTAAACAGTAAAGTAAAATGCACCAGGCAAACCACCTTGCCCAAGACCAGTCTGACCTACCCCTGCCTCATTCATGCACTAGATAGCATGTGGAGACCCCATGCCAACTGCCCATAGTCCAGTGGAGAGTAAGATAAAATGCTCTGTCAGGCTCTCTATACAGTAAAGTAAAATGCACCAGGCAAACCACCTTGCCCAAGACCAGTCTGACCTACCCCTGCCTCCTTCATGCACGAGATAGCATGTGGAGACCCCACGGCAACTGCCCATATTCCAGGGGGAGAGTAAGATAAAAATTCCCCGCAAGGCTCATTATACAGTAAAGAAAAATGCACCAGGCAAACCACCTTGTCCAAGACCAGTTTGACCTACCCCTGCCTCCATCATGCACTAGATAGCATGTGGAGACCCCACGGCAACTGCCCATATTCCAGGGGGAGAGTAAGATAAAATGCCCCAGCAGGCTCTCTATACAGTAAAGTAAAATGCACCAGGTAAACCACCTTGCATAAGACCAGTCTGACCTACCCCTGCCTCATTCATGCACTAGATAGCATGTGGAGGCCCCACAACAACAGCCCATATTCCAGGGGGAGAGTAAGATAAAATGGCCCAGCAGGCTCCTTATACAGTAAAGTAAAATGCACCAGGCAACCCACCTTGCCCAAGACCAGTCTGAACTACCCCTGCCTCATTGATGCACTAGATTGCATGTGGAGACCCCACGGCAACTGCCCATATTCCAGGGGGAGAGTAAGATAAAATACCCCGACTGGCTCTCTATACAGTAACGTAAAATGCACCAGGCAAACCACCTTGCCCAAAACCAATCCGACCTACCCCTGCCTCCTTCATGCACTAGATAGCATGTGGAGACCCCACGGCAACTGCCCATATTCCAGGGAGAGAGTAAGATAAAATGCCCCGGCAGGCTCTCTATACAGTAAAGTAAAATGCACCAGGCAAACCAACCTGTCCAAGACCAATCTGACCTACCCCTGCCTCATTGATGCACTAGATAGCATGTGGAGACCCCACGGCAACTACCCATATTCCAGGGGGAGAGTAAGATAAAATGCCCCGGCACGCTCCTTATACAGTAAAGTAAAATGCACCAGGCAAACCACCTTGCCCAAGACCAGTGTTCTGACCTACCCCAGCCACATTCATGCAGTAGATAGCATGTGGAGACCCCACAGCAACTGCCCATAGTCCAGGGGGAGAGTAAGATAAAATGCCCGACAGGCACTCTATAAAGTAAAGTAAAATGCACCAGGCAATCCGCCTTGCACAAGACCAATCTGACCTACCCCTGCCTCCTTCATGCACTAGATAGCATGTGGAGACCCCACGACAACTGCCCATAGTCCAGGGGGAGAGTAAGATAAAATGCCCCAGCAGGCTCTCTAAACAGTAAAGTAAAATGCACCAGGCAAACCACCTTGCCCAAGACCAGTCTGACCTACCGCTGCCTCATTCATGCACTAGATAGTATGTGGAGACCCCACTGCAACTGCCCATATTCCAGGGGGGAGAGTAAGATAAAATGCCCCGACAGTCTCCTTATACAGTAAAGTAAAATGCACCAGGCAAACCACTTTGCCCAAGACCAGTCTGACCTACCCCTGCCTCCTTCATGCACTAGATAGCATGTGGAGACCCCACGGCAACTGCCCATATTGCATGGGGAGAGTAAGATAAAATGCCCCAGCAGGCTCTCTAAACAGTAAAGTAAAATGCACCAGGCAAACCACCTTGCCCAACACCAGTCTGACCTACCCCTGCCTCATTCATGCACTAGATAGCATGTGGAGACCCGACGCCAACTGCCCATAGTCCAGGGGAGAGTAAGATAAAATGCCCCGTCAGGCTCTCTATACAGTAAAGTAAAATGCACCAGGCAAACCACTTTGCCCAAGACCAGTCTGACCTACCCCTGCCTCCTTCATGCACTAGATAGCATGTGGAGGCCCCACTGCAACTGCCCATATTGCAGGGGGAGAGTAAGATAAAATGCCCCAGCAGGCTCTCTAAACAGTAAAGTAAAATGCACCAGGCAAACCACCTTGCCCAAGACCAGTCTGACCTACCCCTGCCTCATTCATGCACTAGATAGCATGTGGAGACCCCATGCCTACTGCCCATAGTCCAGTGGAGAGTAAGATAAAATGCCCCGTAAGGCTCTCTATACAGTACAGTAAAATGCACCAGGCAAACCACCTTGCATAAGACCAGGCTGACCTACCCCTGCCTCATTCATGCACTAGACAGCATGTGGAGACCCCACGGCAACTGGCCATAGTCCAGGGGGAGAGTAAGATAAAATGCACAGGCAAGCTCCCTATACAGTAAAGTAAAATGCACCAGCCAAACCACCTTGCCCAAGACCAGTCTGACCTACCCCTGCCTCCTTCATGCACTAGATAGCATTGGGAGACCCCACAGCAACTGCCCATATTCCAAGGGGAGAGTAAGATAAAATGCCCCGACAGTCTCCTTATACAGTAAAGTAAAATGCACCAGGCAAACCACTTTGCCCAAGACCAGTCTGACTTACCCCTGCCTCCTTCATCCACTAGATAGCATGTAGAGACCCCACGGCAACTGCCCATAGTCCAGGGGGAGAGTAAGATAAAATGCCCTGGCAGGCTCTCTATAAAGTAAAGTAAAATGCACCAAGCAAACCAACTTGCCCAAGACCAGTCTGACCTCCCACTGCCTCATTCATGCACTAGATAGCATGTGGAGGCCCCACTGCAACTGTCCATATTCCAGGGTGGAGAGTAAGATAAAATGCCCCGACAGTCTCCTTATACAGTAAAGTAAAATGCACCAGGCAAACCACCTTGCCCAAGACCAGTCTGACCTACCCCTGCCTCCTTCATGCACTAGATAGCATTGGGAGACCCCACAGCAACTGCACATATTCCAAGGGGAGAGTAAGATAAAATGCCCCGGCAGGCTCTCTATACAGTAAAGTAAAATGCACCAGGCAAACCACCTTGCATAAGACCAGTCTGATCTACCCCTGCCTCCTTCATGCACTATATAGCATGTGGAGACCCCACGGCAACTGCCCATAGTCCAGGGGGAGAGTAAGATAAAATGCACAGGCAAGCTCCCTATACAGTTAAGTAAAATGCACCAGGCAAACCACCTTGCCCAAGACCAGTCTGACCTACCCCTGCCTTCTTCATGCACTAGATAGCATTGGGAGACCCCACAGCAACTGCACATATTCCAAGGGGAGAGTAAGATAAAATGCCCCGGCAGGCTCTCTATACAGTAAAGTAAAATGCACCAGGCAAACCACCTTGCTCAAGACCTGTCTGATCTACCCCTGCCTCCTTCATGCACTATATAGCATGTGGAGACCCCACGGCAACTGCCCATATTCCAGGGGGAGAGTAAGATAAAATGCCCCGCAAGGCTCCTTATACAGTATAGTTAAATGCACCAGGCAAACCACCTTGCCCAAGACCAGTCTTCTGACCTACCCCAGCCTCATTCATGCACTAGATAGCATGTGGAGATCCCACAGCAACTGCCCATATTCCATGGGAGAGTAAGATAAAATGCCCCGGCAGGCTCCTTATACAGTTAAGTAAAATGCACCAGGCAAACCACCTTGCCCAAGACCAGTCTGACCTTCCCCTGCCTCCATCATGCACTAGATAGCATGTGGAGACCCCACGGCAACTGCTCATAGTCCAGGGGAGAGTAAGATAAAATGCCCCGGCAGGCTCTCTGTGCAGTAAAGTAAAAAGCTCCAGGCATACCACCTTGCCCAAGACCAGTCTGACCAACCACTGCCTCATTCATGCACTAGATAGCATGTGGAGACCCCATGGCAACTGCCCATAGTCCAGGGGGAGAGTAAGATAAAATGCCCCGGCAGGCTCTCTATACAGTAAAGTAAAATGCACCAGGCAAACCACCTTGCCCAAGACCAGTCTGACCTACCACTGCCTCATTCATGCACTAGATAGCATGTGGAGACCCCACGGCAACTGCCCATATTCCAGGGGGAGAGTAAGAAAAAATGCCCCGGCAGGCTCTCTATACAGTAAAGTAAAATGCACCAGGCAAACCACCTTGGCAAACACCAGTCTGACATACCCCTGCCTCCTTCATGCACTAGATAGCATGTGGAGACCCCACAGCAACTGCCCATATTCCAGGGGGAGAGTAGGATAAAATGCCCAGGCAGGCTCTCTATACAGTAAAGTAAAATGCACCAGGCAAACCACCTTGTCCAAGACCAGTCTGACCTCCCACTGCCTCATTCATGCACTAGATAGTATGTGGAGACCCCACGGCAACTGCCCATAGTCCAGGGGGATAGTAAGATAAAATGCCCTGGCAGGCTCTCTATAAAGTAAAGTAAAATGCACCAAGCAAACCACCTTGCCCAAGACCAGTCTGACCACACAAAGCCTCATTCATGCAGTAGATAGCATGTGGAGGCCCCACTGCAACTGCCCATATTCCGGGGTGAGAGTAAGATAAAATGCCCCTACAGTCTCCTTATACAGTAAAGTAAAATGCACCAGGCAAACCACTTTGCCCAAGACCAGTCTGACCTACCCCTGCCTCATTCATGCACTAGATAGCATGTGGAGACCCCACGGCAACTGCCCAT
Source organism: Ambystoma mexicanum (assembly GCF_040938575.1). NCBI lineage: Eukaryota > Metazoa > Chordata > Amphibia > Caudata > Ambystomatidae > Ambystoma > Ambystoma mexicanum. The sequence continues at coordinate 16,341,115 of NC_090935.1, forward strand.
ATTCCAGGGGGGAGAGTAAGATAAAATGCCCCGACAGTCTCCTTATACAGTAAAGTAAAATGCACCAGGCAAACCACTTTGCCCAAGACCAGTCTGACTTACCCCTGCCTCCTTCATGCACTAGATAGCATGTGGAGACCCCACGGCAACTGCCCATAGTCCAGGGGGAGAGTAAGATAAAATGCCCTGGCAGGCTCTCTATAAAGTAAAGTAAAATGCACCAGGCAAACCACCTTGGCAAACACCAGTCTGACATACCCCTGCCTCCTTCATGCACTAGATAGCATGTGGAGACCCCACGGCAACTGCCCATATTCCAGGGGGAGAGTAGGATAAAATGCCCAGGCAGGCTCTCTATACAGTAAAGTAAAATGCACCAGGCAAACCACCTTGTCCAAGACCAGTCTGACCTCCCACTGCCTCATTCATGCACTAGATAGTATGTGGAGACCCCACGGCAACTGCCCATAGTCCAGGGGGAGAGTAAGATAAAATGCCCTGGCAGGCTCTCTACAAAGTAAAGTAAAATGCACCAAGCAAACCACCTTGCCCAAGACCAGTCTGACCACACAAAGCCTCATTCATGCACTAGATAGCATGTGGAGGCCCCACTGCAACTGCCCATATTCTGGGGTGAGAGTAAGATAAAATGCCCCTACAGTCTCCTTATACAGTAAAGTAAAATGCACCAGGCAAACCACTTTGCCCAAGACCAGTCTGACCTACCCCTGCCTCATTCATGCACTAGATAGCATGTGGAGACCCCACGGCAACTGCCCATATTCCAGGGGGGAGAGTAAGATAAAATGCCCCGACAGTCTCCTTATACAGTAAAGTAAAATGCACCAGGCAAACCACTTTGCCCAAGACCAGTCTGACTTACCCCTGCCTCCATCATGCACTAGATAGCATGTGGAGACCCCACGGCAACTGCCCATAGTCCAGGGGGAGAGTAAGATAAAATGCCCTGGCAGGCTCTCTATAAAGTAAAGTAAAATGCACCAAGCAAACCAACTTGCCCAAGACCAGTCTGACCTCCCACTGCCTCATCATGCACTAGATAGCATGTGGAGGCACCACTGCAACTGCCCATATTCCAGGGTGGAGAGTAAGATAAAATGCCCCGACAGTCTCCTTATACAGTAAAGTAAAATGCACCAGGCAAACCACTTTGCCCAAGACCAGTCTGACCTACCCCTGCCTCCTTCATGCACTAGATAGCATGTGGAGACCCCACTGCAACTGCCCATAGTCCAGGGGAGAGTAAGATAAAATGCCCCGTCAGGCTCTCTATACAGTAAAGTAAAATGCACCAGGCAAACCACTTTGCCCAAGACCAGTCTGACCTCACACTGCCTCATTCATGCACTAGATAGCATGTGGAGGCCCCACTGCAACTGCCCATATTCCGGGGGGAGAGTAAGATAAAATGCCCCGACAGTCTCCTTTTACAGTAAAGTAAAATGCACCAGGCAAACCACTTTGCCCAAGACCAGTCTGACCTACCCCTGCCTCATTCATACACTAGATAGCATGTGGAGACCCCACGGCAACTGCCCATATTCCAGGGGGGAGAGTAAGATAAAATGCCCCGACAGTCTCCTTATACAGTAAAGTAAAATGCACCAGTCAAACCACTTTGCCCAAGACCAGTTTGACTTACCCCTGCCTCCTTCATGCACTAGATAGCATGTGGAGACCCCACGGCAACTGCCCATAGTCCAGGGGGAGAGTAAGATAAAATGCCCTGGCAGGCTCTCTATAAAGTAAAGTAAAATGCACCAAGCAAACCAACTTGCCCAAGACCAGTCTGACCTCCCACTGCCTCATTCATGCACTAGATAGCATGTGGAGGCCCCACTGCAACTGCCCATATTCCAGGGTGGAGAGTAAGATAAAATGCCCCAACAGTCTCCTTATACAGTAAAGTAAAATGCACCAGGCAAACCACTTTGCCCAAGACCAGTCTGACCTACCCCTGCCTCCTTCATGCACTAAATAGCATGTGGAGACCCCACGGCAACTGCCCATAGTCCAGGGGGAGAGTAAGATAAAATGCCCCAGCAGGCTCTCTAAACAGTAAAGTAAAATGCACCAGGCAAACCACCTTGCCCAGGACCAGTCTGACCTACCCCTGCCTCATTCATGCACTAGATAGCATGTGGAGACCCCACGCCAACTGCCCATAGTCCAGGGGAGAGTAAGATAAAATGCCCCGTCAGGCTCTCTATACAGTAAAGTAAAATGCACCAGGCAAACCACTTTGCCCAAGACCAGTCTGACCTACCCCTGCCTCCTTCATGCACTAGATAGCATGTGGAGACCCCACGGCAACTGCACATATTACAGGGGGAGAGTAAGATAAAATGCCCCAGCAGGCTCTCTAAACAGTAAAGTAAAATGCACCAGGCAAACCACCTTGCCCAAGACCAGTCTGACCTACCCCTGCCTCATTCATGCACTAAATAGCATGTGGAGACCCCATGCCAACTGCCCATAGTCCAGTGGAGAGTAAGATAAAATGCTCCGTCAGGCTCTCTATACAGTAAAGTAAAATGCACCAGGCAAACCACCTTGCCCAAGACCAGTCTGACCTACCCCTGCCTCCTTCATGCACGAGATAGCATGTGGAGACCCCACGGCAACTGCCCATATTCCAGGGGGAGAGTAAGATAAAAATTCCCCGCAAGGCTCATTATACAGTAAAGTAAAATGCACCAGGCAAACCACCTTGTCCAAGACCAGTTTGACCTCCCACTGCCTCTTTCATGCACTAGATAGCATGTGGAGACACCACGGCAACTGGCCATATTCCAGGGGGAGAGTAAGATAAAATGCCCCGCCACGCTCCTTATACAGTAAAGTAAAATGCAGAAGGCAAACCACCTTGCCCAAGACCAGTCTGACCTACCCCTGCCTCCTTCATGCACTAGATAGCATGTGGAGACCCCAGGGCAACTGCCCATATTCCAGGGGGAGAGTAAGATAAAATGCCCCGGCATGCTCCTTATACAGTTAAGTAAAATGCACCAGGCAAACCACCTTGCCCAAGGCCAGTCTGACCTACCCCACCCTCCATCATGCACTAGATAGCATGTGGAGACCCCACGGCAACTGCCCATAGTCCAGGGGGAGAGTAAGATAAAATGACTCGGCATGCTCTCTATACAGTAAAGTATAGTAAAATGCACCAGGGAAACCATCTTGCCCAAGACTAGCCTGACCTACCCCTGCCTCATTCATGCACTAGATAGCATGTGGAGACCCCACGGCACCTGCACATATTCCAGGGGGAGAGTAAGATAAAATGCCCCAGCAGTATCCCTATACAGTAAACTAAAATGCACCTGGCAAACCACCTTGCCCAAGACCAGTCTGACCTACCCCTGCCTCCTTCATGCACTAGAAAGCATGTGGAGACCCCACGGCAACTGCCCACATTCCAGGGGGAGAGTAATATAAAATGCCCAGGCAGGCTCTCTATACAGTAAAGTAAAATGCACCAGGCAAACCACCTTGCCCAAGACCAGTCTGACCTACCCCTGCCTCCTTCATGCACTAGATAGCATTTGGAGACCCCACGGCAACTGCCCATAGTCCAGGGGAGAGTAAGATAAAATGCCCTGTCAGGCTCTCTATACAGTAAAGTAAAATGCACCAGGCAAACCACCTTGCATAAGACCAGTCTGACCTACCCCTGCCTCATTCATGCACTAGATAGCATGTGGAGGCCCCACAACAACAGCCCATATTCCAGGGGGAGAGTAAGATAAAATGGCCCAGCAGGCTCCTTATACAGTAAAGTAAAATGCACCAGGCAACCCACCTTGCCCAAGACCAGTCTGAACTACCCCTGCCTCCTTCATGCACTAGAAAGCATGTGGAGACCCCACGGCAACTGCCCATATTCCAGGGGGAAAGTAAGATAAAATACCCCGACTGGCTCTCTATACAGTAACGTGAAATGCACCAGGCAAACCACCTTGCCCAAAACCAATCCGACCTACCCCTGCCTCCTTCATGCACTAGATAGCATGTGGAGACCCCACGGCAACTGCCCATATTCCAGGGGGAGAGTAAGATAAAATGCCCCGGCAGGCTCTCTATACAGTAAAGTAAAATGCACCAGGCAAACCAACCTGTCCAAGACCAATCTGACCTACCCCTGCCTCATTGATGCACTAGATAGCATGTGGAGACCCCACGGCAACTGCCCATATTCCAGGGGGAGAGTAAGATAAAATGCCCCACCACGCTCCTAATACAGTAAAGTAAAATGCACCAGGCAAACCACCTTGCCCAAGACCAGTGTTCTGACCTACCCCAGCCACATTCATGCAGTAGATAGCATGTGGAGACCCCACAGCAACTGCCCATAGTCCAGGGGGAGAGTAAGATAAAATGCCCGACAGGCACTCTATAAAGTAAAGTAAAATGCACCAGGCAATCCGCCTTGCACAAGACCAGTCTGACCTACCCCTGCCTCCTTCATGCACTAGATAGCATGTGGAGACCCCACGACAACTGCCCATAGTCCAGGGGGAGAGTAAGATAAAATGCCCCAGCAGGCTCTCTAAACAGTAAAGTAAAATGCACCAGGCAAACCACCTTGCCCAAGACCAGTCTGACCTACCGCTGCCTCATTCATGCACTAGATAGTATGTGGAGACCCCAAGGCAACTGCCAATAGTCCAGGGAAGAGTAAGATAAAATGCCCTGTCAGGCTCTCTATACAGTAAAGTAAAATGCACCAGGCAAACCACTTTGCCCAAGACCAGTCTGACCTACCCCTGCCTCCTTCATGCACTAGATAGCATGTGGAGGCCCCACTGCAACTGCCCATATTCCAGGGGGGAGAGTAAGATAAAATGCCCCGACAGTCTCCTTATACAGTAAAGTAAAATGCACCAGGCAAACCACTTTGCCCAAGACCAGTCTGACCTACCCCTGCCTCCTTCATGCACTAGATAGCATGTGGAGACCCCACGGCAACTGCCCATATTGCATGGGGAGAGTAAGATAAAATGCCCCAGCAGGCTCTCTAAACAGTAAAGTAAAATGCACCAGGCAAACCACCTTGCCCAACACCAGTCTGACCTACCCCTTCCTCATTCATGCACTAGATAGCATGTGGAGACCCGACGCCAACTGCCCATAGTCCAGGGGAGAGTAAGATAAAATGCCCCGTCAGGCTCTCTATACAGTAAAGTAAAATGCACCAGGCAAACCACCTTGCATAAGACCAGGCTGACCTACCCCTGCCTCATTAATGCACTAGATAGCATGTGGTGACCCCACGGCAACTGCACATATTCTAGGGGAAGAGTAAGATAAAATGCCATGCCAGGCTCCTTATACAGTAAAGTAAAATGCACCAGGCAAACCACCTTGCCCAAGACCAGTCTGACCTACCCCTGCCTCATTCATGCACTAGATAGCATGTGGAGACCCCACGGCAACTGCCCATAGTCCAGGGGGAGAGTAAGATAAAATGCCCCGGCAGGCTCTCTATACAGTAAAGTAAAATGCACCAGGCAAACCACCTTGCCCAAGACCAGTCTGACCTACCCCTGCCTCCTTCATGCACTAGATAGCATTGGGAGACCCCACAGCAACTGGCCATATTCCAAGGGGAGAGTAAGATAAAATGCCCCGGCAGGCTCTCTATACAGTAAAGTAAAATGCAACAGGCAAACCACCTTGCCCAAGACCAGTCTGATCTACCCCTGCCTCCTTCATGCACTAGATAGCATGTGGAGACCCCACGGCAACTGCCCATTTTCCAGGGGGAGAGTAAGATAAAATGCCCCGCAAGGCTCCTTATACAGTAAAGTTAAATGCACCAGGCAAACCACCTTGCCCAAGACCAGTCTGACCTCCCGCTGCCTCATTCATGCACTAGATAGCATGTGGAGACCCCACGGCAACTGCCCATATTCCAGGGGGAGAGTAAGATAAAATGCCCCGCCACACTCCTTATACAGTAAAGTAAAATCCACCAGGCAAACCACCTTGCCCAAGACCAGTCTTCTGACCTACCCCAGCCTCATTCATGCACTAGATAGCATGTGGAGACCCCACAGCAACTGCCCATATTCCATGGGAGAGTAAGATAAAATGCCCCGGCAGGCTCCTTATACAGTTAAGTAAAATGCACCAGGCAAACCACCTTGCCCAAGACCAGTCTGACCTTCCCCTGCCTCCATCATGCACTAGATAGCATGTGGAGACCCCACGGCAACTGCCCATAGTCCAGGGGGAGAGTAAGATAAAATGCCCCGGCAGGCTCTCTATACAGTAAAGTAAAATGCACCAGGCAAACCACCTTGCCCAAGACCAGTCTGACCTACCACTGCCTCATTGATGCACTAGATAGCATGTGGAGACCCCACGGCAGCTGCCCATATTCCAGGGGGAGAGTAAGAAAAAATGCCCCGGCAGGCTCTCTATACAGTAAAGTAAAATACACCAGGCAAACCACCTTGGCCAACACCAGTCTGACCTACCCCTGCCTCCTTCATGCACTAGATAGCATGTGGAGACCCAACGTCAACTGCCCATATTCCAGGGGGAGAGTAAGATAAAATGCCCAGGCAGGCTCTCTATACAGTAAAGTAAAATGCACCAGGCAAACCACCTTGCCCAAGACCAGTCTGACCTCCCACTGCCTCATTCATGCACTAGATAGTATGTGGAGACCCCACGCCAACTGCCCATAGTCCAGGGGAGAGTAAGATAAAATGCCCCGTCAGGCTCTCTATACAGTAAAGTAAAATACACCAAGCAAACGAATTTGCCCAAGACCAGTCTGACCTACCCCTGCCTCCTTCATGCACTAGATAGCATGTGGAGACCCCACGGCAACTGCCCATAGTCCAGGGGGAGAGTAAATAAAATGCCCCAGCCGGCTCTCTAAACAGTAAAGTAAAATGCACCAGGCAAACCACCTTACCCAAGACCAGTCTGACCAACGACTGCCTCATTCATGCACTAGATAGCATGTGGAGACCCCATGGCAACTGCCCATAGTCCAGGGGGAGAGTAAGATAAAATGCCCCGGCAGGCTCTCTATACAGTAAAGTAAAATGCACCAGGCAAACCACCTTGCCCAAGACCAGTCTGACCTACCACTGCCTCATTGATGCACTAGATAGCATGTGGAGACCCCACGGCAACTGCCCATATTCCAGGGGGAGAGTAAGAAAAAATGCCCCGGCAGGCTCTCTATACAGTAAAGTAAAATACACCAGGCAAACCACCTTGGCCAACACCAGTCTGACCTACCCCTGCCTCCTTCATGCACTAGATAGCATGTGGAGACCCAACGTCAACTGCCCATATTCCAGGGGGAGAGTAAGATAAAATGCCCAGGCAGGCTCTCTATACAGTAAAGTAAAATGCACCAGGCAAACCACCTTGCCCAAGATCAGTCTGACCTCCCACTGCCTCATTCATGCACTAGATAGTATGTGGAGACCCCACGCCAACTGCCCATAGTCCAGGGGAGAGTAAGATAAAATGCCCCGTCAGGCTCTCTATACAGTAAAGTAAAATACACCAGGCAAACGAATTTGCCCAAGACCAGTCTGACCTACCCCTGCCTCCTTCATGCACTAGATAGCATGTGGAGACCCCACGGCAACTGCCCATAGTCCAGGGGGAGAGTAAATAAAATGCCCCAGCCGGCTCTCTAAACAGTAAAGTAAAATGCACCAGGCAAACCACCTTACCCAAGACCAGTCTGACCAACGACTGCCTCATTCATGCACTAGATAGCATGTGGAGACCCCATGGCAACTGCCCATAGTCCAGGGGGAGAGTAAGATAAAATGCCCCGGCAGGCTCTCTATACAGTAAAGTAAAATGCACCAGGCAAACCACCTTGCCCAAGACCAGTCTGACCTACCACTGCCTCATTGATGCACTAGATAGCATGTGGAGACCCCACGGCAACTGCCCATATTCCAGGGGGAGAGTAAGAAAAAATGCCCCGGCAGGCTCTCTATACAGTAAAGTAAAATACACCAGGCAAACCACCTTGGCCAACACCAGTCTGACCTACCCCTGCCTCCTTCATGCACTAGATAGCATGTGGAGACCCAACGTCAACTGCCCATATTCCAGGGGGAGAGTAAGATAAAATGCCCAGGCAGGCTCTCTATACAGTAAAGTAAAATGCACCAGGCAAACCACCTTGCCCAAGACCAGTCTGACCTCCCACTGCCTCATTCATGCACTAGATAGTATGTGGAGACCCCACGCCAACTGCCCATAGTCCAGGGGAGAGTAAGATAAAATGCCCCGTCAGGCTCTCTATACAGTAAAGTAAAATACACCAGGCAAACGAATTTGCCCAAGACCAGTCTGACCTACCCCTGCCTCCTTCATGCACTAGATAGCATGTGGAGACCCCACGGCAACTGCCCATAGTCCAGGGGGAGAGTAAATAAAATGCCCCAGCAGGCTCTCTAAACAGTAAAGTAAAATGCACCAGGCAAACCACCTTACCCAAGACCAGTCTGACCTACCCCTGCCTCATTCATGCACTAGATAGCATATGGAGACCCCACGCCAACTGCCCATAGTCCAGGGGAGAGTAAGATAAAATGCCCCGTCAGGCTCTCTATACAGTAAAGTAAAATGCACCAGGCAAACCACTTTGCCCAAGACCAGTCTGACCTACCCCTGCCTCCTTCATGCACTAGATAGCATGTGGAGACCCCACGGCAACTGCCCATAGTCCAGGGGGAGAGTAAGATAAAATGCCACAGCAGGCTCTCTAAGCAGTAAAGTAAAATGCACCAGGCAAACCACCTTGCCCAAGACCAGTCTGACCTACCCCTGCCTCCTTCATGCACTAGATAGGATTGGGAGACCCCACAGCAACTGCCCATATTCCAAGGGGAGAGTAAGATAAAATGCCCCGGCAGGCTCTCTATACAGTAAAGTAAAATGCACCAGGCAAACCACCTTGCCCAAGACCAGTCTGATCTACCCCTGCCTCCTTCGGGCACTAGATAGCATGTGGAGACCCCACGGCAACTGCCCATTTTCCAGGGGGAGAGTAAGATAAAATGCCCCGCAAGGCTCCTTATACAGTAAAGTTAAATGCACCAGGCAAACCACCTTGCCCAAGACCAGTCTGACCTCCCACTGCCTCATTCATGCACTAGATAGCATGTGGAGACCCCACGGCAACTGCCCATATTCCAGAGGGAGAGTAAGATAAAATGCCCCGCCACGCTCCTTATACAGTAAAGTAAAATGCACCAGGCAAACCACCTTGCCCAAGACCGGTCTGACCTTCCCCTGCCTCCATCATGCACTAGATAGCATGTGGAGACCCCACGGCAACTGCCCATAGTCCAGGGGGAGAGTAAGATAAAATGCCCCGGCAGGCTCTCTATGCAGTAAAGTAAAAAGCACCAGGCATACCACCTTGCCCAAGACCAGTCTGACCAACCACTGCCCCATTCATGCACTAGATAGCATGTGGAGACCCCATGGCAACTCCCCATAGTCCAGGGGGAGAGTAAGATAAAATGCCCCGACAGGCTCTCTATAGAGTAAAGTAAAATGCACCAGGCAAACCACCTTGCCCAAGACCAGTCTGACCTACCACTGCCTCATTCATGCACTAGATAGCATGTGGAGACCCCACGGCAACTGCCCACATTCCAGGGGGAGAGTAAGAAAAAATGCCCCGGCAGGCTCTCTATACAGTAAAGTAAAATACACCAGGCAAACCATCTTGGCCAACACCAGTCTGACCTACCCCTGCCTCCTTCATGCACTAGATAGCATGTGGAGACTCAACGTCAACTGCCCATATTCCAGGGGGAGAGTAAGATAAAATGCCCAGGCAGGCTCTCTATACAGTAAAGTAAAATGCACCAGGCAAACCACCTTGCCCAAGACCAGTCTGACCTCCCACTGCCTCATTCATGCACTAGATAGCATGTGGAGACCCCACGGCAACTGCCCATAGTCCAGGGGGAGAGTAAGATAAAATGCCCTGGCAGGCTCTCTATAAAGTAAAGTAAAATGCACCCAGCAAACCAACTTGCCCAAGACCAGTCTGACCTCCCACTGCCTCATTCATGCACTAGATAGCATGTGGAGGCCCCACTGCAACTGCTCATAGTCCAGGGGGAGAGTAAGATAAAATGCCCCCGCAGGCTCTCTAAACAGTAAAGTAAAATGCACCAGGCAAACCACCTTGCCCAAGACCAGTCTGACCTACCCCTGCCTCATTCATGCACTAGATAGCATGTGGAGACCCCACGCCAACTGCCCATAGTCCAGGGGAGAGTAAGATAAAATGCCCCGTCAGGCTCTCTATACAGTAAAGTAAAATACACCAGGCAAACCACTTTGCCCAAGACCAGTCTGACCTACCCCTGCCTCCTTCATGCACTAGGTAGCATGTGGAGACCCCACGGCAACTTCCCATAGTCCAGGGGAGAGTAAGATAAAATGCCCCGTCAGGCTCTCTATACAGGAAAGTAAAATGCACCAGGCAAACCACCTTGCCCAAGACCAGTCTGACCTACCCCTGCCTCATTCATGCACTAGATAGCATGTGGAGACCCCACGCCAACTGCCCATAGTCCAGGGGAGAGTAAGATAAAATGCTCCGTCAGGCTCTCTATACAGTAAAGTAAAATGCACCAGGCAAACCACTTTGCCCAAGACCAGTCTGACCTACCCCTGCCTCCTTCATGCACTAGATTGCATGTGGAGGCCCCACTGCAACTGCCCATAGTCCAGGGGGAGAGTAAGATAAAATGCCCTGACAGTCTCCTTATACAGTAAAGTAAAATGCACCAGGCAAACCACCTTGCCCAAGACCAGTCTGACCTACCCCTGCCTCATTCATGCACTAGATAGCATGTGGAGGCCCGACAGCAACAGCCCATATTCCAGGGGAGAGTAAGATAAAATGCCCCGTCAGGCTCTCTATACAGTAAAGTAAAATGCACCAGGCAAACCACTTTGCCCAAGACCAGTCTGACCTACCCCTGCCTCCTTCATGCACTAGATAGCATGTGGAGGCCCCACTGCAACTGCCCATAGTCCAGGGGGAGAGTAAGATAAAATGCCCCGACAATCTCCTTATACAGTAAAGTAAAATGCACCAGGCAAACCACCTTGCCCAAGACCAGTCTGACCTACCCCTGCCTCATTCATGCACTAGATAGCATGTGGAGACCCCACGCCAACTGCCCATAGTCCAGTGGAGAGTAAGATAAAATGCCCCGTCAGGCTCTCTATACAGTAAAGTAAAATGCACCAGACAAACCACCTTGCATAAGACCAGGCTGACCTACCCCTGCCTCATTCATGCACTAGATAGCATGTGGAGGCCCGACAGCAACTGGCCATAGTCCAGGGGGAGAGTAAGATAAAATGCACAGGCAAGCTTCCTATACAGTAAAGTAAAATGCACCAGGCAAACCACCTTGCCCAAGACCAGTCTGACCTACCCCTGCCTCCTTCATGCACTAGATAGCATTGGGAGACCCCACAGCAACTGCCCATATTCCAAGGGGAGAGTAAGATAAAATGCCCGGCAGGCTCTCTATACAGTAAAGTAAAATGCACCAGGCAAACCACCTTGCCCAAGACCAGTCTGACCTACCCCTGCCTCATTCATGCACTAGATAGCATGTGGAGACCCACCGGAAACTGGCCATAGTCCAGGGGGAGAGTAAGATAAAATGCACAGGCAAGCTCCCTATACAGTAACATAAAATGCACCAGGCAAATCACCTTGCCCAAGACCAGTCTGATCTACCCCTGCCTCCTTCATGCACTAGATAGCATGTGGAGACCCCACGGCAACTGCCCATATTCCAGGGGGAGAGTAAGATAAAATGCCCGCAAGGCTCCTTATACAGTAAAGTTAAATGCACCTTGCGAACCACCTTGCCCAAGACCAGTCTGACCTCCCACTGCCTCATTCATGCACTAGATAGCATGTGGAGACTCCACGGCAACTGCCCATATTCCAGGGGGAGAGTAAGATAAAATGCCCCGCCACGCTCCTTATACAGTAAAGTAAAATGCACCAGGTAACCACCTTGCCCAAGACCAGTCTGACCTACCCCTGCCTCATTCATGCACTAGATAGCATGTGGAGACCCCACGGCAACTGCCCATAGTCCAGGGGGAGAGTAAGATAAAATGCCCCGGCAGGCTCTCTATACAGTAAAGTAAAATGCACCAGGCAAAACACCTTGCCCAAGACCAATCTGACCTACCCCTCCCTACTTCATGCACTAGATAGCATGTGGAGACTCCACAGCAACTGCCCATATTCCAAGGGGAGAGTAAGATAAAATGCCCCGGCAGGCTCTCTATACAGTAAAGTAAAATGCACCAGGCAAACCACCTTGCCCAAGACCAGTCTGACCTACCACTGCCTCATTCATGCACTAGATAGCATGTGGAGACCCCACGGCAACTGCCCACATTCCAGGGGGAGAGTAAGAAAAAATGCCCCGGCAGGCTCTCTATACAGTAAAGTAAAATACACCAGGCAAACCATCTTGGCCAACACCAGTCTGACCTACCCCTGCCTCCTTCATGCACTAGATAGCATGTGGAGACTCAACGTCAACTGCCCATATTCCAGGGGGAGAGTAAGATAAAATGCCCAGGCAGGCTCTCTATACAGTAAAGTAAAATGCACCAGGCAAACCACCTTGCCCAAGACCAGTCTGACCTCCCACTGCCTCATTCATGCACTAGATAGCATGTGGAGACCCCACGGCAACTGCCCATAGTCCAGGGGGAGAGTAAGATAAAATGCCCTGGCAGGCTCTCTATAAAGTAAAGTAAAATGCACCCAGCAAACCAACTTGCCCAAGACCAGTCTGACCTCCCACTGCCTCATTCATGCACTAGATAGCATGTGGAGGCCCCACTGCAACTGCTCATAGTCCAGGGGGAGAGTAAGATAAAATGCCCCCGCAGGCTCTCTAAACAGTAAAGTAAAATGCACCAGGCAAACCACCTTGCCCAAGACCAGTCTGACCTACCCCTGCCTCATTCATGCACTAGATAGCATGTGGAGACCCCACGCCAACTGCCCATAGTCCAGGGGAGAGTAAGATAAAATGCCCCGTCAGGCTCTCTATACAGTAAAGTAAAATACACCAGGCAAACCACTTTGCCCAAGACCAGTCTGACCTACCCCTGCCTCCTTCATGCACTAGGTAGCATGTGGAGACCCCACGGCAACTTCCCATAGTCCAGGGGAGAGTAAGATAAAATGCCCCGTCAGGCTCTCTATACAGGAAAGTAAAATGCACCAGGCAAACCACCTTGCCCAAGACCAGTCTGACCTACCCCTGCCTCATTCATGCACTAGATAGCATGTGGAGACCCCACGCCAACTGCCCATAGTCCAGGGGAGAGTAAGATAAAATGCTCCGTCAGGCTCTCTATACAGTAAAGTAAAATGCACCAGGCAAACCACTTTGCCCAAGACCAGTCTGACCTACCCCTGCCTCCTTCATGCACTAGATTGCATGTGGAGGCCCCACTGCAACTGCCCATAGTCCAGGGGGAGAGTAAGATAAAATGCCCTGACAGTCTCCTTATACAGTAAAGTAAAATGCACCAGGCAAACCACCTTGCCCAAGACCAGTCTGACCTACCCCTGCCTCATTCATGCACTAGATAGCATGTGGAGGCCCGACAGCAACAGCCCATATTCCAGGGGAGAGTAAGATAAAATGCCCCGTCAGGCTCTCTATACAGTAAAGTAAAATGCACCAGGCAAACCACTTTGCCCAAGACCAGTCTGACCTACCCCTGCCTCCTTCATGCACTAGATAGCATGTGGAGGCCCCACTGCAACTGCCCATAGTCCAGGGGGAGAGTAAGATAAAATGCCCCGACAATCTCCTTATACAGTAAAGTAAAATGCACCAGGCAAACCACCTTGCCCAAGACCAGTCTGACCTACCCCTGCCTCATTCATGCACTAGATAGCATGTGGAGACCCCACGCCAACTGCCCATAGTCCAGTGGAGAGTAAGATAAAATGCCCCGTCAGGCTCTCTATACAGTAAAGTAAAATGCACCAGACAAACCACCTTGCATAAGACCAGGCTGACCTACCCCTGCCTCATTCATGCACTAGATAGCATGTGGAGGCCCGACAGCAACTGGCCATAGTCCAGGGGGAGAGTAAGATAAAATGCACAGGCAAGCTTCCTATACAGTAAAGTAAAATGCACCAGGCAAACCACCTTGCCCAAGACCAGTCTGACCTACCCCTGCCTCCTTCATGCACTAGATAGCATTGGGAGACCCCACAGCAACTGCCCATATTCCAAGGGGAGAGTAAGATAAAATGCCCGGCAGGCTCTCTATACAGTAAAGTAAAATGCACCAGGCAAACCACCTTGCCCAAGACCAGTCTGACCTACCCCTGCCTCATTCATGCACTAGATAGCATGTGGAGACCCACCGGAAACTGGCCATAGTCCAGGGGGAGAGTAAGATAAAATGCACAGGCAAGCTCCCTATACAGTAACATAAAATGCACCAGGCAAATCACCTTGCCCAAGACCAGTCTGATCTACCCCTGCCTCCTTCATGCACTAGATAGCATGTGGAGACCCCACGGCAACTGCCCATATTCCAGGGGGAGAGTAAGATAAAATGCCCGCAAGGCTCCTTATACAGTAAAGTTAAATGCACCTTGCGAACCACCTTGCCCAAGACCAGTCTGACCTCCCACTGCCTCATTCATGCACTAGATAGCATGTGGAGACTCCACGGCAACTGCCCATATTCCAGGGGGAGAGTAAGATAAAATGCCCCGCCACGCTCCTTATACAGTAAAGTAAAATGCACCAGGTAACCACCTTGCCCAAGACCAGTCTGACCTACCCCTGCCTCATTCATGCACTAGATAGCATGTGGAGACCCCACGGCAACTGCCCATAGTCCAGGGGGAGAGTAAGATAAAATGCCCCGGCAGGCTCTCTATACAGTAAAGTAAAATGCACCAGGCAAAACACCTTGCCCAAGACCAATCTGACCTACCCCTCCCTACTTCATGCACTAGATAGCATGTGGAGACTCCACAGCAACTGCCCATATTCCAAGGGGAGAGTAAGATAAAATGCCCCGGCAGGCTCTCTATACAGTAAAGTAAAATGCACCAGGCAAACCACCTTGCCCAAGACCAGTCTGACCTACCCCTGCCTCCTTCATGCACTAGATAGCATGTGGAGACCCCACGGCAACTGCCCATATTCCAGGGGGAGAGTAAGATAAAAATTCCCCGCAAGGCTCATTAAACAGTAAAGTAAAATGCACCAGGCAAACCACCTTGTCCAAGACCAGTTTGACCTCCCACTGCCTCTTTCATGCACTAGATAGCATGTGGAGACCCCACGGCAACTGCCCATAGTCCAGGGGGAGAGTAAGATAAAATGACCGGGCAGGCTCTCTATACAGTAAAGTAAAATGCACCAGGGAAACCATCTTGCCCAAGACTAGCCTGACCTACCCCTGCCTCATTCATGCACTAGATAGCATGTGGAGACCCCATGGCACCTGCACATATTCCAGGGGGAGGCTAAGATAAAATGCCCCAGCAGTATCCTTATACAGTAAAGTAAAATGCACCTGGCAAACCACCTTGCCCAAGACCAGTCTTCCGACCTACTCTAGCCTTATTCATGCACTAGATAGCATGTGGAGACCCCACGGAAACTGCCCATATTCCAGGGGGAGAGGAAGATAAAATGCCCCGGCAGGCTCCTTATACAGTTAAGTAAAATGCACCAGGCAAACCACCTTGCCCAAGGCCAGTCTGACCTACCCCTGCCTCCATCATGCACTAGATAACATGTGGAGACCCCACGCCAACTGCCCATAGTCCAGGGGGAGAGTAAGATAAAATGCCCCGGCAGGCTCTCTATACAGTAAAGTAAAATGCACCAGGCAAAACACCTTGCCCAAGACCAATCTGACCTACCCCTGCCTACGTCATGCACTAGATAGCATGTGGAGACTCCACAGCAACTGCCCATATTCCAAGGGGAGAGTAAGATAAAATGCCCCGGCAGGCTCTCTATACAGTAAAGTAAAATGCACCAGGCAAACCACCTTGCCCAAGACCAGTCTGACCTACCCCTGCCTCCTTCATGCACTAGATCGCATGTGGAGACCCCACGGCAACGGCCCATATTCCAGGGGGAGAGTAAGATAAAAATTCCCCGCAAGGCTCATTAAACAGTAAAGTAAAATGCACCAGGCAAACCACCTTGTCCAAGACCAGTTTGACCTCCCACTGCCTCTTTCATGCACTAGATAGCATGTGGAGACCCCACGGCAACTGCCCATAGTCCAGGGGGAGAGTAAGATAAAATGACCGGGCAGGCTCTCTATACAGTAAAGTAAAATGCACCAGGGAAACCATCTTGCCCAAGACTAGCCTGACCTACCCCTGCCTCATTCATGCACTAGATAGCATGTGGAGACCCCATGGCACCTGCACATATTCCAGGGGGAGGCTAAGATAAAATGCCCCAGCAGTATCCTTATACAGTAAAGTAAAATGCACCTGGCAAACCACCTTGCCCAAGACCAGTCTTCCGACCTACTCTAGCCTTATTCATGCACTAGATAGCATGTGGAGACCCCACGGAAACTGCCCATATTCCAGGGGGAGAGGAAGATAAAATGCCCCGGCAGGCTCCTTATACAGTTAAGTAAAATGCACCAGGCAAACCACTTTGCCCAAGGCCAGTCTGACCTACCCCTGCCTCCATCATGCACTAGATAACATGTGGAGACCCCACGCCAACTGCCCATAGTCCAGGGGGAGAGTAAGATAAAATGACTCGGCAGGCTCTCTACACAGTAAAGTAAAATGCACCAGGCAAACCACCTTGCCCAAGGCCAGTCTGACCTACCCCTGCCTCCATCATGCACTAGATAACATGTGGAGACCCCACGCCAACTGCCCATAGTCCAGGGGGAGAGTAAGATAAAATGACCGGGCAGGCTCTCTATACAGTAAAGTAAAATGCACCAGGGAAACCATCTTGCCCAAGACTAGCCTGACCTACCCCTGCCTCATTCATGCACTAGATAGCATGTGGAGACCCCATGGCACCTGCACATATTCCAGGGGGAGGCTAAGATAAAATGCCCCAGCAGTATCCTTATACAGTAAAGTAAAATGCACCTGGCAAACCACCTTGCCCAAGACCAGTCTGACCTACCCCTGCCTCCTTCATGCACTAGATAGCATGTGGAAACCCCACGGCAACTGCCCATAGTCCAGGGGGAGTCAAAGATAAAATGCCCGACAGTCTCCTTATACGGTAAAGTAAAATGCACCAGGCCAACCACTTTGCCCAAGACCAGTCTGTCCTACCCCTGCCTCCTTCAGGCACTAGATAGCATGTGGAGACCCCACGGCAACTGCCCATAGTCCAGGGGAGAGTAAGATAAAATGCCCCGTCCGGCTCTCTATACAGTAAAGTAAAATGCACCAGGCAAACCACCTTGCATAAGACCAGTCTGACCTATCCCTGCCTCATTCATGCACTAGATAGCATGTGGAGGCCCCACAACAACAGCCCATATTCCAGGGGGAGAGTAAGATAAAATGGCCCAGCAGGCTCCTTATACAGTAAAGTAAAATGCACCAGGCAACCCACCTTGCCCAAGACCAGTCTGACCTACCCCTGCCTCATTGATGCACTAGATAGCATGTGGAGACCCCACGGCAACTGCCCATATTCCAGAGGGAGAGTAAGATAAAATGCCCTGGTAGGCTCCTTATACAGTAATGTAAAATGCACCAGGCAACCCACCTTGCCCAGGACCAGTCTGACCTACCCCTGCCTCATTCATGCACTAGATAGCATGTGGAGACCCCACGGCAACTGCCCATATTCCAGAGGGAGAGTAAGATAAAATGCCCTGGTAGGCTCCTTATACAGTAATGTAAAATGCACCAGGCAACCCACCTTGCCCAGGACCAGTTTGACCTACCCCTGCCTCATTCATGCACTAGATAGCATGTGGAGAACCCACGGCAACTGCCCATATTCCAGGGGGAGAGTAAGATAAAATGCCCTGGTAGGCTCCTTATACAGTAAAGTAAAATGCACCAGGCAAACCACCTTGCCAAAGACCAGTCTGACCTACCCCTGCCTCCTTCATGCACTAGATAGCATGTGGAGACCCCACGCCAACTGCCAATAGTCCAGGGGGAGAGTAAGATAAAATGCCCCGGCAGGCTCTCTATACAGTAAAGTAAAATGCACCAGGCAAACCACCTTGCCCAAGACCAGTCTGACCTACCCCTGCCTCCTTCATGCACTAGATAGCATGTGGAGACCCCACGCCAACTGCCCATAGTCCAGGGGAGAGTAAGATAAAATGCCCCGTCAGGCTCTCTATACAGTAAAGTAAAATGCACCAGGCAAACCACTTTGCCCAAGACCAGTCTGACCTACCCCTGCCTCCTTCATGCACTAGATAGCATGTGGAGGCCCCAATGCAACTGCCCATAGTCCAGGGGGAGAGTAAGATAAAATGCCCCGACAGTCTCCTTATACAGTAAAGTAAAATGCACCAGGCAAACCACCTTGCCCAAGACCAGTCTGACCTACCCCTGCCTCATTCATGCACTAGATAGCATGTGGAGACCCCACGCCAACTGCCCATAGTCCAGTGGAGAGTAAGATAAAATGCCCCGTCAGGCTCTCTATACAGTAAAGTAAAATGCACCAGACAAACCACCTTGCATAAGACCAGGCTGACCTACCCCTGCCTCATTCATGCACTAGATAGCATGTGGAGACCCCACGGCAACTGCCCATATTCCAGAGGGAGAGTAAGATAAAATGCCCCGGTAGGCTCCTTATACAGTAATGTAAAATGCACCAGGCAACCCACCTTGCCCAGGACCAGTCTGACCTACCCCTGCCTCATTCATGCACTAGATAGCATGTGGAGACCCCACGGCAACTGCCCATATTCCAGGGGGAGAGTAAGATAAAATGCCCAGGCAGGCTCTCTATACAGTAAAGTAAAATGCACCAGGCAAACCACCTTGCCCAACACCAGTCTGACCTCCCACTGCCTCATTCATGCACTAGATATTATGTGGAGACCCCACGGCAACTGCCAATAGTCCAGGGGGAGAGTAAGATAAAATGCCCCGGCAGGCTCTCTATACAGTAAAGTAAAATGCACCAGGCAAACCACCTTGGCCAACACCAGTCTGACCTACCCCTGCCTCCTTCATGCACTAGATAGCATGTGGAGACCCCACGGCAACTGCCCATATTCCAGGGGGAGAGAAAGATAAAATGCCCAGGCAGGCTCTCTATACAATAAAGTAAAATGCACCAGGCAAACCACCTTGCCCAAGACCAGTCTGACCTCCCACTGCCTCATTCATGCACTAGAGAGTATGTGGAGACCCCACGGCAACTGCCCATAGTCCAGGGGGAGAGTAAGATAAAATATCCTGGCAGGCTCTCTATAAAGTAAAGTAAAATGCACCAAGCAAACCACCTTGCCCAAGACCAGTCTGACCTCCCACTGCCTCATTCATGCACTAGATAACATGTGGAGGCCCCACTGCAACTGCCCATATTCCTGGGGGGATAGTAAGATAAAATGCCCCGACAGTCTCCTTATACAGTAAAGTAAAATGCACCAGGCAAACCACCTTGGCCAACACCAGTCTGACCTACCCCTGCCTCCTTCATGCACTAGATAGCATGTGGAGACCCCACGGCAACTGCCCATATTCCAGGGGGAGAGTAAGATAAAATGCCCAGGCAGGCTCTCTATACAATAAAGTAAAATGCACCAGGCAAACCACCTTGCCCAAGACCAGTCTGACCTCCCACTGCCTCATTCATGCACTAGATAGCATGTGGAGGCCCCACTGCAACTGCCCATATTCCAGGGGGGATAGTAAGATAAAATGCCCCGACAGTCTCCTTATACAGTAAAGTAAAATGCAACAGGCAAACCACTTTGCCCAAGACCAGTCTGACCTACCCCTGCCTCCTTCATGCACTAGATAGCATGTGGAGACCCCACGGCAACTGCCCATAGTCCAGGGGGAGAGTAAGATAAAATGCCCCAGCAGGCTCCTTATACAGTTAAGTAAAATGCAACAGGCAAACCACCTTGCCCAAGACCAGTCTGACCTTCCCCTGCCTCCATCATGCACTAGATAGCATGTGGAGACCCCACGCCAACTGCCCATAGTCCAGTGGAGAGTAAGATAAAATGCCCCGTCAGGCTCTCTATACAGTAAAGTAAAATGCACCAGACAAACCACCTTGCATAAGACCAGGCTGACCTACCCCTGCCTCATTCATGCACTAGATAGCATGTGGAGGCCCGACAGCAACTGGCCATAGTCCAGGGGGAGAGTAAGATAAAATGCACAGGCAAGCTCCCTATACAGTAACATAAAATGCACCAGGCAAATCACCTTGCCCAAGACCAGTCTGATCTACCCCTGCCTCCTTCATGCACTAGATAGCATGTGGAGACCCCACGGCAACTGCCCATATTCCAGGGGGAGAGTAAGATAAAATGCCCGCAAGGCTCCTTATACAGTAAAGTTAATTGCACCTTGCGAACCACCTTGCCCAAGACCAGTCTGACCTCCCACTGCCTCATTCATGCACTAGATAGCATGTGGAGACTCCACGGCAACTGCCCATATTCCAGGGGGAGAGTAAGATAAAATGCCCCGCCACGCTCCTTATACAGTAAAGTAAAATGCACCAGGTAACCACCTTGCCCAAGACCAGTCTGACCTACCCCTGCCTCATTCATGCACTAGATAGCATGTGGAGACCCCACGGCAACTGCCCATAGTCCAGGGGGAGAGTAAGATAAAATGCCCCGGCAGGCTCTCTATACAGTAAAGTAAAATGCACCAGGCAAACCACCTTGCCCAAGACCAGTCTGACCTACCCCTGCCTCCTTCATGCACTAGATAGCATGTGGAGACCCCACGGCAACTGCCCATATTCCAGGGGGAGAGTAAGATAAAAATTCCCCGCAAGGCTCATTAAACAGTAAAGTAAAATGCACCAGGCAAACCACCTTGTCCAAGACCAGTTTGACCTCCCACTGCCTCTTTCATGCACTAGATAGCATGTGGAGACCCCACGGCAACTGCCCATAGTCCAGGGGGAGAGTAAGATAAAATGACCGGGCAGGCTCTCTATACAGTAAAGTAAAATGCACCAGGGAAACCATCTTGCCCAAGACTAGCCTGACCTACCCCTGCCTCATTCATGCACTAGATAGCATGTGGAGACCCCATGGCACCTGCACATATTCCAGGGGGAGGCTAAGATAAAATGCCCCAGCAGTATCCTTATACAGTAAAGTAAAATGCACCTGGCAAACCACCTTGCCCAAGACCAGTCTTCCGACCTACTCTAGCCTTATTCATGCACTAGATAGCATGTGGAGACCCCACGGAAACTGCCCATATTCCAGGGGGAGAGGAAGATAAAATGCCCCGGCAGGCTCCTTATACAGTTAAGTAAAATGCACCAGGCAAACCACCTTGCCCAAGGCCAGTCTGACCTACCCCTGCCTCCATCATGCACTAGATAACATGTGGAGACCCCACGCCAACTGCCCATAGTCCAGGGGGAGAGTAAGATAAAATGCCCCGGCAGGCTCTCTATACAGTAAAGTAAAATGCACCAGGCAAAACACCTTGCCCAAGACCAATCTGACCTACCCCTGCCTACGTCATGCACTAGATAGCATGTGGAGACTCCACAGCAACTGCCCATATTCCAAGGGGAGAGTAAGATAAAATGCCCCGGCAGGCTCTCTATACAGTAAAGTAAAATGCACCAGGCAAACCACCTTGCCCAAGACCAGTCTGACCTACCCCTGCCTCCTTCATGCACTAGATAGCATGTGGAGACCCCACGGCAACTGCCCATATTCCAGGGGGAGAGTAAGATAAAAATTCCCCGCAAGGCTCATTAAACAGTAAAGTAAAATGCACCAGGCAAACCACCTTGTCCAAGACCAGTTTGACCTCCCACTGCCTCTTTCATGCACTAGATAGCATGTGGAGACCCCACGGCAACTGCTCATAGTCCAGGGGGAGAGTAAGATAAAATGACCGGGCAGGCTCTCTATACAGTAAAGTAAAATGCACCAGGGAAACCATCTTGCCCAAGACTAGCCTGACCTACCCCTGCCTCATTCATGCACTAGATAGCATGTGGAGACCCCATGGCACCTGCACATATTCCAGGGGGAGGCTAAGATAAAATGCCCCAGCAGTATCCTTATACAGTAAAGTAAAATGCACCTGGCAAACCACCTTGCCCAAGACCAGTCTTCCGACCTACTCTAGCCTTATTCATGCACTAGATAGCATGTGGAGACCCCACGGAAACTGCCCATATTCCAGGGGGAGAGGAAGATAAAATGCCCCGGCAGGCTCCTTATACAGTTAAGTAAAATGCACCAGGCAAACCACCTTGCCCAAGGCCAGTCTGACCTACCCCTGCCTCCATCATGCACTAGATAACATGTGGAGACCCCACGCCAACTGCCCATAGTCCAGGGGGAGAGTAAGATAAAATGACTCGGCAGGCTCTCTACACAGTAAAGTAAAATGCACCAGGCAAACCACCTTGCCCAAGGCCAGTCTGACCTACCCCTGCCTCCATCATGCACTAGATAACATGTGGAGACCCCACGCCAACTGCCCATAGTCCAGGGGGAGAGTAAGATAAAATGACCGGGCAGGCTCTCTATACAGTAAAGTAAAATGCACCAGGGAAACCATCTTGCCCAAGACTAGCCTGACCTACCCCTGCCTAATTCATGCACTAGATAGCATGTGGAGACCCCATGGCACCTGCACATATTCCAGGGGGAGGCTAAGATAAAATGCCCCAGCAGTATCCTTATACAGTAAAGTAAAATGCACCTGGCAAACCACCTTGCCCAAGACCAGTCTGACCTACCCCTGCCTCCTTCATGCACTAGATAGCATGTGGAAACCCCACGGCAACTGCCCATAGTCCAGGGGGAGTCAAAGATAAAATGCCCGACAGTCTCCTTATACGGTAAAGTAAAATGCACCAGGCCAACCACTTTGCCCAAGACCAGTCTGTCCTACCCCTGCCTCCTTCAGGCACTAGATAGCATGTGGAGACCCCACGGCAACTGCCCATAGTCCAGGGGAGAGTAAGATAAAATGCCCCGTCCGGCTCTCTATACAGTAAAGTAAAATGCACCAGGCAAACCACCTTGCATAAGACCAGTCTGACCTATCCCTGCCTCATTCATGCACTAGATAGCATGTGGAGGCCCCACAACAACAGCCCATATTCCAGGGGGAGAGTAAGATAAAATGGCCCAGCAGGCTCCTTATACAGTAAAGTAAAATGCACCAGGCAACCCACCTTGCCCAAGACCAGTCTGACCTACCCCTGCCTCATTGATGCACTAGATAGCATGTGGAGACCCCACGGCAACTGCCCATATTCCAGAGGGAGAGTAAGATAAAATGCCCTGGTAGGCTCCTTATACAGTAATGTAAAATGCACCAGGCAACCCACCTTGCCCAGGACCAGTCTGACCTACCCCTGCCTCATTCATGCACTAGATAGCATGTGGAGACCCCACGGCAACTGCCCATATTCCAGAGGGAGAGTAAGATAAAATGCCCTGGTAGGCTCCTTATACAGTAATGTAAAATGCACCAGGCAACCCACCTTGCCCAGGACCAGTTTGACCTACCCCTGCCTCATTCATGCACTAGATAGCATGTGGAGACCCCACGGCAACTGCCCATATTCCAGGGGGAGAGTAAGATAAAATGCCCTGGTAGGCTCCTTATACAGTAAAGTAAAATGCACCAGGCAAACCACCTTGCCAAAGACCAGTCTGACCTACCCCTGCCTCCTTCATGCACTAGATAGCATGTGGAGACCCCACGCCAACTGCCAATAGTCCAGGGGGAGAGTAAGATAAAATGCCCCGGCAGGCTCTCTATACAGTAAAGTAAAATGCACCAGGCAAACCACCTTGCCCAAGACCAGTCTGACCTACCCCTGCCTCCTTCATGCACTAGATAGCATGTGGAGACCCCACGCCAACTGCCCATAGTCCAGGGGAGAGTAAGATAAAATGCCCCGTCAGGCTCTCTATACAGTAAAGTAAAATGCACCAGGCAAACCACTTTGCCCAAGACCAGTCTGACCTACCCCTGCCTCCTTCATGCACTAGATAGCATGTGGAGGCCCCAATGCAACTGCCCATAGTCCAGGGGGAGAGTAAGATAAAATGCCCCGACAGTCTCCTTATACAGTAAAGTAAAATGCACCAGGCAAACCACCTTGCCCAAGACCAGTCTGACCTACCCCTGCCTCATTCATGCACTAGATAGCATGTGGAGACCCCACGCCAACTGCCCATAGTCCAGTGGAGAGTAAGATAAAATGCCCCGTCAGGCTCTCTATACAGTAAAGTAAAATGCACCAGACAAACCACCTTGCATAAGACCAGGCTGACCTACCCCTGCCTCATTCATGCACTAGATAGCATGTGGAGACCCCACGGCAACTGCCCATATTCCAGAGGGAGAGTAAGATAAAATGCCCCGGTAGGCTCCTTATACAGTAATGTAAAATGCACCAGGCAACCCACCTTGCCCAGGACCAGTCTGACCTACCCCTGCCTCATTCATGCACTAGATAGCATGTGGAGACCCCACGGCAACTGCCCATATTCCAGGGGGAGAGTAAGATAAAATGCCCAGGCAGGCTCTCTATACAGTAAAGTAAAATGCACCAGGCAAACCACCTTGCCCAACACCAGTCTGACCTCCCACTGCCTCATTCATGCACTAGATATTATGTGGAGACCCCACGGCAACTGCCAATAGTCCAGGGGGAGAGTAAGATAAAATGCCCCGGCAGGCTCTCTATACAGTAAAGTAAAATGCACCAGGCAAACCACCTTGGCCAACACCAGTCTGACCTACCCCTGCCTCCTTCATGCACTAGATAGCATGTGGAGACCCCACGGCAACTGCCCATATTCCAGGGGGAGAGAAAGATAAAATGCCCAGGCAGGCTCTCTATACAATAAAGTAAAATGCACCAGGCAAACCACCTTGCCCAAGACCAGTCTGACCTCCCACTGCCTCATTCATGCACTAGAGAGTATGTGGAGACCCCACGGCAACTGCCCATAGTCCAGGGGGAGAGTAAGATAAAATATCCTGGCAGGCTCTCTATAAAGTAAAGTAAAATGCACCAAGCAAACCACCTTGCCCAAGACCAGTCTGACCTCCCACTGCCTCATTCATGCACTAGATAACATGTGGAGGCCCCACTGCAACTGCCCATATTCCTGGGGGGATAGTAAGATAAAATACCCCGACAGTCTCCTTATACAGTAAAGTAAAATGCACCAGGCAAACCACCTTGGCCAACACCAGTCTGACCTACCCCTGCCTCCTTCATGCACTAGATAGCATGTGGAGACCCCACGGCAACTGCCCATATTCCAGGGGGAGAGTAAGATAAAATGCCCAGGCAGGCTCTCTATACAATAAAGTAAAATGCACCAGGCAAACCACCTTGCCCAAGACCAGTCTGACCTCCCACTGCCTCATTCATGCACTAGATAGCATGTGGAGGCCCCACTGCAACTGCCCATATTCCAGGGGGGATAGTAAGATAAAATGCCCCGACAGTCTCCTTATACAGTAAAGTAAAATGCAACAGGCAAACCACTTTGCCCAAGACCAGTCTGACCTACCCCTGCCTCCTTCATGCACTAGATAGCATGTGGAGACCCCACGGCAACTGCCCATAGTCCAGGGGGAGAGTAAGATAAAATGCCCCAGCAGGCTCCTTATACAGTTAAGTAAAATGCAACAGGCAAACCACCTTGCCCAAGACCAGTCTGACCTTCCCCTGCCTCCATCATGCACTAGATAGCATGTGGAGACCCCACGGCAACTGCCCATAGTCCAGGGGGAGAATAAGATAAAATGCCCCGGCAGGCTCTCTATACAGTAAAGTAAAATGCACCAGGCAAACCACCTTGCCCAAGACCAGTCTGACCTACCACTGCCTCATTGATGCACTAGATAGCATGTGGAGACCCCACGGCAACTGCCCATATTCCAGGGGGAGAGTAAGAAAAAATGCCCCGGCAGGCTCTCTATACAGTAAAGTAAAATACACCAGGCAAACCACCTTGGCCAACACCAGTCTGACCTCCCACTGCCTCATTCATGCACTAGATAGTATGTGGAGACCCCACGGCAACTGCACATAGTCCAGGGGGAGAGTAAGATAAAATGCCCTGACAGGCTCTCTATAAAGTAAAGTAAAATGCACCCAGCAAACCAACTTGCCCAAGACCAGTCTGACCTCCCACTGCCTCATTCATGCACTAGATAGCATGTGGAGACCCCACGCCAACTGCCCATAGTCCAGGGGAGAGTAAGATAAAATGCCCCATCAGGCTCTCTATACAGTAAAGTAAAATGCACCAGGCAAACCACTTTGCCCAAGACCAGTCTGACCTACCCCTGCCTCCTTCATGCACTAGATAGCATGTGGAGACCCCACGCCAACTGCCCATAGTCCAGGGGAGAGTAAGATAAAATGCCCTGTCAGGCTCTCTATACAGTAAAGTAAAATGCACCAGGCAAACCACTTTGCCCAAGACCAGTCTGACCTACCCCTGCCTCCTTCATGCACTAGATAGCATGTGGAGACCCCACGCCAACTGCCCATAGTCCAGGGGGAGAGTAAGATAAAATGCCCCAGCAGGCTCTCTAAACAGTAAAGTAAAATGCACCAGGCAAACCACCTTGCCCAAGACCAGTCTGACCTACCCCTGCCTCATTCATGCACTAGATAGCATGTGGAGACCCCACGCCAACTGCCCATAGTCCAGGGGAGAGTAAGATAAAATACCCCAGCAGGCTCTCTATACAGTAAAGTAAAATGCACCAGGCAAACCACCTTGCCCAAGACCAGTCTGATCTACCCCTGCCTCCTTCATGCACTAGATAGCATGTGGAGACCCCACGGCAACTGCCCATATTCCAGGGGGAGAGTAAGATAAAATGCCCCGCAAGGCTCCTTATACAGTAAAGTTAAATGCACCATGCAAACCACCTTGCCCAAGACCAGTCTGACCTCCCACTGCCTCATTCATGCACTAGATAGCATGTGGAGACCCCACGGCAACTGCCCATATTCCAGGGGGAGAGTAAGATAAAATGCCCCGCCACGCTCCTTATACAGTAAAGTAAAATGCACCAGGCAAACCACCTTGCCCAAGACCAGTCTGACCTACCCCTGCCTCATTCATGCACTAGATAGCATGTGGAGACCCCACGGCAACTGCCCATAGTCCAGGGGGAGAGTAAGATAAAATGACTCGGGGTGCTCTCTATAAAGTAAAGTAAAATGCACCAGGCAAACCACCTTGCCCAAGACCAGTCTGACCTACCCTTGCCTCCTTCATGCACTAGATAGCATGTGGAGACCCCATGGCAACTGCCCATATTCCAAGGGGAGAGTAAGATAAAATGCCCCGGCACGCTCTCTATAAAGTAAAGTAAAATGCACCAGGCAAACCACCTTGCCCAAGACCAGTCTGACCTACCCTTGCCTCCTTCATGCACTAGATAGCATGTGGAGACCCCACGGCAACTGCCCATATTCCAGGGGGAGAGTAAGATAAAATGCCCCGGCAGGCTCCTTATACAGGTAAGTAAAATGCACCAGGCAAACCACCTTGCCCAAGGCCAGTCTGACCTACCCCTGCCTCCATCATGCACTAGATTACATGTGGAGACCCCACGGCAACTGCGCATAGTCCAGGGGGAGAGTAAGATAAAATGACTCGGGGTGCTCTCTATACAGTAAAGTAAAATGCACCAGGGAAACCATCTTGCCCAAGACTAGCCTGACCTACCCCTGCCTCATTCATGCACTAGATAGCATGTGGAGACCCCACGGCACCTGCACATATTCCAGGGGGAGGCTAAGATAAAATGCCTCAGCAGTATCCTTATACAGTAAAGTAAAATGCACCTGGCAAACCACCTTGCCCAAGACCAGTCTGACCTACCCCTGCCTCCTTCATGCACTAGATAGCATATGGAGACCCCACGCCAACTGCCCATAGTCCAGGGGAGAGTAAGATAAAATGCCCCGTCAGGCTCTCTATACAGTAAAGTAAAATGCACCAGGCAAACCACTTTGCCCAAGACCAGTCTGACCTACCCCTGCCTCCTTCATGCACTAGATAGCATGTGGAGACCCCACGGCAACTGCCCATAGTCCAGGGGGAGAGTAAGATAAAATGCCACAGCAGGCTCTCTAAGCAGTAAAGTAAAATGCACCAGGCAAACCACCTTGCCCAAGACCAGTCTGACCTACCCCTGCCTCCTTCATGCACTAGATAGGATTGGGAGACCCCACAGCAACTGCCCATATTCCAAGGGGAGAGTAAGATAAAATGCCCCGGCAGGCTCTCTATACAGTAAAGTAAAATGCACCAGGCAAACCACCTTGCCCAAGACCAGTCTGATCTACCCCTGCCTCCTTCGGGCACTAGATAGCATGTGGAGACCCCACGGCAACTGCCCATTTTCCAGGGGGAGAGTAAGATAAAATGCCCCGCAAGGCTCCTTATACAGTAAAGTAAAATGCACCTGGCAAACCACCTTGCCCAAGACCAGTCTGACCTACCCCTGCCTCCTTCATGCACCAGATAGCATGTGGAGACCCCACGGCAACTGCCCATAGTCCAGGGGAGAGTAAGATAAAATGCCCCATCAGGCTCTCTATACAGTAAAGTAAAATGCACGAGGCAAACCACCTTGCATAAGACCAGTCTGACCTACCCCTGCCTCATTCATGCACTAGATAGCATGTGGAGGCCCCACAACAACAGCCCATATTCCAGGGGGAGAGTAAGATAAAATGGCCCAGCAGGCTCCTTATACAGTAAAGTAAAATGCACCAGGCAACCCACCTTGCCCAGGACCAGTGACCTACCCCTGCCTCATTCATGCACTAGATAGCATGTGGAGACCCCACGGCAACTGCCCATATTCCAGGGGGAGAGTAAGATAAAATGCCCAGGCAGGCTCTCTATACAGTAAAGTAAAATGCACCAGGTAAACCACCTTGCCCAAGACCAGTCTGACCTCCCACTGCCTCATTCATGCACTAGATAGTATGTGGAGACCCCACGGCAACTGCCAATAGTCCAGGGGGAGAGTAAGATAAAATGCCCCGGCAGGCTCTCTATACAGTAAAGTAAAATGCACCAGGCAAACCACCTTGGCCAACACCAGTCTGACCTACCCCTGCCTCCTTCATGCACTAGATAGCATGTGGAGACCCCACGGCAACTGCCCATATTCCAGGGGGAGAGTAAGATAAAATGCCCAGGCAGGCTCTCAATACAATAAAGTAAAATGCACCAGGCAAACCACCTTGCCCAAGACCAGTCTGAACTCCCACTGCCTCATTCATGCACTAGATAGTATGTGGAGACCCCACGGCAACTGCCCATAGTCCAGGGGGAGAGTAAGATAAAATGTCCTGGCAGGCTCTCTATAAAGTAAAGTAAAATGCACCAAGCAAACCACCTTGCCCAAGACCAGTCTGACCTCCCACTGCCTCATTCATGCACTAGATAGCATGTGGAGACCCCACGGCAACTGCCCATAGTCCAGGGGAGAGTAAGATAAAATGCCCCGTCGGGCTCTCTATACAGTAAAGTAAAATGCACCAGGCAAACCACTTTGCCCAAGACCAGTCGGACCTACCCCTGCCTCCTTCATGCACTAGACAGCATGTGGTGACCCCACGGCAACTGCCTATATTCCAGGGGGGAGAGTAAGATAAAATACCCCGACAGTCTCCTTATACAGTAAAGTAAAATGTACCAGGCAAACCACTTTGCCCAAGACCAGTCTGACCTACCCCTGCCTCCTTCATGCACTAGATAGCATGTGGAGACCCCACGGCAACTGCCCATAGTCCAGGGGGAGAGTAAGATAAAATGCCCCAGCAGGCTCTCTAAACAGTAAAGTAAAATGCACCAGGCAAACCACCTTGCCCAAGACCAGTCTGACCTACCCCTGCCTCATTCATGCACTAGATAGCATGTGGAGACCCCACGCCAACTGCCCATAGTCCAGGGGAGAGTAAGATAAAATGCCCTGTCAGGCTCTCTATACAGTAAAGTAAAATACACCAGGCAAACCACTTTGCCCAAGACCAGTCTGACCTACCCCTGCCTCCTTCATGCACTAGATAGCATGTGGAGACCCCACGGCAACTGCCCATAGTCCAGGGAGAGAGTAAGATAAAATGCCCCAGCAGGCTCTCTAAACAGTAAAGTAAAATGCACCAGGCAAACCACCTTGCCCAAGACCAGTCTGACCTACCCCAGCCTCATTCATGCACTAGATAGCATGTGGAGACCCCACGCCAACTGGCCATAGTCCAGGGGAGAGTAAGATAAAATACCCTGTCAGGCTCTCTATACAGTAAAGTAAAATGCACCAGGCAAACCACCTTGCCCAAGACCAGTCTGACCTACCCCTGCCTCATTCATGCACTAGATAGCATGTGGAGACCACACAGCAACTGCCCATATTCCAGGGGAGAGTAAGATAAAATGCCCCGCAAGGCTCCTTATACAGTAAAGTTAAATGCACCTTGCAAACCACCTTGCCCAAGACCAGTCTGACCTCCCACTGCCTCATTCATGCACTAGATAGCATGTGGAGACCCCACGGCAACTGCCCATATTCCAGGGGAGAGTAAGATAAAATGCCCCGCAAGGCTCCTTATACAGTAAAGTTAAATGCACCTTGCAAACCACCTTGCCCAAGACCAGTCTGACCTACCCCTGCCTCAATCATGCACTAGATAGCATGTGGAGACCCCACGGCAACTGCCCATAGTCCAGGGGGAGAGTAAGATAAAATGCACAGGCAGGCTCCCTATACAGTAAAGTAAAGTGCACCTTGCAAACCACCTTGCCCAAGACCAGTCTGACCTACCCCTGCCTCAATCATGCACTAGATAGCATGTGGAGACCCCACGGCAACTGCCCATAGTCCAGGGGGAGAGTAAGATAAAATGCCCCGGCAGGCTCTCTATACAGTAAAGTAAAATGCACCAGGCAAACCACCTTGCCCAAGACCAGTCTGACCTACCCCTGCCTCATTCATGCACTAGATAGCATGTGGAGACCCCACGGCAACTGCCCATAGTCCAGGGGAAGAGTAAGATAAAATGCCCTGACAGGCTCCTTATACAGTAAAGTAAAATGCACCAGGCAAACCACCTTACCCAAGACCAGTCTGACCTACCCCTGCGTCCTTCATGCACTAGATAGCATGTGGAGACCCCACGGCAACTGCCCATAGTCCAGGGGAGAATAAGATAAAATGCCCCGTCAGGCTCTCTATACAGTAAAGTAAAATGCACCCGGCAACCCACCTTGCCCAAGACCAGTCTGACCTACCCCTGCCTCATTCATGCACTAGATAGCATGTGGAGACCCCACAGCAACTGCCCATATTCCAGGGGGAGAGTAAGAAAAAATGCCCCGGCTGGCTTTCTATACAGTAAAGTAAAATGCACCAGGCAAACCACCTTGCCCAAGACCAGTCCGACCTACCCCTGCCTCCTTCATGCACTAGATAGCATGTGGAGACCCCACGGCAACTGCCCATATTCAGATAAAATGCCCCGGCAGACTTTCTATACAGTAAAGTAAAATGCACCAGGCAAACCACCCTGCCCAAGACCAATCTGACCTACCCCTGCCTCATTCATGCACTAGATAGCATGTGGAGACCCCACGGCAACTGCCCATAGTCCAGGGGAGAATAAGATACAATGCCCCATCAGGCTATCTATACAGTAAAGTAAAATGCACCAGGAAAACACCTTGCATAAGACCAGTCTGACCTACCCCTGCCTCATTCATGCACTAGATAGCATGTGGAGACCCCACGGCAACTGCCCATAGTCCAGGGGAGAGTAAGATAAAATGCCCAGGCAGGCTCTCTATACAGTAAAGTAAAATGCACCAGGCAAACCACCTTGCCCAAGACCAGTCTGAACTACCCCTGCCTCCTTCATGCACTAGATAGCATGTGGAGACCCCATAGCAACTGCCCATATTCCAAGGGGAGAGTAAGATAAAATGCCCCGGCAGGCTCTCTATACAGTAAAGTAAAATGCACCAGGCAAACCACTTTGCCCAAGACCAGTCTGACCTACCCCTGCCTCCTTCATGCACTAGATAGCATGTGGAGACCCCACGGCAACTGCCCATAGTCCAGGGGGAGAGTAAGATAAAATGCCCCAGCAGGCTCTCTATACAGTAAAGTAAAATGCACCAGGCAAACCACTTTGCCCAAGACCAGTCTGACCTACCCCTGCCTCCTTCATGCACTAGATAGCATGTGGAGACCCCACGGCAACTGCCCATATTCTAGGCGGAGAGTAAGGTAAAATGCACCGGCAGGGTCTCTATACAGTAAAGTAAAATGCACCAGGCAAACCACCTTGCCCAAGACCAGTCTTACCTACCACTGCCTCATTCATGCACTAGATAGCATGTGGAGACCCCACGGCAACTGCCCATATTCCAGGGGGAGAGTAAAATAAAATGCCCGGCAGCCTCTCTATACAGTAAAGTAAAATGCACCAGGCAAACCACCTTGCCCAAGATCAGTCTGACCTACCCCTGCCTCCTTCATGCACTAGATATCATGTGGAGACCCCACGGCAACTGCCCATATTCCAGGGGGAGAGTAAGATAAAATGCCCCGGCAGGCTCTCTATACAGTAAAGTAAAGTGCACCAGGCAACCCACCTTGCCCAAGACCAGTCTGACCTACCCCTGCCTCATTCATGCACTAGATAGCATGTGGAGACCCCACGGCAACTGCCCATATTCCAGGGGGAGAGTAAGATAAAATGCCCCGGCTGGCTCTCTATACAGTGAAGTAAAATGCACCAGGCAAAACACCTTGCCCAAGACCAATCTGACCTACCCCTGCCTACTTCATGCACTAGATAGCATGTGGAGACTCCACAGCAACTGCCCATATTCCAAGGGGGGAGTAAGATAAAATGTCCTGGCAGGCTCTCTATAAAGTAAAGTAAAATGCACCAAGCAAACCACCTTGCCCAAGACCAGTCTGACCTCCCACTGCCTCATTCATGCACTAGATAGCATGTGGAGACCCCACGGCAACTGCCCATAGTCCAGGGGAGAGTAAGATAAAATGCCCCGTCGGGCTCTCTATACAGTAAAGTAAAATGCACCAGGCAAACCACTTTGCCCAAGACCAGTCGGACCTACCCCTGCCTCCTTCATGCACTAGACAGCATGTGGTGACCCCACGGCAACTGCCTATATTCCAGGGGGGAGAGTAAGATAAAATACCCCGACAGTCTCCTTATACAGTAAAGTAAAATGTACCAGGCAAACCACTTTGCCCAAGACCAGTCTGACCTACCCCTGCCTCCTTCATGCACTAGATAGCATGTGGAGACCCCACGGCAACTGCCCATAGTCCAGGGGGAGAGTAAGATAAAATGCCCCAGCAGGCTCTCTAAACAGTAAAGTAAAATGCACCAGGCAAACCACCTTGCCCAAGACCAGTCTGACCTACCCCTGCCTCATTCATGCACTAGATAGCATGTGGAGACCCCACGCCAACTGCCCATAGTCCAGGGGAGAGTAAGATAAAATGCCCTGTCAGGCTCTCTATACAGTAAAGTAAAATACACCAGGCAAACCACTTTGCCCAAGACCAGTCTGACCTACCCCTGCCTCCTTCATGCACTAGATAGCATGTGGAGACCCCACGGCAACTGCCCATAGTCCAGGGAGAGAGTAAGATAAAATGCCCCAGCAGGCTCTCTAAACAGTAAAGTAAAATGCACCAGGCAAACCACCTTGCCCAAGACCAGTCTGACCTACCCCAGCCTCATTCATGCACTAGATAGCATGTGGAGACCCCACGCCAACTGGCCAAAGTCCAGGGGAGAGTAAGATAAAATGCCCCGCAAGGCTCCTTATACAGTAAAGTTAAATGCACCTTGCAAACCACCTTGCCCAAGACCAGTCTGACCTCCCACTGCCTCATTCATGCACTAGATAGCATGTGGAGACCCCACGGCAACTGCCCATATTCCAGGGGAGAGTAAGATAAAATGCCCCGCAAGGCTCCTTATACAGTAAAGTTAAATGCACCTTGCAAACCACCTTGCCCAAGACCAGTCTGACCTACCCCTGCCTCAATCATGCACTAGATAGCATGTGGAGACCCCACGGCAACTGCCCATAGTCCAGGGGGAGAGTAAGATAAAATGCACAGGCAGGCTCCCTATACAGTAAAGTAAAGTGCACCTTGCAAACCACCTTGCCCAAGACCAGTCTGACCTACCCCTGCCTCAATCATGCACTAGATAGCATGTGGAGACCCCACGGCAACTGCCCATAGTCCAGGGGGAGAGTAAGATAAAATGCCCCGGCAGGCTCTCTATACTGTAAAGTAAAATGCACCAGGCAAACCACCTTGCCCAAGACCAGTCTGACCTACCCCTGCCTCATTCATGCACTAGATAGCATGTGGAGACCCCACGGCAACTGCCCATAGTCCAGGGGAAGAGTAAGATAAAATGCCCTGACAGGCTCCTTATACAGTAAAGTAAAATGCACCAGGCAAACCACCTTACCCAAGACCAGTCTGACCTACCCCTGCGTCCTTCATGCACTAGATAGCATGTGGAGACCCCACGGCAACTGCCCATAGTCCAGGGGAGAATAAGATAAAATGCCCCGTCAGGCTCTCTATACAGTAAAGTAAAATGCACCCGGCAACCCACCTTGCCCAAGACCAGTCTGACCTACCCCTGCCTCATTCATGCACTAGATAGCATGTGGAGACCCCACAGCAACTGCCCATATTCCAGGGGGAGAGTAAGAAAAAATGCCCCGGCTGGCTTTCTATACAGTAAAGTAAAATGCACCAGGCAAACCACCTTGCCCAAGACCAGTCCGACCTACCCCTGCCTCCTTCATGCACTAGATAGCATGTGGAGACCCCACGGCAACTGCCCATATTCAGATAAAATGCCCCGGCAGACTTTCTATACAGTAAAGTAAAATGCACCAGGCAAACCACCCTGCCCAAGACCAATCTGACCTACCCCTGCCTCATTCATGCACTAGATAGCATGTGGAGACCCCACGGCAACTGCCCATAGTCCAGGGGAGAATAAGATACAATGCCCCATCAGGCTATCTATACAGTAAAGTAAAATGCACCAGGAAAACACCTTGCATAAGACCAGTCTGACCTACCCCTGCCTCATTCATGCACTAGATAGCATGTGGAGACCCCACGGCAACTGCCCATAGTCCAGGGGAGAGTAAGATAAAATGCCCAGGCAGGCTCTCTATACAGTAAAGTAAAATGCACCAGGCAAACCACCTTGCCCAAGACCAGTCTGAACTACCCCTGCCTCCTTCATGCACTAGATAGCATGTGGAGACCCCATAGCAACTGCCCATATTCCAAGGGGAGAGTAAGATAAAATGCCCCGGCAGGCTCTCTATACAGTAAAGTAAAATGCACCAGGCAAACCACTTTGCCCAAGACCAGTCTGACCTACCCCTGCCTCCTTCATGCACTAGATAGCATGTGGAGACCCCACGGCAACTGCCCATAGTCCAGGGGGAGAGTAAGATAAAATGCCCCAGCAGGCTCTCTATACAGTAAAGTAAAATGCACCAGGCAAACCACTTTGCCCAAGACCAGTCTGACCTACCCCTGCCTCCTTCATGCACTAGATAGCATGTGGAGACCCCACGGCAACTGCCCATATTCTAGGCGGAGAGTAAGGTAAAATGCACCGGCAGGGTCTCTATACAGTAAAGTAAAATGCACCAGGCAAACCACCTTGCCCAAGACCAGTCTTACCTACCACTGCCTCATTCATGCACTAGATAGCATGTGGAGACCCCACGGCAACTGCCCATATTCCAGGGGGAGAGTAAAATAAAATGCCCGGCAGCCTCTCTATACAGTAAAGTAAAATGCACCAGGCAAACCACCTTGCCCAAGATCAGTCTGACCTACCCCTGCCTCCTTCATGCACTAGATATCATGTGGAGACCCCACGGCAACTGCCCATATTCCAGGGGGAGAGTAAGATAAAATGCCCCGGCAGGCTCTCTATACAGTAAAGTAAAGTGCACCAGGCAACCCACCTTGCCCAAGACCAGTCTGACCTACCCCTGCCTCATTCATGCACTAGATAGCATGTGGAGACCCCACGGCAACTGCCCATATTCCAGGGGGAGAGTAAGATAAAATGCCCCGGCTGGCTCTCTATACAGTGAAGTAAAATGCACCAGGCAAAACACCTTGCCCAAGACCAATCTGACCTACCCCTGCCTACTTCATGCACTAGATAGCATGTGGAGACTCCACAGCAACTGCCCATATTCCAAGGGGGGAGTAAGATAAAATGCCCCGGCAGGCTCCTTATACAGTAAAGTAAAATGCACCAGGCAAACCACCCTGCCCAAGACCAGTCTGACCTACCCCTGCCTCCTTCATGCACTAGATAGCATGTGGAGACCCCACGGCAACTGCCCATATTCCAAGGGGAGAGTAAGATAAAATGCCCCGGCAGGCTCTCTATACAGTAAAGTAAAATGCACCAGGCAAACCACCTTGCCCAAGACCAGTCTGACCTCCCACTGCCTCATTCATGCACTAGATAGTATGAGGAGACCCCACGGCAACTGCCCATAGTCCAGGGGGAGAGTAAGATTAAATGCCCCGACAGGCACTCTATACAGTAAAGTAAAATGCACCAGGGAAACCATCTTGCCCAAGACTAGTCTGACCTACCCCTGCCTCATTCGTGTACTAGATAGCATGTGGAGACCCCACAGCAACTGCCCATATTCCAGGGGGAGAGTAAGATAAAATGCCCCGACAGTCACTCTATACAGTAAAGTAAAATGCACCAGGCAACCCACCTTGCCCAAGACCAGTCTGACCTACCCCTGCCTCCTTCATGCACGAGATAGCATGTGGAGACCCCACGGCAACTGCCCACATTCCAGGGAGAGGCTAAGATAAAATGCCCCAGCAGGATCCTTATATAGAAAAGTAAAATGCACCTGGCAAACCACCTTGCCCAAGACCAGTCTGACCTATCCCTGCCTACTTCATGCACTAGAAAGCATATGGAGACCCCACGGCAACTGCCCATATTCCAAGGGGAGACAAAGATAAAATGCCCCGACAGTCTCCTTATACGGTAAAGTAAAATGCACCAGGCAAACCACTTTGCCCAAGACCAGTCTGACCTACCCCTGCCTTCTTCATGCACTAGATATCATGTGGAGACCCCACGGCAACTGCCCATAGTCCTGGGGAGAGTAAGTTAAAATGCCCCTTCAGGCTCTCTATACAGTAAAGTAAAATGCACCAGGCAAACCACCTTGCATAAGACCAGTCTGACCTACCCCTGCCTCATTCATGCACTAGATAGCATGTGGAGGCCCCACACCAACTGCCCATATTCCAGGGCAGAGTAAGATAAAATGCCACAGCAGGCTCTTTATACAGTAAAGAAAAAATGCACCAGGCAAACCACCTTGCCCAAGTCCAGTCTGACCTACCACTGCCTCATTAATGCACTAGATAGCATGTGGAGACCCCACGGTAACTGCCCATATTCCAGGGGGAGAGTAAAATAAAATGCCCCGGCAGCCTCTCTATACAGTAAAGTAAAATGCACCAGGCAAACCATCTTGCCCAAGATCAGTCTGACCTACCCCTGCCTCCTTCATGCACTAGATTGCATGTGGAGACCCCACGGCAACTGTCCATATTCCAGGGGGAGAGTAAGATAAAATGCCCGGCAGGCTCTCTATACAGTAAAGTAAAATGCACCAGGCAACCCACCTTGCCCAAGACCAGTCTGACCTACCCCTGCCTCATTCATGCACTAGATAGCATGTGGAGACCCCACGGCAACTGCCCATATTCCAGGGGGAGAGTAAGATAAAATGCCCCGGCTGGCTTTCTATACAGTAAAGTAAAATGCACCAGGCAAACCACCTTGCCCAAGACCAGTCCGACCTACCCCTGCCTCCTTCATGCACTAGATAGCATGTGGAGACCCCACGGCAACTGCCCATATTCAGATAAAATGCCCCGGCAGACTTTCTATACAGTAAAGAAAAATGCACCAGGCAAAGCACCCTGCCCAAGACCAATCTGACCTACCCCTGCCTCATTCATGCACTAGATAGCATGTGGAGACCCCACTGCAACTGCCCATAGTCCAGGGGAGAGTAAGATAAAATGCCCCGTCAGGCTCTCTATACAGTAAAGTAAAATGCACCAGGAAAACACCTTGCATAAGACCAGTCTGACCTACCCCTGCCTCATTCATGCACTAGATAGCATGTGGAGGCCCCACAGCAACTGCCCATATTCCAGGGGGAGAGTAAGATAAAATGCCGTGCCAGGCTCCTTATACAGTAAAGTAAAATGCACCAGGCAAACCACCTTGCCCAAGACCAGTCTGACCTACCCCTGCCTCATTCATGCACTAGATAGCATGTGGAACCCCCACGGCAACTGCCCATAGTCCAGGGGGAGAGTAAGATAAAATGCCCCGGCAGGCTCTCTATACAGTAAAGTAAAAAGCACCAGGCAAACCACCTTGGCCAACACCAGTCTGACCTCCCACTGCCTCATTCATGCACTAGATAGCATGTGGAGACCCCAAGGCAACTGCCCATAGTGCAAGGGGAGAGTAAGATAAAATGCCCCGGCAGGCTCTCTATGCAGTAAAGTAAAAAGCACCAGGCAAACCCCCTTGCCCAAGACCAGTCTGACCTACCCCTGCCTCCTTCATGCAATAGATAGCATGTGGAGACCCCATAGCAACTGCCCATATTCCAAGGGGAGAGTAAGATAAAATGCCCCGGCAGGCTCTCTATACAGTAAAGTAAAATGCACTAGGCAAACCACTTTGCCCAAGACCAGTCTGACCTACCCCTGCCTCCTTCATGCACTAGATAGCATGTGGAGACCCCACGGCAACTGCCCATAGTCCAGGGGGAGAGTAAGATAAAATGCCCAGCAGGCTCTCTATACAGTAAAGTAAAATGCACCAGGCAAACCACTTTGCCCAAGACCAGTCTGACCTACCCCTGCCTCCTTCATGCACTAGATAGCATGTGGAGACCCCACGGCAACTGCCCATATTCCAGGCGGAGAGTAAGGTAAAATGCACCGGCAGGGTCTCTATACAGTAAAGTAAAATGCACCAGGCAAACCACCTTGCCCAAGACCAGTCTTACCTACCACTGCCTCATTCATGCACTAGATAGCATGTGGAGACCCCACGGCAACTGCCCATATTCCAGGGGGAGAGTAAAATAAAATGCCCGGCAGCCTCTCTATACAGTAAAGTAAAATGCACCAGGCAAACCACCTTGCCCAAGATCAGTCTGACCTACCCCTGCCTCCTTCATGCACTAGATATCATGTGGAGACCCCACGGCAACTGCCCATATTCCAGGGGGAGAGTAAGATAAAATGCCCCGGCAGGCTCTCTATACAGTAAAGTAAAATGCACCAGGCAACCCACCTTGCATAAAACCAGTCTGACCTACCCCTGCCTCATTCATGCACTAGATAGCATGTGGAGGCCCCACAGCAACTGCCCATATTCCAGGGGGAGAGTAAGATACAATGCCGTGCCAGGCTCCTTATACAGTAAAGTAAAATGCACCAGGCAAACCACCTTACCCAAGACCAGTCTGACCTACCCCTGCCTCATTCATGCACTAGATAGCATGTGGAACCCCCACGGCAACTGCCCATAGTCCAGGGGGAGAGTAAGATAAAATGCCCCGGCAGGCTCTCTATGCAGTAAAGTAAAAAGCACCAGGCAAACCACCTTGCTGAAGACCAGTCTGACCTACCCCTGCCTCATTCATGCACTAGACAGCATGTGGAGACCCCACGCCAACTGCCCACAGTCCAGGGGAGAGTAAGATAAAATGCCCCGCCAGGCTCTCTATACAGTAAAGTAAAATGCACCATGCAAACCACCTTGCCGAAGACCAGTCTGACCTACCCCTGCCTCATTCATGCACTAGATAGCATGTGGAGACCCCACGGGAAATGCCCATAGTCCAGGGGGAGAGTAAGATAAAATGCCCCGGCAGGCTCTCTATACAGTAAAGTAAAATGCACCAGTCAAACCACCTTGCCCAAGACCAGTCTGACCTACCCCTGCCTCCTTCATGCACTAGATAGCATGTGGAGACCCCACAGCAACTGCCCATATTCCAAGGGGAGAGTAAGATAAAATGCCCCGGCAGGCTCTCTGTGCAGTAAAGTAAAATGCACCAGGCAAACCACCTTGCCCAAGACCAGTCTGAACTACCCCTGCCTCCTTCATGCACTAGATAGCATGTGGAGACCCCATAGCAACTGCCCATATTCCAAGGGGAGAGTAAGATAAAATGCCCCGGCAGGCTCTCTATACAGTAAAGTAAAATGCACCAGGCAAACCACTTTGCCCAAGACCAGTCTGACCTACCCCTGCCTCCTTCATGCACTAGATAGCATGTGGAGACCCCACGGCAACTGCCCATAGTCCAGGGGGAGAGTAAGATAAAATGCCCCAGCAGGCTCTCTATACAGTAAAGTAAAATGCACCAGGCAAACCACTTTTCCCAAGACCAGTCTGACCTATCCCTGCCTCCTTCATGCACTAGATAGCATGTGGAGACCCCACGGCAACTGCCCATATTCCAGGCGGAGAGTAAGGTAAAATGAACCGGCAGGGTCTCTATACAGTAAAGTAAAATGCACCAGGCAAACCACCTTGCCCAAGACCAGTCTTACCTACCACTGCCTCATTCATGCACTAGATAGCATGTGGAGACCCCACGGCAACTGCCCATATTCCAGGGGGAGAGTAAAATAAAATGCCCGGCAGCCTCTCTATACAGTAAAGTAAAATGCACCAGGCAAACCACCTTGCCCAAGATCAGTCTGACCTACCCCTGCCTCCTTCATGCACTAGATATCATGTGGAGACCCCACGGCAACTGCCCATAGTCCAGGGGAGAGTAAGATAAAATGCCCCGGCAGACGTTCTATACAGTAAAGTAAAATGCACCAGGCAAAACACCTTGCCCAAGACCAATCTGACCTACCCCTGCCTACTTCATGCACTAGATAGCATGTGGAGAATCCACAGCAACTGCCCATATTCCAAGGGGGGAGTAAGATAAAATGCCCCGGCAGGCTCCTTATACAGTAAAGTAAAATGCACCAGGCAAACCACCCTGCCCAAGACCAGTCTGACCTACCCCTGCCTCCTTCATGCACTAGATAGCATGTGGAGACCCCACGGCAACTACCCATATTCCAGGGGGAGAGTAAGATAAAATGCCACGGCTGGCTCTCTATACAGTAAAGTAAAATGCACCAGGCAAACCACCTTGCCCAAGATCAGTCTGACCTACCCCTGCCTCCTTCATGCACTAGATAGCATGTGGAGACCCCACGGCAACTGCCCATAGTCCAGGGGAGAGTAAGATAAAATGCCCCGGCAGGCACTCTATACAGTAAAGTAAAATGCACCAGGCAAACCACCTTGCCCAAGATCAGTCTGACCTACCCCTGCCTCCTTCATGCACTAGATAGCATGTGGAGACCCCACGGCACCTGCCCATATTCCAGGGGGAGAGTAAGATAAAATGCCCCGACAGGCTCCTTATAAAGTAAAGTAAAATGCACCAGGCAAACCACCTTGCCCAAAACCAGTCTGACCTACCCCTGCCTCATTCGTGTACTAGCTAGCATGTGGAGACCCCACAGCAACTGCCCATATTCCAGGGGGAGAGTAAGATAAAATGCCCCGACAGGCACTCTATACAGTAAAGTAAAATGCACCAGGCAACCCACCTTGCCCAAGACCAGTCTAATCTACCCCTGCCTCCTTCATGCACGAGATAGCATGTGGAGACCCCACGGCAACTGCCCACATTCCAGGGAGAGGCTAAGATAAAATGCCCCAGCAGGATCCTTATATAGAAAAGTAAAATGCACCTGGCAAACCACCTTGCCCAAGATCAGTCTGACCTACCACTGCCTCCTTCATGCACTAGATAGCATGTGTAAACCTCACGGCAACTGCCCATAGTCCAGGGGGAGAGTAAGATAAAATGTCCCGGCAGGCTCTCTATACAGTAAAGTAAAATGAACCAGGCAAACCACCTTGCCCAAGACCAGTCTGACCTACCCCTGCCTCCTTCATGCACTAGATAGAATGTGGAGACCCCACGGCAACTGCCCATATTCCAAGGGGAGACAAAGATAAAATGCCCCGACAGTCTCCTTATACGGTAAAGTAAAATGCACCAGGCAAACCACTTTGCCCAAGACCAGTCTGACCTACCCCTGCCTCCTTCATGCACTAGATAGCATGTGGAGACCCCACGGCAACTGCCCATAGTCCAGGGGAGAGTAAGTTAAAATGCCCCTTCAGGCTCTATATACAGTAAAGTAAAATGCACCAGGCAAACCACCTTGCATCAGACCAGTCTGACCTACCCCTGCCTCATTCATGCACTAGATAGCATGTGGAGGCCCCACACCAACTGCCCATATTCCAGGGCAGAGTAAGATAAAATGCCCCAGCAGGCTCTTTGTACAGTAAAGAAAAAATGCACCAGGCAACCCACCTTGCCAAAGACCAGTCTGACCTACCCCTGCCTCATTGATGCACTAGATAGCATGTGGAGACCCCACAGCAACTGCCCATATTCCAGAGGGAGAGTAAGATAAAATGCCCCGGTAGACTCCTTATACAGTAATGTAAAATGCACCAGGCAACCCACCTTGCCCAAGACCAGTCTGACGAACCCCTGCCTCATTCATGCACTAGATAGCTTGTGGAGACCCCACGGCAACTGCCCATATTCCAGGGGGAGAGTAAGATAAAATGCTCCGACTGGCTCTCTATACAGTAAAGTAAAATGCACCAGGCAAACCACCTTGCCCAAGACCAGTCCGACCTACCCCTGCCTCCTTCATGCACTAGATAGCATGTGGAGACCTCACGGCAACTGCCCATATTACAGGGGGAGAGTAAGATAAAATTCCCCGGCAGGCTCCCTATACAGTAAAGTAAAATGCACCAGGCAAACCACCTTGCCCAAGACCAGTCTGACCTCCCACTGCCTCATTCATGCACTAGATAGCATGTGGAGACCCCACGGCAACTGCCCATATTCCAGGGGGAGAGTTAGATAAAATGCCCCGCCACGCTCCTTATACAGTAAAGTAAAATGCACCAGACAAACCATCTTGCCCAAGACCAGTCTGACCTACCCCTGCCTCCTTCATGCACTAGATAGCATGTGGAGACCCCACGGCAACTGCCCATATTCCAGGGGGTGAGTAAGATAAAATGCCCCGCAAGGCTCCTTATACAGTAAAGTTAAATGCACCAGGGAAACCATCTTGCCCAAGACTAGTCTGACCTCCCACTGCCTCATTCATGCACTAGATAGTATGAGGAGACCCCACGGCAACTGCCCATAGTCCAGGGGGAGAGTAAGATAAAATGCCCCGACAGGCACTCTATACAGTAAAGTAAAATGCACCAGGGAAACCATCTTGCCCAAGACTAGTCTGACCTACCCCTGCCTCATTCGTGTACTAGATAGCATGTGGAGACCCCACAGCAACTGCCCATATTCCAGGGGGAGAGTAAGATAAAATGCCCCGACAGGCACTCTATACAGTAAAGTAAAATGCACCAGGCAACCCACCTTGCCCAAGACCAGTCTGACCTACCCCTGCCTCCTTCATGCACGAGATAGCATGTGGAGACCCCACGGCAACTGCCCACATTCCAGGGAGAGGCTAAGATAAAATGCCCCAGCAGGATCCTTATATAGAAAAGTAAAATGCACCTGGCAAACCACCTTGCCCAAGACCAGTCTGACCTACCCCTGCCTACTTCATGCACTAGAAAGCATATGGAGACCCCACGGCAACTGCCCATATTCCAAGGGGAGACAAAGATAAAATGCCCCGACAGTCTCCTTATACGGTAAAGTAAAATGCACCAGGCAAACCACTTTGCCCAAGACCAGTCTGACCTACCCCTGCCTTCCTCATGCACTAGATATCATGTGGAGACCCCACGGCAACTGCCCATAGTCCAGGGGAGAGTAAGTTAAAATGCCCCTTCAGGCTCTCTATACAGTAAAGTAAAAGGCACCAGGCAAACCACCTTGCATAAGACCAGTCTGACCTACCCCTGCCTCATTCATGCACTAGATAGCATGTGGAGGCCCCACACCAACTGCCCATATTCCAGGGCAGAGTAAGATAAAATGCCACAGCAGGCTCTTTATACAGTAAAGAAAAAATGCACCAGGCAAACCACCTTGCCCAAGTCCAGTCTGACCTACCACTGCCTCATTAATGCACTAGATAGCATGTGGAGACCCCACGGTAACTGCCCATATTCCAGGGGGAGAGTAAAATAAAATGCCCCGGCAGCCTCTCTATACAGTAAAGTAAAATGCACCAGGCAAACCACCTTGCCCAAGATCAGTCTGACCTACCCCTGCCTCCTTCATGCACTAGATTGCATGTGGAGACCCCACGGCAACTGTCCATATTCCAGGGGGGAGAGTAAGATAAAATGCCC
The DNA here is from genome assembly GCF_040938575.1 of Ambystoma mexicanum. Lineage (NCBI taxonomy): Eukaryota > Metazoa > Chordata > Amphibia > Caudata > Ambystomatidae > Ambystoma > Ambystoma mexicanum. The sequence continues at coordinate 16,385,994 of NC_090935.1, forward strand.
GGCAGGCTCTCTATACAGTAAAGTAAAATGCACCAGGCAACCCACCTTGCCCAAGACCAGTCTGACCTACCCCTGCCTCATTCATGCACTAGATAGCATGTGGAGACCCCACGGCAACTGCCCATATTCCAGGGGGAGAGTAAGATAAAATGCCCCGGCTGGCTTTCTATACAGTAAAGTAAAATGCACCAGGCAAACCACCTTGCCCAAGACCAGTCCGACCTACCCCTGCCTCCTTCATGCACTAGATAGCATGTGGAGACCCCACGGCACCTGCCCATATTCCAGGGGGAGAGTAAGATAAAATGCCCTGACAGGCTCCTTATAAAGTAAAGTAAAATGCACCAGGCAAACCACCTTGCCCAAAACCAGTCTGACCTACCCCTGCCTCATTCGTGTACTAGATAGCATGTGGAGACCCCACAGCAACTGCCCATATTCCAGGGGGAGAGTAAGATAAAATGCCCCGACAGGCACTCTATACAGTAAAGTAAAATGCACCAGGCAACCCACCTTGCCCAAGACCAGTCTAACCTACCCCTGCCTCCTTCATGCACGAGATAGCATGTGGAGACCCCACGGCAACTGCCCACATTCCAGGGAGAGGCTAAGATAAAATGCCCCAGCAGGATCCTTATATAGAAAAGTAAAATGCACCTGGCAAACCACCTTGCCCAAGATCAGTCTGACCTACCACTGCCTCCTTCATGCACTAGATAGCATGTGTAAACCTCACGGCAACTGCCCATAGTCCAGGGGGAGAGTAAGATAAAATGTCCCGGCAGGCTCTCTATACAGTAAAGTAAAATGAACCAGGCAAACCACCTTGCCCAAGACCAGTCTGACCTACCCCTGCCTCCTTCATGCACTAGATAGAATGTGGAGACCCCACGGCAACTGCCCATATTCCAAGGGGAGACAAAGATAAAATGCCCCGACAGTCTCCTTATACGGTAAAGTAAAATGCACCAGGCAAACCACTTTGCCCAAGACCAGTCTGACCTACCCCTGCCTCCTTCATGCACTAGATAGCATGTGGAGACCCCACGGCAACTGCCCATAGTCCAGGGGAGAGTAAGTTAAAATGCCCCTTCAGGCTCTCTATACAGTAAAGTAAAATGCACCAGGCAAACCACCTTGCATCAGACCAGTCTGACCTACCCCTGCCTCATTCATGCACTAGATAGCATGTGGAGGCCCCACACCAACTGCCCATATTCCAGGGCAGAGTAAGATAAAATGCCCCAGCAGGCTCTTTGTACAGTAAAGAAAAAATGCACCAGGCAACCCACCTTGCCAAAGACCAGTCTGACCTACCCCTGCCTCATTGATGCACTAGATAGCATGTGGAGACCCCACAGCAACTGCCCATATTCCAGAGGGAGAGTAAGATAAAATGCCCCGGTAGACTCCTTATACAGTAATGTAAAATGCACCAGGCAACCCACCTTGCCCAAGACCAGTCTGACGAACCCCTGCCTCATTCATGCACTAGATAGCATGTGGAGACCCCACGGCAACTGCCCATATTCCAGGGGGAGAGTAAGATAAAATGCTCCGACTGGCTCTCTATACAGTAAAGTAAAATGCACCAGGCAAACCACCTTGCCCAAGACCAGTCCGACCTACCCCTGCCTCCTTCATGCACTAGATAGCATGTGGAGACCTCACGGCAACTGCCCATATTACAGGGGGAGAGTAAGATAAAATTCCCCGGCAGGCTCTCTATACAGTAAAGTAAAATGCACCAGGCAAACCACCTTGCCCAAGACCAGTCTGACCTCCCACTGCCTCATTCATGCACTAGATAGCATGTGGAGACCCCACGGCAACTGCCCATATTCCAGGGGGAGAGTTAGATAAAATGCCCCGCCACGCTCCTTATACAGTAAAGTAAAATGCACCAGACAAACCATCTTGCCCAAGACCAGTCTGACCTACCCCTGCCTCCTTCATGCACTAGATAGCATGTGGAGACCCCACGGCAACTGCCCATATTCCAGGGGGTGAGTAGGATAAAATGCCCCGCAAGGCTCCTTATACAGTAAAGTTAAATGCACCAGGGAAACCATCTTGCCCAAGACTAGTCTGACCTCCCACTGCCTCATTCATGCACTAGATAGTATGAGGAGACCCCACGGCAACTGCCCATAGTCCAGGGGGAGAGTAAGATAAAATGCCCCGACAGGCACTCTATACAGTAAAGTAAAATGCACCAGGGAAACCATCTTGCCCAAGACTAGTCTGACCTACCCCTGCCTCATTCGTGTACTAGATAGCATGTGGAGACCCCACAGCAACTGCCCATATTCCAGGGGGAGAGTAAGATAAAATGCCCCGACAGGCACTCTATACAGTAAAGTAAAATGCACCAGGCAACCCACCTTGCCCAAGACCAGTCTGACCTACCCCTGCCTCCTTCATGCACGAGATAGCATGTGGAGACCCCACGGCAACTGCCCACATTCCAGGGAGAGGCTAAGATAAAATGCCCCAGCAGGATCCTTATATAGAAAAGTAAAATGCACCTGGCAAACCACCTTGCCCAAGACCAGTCTGACCTACCCCTGCCTACTTCATGCACTAGAAAGCATATGGAGACCCCACGGCAACTGCCCATATTCCAAGGGGAGACAAAGATAAAATGCCCCGACAGTCTCCTTATACGGTAAAGTAAAATGCACCAGGCAAACCACTTTGCCCAAGACCAGTCTGACCTACCCCTGCCTTCCTCATGCACTAGATATCATGTGGAGACCCCACGGCAACTGCCCATAGTCCAGGGGAGAGTAAGTTAAAATGCCCCTTCAGGCTCTCTATACAGTAAAGTAAAATGCACCAGGCAAACCACCTTGCATCAGACCAGTCTGACCTACCCCTGCCTCATTCATGCACTAGATAGCATGTGGAACCCCCACGGCAACTGCCCATAGTCCAGGGGGAGAGTAAGATAAAATGCCCCGGCAGGCTCTCTATACAGTAAAGTAAAAAGCACCAGGCAAACCACCTTGGCCAACACCAGTCTGACCTCCCACTGCCTCATTCAGGCACTAGATAGCATGTGGAGACCCCAAGGCAACTGCCCATAGTGCAAGGGGAGAGTAAGATAAAATGCCCCGGCAGGCTCTCTATGCAGTAAAGTAAAAAGCACCAGGCAAACCCCCTTGCCCAAGACCAGTCTGACCTACCCCTGCCTCCTTCATGCAATAGATAGCATGTGGAGACCCCATAGCAACTGCCCATATTCCAAGGGGAGAGTAAGATAAAATGCCCCGGCAGGCTCTCTATACAGTAAAGTAAAATGCACTAGGCAAACCACTTTGCCCAAGACCAGTCTGACCTACCCCTGCCTCCTTCATGCACTAGATAGCATGTGGAGACCCCACGGCAACTGCCCATAGTCCAGGGGGAGAGTAAGATAAAATGCCCAGCAGGCTCTCTATACAGTAAAGTAAAATGCACCAGGCAAACCACTTTGCCCAAGACCAGTCTGACCTACCCCTGCCTCCTTCATGCACTAGATAGCATGTGGAGACCCCACGGCAACTGCCCATATTCCAGGCGGAGAGTAAGGTAAAATGCACCGGCAGGGTCTCTATACAGTAAAGTAAAATGCACCAGGCAAACCACCTTGCCCAAGACCAGTCTTACCTACCACTGCCTCATTCATGCACTAGATAGCATGTGGAGACCCCACGGCAACTGCCCATATTCCAGGGGGAGAGTAAAATAAAATGCCCGGCAGCCTCTCTATACAGTAAAGTAAAATGCACCAGGCAAACCACCTTGCCCAAGATCAGTCTGACCTACCCCTGCCTCCTTCATGCACTAGATATCATGTGGAGACCCCACGGCAACTGCCCATATTCCAGGGGGAGAGTAAGATAAAATGCCCCGGCAGGCTCTCTATACAGTAAAGTAAAATGCACCAGGCAACCCACCTTGCATAAAACCAGTCTGACCTACCCCTGCCTCATTCATGCACTAGATAGCAGGTGGAGACCCCACGCCAACTGCCCATAGTCCAGGGGAGAGTAAGATAAAATGCCCCGTCAGGCTCTCTATACAGTAAAGTAAAATGCACCAGGCAAACCACCTTGCCCAAGACCAGTCTGACCTACCCCTGCCTCCTTCATGCACTAGCTGGCATGTGGAGGCCCCACAGCAACTGCCCATATTCCAGGGGGAGAGTAAGATACAATGCCGTGCCAGGCTCCTTATACAGTAAAGTAAAATGCACCAGGCAAACCACCTTGCCCAAGACCAGTCTGACCTACCCCTGCCTCATTCATGCACTAGATAGCATGTGGAACCCCCACGGCAACTGCCCATAGTCCAGGGGGAGAGTAAGATAAAATGCCCCGGCAGGCTCTCTATGCAGTAAAGTAAAAAGCACCAGGCAAACCACCTTGCTGAAGACCAGTCTGACCTACCCCTGCCTCATTCATGCACTAGACAGCATGTGGAGACCCCACGCCAACTGCCCACAGTCCAGGGGAGAGTAAGATAAAATGCCCCGCCAGGCTCTCTATACAGTAAAGTAAAATGCACCATGCAAACCACCTTGCCGAAGACCAGTCTGACCTACCCCTGCCTCATTCATGCACTAGATAGCATGTGGAGACCCCACGGGAAATGCCCATAGTCCAGGGGGAGAGTAAGATAAAATGCCCCGGCAGGCTCTCTATACAGTAAAGTAAAATGCACCAGTCAAACCACCTTGCCCAAGACCAGTCTGACCTACCCCTGCCTCCTTCATGCACTAGATAGCATGTGGAGACCCCACAGCAACTGCCCATATTCCAAGGGGAGAGTAAGATAAAATGCCCCGGCAGGCTCTCTGTGCAGTAAAGTAAAATGCACCAGGCAAACCACCTTGCCCAAGACCAGTCTGAACTACCCCTGCCTCCTTCATGCACTAGATAGCATGTGGAGACCCCATAGCAACTGCCCATATTCCAAGGGGAGAGTAAGATAAAATTCCCCGGCAGGCTCTCTATACAGTAAAGTAAAATGCACCAGGCAAACCACTTTGCCCAAGACCAGTCTGACCTACCCCTGCCTCCTTCATGCACTAGATAGCATGTGGAGACCCCACGGCAACTGCCCATAGTCCAGGGGGAGAGTAAGATAAAATGCCCCAGCAGGCTCTCTATACAGTAAAGTAAAATGCACCAGGCAAACCACTTTGCCCAAGACCAGTCTGACCTATCCCTGCCTCCTTCATGCACTAGATAGCATGTGGAGACCCCACGGCAACTGCCCATATTCCAGGCGGAGAGTAAGGTAAAATGAACCGGCAGGGTCTCTATACAGTAAAGTAAAATGCACCAGGCAAACCACCTTGCCCAAGACCAGTCTTACCTACCACTGCCTCATTCATGCACTAGATAGCATGTGGAGACCCCACGGCAACTGCCCATATTCCAGGGGGAGAGTAAAATAAAATGCCCGGCAGCCTCTCTATACAGTAAAGTAAAATGCACCAGGCAAACCACCTTGCCCAAGATCAGTCTGACCTACCCCTGCCTCCTTCATGCACTAGATATCATGTGGAGACCCCACGGCAACTGCCCATAGTCCAGGGGAGAGTAAGATAAAATGCCCCGGCAGACGTTCTATACAGTAAAGTAAAATGCACCAGGCAAAACACCTTGCCCAAGACCAATCTGACCTACCCCTGCCTACTTCATGCACTAGATAGCATGTGGAGACTCCACAGCAACTGCCCATATTCCAAGGGGGGAGTAAGATAAAATGCCCCGGCAGGCTCCTTATACAGTAAAGTAAAATGCACCAGGCAAACCACCCTGCCCAAGACCAGTCTGACCTACCCCTGCCTCCTTCATGCACTAGATAGCATGTGGAGACCCCACGGCAACTACCCATATTCCAGGGGGAGAGTAAGATAAAATGCCACGGCTGGCTCTCTATACAGTAAAGTAAAATGCACCAGGCAAACCACCTTGCCCAAGATCAGTCTGACCTACCCCTGCCTCCTTCATGCACTAGATAGCATGTGGAGACCCCACGGCAACTGCCCATAGTCCAGGGGAGAGTAAGATAAAATGCCCCGGCAGGCACTCTATACAGTAAAGTAAAATGCACCAGGCAAACCACCTTGCCCAAGATCAGTCTGACCTACCCCTGCCTCCTTCATGCACTAGATAGCATGTGGAGACCCCACGGCACCTGCCCATATTCCAGGGGGAGAGTAAGATAAAATGCCCCGACAGGCTCCTTATAAAGTAAAGTAAAATGCACCAGGCAAACCACCTTGCCCAAAACCAGTCTGACCTACCCCTGCCTCATTCGTGTACTAGATAGCATGTGGAGACCCCACAGCAACTGCCCATATTCCAGGGGGAGAGTAAGATAAAATGCCCCGACAGGCACTCTATACAGTAAAGTAAAATGCACCAGGCAACCCACCTTGCCCAAGACCAGTCTAACCTACCCCTGCCTCCTTCATGCACGAGATAGCATGTGGAGACCCCACGGCAACTGCCCACATTCCAGGGAGAGGCTAAGATAAAATGCCCCAGCAGGATCCTTATATAGAAAAGTAAAATGCACCTGGCAAACCACCTTGCCCAAGATCAGTCTGACCTACCACTGCCTCCTTCATGCACTAGATAGCATGTGTAAACCTCACGGCAACTGCCCATAGTCCAGGGGGAGAGTAAGATAAAATGTCCCGGCAGGCTCTCTATACAGTAAAGTAAAATGAACCAGGCAAACCACCTTGCCCAAGACCAGTCTGACCTACCCCTGCCTCCTTCATGCACTAGATAGAATGTGGAGACCCCACGGCAACTGCCCATATTCCAAGGGGAGACAAAGATAAAATGCCCCGACAGTCTCCTTATACGGTAAAGTAAAATGCACCAGGCAAACCACTTTGCCCAAGACCAGTCTGACCTACCCCTGCCTCCTTCATGCACTAGATAGCATGTGGAGACCCCACGGCAACTGCCCATAGTCCAGGGGAGAGTAAGTTAAAATGCCCCTTCAGGCTCTCTATACAGTAAAGTAAAATGCACCAGGCAAACCACCTTGCATCAGACCAGTCTGACCTACCCCTGCCTCATTCATGCACTAGATAGCATGTGGAGGCCCCACACCAACTGCCCATATTCCAGGGCAGAGTAAGATAAAATGCCCCAGCAGGCTCTTTGTACAGTAAAGAAAAAATGCACCAGGCAACCCACCTTGCCAAAGACCAGTCTGACCTACCCCTGCCTCATTGATGCACTAGATAGCATGTGGAGACCCCACAGCAACTGCCCATATTCCAGAGGGAGAGTAAGATAAAATGCCCCGGTAGACTCCTTATACAGTAATGTAAAATGCACCAGGCAACCCACCTTGCCCAAGACCAGTCTGACGAACCCCTGCCTCATTCATGCACTAGATAGCATGTGGAGACCCCACGGCAACTGCCCATATTCCAGGGGGAGAGTAAGATAAAATGCTCCGACTGGCTCTCTATACAGTAAAGTAAAATGCACCAGGCAAACCACCTTGCCCAAGACCAGTCCGACCTACCCCTGCCTCCTTCATGCACTAGATAGCATGTGGAGACCTCACGGCAACTGCCCATATTACAGGGGGAGAGTAAGATAAAATTCCCCGGCAGGCTCTCTATACAGTAAAGTAAAATGCACCAGGCAAACCACCTTGCCCAAGACCAGTCTGACCTCCCACTGCCTCATTCATGCACTAGATAGCATGTGGAGACCCCACGGCAACTGCCCATATTCCAGGGGGAGAGTTAGATAAAATGCCCCGCCACGCTCCTTATACAGTAAAGTAAAATGCACCAGACAAACCATCTTGCCCAAGACCAGTCTGACCTACCCCTGCCTCCTTCATGCACTAGATAGCATGTGGAGACCCCACGGCAACTGCCCATATTCCAGGGGGTGAGTAAGATAAAATGCCCCGCAAGGCTCCTTATACAGTAAAGTTAAATGCACCAGGGAAACCATCTTGCCCAAGACTAGTCTGACCTCCCACTGCCTCATTCATGCACTAGATAGTATGAGGAGACCCCACGGCAACTGCCCATAGTCCAGGGGGAGAGTAAGATAAAATGCCCCGACAGGCACTCTATACAGTAAAGTAAAATGCACCAGGGAAACCATCTTGCCCAAGACTAGTCTGACCTACCCCTGCCTCATTCGTGTACTAGATAGCATGTGGAGATCCCACAGCAACTGCCCATATTCCAGGGGGAGAGTAAGATAAAATGCCCCGACAGGCACTCTATACAGTAAAGTAAAATGCACCAGGCAACCCACCTTGCCCAAGACCAGTCTGACCTACCCCTGCCTCCTTCATGCACGAGATAGCATGTGGAGACCCCACGGCAACTGCCCACATTCCAGGGAGAGGCTAAGATAAAATGCCCCAGCAGGATCCTTATATAGAAAAGTAAAATGCACCTGGCAAACCACCTTGCCCAAGACCAGTCTGACCTACCCCTGCCTACTTCATGCACTAGAAAGCATATGGAGACCCCACGGCAACTGCCCATATTCCAAGGGGAGACAAAGATAAAATGCCCCGACAGTCTCCTTATACGGTAAAGTAAAATGCACCAGGCAAACCACTTTGCCCAAGACCAGTCTGACCTACCCCTGCCTTCCTCATGCACTAGATATCATGTGGAGACCCCACGGCAACTGCCCATAGTCCAGGGGAGAGTAAGTTAAAATGCCCCTTCAGGCTCTCTATACAGTAAAGTAAAAGGCACCAGGCAAACCACCTTGCATAAGACCAGTCTGACCTACCCCTGCCTCATTCATGCACTAGATAGCATGTGGAGGCCCCACACCAACTGCCCATATTCCAGGGCAGAGTAAGATAAAATGCCACAGCAGGCTCTTTATACAGTAAAGAAAAAATGCACCAGGCAAACCACCTTGCCCAAGTCCAGTCTGACCTACCACTGCCTCATTAATGCACTAGATAGCATGTGGAGACCCCACGGTAACTGCCCATATTCCAGGGGGAGAGTAAAATAAAATGCCCCGGCAGCCTCTCTATACAGTAAAGTAAAATGCACCAGGCAAACCACCTTGCCCAAGATCAGTCTGACCTACCCCTGCCTCCTTCCTGCACTAGATTGCATGTGGAGACCCCACGGCAACTGTCCATATTCCAGGGGGAGAGTAAGATAAAATGCCCGGCAGGCTCTCTATACAGTAAAGTAAAATGCACCAGGCAACCCACCTTGCCCAAGACCAGTCTGACCTACCCCTGCCTCATTCATGCACTAGATAGCATGTGGAGACCCCACGGCAACTGCCCATATTCCAGGGGGAGAGTAAGATAAAATGCCCCGGCTGGCTTTCTATACAGTAAAGTAAAATGCACCAGGCAAACCACCTTGCCCAAGACCAGTCCGACCTACCCCTGCCTCCTTCATGCACTAGATAGCATGTGGAGACCCCACGGCAGCTGCCCATATTCAGATAAAATGCCCCGGCAGACTTTCTATACAGTAAAGAAAAATGCACCAGGCAAACCACCCTGCCCAAGACCAATCTGACCTACCCCTGCCTCATTCATGCACTAGATAGCATGTGGAGACCCCACGGCAACTGCCCATAGTCCAGGGGAGAGTAAGATAAAATGCCCCGTCAGGCTCTCTATACAGTAAAGTAAAATGCACCAGGAAAACACCTTGCATAAGACCAGTCTGACCTACCCCTGCCTCATTCATGCACTAGATAGCATGTGGAGGCCCCACAGCAACTGCCCATATTCCAGGGGGAGAGTAAGATAAAATGCTGTGCCAGGCTCCTTATACAGTAAAGTAAAATGCACCAGGCAAACCACCTTGCCCAAGACCAGTCTGACCTACCCCTGCCTCATTCATGCACTAGATAGCATGTGGAACCCCCACGGCAACTGCCCATAGTCCAGGGGGAGAGTAAGATAAAATGCCCCGGCAGGCTCTCTATACAGTAAAGTAAAAAGCACCAGGCAAACCACCTTGGCCAACACCAGTCTGACCTCCCACTGCCTCATTCATGCACTAGATAGCATGTGGAGACCCCAAGGCAACTGCCCATAGTGCAAGGGGAGAGTAAGATAAAATGCCCCGGCAGGCTCTCTATGCAGTAAAGTAAAAAGCACCAGGCAAACCACCTTGCCCAAGACCAGTCTGACCTACCCCTGCCTCCTTCATGCACTAGATAGCATGTGGAGGCCACACTGCAACTGCCCATATTCCAGGGGGAGAGTAAGATAAAATGCCCCGGCTGGCTCTCTATACAGTAAAGTAAAATGCACCAGGCAAACCACCTTGCCCAAGACCAGTCTGACCTACCCCTGCCTCATTCATGCACTAGATAGCATGTGGAACCCCCACGGCAACTGCCCATAGTCCAGGGGGAGAGTAAGATAAAATGCCCCGGCAGGTTCTCTATACAGTAAAGTAAAAAGCACCAGGCAAACCACCTTGGCCAACACCAGTCTGACCTCCCACTGCCTCATTCATGCACTAGATAGCATGTGGAGACCCCAAGGCAACTGCCCATAGTGCAAGGGGAGAGTAAGATAAAATGCCCCGGCAGGCTCTCTATGCAGTAAAGTAAAAAGCACCAGGCAAACCACCTTGCCCAAGACCAGTCTGACCTACCCCTGCCTCCTTCATGCACTAGATAGCATGTGGAGACCCCATAGCAACTGCCCATATTCCAAGGGGAGAGTAAGATAAAATGCCCCGGCAGGCTCTCTATACAGTAAAGTAAAATGCACCAGGCAAACCACTTTGCCCAAGACCAGTCTGACCTACCCCTGACTCCTTCATGCACTAGATAGCATGTGGAGACCCCACGGCAACTGCCCATAGTCCAGGGGGAGAGTAAGATAAAATGCCCCAGCAGGCTCTCTATACAGTAAAGTAACATGGACCAGGCAAACCACTTTGCCCAAGACCAGTCTGACCTACCCCTGCCTCCTTCATGCACTAGATAGCATGTGGAGACCCCACGGCAACTGCCCATATTCCAGGCGGAGAGTAAGGTAAAATGCACCGGCAGGGTCTCTATACAGTAAAGTAAAATGCACCAGGCAAACCACCTTGCCCAAGACCAGTCTTACCTACCACTGCCTCATTCATGCACTAGATAGCATGTGGAGACCCCACGGCAACTGCCCATATTCCAGGGGGAGAGTAAAATAAAATGCCCGGCAGCCTCTCTATACAGTAAAGTAAAATGCACCAGGCAAACCACCTTGCCCAAGATCAGTCTGACCTACCCCTGCCTCCTTCATGCACTAGATATCATGTGGAGACCCCACAGCAACTGCCCATATTCCAGGGGGAGAGTAAGATAAAATGCCCCGGCAGGCTCTCTATACAGTAAAGTAAAATGCACCAGGCAACCCACCTTGCATAAAACCAGTCTGACCTTCCCCTGCCTCATTCATGCACTAGATAGCATGTGGAACCCCCACGGCAACTGCCCATAGTCCAGGGGGAGAGTAAGATAAAATGCCCCGGCAGGCTCTCTATACAGTAAAGTAAAGTGCACCAGGCAACCCACCTTGCCCAAGACCAGTCTGACCTACCCCTGCCTCATTCATGCACTAGATAGCATGTGGAGACCCCACGGCAACTGCCCATATTCCAGGGGGAGAGTAAGATAAAATGCCCCGGCAGGCTCTCTATACAGTAAAGTAAAGTGCACCAGGCAACCCACCTTGCCCAAGACCAGTCTGACCTACCCCTGCCTCATTCATGCACTAGATAGCATGTGGAGACCCCACGGCAACTGCCCATATTCCAGGGGGAGAGTAAGATAAAATGCCCCGGCTGGCTCTCTATACAGTGAAGTAAAATGCACCAGGCAAAACACCTTGCCCAAGACCAATCTGACCTACCCCTGCCTACTTCATGCACTAGATAGCATGTGGAGACTCCACAGCAACTGCCCATATTCCAAGGGGGGAGTAAGATAAAATGCCCCGGCAGGCTCCTTATACAGTAAAGTAAAATGCACCAGGCAAACCACCCTGCCCAAGACCAGTCTGACCTACCCCTGCCTCCTTCATGCACTAGATAGCATGTGGAGACCCCACGGCAACTGCCCATATTCCAAGGGGAGAGTAAGATAAAATGCCCCGGCAGGCTCTCTATACAGTAAAGTAAAATGCACCAGGCAAACCACCTTGCCCAAGACCAGTCTGACCTCCCACTGCCTCATTCATGCACTAGATAGTATGAGGAGACCCCACGGCAACTGCCCATAGTCCAGGGGGAGAGTAAGATTAAATGCCCCAACAGGCACTCTATACAGTAGAGTAAAATGCACCAGGGAAACCATCTTGCCCAAGACTAGTCTGACCTACCCCTGCCTCATTCGTGTACTAGATAGCATGTGGAGACCCCACAGCAACTGCCCATATTCCAGGGGGAGAGTAAGATAAAATGCCCCGACAGGCACTCTATACAGTAAAGTAAAATGCACCAGGCAACCCACCTTGCCCAAGACCAGTCTGACCTACCCCTGCCTCCTTCATGCACGAGATAGCATGTGGAGACCCCACGGCAACTGCCCACATTCCAGGGAGAGGCTAAGATAAAATGCCCCAGCAGGATCCTTATATAGAAAAGTAAAATGCACCTGGCAAACCACCTTGCCCAAGACCAGTCTGACCTATCCCTGCCTACTTCATGCACTAGAAAGCATATGGAGACCCCACGGCAACTGCCCATATTCCAAGGGGAGACAAAGATAAAATGCCCCGACAGTCTCCTTATACGGTAAAGTAAAATGCACCAGGCAAACCACTTTGCCCAAGACCAGTCTGACCTACCCCTGCCTTCTTCATGCACTAGATATCATGTGGAGACCCCACGGCAACTGCCCATAGTCCTGGGGAGAGTAAGTTAAAATGCCCCTTCAGGCTCTCTATACAGTAAAGTAAAATGCACCAGGCAAACCACCTTGCATAAGACCAGTCTGACATACCCCTGCCTCATTCATGCACTAGATAGCATGTGGAGGCCCCACACCAACTGCCCATATTCCAGGGCAGAGTAAGATAAAATGCCACAGCAGGCTCTTTATACAGTAAAGAAAAAATGCACCAGGCAAACCACCTTGCCCAAGTCCAGTCTGACCTACCACTGCCTCATTAATGCACTAGATAGCATGTGGAGACCCCACGGTAACTGCCCATATTCCAGGGGGAGAGTAAAATAAAATGCCCCGGCAGCCTCTCTATACAGTAAAGTAAAATGCACCAGGCAAACCACCTTGCCCAAGATCAGTCTGACCTACCCCTGCCTCCTTCATGCACTAGATTGCATGTGGAGACCCCACGGCAACTGTCCATATTCCAGGGGGAGAGTAAGATAAAATGCCCGGCAGGCTCTCTATACAGTAAAGTAAAATGCACCAGGCAACCCACCTTGCCCAAGACCAGTCTGACCTACCCCTGCCTCATTCATGCACTAGATAGCATGTGGAGACCCCACGGCAACTGCCCATATTCCAGGGGGAGAGTAAGATAAAATGCTCCGACTGGCTCTCTATACAGTAAAGTAAAATGCACCAGGCAAAACACCTTGCCCAAGACCAATCTGACCTACCCCTGCCTACTTCATGCACTAGATAGCATGTGGAGACTCCACAGCAACTGCCCATATTCCAAGGGGGGAGTAAGATAAAATGCCCCGGCAGGCTCCTTATACAGTAAAGTAAAATGCACCAGGCAAACCACCCTGCCCAAGACCAGTCTGACCTACCCCTGCCTCCTTCATGCACTAGATAGCATGTGGAGACCCCACGGCAACTGCCCATATTCCAAGGGGAGAGTAAGATAAAATGCCCCGGCAGGCTCTCTATACAGTAAAGTAAAATGCACCAGGCAAACCACCTTGCCCAAGACCAGTCTGACCTCCCACTGCCTCATTCATGCACTAGATAGTATGAGGAGACCCCACGGCAACTGCCCATAGTCCAGGGGGAGAGTAAGATTAAATGCCCCGACAGGCACTCTATACAGTAGAGTAAAATGCACCAGGGAAACCATCTTGCCCAAGACTAGTCTGACCTACCCCTGCCTCATTCGTGTACTAGATAGCATGTGGAGACCCCACAGCAACTGCCCATATTCCAGGGGGAGAGTAAGATAAAATGCCCCGACAGGCACTCTATACAGTAAAGTAAAATGCACCAGGCAACCCACCTTGCCCAAGACCAGTCTGACCTACCCCTGCCTCCTTCATGCACGAGATAGCATGTGGAGACCCCACGGCAACTGCCCACATTCCAGGGAGAGGCTAAGATAAAATGCCCCAGCAGGATCCTTATATAGAAAAGTAAAATGCACCTGGCAAACCACCTTGCCCAAGACCAGTCTGACCTATCCCTGCCTACTTCATGCACTAGAAAGCATATGGAGACCCCACGGCAACTGCCCATATTCCAAGGGGAGACAAAGATAAAATGCCCCGACAGTCTCCTTATACGGTAAAGTAAAATGCACCAGGCAAACCACTTTGCCCAAGACCAGTCTGACCTACCCCTGCCTTCTTCATGCACTAGATATCATGTGGAGACCCCACGGCAACTGCCCATAGTCCTGGGGAGAGTAAGTTAAAATGCCCCTTCAGGCTCTCTATACAGTAAAGTAAAATGCACCAGGCAAACCACCTTGCATAAGACCAGTCTGACATACCCCTGCCTCATTCATGCACTAGATAGCATGTGGAGGCCCCACACCAACTGCCCATATTCCAGGGCAGAGTAAGATAAAATGCCACAGCAGGCTCTTTATACAGTAAAGAAAAAATGCACCAGGCAAACCACCTTGCCCAAGTCCAGTCTGACCTACCACTGCCTCATTAATGCACTAGATAGCATGTGGAGACCCCACGGTAACTGCCCATATTCCAGGGGGAGAGTAAAATAAAATGCCCCGGCAGCCTCTCTATACAGTAAAGTAAAATGCACCAGGCAAACCACCTTGCCCAAGATCAGTCTGACCTACCCCTGCCTCCTTCATGCACTAGATTGCATGTGGAGACCCCACGGCAACTGTCCATATTCCAGGGGGAGAGTAAGATAAAATGCCCGGCAGGCTCTCTATACAGTAAAGTAAAATGCACCAGGCAACCCACCTTGCCCAAGACCAGTCTGACCTACCCCTGCCTCATTCATGCACTAGATAGCATGTGGAGACCCCACGGCAACTGCCCATATTCCAGGGGGAGAGTAAGATAAAATGCCCCGGCTGGCTTTCTATACAGTAAAGTAAAATGCACCAGGCAAACCACCTTGCCCAAGACCAGTCCGACCTACCCCTGCCTCCTTCATGCACTAGATAGCATGTGGAGACCCCACGGCAACTGCCCATATTCAGATAAAATGCCCCGGCAGACTTTCTATACAGTAAAGAAAAATGCACCAGGCAAACCACCCTGCCCAAGACCAATCTGACCTACCCCTGCCTCATTCATGCACTAGATAGCATGTGGAGACCCCACGGCAACTGCCCATAGTCCAGGGGAGAGTAAGATAAAATGCCCCGTCAGGCTCTCTATACAGTAAAGTAAAATGCACCAGGAAAACACCTTGCATAAGACCAGTCTGACCTACCCCTGCCTCATTCATGCACTAGATAGCATGTGGAACCCCCACGGCAACTGCCCATAGTCCAGGGGGAGAGTAAGATAAAATGCCCCGGCAGGCTCTCTATACAGTAAAGTAAAAAGCACCAGGCAAACCACCTTGGCCAACACCAGTCTGACCTCCCACTGCCTCATTCATGCACTAGATAGCATGTGGAGACCCCAAGGCAACTGCCCATAGTGCAAGGGGAGAGTAAGATAAAATGCCCCGGCAGGCTCTCTATGCAGTAAAGTAAAAAGCACCAGGCAAACCACCTTGCCCAAGACCAGTCTGACCTACCCCTGCCTCCTTCATGCAATAGATAGCATGTGGAGACCCCATAGCAACTGCCCATATTCCAAGGGGAGAGTAAGATAAAATGCCCCGGCAGGCTCTCTATACAGTAAAGTAAAATGCACCAGGCAAACCACTTTGCCCAAGACCAGTCTGACCTACCCCTGCCTCCTTCATGCACTAGATAGCATGTGGAGACCCGACGGCAACTGCCCATAGTCCAGGGGGAGAGTAAGATAAAATGCCCAGCAGGCTCTCTATACAGTAAAGTAAAATGCACCAGGCAAACCACTTTGCCCAAGACCAGTCTGACCTACCCCTGCCTCCTTCATGCACTAGATAGCATGTGGAGACCCCACGGCAACTGCCCATATTCCAGGCGGAGAGTAAGGTAAAATGCACCGGCAGGGTCTCTATACAGTAAAGTAAAATGCACCAGGCAAACCACCTTGCCCAAGACCAGTCTTACCTACCACTGCCTCATTCATGCACTAGATAGCATGTGGAGACCCCACGGCAACTGCCCATATTCCAGGGGGAGAGTAAAATAAAATGCCCGGCAGCCTCTCTATACAGTAAAGTAAAATGCACCAGGCAAACCACCTTGCCCAAGATCAGTCTGACCTACCCCTGCCTCCTTCATGCACTAGATATCATGTGGAGACCCCACGGCAACTGCCCATATTCCAGGGGGAGAGTAAGATAAAATGCCCCGGCAGGCTCTCTATACAGTAAAGTAAAATGCACCAGGCAACCCACCTTGCATAAGACCAGTCTGACCTACCCCTGCCTCCTTCATGCACTAGATAGCATGTGGAACCCCCACGGCAACTGCCCATATTCCAGGGGGAGAGTAAGATACAATGCCGTGCCAGGCTCCTTATACAGTAAAGTAAAATGCACCAGGCAAACCACCTTGCCCAAGACCAGTCTGACCTACCCCTGCCTCATTCATGCACTAGATAGCATGTGGAACCCCCACGGCAACTGCCCATAGTCCAGGGGGAGAGTAAGATAAAATGCCCCGGCAGGCTCTCTATGCAGTAAAGTAAAAAGCACCAGGCAAACCACCTTGCTGAAGACCAGTCTGACCTACCCCTGCCTCATTCATGCACTAGACAGCATGTGGAGACCCCACGCCAACTGCCCACAGTCCAGGGGAGAGTAAGATAAAATGCCCCACCAGGCTCTCTATACAGTAAAGTAAAATGCACCATGCAAACCACCTTGCCGAAGACCAGTCTGACCTACCCCTGCCTCATTCATGCACTAGATAGCATGTGGAGACCCCACGGGAAATGCCCATAGTCCAGGGGGAGAGTAAGATAAAATGCCCCGGCAGGCTCTCTATACAGTAAAGTAAAATGCACCAGTCAAACCACCTTGCCCAAGACCAGTCTGACCTACCCCTGCCTCCTTCATGCACTAGATAGCATGTGGAGACCCCACAGCAACTGCCCATATTCCAAGGGGAGAGTAAGATAAAATGCCCCGGCAGGCTCTCTGTGCAGTAAAGTAAAATGCACCAGGCAAACCACCTTGCCCAAGACCAGTCTGAACTACCCCTGCCTCCTTCATGCACTAGATAGCATGTGGAGACCCCATAGCAACTGCCCATATTCCAAGGGGAGAGTAAGATAAAATGCCCCGGCAGGCTCTCTATACAGTAAAGTAAAATGCACCAGGCAAACCACTTTGCCCAAGACCAGTCTGACCTACCCCTGCCTCCTTCATGCACTAGATAGCATGTGGAGACCCCACGGCAACTGCCCATAGTCCAGGGGGAGAGTAAGATAAAATGCCCAGCAGGCTCTCTATACAGTAAAGTAAAATGCACCAGGCAAACCACTTTGCCCAAGACCAGTCTGACCTATCCCTGCCTCCTTCATGCACTAGATAGCATGTGGAGACCCCACGGCAACTGCCCATATTCCAGGCGGAGAGTAAGGTAAAATGAACCGGCAGGGTCTCTATACAGTAAAGTAAAATGCACCAGGCAAACCACCTTGCCCAAGACCAGTCTTACCTACCACTGCCTCATTCATGCACTAGATAGCATGTGGAGACCCCACGGCAACTGCCCATATTCCAGGGGGAGAGTAAAATAAAATGCCCGGCAGCCTCTCTATACAGTAAAGTAAAATGCACCAGGCAAACCACCTTGCCCAAGATCAGTCTGACCTACCCCTGCCTCCTTCATGCACTAGATATCATGTGGAGACCCCACGGCAACTGCCCATAGTCCAGGGGAGAGTAAGATAAAATGCCCCGGCAGACGTTCTATACAGTAAAGTAAAATGCACCAGGCAAAACACCTTGCCCAAGACCAATCTGACCTACCCCTGCCTACTTCATGCACTAGATAGCATGTGGAGACTCCACAGCAACTGCCCATATTCCAAGGGGGGAGTAAGATAAAATGCCCCGGCAGGCTCCTTATACAGTAAAGTAAAATGCACCAGGCAAACCACCCTGCCCAAGACCAGTCTGACCTACCCCTGCCTCCTTCATGCACTAGATAGCATGTGGAGACCCCACGGCAACTACCCATATTCCAGGGGGAGAGTAAGATAAAATGCCACGGCTGGCTCTCTATACAGTAAAGTAAAATGCACCAGGCAAACCACCTTGCCCAAGATCAGTCTGACCTACCCCTGCCTCCTTCATGCACTAGATAGCATGTGGAGACCCCACGGCAACTGCCCATAGTCCAGGGGAGAGTAAGATAAAATGCCCCGGCAGGCACTCTATACAGTAAAGTAAAATGCACCAGGGAAACCATCTTGCCCAAGACTAGTCTGACCTACCCCTGCCTCATTCATGCACTAGATAGCATGTGGAGACCCCACGGCACCTGCCCATATTCCAGGGGGAGAGTAAAATAAAATGCCCCGACAGGCTCCTTATAAAGTAAAGTAAAATGCACCAGGCAAACCACCTTGCCCAAAACCAGTCTGACCTACCCCTGCCTCATTCGTGTACTAGATAGCATGTGGAGACCCCACAGCAACTGCCCATATTCCAGGGGGAGAGTAAGATAAAATGCCCCGACAGGCACTCTATACAGTAAAGTAAAATGCACCAGGCAACCCACCTTGCCCAAGACCAGTCTAACCTACCCCTGCCTCCTTCATGCACGAGATAGCATGTGGAGACCCCACGGCAACTGCCCACATTCCAGGGAGAGGCTAAGATAAAATGCCCCAGCAGGATCCTTATATAGAAAAGTAAAATGCACCTGGCAAACCACCTTGCCCAAGACCAGTCTGACCTACCACTGCCTCCTTCATGCACTAGATAGCATGTGTAAACCTCACGGCAACTGCCCATAGTCCAGGGGGAGAGTAAGATAAAATGTCCCGGCAGGCTCTCTATACAGTAAAGTAAAATGAACCAGGCAAACCACCTTGCCCAAGACCAGTCTGACCTACCCCTGCCTCCTTCATGCACTAGATAGAATGTGGAGACCCCACGGCAACTGCCCATATTCCAAGGGGAGACAAAGATAAAATGCCCCGACAGTCTCCTTATACGGTAAAGTAAAATGCACCAGGCAAACCACTTTGCCCAAGACCAGTCTGACCTACCCCTGCCTCCTTCATGCACTAGATAGCATGTGGAGACCCCACGGCAACTGCCCATAGTCCAGGGGAGAGTAAGTTAAAATGCCCCTTCAGGCTCTCTATACAGTAAAGTAAAATGCACCAGGCAAACCACCTTGCATCAGACCAGTCTGACCTACCCCTGCCTCATTCATGCACTAGATAGCATGTGGAGGCCCCACACCAACTGCCCATATTCCAGGGCAGAGTAAGATAAAATGCCCCAGCAGGCTCTTTGTACAGTAAAGAAAAAATGCACCAGGCAACCCACCTTGCCAAAGACCAGTCTGACCTACCCCTGCCTCATTGATGCACTAGATAGCATGTGGAGACCCCACAGCAACTGCCCATATTCCAGAGGGAGAGTAAGATAAAATGCCCCGGTAGACTCCTTATACAGTAATGTAAAATGCACCAGGCAACCCACCTTGCCCAAGACCAGTCTGACGAACCCCTGCCTCATTCATGCACTAGATAGCATGTGGAGACCCCACGGCAACTGCCCATATTCCAGGGGGAGAGTAAGATAAAATGCTCCGACTGGCTCTCTATACAGTAAAGTAAAATGCACCAGGCAAACCACCTTGCCCAAGACCAGTCCGACCTACCCCTGCCTCCTTCATGCACTAGATAGCATGTGGAGACCTCACGGCAACTGCCCATATTACAGGGGGAGAGTAAGATAAAATTCCCCGGCAGGCTCTCTATACAGTAAAGTAAAATGCACCAGGCAAACCACCTTGCCCAAGACCAGTCTGACCTCCCACTGCCTCATTCATGCACTAGATAGCATGTGGAGACCCCACGGCAACTGCCCATATTCCAGGGGGAGAGTTAGATAAAATGCCCCGCCACGCTCCTTATACAGTAAAGTAAAATGCACCAGACAAACCACCTTGCCCAAGACCAGTCTGACCTACCCCTGCCTCCTTCATGCACTAGATAGCATGTGGAGACCCCACGGCAACTGCCCATATTCCAGGGGGTGAGTAAGATAAAATGCCCCGCAAGGCTCCTTATACAGTAAAGTTAAATGCACCAGGCAACCCACCTTGCCCAAGACCAGTCTGACCTACCCCTGCCTCATTCATGCACTAGATAGCATGTGGAGACCCCATGGCAACTGCCCACAATCCAGGGGGAGAGTAAGATAAAATGTCCCGGCAGGCTCTCAATACAGTAAAGTAAAATGCACCAGGCAAACCACCTTGCCCAAGACCAGTCTGACCTACCCCTGCCTCCTTCATGCACTAGATAGCATGTGGAGACCCCACGGCAACTTCCCATATTCCAGGGGGAGAGTCAGATAAAATGCCCCGGCAGGCTCTCTATACAGTAAAGTAAAATGCACCAGGCAAACCACCTTGCACAAGACCAGTCTGACCTACCCCTGCCTCCTTCATGCACTAGATAGCATGTGGAGACCCCATGGCAACTGCCCATATTCCAGGGGAAGACTAAGATAAAGTGCATCCATTGATGGTGGTTCATCCCTGCAGGGGATTGGGCCTACATGCCCTGGCATGGCCTCAACTGGGGAACTGGGCCTGGGATCGGCGTCTCCCTGAGCATCACTACGTGCACTTCGGCCAGGTGTTTCAGGCTCCCCTGAGTTACTGCACGACACCTGGGGGACATTCCTGGGCTCCGGGGTGTGGACGGTGGGGTAGAAGTCCTCCTCCGATGCCCCACAGATGGACAAGGGGCTGTCCACAGTCTCCAGGGGTGCCGTAGCTGCCACCTCCCCAGCAATGCTCGACTCCTCCGACCTTGGGGTGGCCATTGTGGCAGGCACCGATGCAGGGAGGGATTGGGGTGGTGCATCCTCCATGGACCTTTGGGGAGCCGGGGTGGGTGTTTTTGTCTGGGCTGGTATGCGGTGGACCCTGCCTCTGCCCGTGGAGGTGGTTGGACGGCTCGTCTCAGGCTCCCCGCTCTCATGCTCAGTGCCTGTGGGGGTAGAAGAGAGGGATGACATGAGTGTTTGTTTGAGATGCTAATTACATTGATGGCTGCATTCACATTTCAGTCATTTGGGGTTTGTGGCCTTTTGGGTATTGCAACAGCACTAGTACATATGCATGTGTCTGATATGTACGCAGGTGTCGGAGTAACTCATCCTGCCCTGGTAATGTGCAGTCTGACTCGCACACTGCCGAACCTGCTGCACAGTGTGCATAATGGAATGTGCCAGTTAGTGCACTATGGTTGATGTGCGTTATGTACTTGCACTTGGCCCTTGATTGTGTGGCAGTTGTCTCTGCATTATTTGGATGGGGGAAAGGCAGCATGACAAGTGCCTTTGACGGCCCTTGGGGGTGTATTCATCATGTAATTGCCTTGGCAGTGTTGACTTTGGACACTCACCTCCATTGGCCGACGACGTTGCCCCACACTCCATATCACCGACGCCCTCTATGGATTCGGTCCTGATCAATGATGCGCATGTCTCCTCCCATGGCTCCAGTCTCATTGGGGAACTTGGGCCCCCTCCGGTCTGCAGTGCCTGACTCCGGTTGGTGGAGAGGAGGCTCCGCACCCTCACCCGCAAGTCATCCCACTGCTTGCGGCAGTCCTTGGGGGTGCGGGGGGTGGTGCCTACTGTGCTCACCCTTTGGGCGGTTTATGCCAGATTTATTTTTGCAGAGTATTGCCTCTCGCCGCATGTTGCTGCTGAACATGATTTCAGCGTGCTCCGCCAGGGTGTCCACCATGGCCTGCAGCTCTTCGGGGCTAAATCGCTTGTTGCGGAGCCGGTCGGCTGACTTCTTTGGGGCTTTTGGCATTGGTCCCGGGTGTGTAGTCCTTTCCCAAACTTCTGATTGCTCCCAAGGGTGCGGCCTGATGAGGTTGGCAATGGATTGTGTTTTAAAGATGGCCGCTGCGCTCCTTCCCGTTCCTGTGCGATGACGATATTTCCGGTTCCGTTATTTTGCGGTGACCGTAATTAATGGCATCCGTTATGTACAGACGTCACTGCTTCCGTGGCGGTGTTGTTAAGTACGTCTCGCAGCATGCCGGTAGGGGGTTTTAGGGCCCCTTTTGCGGAATGCCGCTAGGTACTTTACCGGCATTGTGAAAAGCTCATGCCCGGGAGGTCATAATGGGCCGCAATTAGCGGCCTCTCACCAGGTCGGTCTCGTTCTTTCCGCCATGCCGGTAAGTACCTGAACTTACCTCCAATCTCGGAAAGAGGGCCATTGTGCTGAACAGTAGGCAGAGAATGCAGTATTCAAACACATTGGCCCTCATTACGACCCTTGCGGAAATCGAAAAACGATGGCGGAAATGCAATACTGCCATCGAATAGCGCTCGGTGCGATTATGACCCGTCACCGCAAAGTACGATGCCATTAGCGACACCGCAGTGAACGCCAACGCTAACTGCACCAAATACGCGCGCGCGCGCCATGCCAAACCGTAATTACCACCATGGCGCAACGGTACGCGAATTCTGACCCCAGCGGACATGCACCTAACGCCATCAAGCACTGCGGAAAGTACCATTCCGCCATGGTGAGAAGTACGGCATCGCGAACCAACCGTAAACGGCCCTACTGAGTGCCTGTACACCGCTCCCTGGCCACATTGTACAACTCCCCGTAGGTGCAATGAAGTCACACAATGCAACCAGTGAAATGTACAAGTCATCCATGCCTGCCAACGAACAAATGAATCTCAAGAGGGGCCAATGGGAGCTGCAGGGCACAGATGGCACGAATACAGAAGCCATACAAATGGACATGACCTCAGTCTCCCTCCAAGAAACGCACGCAAACACAGGCACCTGTGACCAGCCATATTCTGATAATCACATCATTCCACCAATCCAACTGGCTGACCGGCATCTGTTACACAAAAGCCAATCCCCCGCCCCTGAGCATGACATCATTAAAACAGTCATATTGGCAGCCCTCATCCCTGACCTCACTGGGCTTCGTAGGCAAACGCGCCCAGCACAGTACCACGCAACTATACTCCGAAGCTGGAACCCAATGCAGGTCTCCTCACAATACATCGCTCCCCAAATAGGAATATGACACATCACCTGCAAAGAAGAACGCTACACGGTTCATATCAGAATAGAAATTTAATGCACAACAAATTCACCAAACCCATACAGCCATTAGGCCATGAACTCCAAAATACATTTCACCATTGTGGGCTGCATCCGCAACAAATGACCAGCTACTTCTTGTGTGATGCCCTGTACCCTCATGGTACACAGGGGCTACATTCTCGTACGAAAAGGCAACATGGAAGCGCCTCGAACCGCAGGGCCGTCCCAATAGGGAGGCACTAGTCCAGCTGAAAGGCCGAAATGTTGCTCCGAGCCACTAGTACTGCGTAAGGGCATGTGGCCCATTGGCGATCGTCCCATAAGATCGTAATGCTGCTCCACTGATTAACACGAAGCAGCAGGTGTCGGGAGTAAAATCCATCTGCAGGAGTGGCATACAGATGGCAGTGGCAAAAGGGGAGGAGATACCTGTCACCCAAATGAAATGAAAAAGAATAGTATGGCCATCAGAACTTCATTTGAATAACTCACTTCAATGATCACACCAAATCCACAGCCATATGCATGCTAGCCCACTCCAAAGGATCATCACCAACCAAAAACCACTAGCGAATCATAACTATCTATATCGAGGTGAAAACACTATCACAAACGCCTGTTTCCATACTCACATGACATGTGAAACTTCCATTGAGTCTGTGCGTCATGCAGCCTGCAAAATCCACTGTGCCCCAGCCCGTAATTCCAGTGTTGTGAAGCAACATGTAATTGGGAACGTCCGGCCTTATCGCCCACTTCGCTATTGGGCATCCCATACTATTCATATCAATCATTGCATCCTCGCCATGGCCCCTGTCCCAAGGACATTGAACAATAGAACGTTATATTTGCAGTCAGACCTGTGGGCATCTCCTCGCCGCTAGCTGAAAACCGAAAGCGCCGTCCTTCGAATTCCTCATTTGCAACATCACGTCGAAAAGGCATCTGTGGCCGCTTGAAATCACAAATTAATCCATCTAGTGCGGCTGTGTGTGAAAATGGCAACTGCCTTCACTCACAAATGGGACGCCCCGCCCGTCGGTGAACCTCGGTACAGTGTTGCATGAGGGTCCACCGTTACTCGAGTACTACGTTCCACTGACCCTTCACAAGTCTGTTCGCGACTGCAAAGATAGTATGTGAAAC
The DNA here is from genome assembly GCF_040938575.1 of Ambystoma mexicanum. Classification (NCBI taxonomy): domain Eukaryota; kingdom Metazoa; phylum Chordata; class Amphibia; order Caudata; family Ambystomatidae; genus Ambystoma; species Ambystoma mexicanum. The sequence continues at coordinate 16,410,731 of NC_090935.1, forward strand.
AATGGGACCAAAGCAGAATGAACATATCAACCAATGTTACACTGCCATCGGGTACAAATACATGATTGTAATGGCAAGATGCCATTCGTCGAATTGCAGCGTTGTGTGCGGGACGTGCTCGCCCAAAGGGGAGAGCAGCTTGCACAGGTGGAATGAATCACCACAGGTGGAGGCCATACAGCCTGAAAACACATAAATTGCACACCCAACCCCCTCCCACAACCACACCCACTCCGAAATGCTACCGGCAGGACTAGCCATGTTGGCCCTGGGGGACCTGATAGCACTGCAAGTACTCCAACTTCAAGAAGAAGACGAACACCGACTACAACCGGCCGCACGGAGGAGACGCAGGAGGAGGAGGAGGGCAAGGCAGGGCCAGCAAGGGCCGCCAGCACAGCCACTACCACCACGCAGGCAGCCCGCAATCCCACGCCTCCGAGCACATCCGTTCAACCTCACTGATGAGCAGATCCACACCCTCTACCGTTTGGACCGGGACACCATAACCGCCATTGTGGACATGACACAGGCTGACCTTGTCAGCATGATAGATAGCCCAACCGCCATCCCACCCCTACTGAAGGTGGTGTCTGTACTCCACTTCCTGGCCACAGGCACCTACCAGCACACAGTCGGACAGTTGCATGGCATTTCACAGCCACTGTTCTCACGGACACTATTGCAAGTGCTCGATGCCCTCCTGCAGCACGCAGACGACTACATCTCTCTACCACGCTCGGAGCAGGAAATTACCAACACAAAAGTGGGATTCCATGCACTTGCCGGCATACCGGGTTGCATTGGTGCCATCGACTGCACCCATGTGGAATTGGTCGTCCCACATGCCATGGAGGCCCAGTACCGCAACCGAAAACAATTTCATTCTCTGAATGTACAAATGGTGTGTGACTCCAACAGGATCATTACACATTGTTGTGCCCGATTCCCAGGATCAACCCATGATTCTATGGTCTTGAGGAACTCTACAATACCACGCTACATGGAGCGACACGCAGGGAACAGATCCTGGCTACTCGGTGAGTCTCATTTCAAGCATGATAATGTGGGGTATGTGATGCGGCAATGACCTGGCAGGAAGGGGGGGGGGGTGCGTACGTAGCAATGGCATTCCTCAAAATACCTTTATTGTCCACATACAGGTGATGCCGGGTATCCACTGAAGAGATGGCTCCTTACACCAGTCCGCAACCCACGGGACCAGCATGAGGAGGACTACAACCATGCCCACTCACGTACCCGTGTAGTCATTGAACAGGCATTCGGCCTACTGAAGACTCGTTTCCGCTGCCTCAGCAGGTCTGGCGGGGCACTCCTGTACCGCCATGAGAAGGTTGCAAAGATGGTCATGGCATGTGTCATGCTCCACAACATGTGCGTACGTAGAAATGTGCCCATGCCCCCTGACGCAGAACTGCAAGCACCTGAAGATGGGCATGATGAGGGTGGGGATGTGGCAGCACCTCAAGGAGTCTGCGAGGCACAGGAGGGCCGTGACATTCGTCAGCATCTCATAGATGCATGCTTCTAGCACTCACGCCTGGTGGCTGATACATGGACACGGGACTCGTGGCACTGTGTGTGTCTGGAACATGCACAATATGGACTGTACGCCTATAATGGCCTCGTACACAAAGATCAATGTCCACACATCTCATTGGATGATCGTGCATTGTTTATGGCATATGTGATATCATGTTAAACACCCTATCGACCCGCCACCCAAGTGAGCCCAACACACCCCCTCCACCCTCCTACCTCCCCCCCGAACACCAGTGTCCAAAGATGCTCATTGTCAGTGGGCAGTCGCTATTGCAAGCCCCCTCTCCGGGTATCAGGGGCACCCCTGCCTGTGGAGCGCAGGTTCCTCCCAGATCTACGTTGGGGGCTGCCCTGGACGGAACTTGCAACGGATGATGTCTCTGCCTGCTCACGTCCATGCATGTCCCTAAGGGTTTGTGAGAGCTCAGTGAGCACACGGCGCACAGCGGCAAGTTCGGCACATACGTCTTTGGACGTCGCATGCAGTTCCCCCCTCAGGCTCTCTGTGCTTCTCTCCATTTGTACTCTCAGGCTCTCGGTGCTTCTCTCCATTTCTACTCTCTGGCTCTCGGTGCTACTCTCCATTTGTGCCCTTAGTGTCTCTGTACTTCTCTCCATTTCTGCCCTAAGTGTCTCAGTTGATGTTTCTATGTCTGCCTTAGTGCCCCCACATTGATCGGCATGGTCCTTGAGGAGCGTGGCCAGTTGCTGCTGTTGCACGATTACCTGGTCGAGGGACTGTTGCCTCTGCTGGGCCATGGCCATTTGCGGTGGTGTCACAGAGGGGCTGGTCACCTCATGTTGCCTTGCCACAGGGCTTGTGGGGGATGGCCAGTCGTCGTCTTGTGGGTGCCCCTGCGTGGTATCCTCATGGTGTACGGGATGGAACAGACAGGGGGATTGAGACAGGTCATGGATGGATCTAACTTCGACATCCCCGTTTTCTGTGTCGGAGCATGCTGCCATTAATGCAGTGTCACCTATGGTGCTGCTGCCACCAGAAGCAGTGCCTACTGTGGCATCCATTGGGGGGACCTGTGGTGGTGCTGTTGTGGGCATGCTGGCTGCTGGGGTGCCTGTTGGAGTTCCCTCCTGTGTGCTGCCACTTGATTTGTGCTGCTGCCGTGTCTTGATGCGTGCAGCTGAGGTGGAGGGTCTTTGGCCGTTGGTCTTGGCCCTCTTTGCAGGTGTGCTGGTAGATGTGTCCTGGAGCTCGTCGTTTGAATCGGACCCTGTGGTGGAGTAAAGGAGGGCGAGCGTTATAAATGGGTCTGTGGAAATTGGAATGGCAATGTATCACATGCATTGGGGTGGTACCTGAGGGTGATTTGGGTTGGGGCCTTGGAGGTGGTTTCATTTGTGTGTGGAGTGAGGGTGCAGTTGTTTTGCAGCCTGCAGTTAGGGTGTGCCTGCTGCACGTGTAGAGGGTGTTTTTAGGATTTTTAATTATTTATGTATTTGGTGTGAGTTTTAAAGTGTGCTATCAGGCCTATGTATGTGGACGTTCTCCTGGACATGTGTTACTGTTGCACTATGTGGACACGTGGTACTTCACATGATTGGACATTGTGGTTTTGGCATTGTTTTATTTGGGACACCTACCAGATTCTTCGGTTGTCTGCACTCCTTTCTCCATCCCTCCAACTCCCTCTATGCTCTCCATTCCAATGGTGGAGGCACAGATTTCTTCCCAGGGGGTCAACTTGATGGGTGATTCCGATCCTCCACCGGTAGCTGTGGCAATGTTGCGGTTGGCAGAGAGTATGCTACGGACGCGTATCCGCAGGTCGTCCCATCGCTTTCTGCATTGCTGCGGGTTGCGGGGTGCGGTCCCCACCGCACTTACCCGCTGTGCCACCAGGGCCCATATGGCCTTCTTGTTCGCAAGTGCCGTCCTGGTCATTTGCGTGGAGAAGACGGCGGCAGCATTCTCCTGGAGGGTCTCTGTGAGCACGGTGAGTTCCTCACGGGAGAAGTGGACCTACCGCTTGCGGTCGCACGCTTTCTTCGCTACTTTTCCCATTTTTCTTGGTTTCACTAGGGTGGATGACGGGTTGCGATGTGTCTCAGGGTAGTATTTTTAATGGTTGTGTGGAAATAGTGGTTTTATAGGTGTACGGCGTGATGTTTCCCGTTCCGGGACCATGCTTTTACTTCCGTTTCCGTATATTTCCGGTCACCGTACTTTCCGGTTGCCGCTCATTGCGGTGACCGCTAAGATGGGTGGCGGAATTGCACCTAGGGCGCCGTACGGCGGCGGTGTGGGCCGTTTTGGGGTCATTTCCGCCATCGCGGACTTTGCACTTCCGCCATGGCGTGGTGCTCGTGCCCGATGGGTCGGAATGAGCCGCACTTTGCTCCGTCGTGCAATGGCGAAAACGCTATTTACGCTATGGCGGTCCGGTCGGTTGATTTCCGCAAGGGTCGTAATGAGGGCCATTGTGCTGAACAGTGGGAGCAAATGCAGTATTCAAACACATTGGGCCTCATTACACAGATGGCAGTAAGGGATTAACGATACTGGTAAGGGAATACCGGTATCGTTAAATACCCTTGCCAATTACGACCCGGATAACCGCTATTAGCAGCACCGCTAAGAATGGTGCCACTAATAGCGGCTAGTCCGCGGGCGCGCGACCCCTCATCCCATAAATCGCGACATGGTGCTAATAGCACACCATCACAAGCCATGCGGATATGCCAATAGCGGCATGGAATAGCCCCAAAAAGCCCATACCGGCATGGCGGAAATACCGGCATCGCGAACCACACGTTAAGAGACATGAGCAGTGTTCCCGCCTGCCACAGGTGGACACAATCAGCACAGGTGGAGGCAATGGAGACTGTGACAGCACAAAAGGAGCACACCACACCCCTTCCCACACGAAGATGGTTCCCATACTAGTAGCATTACCTAGGCTGGAGGACATGATTGCATTGCAGCACCAACAACAACAGGCAGCACAGAGGAGACGCAGGAGGAGGAGGAGTAGGAGGGCAAGACAGGCACAGCAAGCACCACCACGGCATCTAATCATACCACAGAGGCAGGCACCAATCCCCAGGATCAGAGCCAGTCCATTTAACCTAACCCCTGAGCAGATACACACCCTGTACCGTCTGGACCGGGATACCATCACCAGCATCGTGGACATGATACACGACGACATTGTGAGCCTCATAGACATCCGTACTGCCATCCCCCCTCTACTGAAGGTGGTAACTTTGCTCCACTTCCTGGCCACAGGCACCTACCAGCATACGGTAGGGCAGATGCATGGCATATCACAACCAGTATTCTCACGCACGCTGACCCAGGTGATCGATGCCCTCCTGAAGCCCACAAGTGAACACATATCCCTGCCACGGACTGCCCAGGAGATCTCCAACACCAAAGTTGGCTTCTATTCACTGGCAGGCATCCCACGTTGCATCGGGGCCATCGACTGTACCCATGTGGAATTGGTGGTCCCACATCACAATGAAGCAGTCTACCGAAACAGAAAGCAATTCCACTCCATCAATGTCCAAATGGTATGTGACTCAAACAAGATAATCACACATTGTTGTGCCCGATATCCCGGATCAACCCATGATTCAATGGTCCTGCGGAACACAACGATACCATGCTACATGGAGCGACATGCTGGACAACGTTTGTGGCTACTTGGTGAGTAGCAGGGCAAGCACATAGCAGTGTGATGGGGGTGTGATTGGGGGGGAGAGATACATACTCCAACTGGGTGTGATTGGGGGAGAGATGCATACTCCAACTGGGTGTGATTGGGGGGGAGAGATGCATACTCCAACTGGGTGTGATGGGGGGGAAGAGATGCATACTCCAACTGGGTGTGGACTGTCGTCCCTAGAACAAATGGACATACGAGTGTACGCCAATGTCCACCAAGGCAGGCCACAATGGAACGAAAGAAAACCACATGCAATTTTGAAGCTGCACAACATTGAAATCAATCCAATATGCTAAACATGACACATCTATCCACATGCACATTGCACATCATACCATACCACATATGACACAAATCAGCTACATGGAGCCAATATGCCAAATGGAAATGTGCGCTGAACAACATCACAACAGATATGCGCCCTTGAGTGCATGCACAGGGATCACCTGTAGCCATTGTACTGAACCACACCCGTACACCACTACTGAAGTGCTGCTTCACAGCATGGCGACATCGATTTCAGGATGGCAGTACACTAGCAGTGTGGTACCAAATTTGCCTGGACCCAGGAACACCTAAGACCTGTCCTCACCCAGAACATGGCAATAACTGCCGGAGGCATGCATGGTGCATGTCCAGTTGGAAGGACTAGCTCACCTTCTCACATTGCAGTTACACAGATCGTCTCCATGCATGCTGGGATTCGTGGATGCCAATCACAATGCAAAGTTGATTTGTGTGATATGTACTGGTTCCACTTGATGTAATCACTTACACATACCCATTGTTGCACCCATACAGGTGATGCGGCTATCCCCTGAAGAGGTGGCTCCTTACCCCTGTGCGGAACCCACAGAACAGGCACGAAGAGGAATACAATCGTGCACATACCCGTACCCGTGTGGCAATTGAGCAGACATTTGGCCTTCTGAAGACACGGTCCCGGTGCCTCAGCAGGTCGGGTGGGGCACTCCTGTACGGCCATGAGAAGGTGGCCAAGATCACCATGGCATGTGTCATGCTGCACAATATGTGTATCAGACGGAATGTGCCAATGCCCCCTGACATTGAAATGCAACCACCTGATGAGGATGGTGATGGGGATGAGGAGGGAGGAGACGGGGCTGCAGGTCATGCAGGAGGCGATGCCCAGGAGGGATGCGATGTCCATCAGCATCTGATCAACCAAATATTCTGATTCACATGGTCCTACTCTGTTGAATGGATGTGGGTATTTGTCCACTGGGTTCTGTGGTGAAGCGCACACTGGTCCCTGTCCCCCAATAAAGCTCACATACACAATGATGAGGTCCAAGCCTGTGTTTTAACTTGTCACCAATGTGTTTAATACATTAGGAGATAAAGAGGTGCATGGACCCAAAAACGCAAACACCCTTTCCCCCTCCCCCCATGACACTCCCAAAACACCCTTTCGCCCCTCCCCCACTACACTCCCAAAACACCCTTTCCCCCTCCCCCCATGACACTCCCAAAACACCCTTTCCACCCTCCCCCCACGACAACCCCATGTATGGCTGGTACAATGTTCCTGTCTTGCTGTACATGTGCCAGCTACATCGGGCTGGCCCTACTTCCCATCCCCACCACCACCATTAGGGGGTTGGGAGGGTGTGCGCCTCATGGAGTGCAAGAAGCGGTGCCGGGGGCTCGTCTGCCTTGAGCAGGCAGAGGAGGAGGTGCATGGTTGTTCTTGTGGTGGTGGGGGGTATTGTCTGTCCATAGCATCCGCTATGCGGGTGAGGGCCTGCCTCAGTTGTGCCATCTCCTCACAGAGCCTGTTGGTGCAGGCCTCCATGCCCTGTCTCGTCTCCCTTGCATTCTCCCTGAACTCCTCCCTCAGACGGGCTGCCTCATCAACATGCTGGCCAACCAGCGCTGTTATCTCCTCCTGCCGCTGTTTGATGGTGGCCATGTCATGGTCGCTGTGTCCTGCTCGTGGGGTGGGTGCCACACCTTGATCTATGGGTAGGGCATCAGGTGAGGGCACCTGTGGGCTCCAGCACCCTGCCACGATTTCATCGCCAGACTGGGCATGGCTGCTGGATTGTGATGTTGGCCGTGGGCTTGCTTCTCTGGATTGGTGGCAGCTGGGGTGTGCTCTTGCATGGCCAAGTCACAAGTGTCCTCCACGTCGGACAGCGGTGCTGTGGCTGCTGCCTCGCCAATGGAACTGTTGGCAGCAGACAGTGGCCCTTCCGTGGGTGGTTCGTGCGTTGGGGGGATCACTGGAGTGGGTGCAGCAATTGTTGCAGCCGTAGCTTCACGTTTTGGTGACGTGGGTGGCTTGCTGTGTTTGGCCCTCTGCCGGAGTGCACTCCTCCCTGTGCCCCTCGATGTGCTGGCGATGTTCCCTGACTCCTTTCCCTTGGCTTGTTTCTTGGCAGGGGGAGCCTGTGTCGCAGTGTCCTGCTCTTCGCTGTCAGTCTGTGAGCCTGTGGGGGACAAAGAGAGGGATGGCATTGGTGATGGGTCAACATGCTTCATGCAGATGTTGTTCATCATGCTGTTCTATGCATTGGGACTTCATTTGTAGGCATTCAGGTCATAGGACTGTTGGGTGGGTCATTCATGCATGGGTCTGGGTGGCACGTGTATGTGGTGATGCGTGCATGTGTGTGTGTGTTGGGATGTGACACCCACATGGGCAGGGTTGTGTGCATGTATGTTTGTGGCCGCATCCTTGAGCTGATTTAGGGCTCACATTTGGGGGGCACCTCGCCTTTTACAGTGCATTGTTTTATGTAGACACTCACCTCCATCTGATGTTGTGGGCGCACCACGCTCTATGTCGCCGACTCCCTCTATGGATTCAACAGCTATGGTGCTCGCGCAGGTCTCCTCCCACTCCCTCCGTTTGATGGGTGAATCTCCACCACCTCCTGTGGCCATGGCCAGGTGCCGATTGGCGGACAGTATGCTGTGGACACGGAGGCGGAGATCGTCCCACCCCTTCCTGCAATGTTTCACAGTGCGGGTGGTGGTGCCCACTGCACTGACTTTCTGGGCCACCTCTGCCCAGATGGCCTTTTCTTTGGTTAGGGTCTCACGCTGCATGTCATTTGCGAAGACCACATCCGCGTTGGCGGCAAGCGTGTCAGTGAGCATGATGAGCTCCTCATTGGTACATTTCTCCTTCCGCTGCCGATCTGCTCCTTTTTTAATTGCCTTGGGCATTGTCAGGGGGTCCTGGATGGTTTGGTATGGCACTGGTGTGGATGCAGGTCCTGGGGCAGAGGATGGCAATGGATTGTGTTTTTAAAGATGGCCACCGTGCTCTTTCCCGTTCCTGCGCGATGACGCTATTTCCGGTTCCGAAATTTTACAGTGACCGCTAATAGCGCTCACCACTAATTCCGTGTTGCTCGAGGTCGGCAGTGCTATCAGCGCTTTCATCGGTGCCACTAAGGGTCTTTGCAAGGTCTTTAGCGGCATGGCGGTAGGGTCATCACCGGCATGGCGCTATGCTCGTGTCCGCGTACTCGTAATGGCACGCAATTAGCAGCCTCTTGCCTAGGCAGACACGTTAATAGCGCCATGCCGGTAAGGGCGGTATGTTACTGCCATCCGTGTAATGAGGCCCATTGTGCTGAACAGTGGGCAGAGAGTGCAGTATTTAAACACATTGGGCCTCATTACGAGTTTGGAGGTAACCATGGCGCCATTAGCGCCATGGCTGCCTCCAAACTCTTACCGATTCCGCCCCGGTGAATAGAGGTATTACCGCCATTCCAAGGTTGGAGGGGGCGGTAATTCCCCATTCACCAGGGCCCTTCCCCATTCCCATTTGAGCCCCCATAGGGCTCTATGGGAATGGGGAAGGCAGTAATAACGGTACCGCAAATTGCGGTACCATTATTACCTCCAAAGTCCCTTTGCGGGTCCTGTCCTTAACGACTGGTAAAACCAGGCGTTAAGGGAGGGTCCGCAAAGGGACCTCGGAATAGGGCAGTAAGGGATTACTGGTACCGGTGCCCTTACTGGAACCGGTAATCCCTTACCGTCCACCTCGTAATGAGGCCCATTGTGCTGAACAGTGGGCATAGAATGCAGGATTCAAACACATTGTGCTGAACAGTGGGCATAGAATGCAGGATTCAAACACATTGTGCTGAACAGTGGGCATAGAATGCAGGATTCAAACACATTGTGCTGAACAGTGGGCATAGAATGCAGGATTCAAACACATTGTGCTGAACAGTGGGCATAGAATGCAGGATTCAAACACATTGTGCTGAACAGTGGGCAGAGAATGCAGGATTCAAACACATTGTGCTGAACAGTGGGCAGAGAATGCAGGATTCAAACACATTGTGCTGAACAGTGGAAAATATTTTAAAACGCTGGAAAACAGTTAATATTTACAAGAGCAGCAAATCTGATAGTCAGTTCACAACATATACTTGCATCTAGTTTCACTGAGATGGAATAACAATCTTAACAAATTGAACTAGTGCAATTTGAATGGAAGTTTTAGTGTTGGTGTGCAGATAACTCCACCAGTCCTGTCCGTGACACATCTGAACAGTTCATAAAAAGTCCAGCGAGAGGTTCTAGGGCCTTTAAAAATGACTAGAGACCCAAGTGTGCTGTATGATAAAATACATTGCACACTTGTCACCTGTTGCACACAAGTTGCAACATGAGGAAAGGACTTAAGGGAAGCAAAGTCTCCCAGCACTGACTGTCTTAAGGGCATGTCAGTTTCCCCATAAAAAGTGAGCGAAAGCCCAGAGCAGTGCAGCTGAGGGCTGTGCTCTCTGGCAAAGTTTAGTTCAGGGTGTAAAACAGCAGCAAAAAGTTTGGGGGTTGACACATGGAGGGAAAATTACCTAACAAACACTGCACACAGTCTCATTTAGGGTGTGCAGCCAGATGCTGACACTGCACACAGTCTCATTTAGGATGTGCAGCAAGATGCTGACACTGCACACAGTCTCATTTAGGATGTGCAGCCGCACTGACACTGCACACAGTCTCATTTAGGATGTGCAGGTGCACTGACACTGAACAGAGTCTCATTTAGGATGTGCAGCCACGCTGACACTGCACACAGTCTCATTTGGAATGTGCAGCCAGAAGCTGACACTGCACACAGTCTCATTTAGGATGTGCAGCCAGACACTGACACTGCACACAGTCTCATTTAGATGTGCAGCCGTGCTGACACTGCACACAGTCTCATTTAGGATGTGCAGCTGCGCTGACACTGCACACAGTCTCATTTAGGATGTGCAACCATGCTGACACTGCACACAGTCTCATTTAGATGTGCAGCCGCGCTGAGATGGCACACAGTCTCATTTAGGATGTGCAGCCGTGCTGACACTGCACACGGTCTCATTTAGATGTGCAGCCATGCTGACACTGCACACAGTGGCCCTCATTACGACCCTTGCGGAAATCGGAAAACGATGGCGGAAATGCAATACCGCCATCGAATAGCGCTCGGTGCGACTATGACCCGTCACCGCAAAGTACGAAGCCATTAGCGACACCGTAGTGAACGCCAACGCTAACTGCACCAAGCACGCGCGCGCGCGCCATGCGAAACCGCAAACACCACCATGGCGCAACGGTACGCCAATTCCGACCCTAGCGGACATGTACCTAACGCCATCAGGCATGGCGTAATGTACCATTCCGCCATGGTGAGAAGTACGGCATCGCGAATCAACCGTAAACGGCCCCACTGAGTGCCTGTACACCGCTCCCTGCCCACAAAGTACAACTCCCCGTAGGTGCAATGAAGCCACAATGCAACCATTGAAATGTACAAGTCACCCATGCATGGCAACGAACAAAAGAAACACAAGAGGGGCCAATGGGAGCTGCAGGGCACAGATGGCACGAATACAGAAGCCATCCCAATGGACATGACCACAGTCCCCCACCAAGAAACGCACGCAAACACAGGCACCTGTGACCAGCCATATTCCGAGAATCACATCATTCCACCAGTCCACCTGGCTGACCGGCATCTGTTACACAAAACCCAATCCCCCGCCCCTGAGCATGACAACATTCAAACTGTCATATTGGCAGCCCCCATCCCTGACCTCACGGGCTTAGTAGGCAAACGCGCCCAGTACAGTACCACGCAACTAAACTCCGAAGCTGGAACCCAATGCAGATCTCCTCACAATACATCGCCCCCCAAATAGGCATATGCCACTTCACTTGCAAAGAAAAACGCTACACGGGCCAAATCAGAATAGAAATTTAATGCACATCAAAGTCACCAAGCCCATACAGCCATCAGGCCATGAACTCCTAAACACCAATCACCATTGTGGGCTGCATCCGCAAGAAATGACCAGCCACTACTTGTGTGTCGTCCTGTTCCCTCATGGTACACAGAGCCACATTCACGTACGAAAAGGCAACATGGAAGCGCACAGAACCGCAGGGCCGTCCCAATGGGGAGGCACTAGTCCAGCTGAAAGGCCGAAATGTTGCACCGAGCCACCAGTACTGCGTAAGGGCATGTGGGCCATTGGCGATCGTCCCATAAGATCGTAATGCTGCTCCACTGATTAACACGAAGCAGCAGGTGTCGGGAGTAAAAGCCATCTGCAGGAGTGGCATACAGATGGCAGTGGCAAAAGGGGAGGAGATACCTGTCAACCAAAAGAAAAGAAAAAGAACAGAATGGCCATCAGAACTACATTCCAACAACTCACTTCAATGATCACACGAAATCCACAGCCATATGCATGCTAGCCCACTCCAAAGGATCATCACCACCCCAAAACCACTTGCGACTCCTAACCATCTATATCGAGGTGCAAACACCATCACAAACGAGTGTACCTGTGCATGCGTCTGTCAAAACAGAATCCATCAGATGGGAATGTTAATGTGCATGGACACAAGTGTCTGAGGGCGTGTCGAGACAGGGAGGGCTCAACAAGGCCAGATAGACGATGGTCCCACCATGGCAGCCCTGCATCACATAGCGTAGGGGAGGCGGATAGATCCCAAGAAGCCCTGTACATGGCAAACTCTGTATCAAATCACCTGCCCATGCATCCATTCATCATTCCCACATCCCGGAATCAAAACGCCTGAATAATTACTCACATAACATTAGAAACATCCATTGAGTCTGTGCGTTATGCAGCCTGCAAAATCCACAGTGCCCCAGCCCGTAATTCCAGTGTTGTGAAGTAACATGTATTTGGGAACGGCCGGCCTCATCGCCCACGTAGCAATTGCGCATCCCAAACTATTCATATCAATCATTGCTTCCTCGCCATGGGCCCTGTCTCAAGGACATTGAACAACAGAACGTTATATTTGCAGTCAGACCTGTGGGCATCTCCTCGCCGCTAGCTGGAAACCGAAAGCGCCGCCCTTCGAATTCCACATTTGCAACATCACGCCGAAAAGGCATCTGTGGCCGTTTGTAATCACTAATTATTCCATCGAGTGCGGCTGTGTGTGAAAACGGCAACTGCCTTCACCCACAAATGGGACGCCCCACCCGTCATTGCAACTCGGTACAGTGATGCATGAGGGCCCACCGTTACTCGAGTACTACGTTCCACTGACCCTTCACAAGTCTGTTCGCGACTGCACAGATAGTATGTGCAACAATGGGACCACAGCAGAATGAACATGTCAACCAATGTTACACGGCCATCGGGTACAAATACATGATTGCAATAGCAAGATGCCATTCCCCGATTTGCAGCGTTGTGCGCGGGACGTGCTCGGCCAAAGGGGAGAGCAGTTTGCACAGGTGGAATTAATCACCACAGGTGGAGCCCATACAGCCTGAAAACACATAAATTGCACAGCCAGTCTCCTCCCACAACCACACCGAAATGCTACCGGCAGGACTCGCGATGTTGGCCCTGGGGGACCTGATAGCACTGCAACTACTCCAACTCCAAGAAGAAGACGAACACCAACTGCAACCGGCCGCACGAAGGAGACGCAGGAGGAGGAGGAGGCCAAGGCAGGGCCAGCAAGGGCCGCCAGCACAGCCACTACCACCACGCAGGCAGCCCGCAATCCCACGCCTCCGAGCACATCCGTTCAACCTCACTGATGAGCAGATCCACACCCTCTACCGTCTGGACCGGGACACCATAGCCGCCATTGTGGACATGACACAGGCTGACCTTGTCAGCATGATAGATAGCCCAACCGCCATCCCACCCCTACTGAAGGTGGTGTCTGTACTCCACTTCCTGGCCACAGGCACCTACCAGCACACAGTCGGACAGTTGCATGGCATTTCTCAGCCACTGTTCTCACGGACACTATTGCAAGTGCTCGATGCCCTCCTGCAGCACGCAGACGACTACATCTCTCTACCACGCTCGGAGCAGGAAATTACCAACACAAAAGTGGGATTCCATGCACTTGCCGGCATACCGGGTTGCATTGGTGCCATCGACTGCACCCATGTGGAATTGGTCGTCCCACATGCCATGGAGGCCCAGTACCGCAACAGAAAACAATTTCATTCCCTGAATGTACAAATGGTGTGTGACTCCAACAGGATCATTACACATTGTTGTGCCCGATTCCCTGGATCAACCCATGATTCTATGGTCTTGAGGAACTCTACAATACCACGCTACATGGAGCGACACGCAGGGAACAGATCCTGGCTACTCGGTGAGTCTCATTACATGCATGATTATGTGGGGAATGTGATTTGGCAATGACCTGGCAGGAAGGGGGGGGGTGTGCGTACGTAGCAATGGCATTCCACATCATACGTTTCTCGTCCACATACAGGTGATGCTGGATATCCACTGAAGAGATGGCTCCTCACACCAGTCCGGAACCCACGGGACCAGCATGAGGAGGACTACAACCATGCCCACTCACGTACCCGTGTAGTCATTGAACAGGCATTCGGCCTACTGAAGACTCGTTTCCGCTGCCTCAGCAGGTCTGGCGGGGCACTACTGTACCGCCATGAGAAGGTTGCAAAGATGGTCATGGCATGTGTCATGCTCCACAACATGTGCGTACGTAGAAATGTGCCCATGCCCCCTGACGCAGAACTGCAAGCACCTGATGATGGTCATGATGAGGGTGGGGATGTGGCAGCACCTCATGGAGTCTGCGAGGCACCGGAGGCCCGTGACATTCGTCAGCATCTCATTGATGTATGCTTCTAGCACTCACGCCTGGTGGCTGATACATGGACACGGGACTCGTGGCACTGTGCGTGTCTGGGACATGCACAATATGGACTGTACGCCTATGATGGCCTAGTACACAAAAATCAATGTCCACACATCTCATTGGTTGATCGTGCAATTTTTATGGCATATGTGATGTCATGTTGAACACCCTATCGACCCGCCACCCAAGTGAGCCCAACACACCCCCTCCACCCTCCTGCCTCCCCCCCGAACCCCAGTGTCCAAAGATGCTCATTGTCAGTGGGCTGTCGCTATTGCAAGCCCCCTCTGCGGGTATCAGGGGCACCCCTGCCTGTGGAGCGCAGGTTCCTTCCAGATCTACGTTGGGGGCTGCCCTGGACGGAACTTGCAACGGATGATGTGTCTGCCTGCTCACGTCCATGCATGTCCCTAAGGGTTTGCGAGAGCTCAGTGAGCACACGGCGCACTGCGGCAAGTTCGGCACATACGTCTTTGGACGTCGCATGCAGTTCCCCCCTCAGGCTCTCGGTGCTTCTCTCCATTTGGACTCTCAGGCTCTCGGTGCTACTCTCCATTTGTGCCCTTAGCGTCTCTGTGCCTCTCTCCATTTCTGCCCTAAGTGTCTCAGTTGATGTTTCTATGTCTGCCTTAGTGCCCCCACATTCATCGGCATGGTCCTTGAGGAGCGTGGCCATTTGCTGCTGTTGCACGATTAACTGGTCGAGGGACTGTTGCCTCTGCTGGGCCATGCCCATTTGCGGGGGTGTCACAGAGGGGCTGTTGTCCTCATGTTGCCTTGCCACAGGGCTTGTGGGGGATGGCCAGTCGTTGTCTTGTGGGTGCCCCTGCGTGGTATCCTCATGTTGTACGGGATGGGACAGACAGGGGGATTGGGACAGGTCATGGATGGATCTGACTTCGACATCCCCGTTTTCTGTGTCGGAGCATGCTGCCATCAATGGGGTGTCACCTATGCTGCTGCTGCCACCAGAGGCAGTGCCTTCTGTGGCATCCATTGGGGGGACCTGTGGTGGTGGTGTTGTGGGCATGCTGGCTGCTGGGGTGCCTGTTGATGTTCCCTCCTCTGTGCTGCCACCTGATTTGTGCTGCTGCCGTGTCTTGATGCGTGCAGCTGAGGTGGAGGGTCTCTGGCCGTTGGTCTTGGCCCTCTTTGCAGGTGTGCTGGTAGGGGTGTCCTGTAGCTCGTCGTTTGGATCGGACCCTGTGGTGGAGTAAAGGAGGGCGAGGGTTAATGATGGGTCTGTGGGAATTGGAATGGCATTGTATCACATGCTCTGGGGTGGTACCTGAGGGTGATTTGGGTCGGGTCCTTGGAGGTGCTTTGATTTGTGTGTGGAGTGAGGGTGCAGTTGTTTGGCAGCCTGCAGTTAGGGTGTGCCTGCTGCACGTGTAGTGCGTGTATTAGGGGTTTTTAATTATTTATGTATTTATTGTGGGTTTTAACGTGCGCTATCAGGCCGATGTGTGTGGCCGTTCTCCTGGACATGTGTTTCTGTTGCACTATGTGGACGCATGGTACTTCACATGGATGGACTGTGTGGATTTGGCATTGTTTTATCTGGTACACCTACCTGAATCTTCGGATGTCTGCACTCCTTTCTCCATCCCTCCGACTCCCTCTATGCTCTCCATTCCGATGGTGGAGGCACAGATTTCTTCCCAGGGGGTCAACTTGATGGGTGATTCAGGACCTCCCCCGGTGGCTGTGGCAATGTTGCGGTTGGCAGAGAGTATGCTGCGGACGCGTATCCGCAGGTCGTCCCATCGCTTGCGGCATTGCTGTGGGGTGCGGGGTGCGGTCCCCACCGCACTTACCCGCTGTGCCACCAGAGCCCATATGGTCTTCTTGTTTGCGAGTGCCGTTCTGGTCATTTGCGTGGAGAAGACGACGGCAGCATTCTCCTGGAGGGTCTCTGTTAGCACGGTGAGTTCCTCGCGGGAGAAGTGGACCTGCGCTTGCGGTCACACGCTTTCTTCGCTACTTTTCCCATTTGTCTTGGTTTCGCTAGGGTGGGTGACGGGTTGGGGTGTGTTTCAGGGTAGTGATTTTAGTGGTTGTGTGGTTTTAGTGGTTTTATAGGTGTACGCCGGGATGTTTCCCGTTCCGGGCCCATGTTTTTACTTCCGTTTCCGTATATTTCCGGTCACCGTACTTTCCGGTAGGCGCACACTGCGGTGACCGCTAAGAGGGGTGGCGGTATTGCACCTAGGGCGCCGTACGGCGGCGGTGTGGGCCGTTTTGGGGTCATTTCCACCATCGCGGACTTTGCACTTCCGCCGTGGCGTGGTGCTCGTGCCCGATGGGTCGGAATGGGCCGCACTTTGCTCCTTCGTGCAATGGCGGAAACGCTATTTACGCTGTGGCGCTCCGGTCAGTCACTTTCCGCCAGGGTCGTAATGAGGGCCAGTGTCATTTAGGATGTGCAGCCAGATGCTGACACTGCACACAGTCTCATTTAGATGTTCAGCCATGCTGACACTGCACACAGTCTCATTTAGGATGTGCAGCCAGACGCTGACACAGCACACAGTCTCATTTAGAATGTGCAGCCAGACGCTGACACTGCACACAGTCTCATTGAGGATGTGCAACCAGATGCTGACATTGCACACAGTCTCATCAGGATGTGCAGCTGCGCTGACACTGCACACAGTCTCTTTTAGGGTGTGCAGCCAGAAGTTGACACTGCACACAGTCTCCTTTAGGATGTGCAGCTAGATGCTGACACTGCACACAGTCTCATTTAGGATGTGCAGCCATGCTGACACTGCACAGTCTCATTTAGGATGTGCAGCCAGATGCTGACACTGCACACAGTTTCATTTAGGATGTGCAGTCATGCTGACACTGCACACAGTCTCATTTAGGATGTGCAGCCAGATGCTGACACTGCGCACAGTCTCATTTAGGATGTGCAGCCAGACGCTGACACTGCACAGAGTCTCATTGAGGATGTTCAACCAGACACTGACACTGCACACAGTCTCATTTAGGATGTGCAGCCAGACGCTGACACTGCACACAGTCTCATTTAGGATGTGCAACCAGACGCTGACACTGCACACAGTCTCATTTAGGATGTGCAGCAAGATGGTGACACTGAACACAGTTTCATTTAGGATGTGCAGCCGCACTGACACTGCACACAGTCTCATTTAGGATGTGCAGCCATGCTGACACTGCACACAGTCTCATTTAGGATGTGCAGCCAGATGCTGACACTGCACACACTCTCATTTAGGATGTGCAGCCAGACGCTGACACTGCACACAGTCTCATTGAGAATGTGCAACCAGACACTGACACTGCACACAGTCTCATTTAGGATGTGCAGCCAGACGCTGACACTGCACACAGTCTCATTTGGGATGTGCAGCCAGACTCTGACACTGCACACAGTGGCCCTCATTACGACCCTGGCGGAAATCGAAAAACGATGGCGGAAATGCAATACCGCCATCGAATAGCGCTCGGTGCGACTATGACCCGTCACCGTAAAGTACGATGCCATTAGCGACACCGTAGTGAACGCCAACGCTAACTGCACCAAGTACGCGCGCGCGCGCCATGCCAAACCGTAATTAGCACCATGGCGCAAGGGTACGCGAATTCCGACCCTAGCGGACATGTACTTAACGCCATCAAGCACGGCGGAAAGTACCATTCCGCCATGGTGAGAAGTACGGCATTGCGAATCAACCGTAAACGGCCCCACTGAGTGCCTGTACACCGCTCCCTGGCCACATAGTACAACTCCCCGTAGGTGCAACGAAGTCACAATGCAACCAGTGAAATGTACAAGTCACCCATGCATGCCAACGAACAAAAGAATCACAAGAGGGGCCAATGGGAGCTGCAGGGCACAGATGGCACGAATACAGAAGCTATACCAATGGACATGACCCCAGTCTCCCACCAAGAAACGCACGCAAACACAGGCACCTGTGACCAGCAATATTCCGATAATCACATCATTCCACCAATCCACCTGGCTGACCGGCATCTGTTACACAAAACCTAATCCCCCGCCCCTGAGCATGACATCATCCAAACAGTCATATTGGCAGCCCTCACCCCTGACCTCACTGGGCTTCGTAGGCAAACGCGCCCAGCACAGTACCACGCAACTAAACTCCGAAGCTGGAACCCAATGCAGATCTCCTCACAATACATCGCTCCTCAAATAGGAATATGCCACATCACTTGCAAAGAAGAACGCTACACGGCCCATATCAGAATAGAAATTTAATGCACAACAAATTCACCAAGCCCATACAGCCATTAGGCCATGAACTCCAAAACACATTTCACCATTGTGGGCTGCATCCGCAATAAATGACCAGCTACTTCTTGTGTGACGCCCTGTTCCTTCATGGTACACAGGGGCTACATTCCGTACGAAAAGGCAACATGGAAGCGCCTAGAACCGCAGGGCCGTCCCAATAGGGAGGCACTAGTCCAGCTGAAAGGCCGAAATGTTTCTCCGAGCCACTAGTACTGCGTAAGGGCATGTGGCCCATTGGCGATCGTCCCATAAGATCGTAATGCTGCTCCACTGATTAACACGAAGCAGCAGGTGTCGGGAGTAAAACCCATCTGCAGGAGTGGCATACAGATGGCAGTGGCAAAAGGGGAGGAGATACCTGTCAACCAAAAGAAAAGAAAAAGAAAAGAATGGCCATCAGAACTACATTCGAACAACTCACTTCAATGATCACACTAAATCCACAGCCATATGCATGCTAGCCCACTCCAAAGGATCATCACCACCCCAAAACCACTTGCGACTCATAACTATCCATATCGAGGTGAAAACACCATCACAAACGAGTGTACCTGTGCATGCGTCTGTGAAAACAGAATCCATCAGATGGGATTGGTAACGTGCATGGACACAAGTGTCTGAAGGCGCGTCGAGACAGGGAGGGCTCAACAAGGCCAGATAGACGATGGTCCCACTATGGCAGCCCTGCATCACATAGCGCAGGGGAGGCGGACAGATTCCAAGAAGCCCTGTACATGGCAAACACCGTATCAAATCATCTGCCCATGCATCCATTCATCATTCCCTCATCCCGTAATGATAACGCCTGTTACCATACTCACATAACATGTGAGAATTCCATTGAGTCTGTGCGTTATGCAGCCTGCAAAATCCACTGTGCCCCAGCCCGTAATTCCAGTGTTGTGAAGTAACATGTATTTGGGAACGTCCGGCCTCATCATCCACTTCGCTATTGCGCATCCCAAACTATTCATATCAATCATTGCATCCTCGCCATGGCCCCTGTCCCAAGGACACTGAACAATAGAACGTTATATTTGCAGTCAGACCTGTGGGCATCTCCTCGCCGCTAGCTGAAGACCGAAAGCGCCGCCCTTCGAATTCCTCATTTGCAACATCACGTCGAAAAGGCATCTGTGGCCGCTTGAAATCACAAATTAATCCATCTAGTGCGGCTGTGTGTGAAAATGGCAACTGCCTTCACTCACAAATGGGAGGCCCCGCCCGTCGGTGAACCTCGGTACAGTGATGCTTGAGGGTCCACCGTTACTCGAGTACTACGTTCCACTGACCCTTCACAAGTCTGTTCGCGACTGCAAAGAATGCATGTGAAACAATGGGACCATAGCCGAATGAACATATCAACCAATGTTACACGGCCATCGGGTACTAATACATGATT
The DNA here is from genome assembly GCF_040938575.1 of Ambystoma mexicanum. Taxonomy (NCBI): domain Eukaryota; kingdom Metazoa; phylum Chordata; class Amphibia; order Caudata; family Ambystomatidae; genus Ambystoma; species Ambystoma mexicanum. Next base: position 16,430,841 of record NC_090935.1, read on the forward strand.
GTAATAGCAAGATGCCATTCCTCGAATTGCAGCGTTGTGTGCGGGACGTGCTCGCCCAAAGGGGAGAGCAGCTAGCACAGGTGGAATGAATCACCACAGGTGGAGGCCATACAGCCTGAAAACACATAAATTGCACGCCCAGTCTCCTCCCACAACCACTCCAAAATGCTACCGGCAGGACTCGCGATGTTGGCCCTGGGGGACCTGATAGCACTGCAAGTACTCCAACTCCAAGAAGAAGACGAACACCAACTACAACCGGCCGCACGGAGGAGACGCAGGAGAAGGAGGAGGGCAAGGCAGGGCCAGCAAGGGCTGCCAGCACAGCCACTACCACCACGCAGGCAGCCCGCAATCCCACGCCTCCGAGCACATCCGTTCAACCTCACTGATGAGCAGATCCACACCCTCTACCGTTTGGACCGGGACACCATAGCCGCCATTGTGGACATGACACAGGCTGACCTTGTCAGCATGATAGATAGCCCAACCGCCATCCCACCCCTACTGAAGGTGGTGTCTGTACTCCACTTCCTGGCCACAGGCACCTACCAGCACACAGTCGGACAGTTGCATGGCATTTCACAGCCACTGTTCTCACGGACACTATTGCAAGTGCTTGATGCCCTCCTGCAGCACGCAGACGACTACATCTCTCTACCACGCTCGGAGCAGGAAATTACCAACACAAAAGTGGGATTCCATGCACTTGGCGGCATACCGGGTTGCATTGGTGCCATCGACTGCACCCATGTGGAATTGGTCGTCCCACATGCCATGGAGGCCCAGTACCGCAACCGAAAACAATTTCATTCACTGAATGTACAAATGGTGTGTGACTCCAACAGGATCATTACACATTGTTGTGCCCGATTCCCTGGATCAACCCATGATTCTATGGTCTTGAGGAACTCTACAATACCACGCTACATGGAGCGACACGCAGGGAACAGATCCTGGCTACTCGGTGAGTCTCATTTCATGCATGATGATGTGGGGTATGTGATGCGGCAATGACCTGGCAGGAAGGGGGGGGGGTGCGTACGTAGCAATGGCATTCCACATAATTGCAACATGATTCGTTTATCGTCCACATACAGGTGATGCCGGATCCACTGAAGAGATGGCTCCTCACACCAGTCCGGAACCCACGGGACCAGCATGAGGAGGACTACAACCATGCCCACTCACGTACCCGTGTAGTCATTGAACAGGCATTCGGCCTACTGAAGACTCGTTTCCGGTGCCTCAGCAGGTCTGGCGGGGCACTCCTGTACCGCCATGAGAAGGTTGCAAAGATGGTGATGGCATGTGTCATGCTCCACAACATGTGCGTACGTAGAAATGTGCCCATGCCCCCTGACGCAGAACTGCAAGCACCTGAAGATGGTCATGATGAGGGTGGGGATGTGGCAGCACCTCAAGGAGTCTGCGAGGCACAGGAGGTCCGTGAAATTCGTCAGCATCTCATAGATGCATGCTTCTAGCACTCACGCCTGGTGGCTGATACATGGACACGGGACTCGTGGCACTGTGTGTGTCTGGTACATGCACAATATGGACTGTACGCCTATGATGGCCTAGTACACAAAGATCATTGTCCACACATCTCATTGTTTGATCGTGCATTGTTTATGGCATATGTGATATCATGTGGAACACCCTATCGACCCGCCACCCAAGTGAGCCCAACACACCCCCTCCACCCTCCCACCTCCCCCCCGAACACCAGTGTCCAAAGATGCTCATTGTCAGTGGGCAGTCGCTATTGCAAGCCCCCTCTGCGGGTATCAGGGGCACCCCTGCCTGTGGAGCGCAGGTTCCTCCCAGATCTACGTTGGGGGCTGCCCTGGACGGAACTTGCAACGGATGATGTCTCTGCCTGCTCACGTCCATGCATGTCGTCCCTAAGGGTTTGTGAGAGCTCAGTGAGCACACGGCGCACTGCGGCAAGTTCGGCACATACGTCTTTGGACGTCGCATGCAGTTCCCCCCTCAGGCTCTCGGTGCTTCTCTCCATTTGGACTCTCAGGCTCTCGGTGCTACTCTCCATTTGGACTCTCAGGCTCTCGGTGCTACTCTCCATTTGGACTCTCAGGCTCTCGGTGCTACTCTCCATTTGTGCCCTAAGTGTCTCAGTTGATGTTTCTATGTCTGCCTTAGTGCCCCCACATCCATCGGCATGGTCCTTGAGGAGCGTGGCCAGTTGCTGCTGTTGCACGATTAACTGGTCGAGGGACTGTTGCCTCTGCTGGGCCATGGCCATTTGCGGTGGTGTCACAGAGGGGCTGTTCGCCTCATGTTGCCCTGCCACAGGGCTTGTGGGGGATGGCCAGTCGTCGTCTTGTGGGTGCCCCTGCGTGGTATCCTCATGGTGTACGGGATGGAACAGACAGGGGGATTGGGACAGGTCATGGATGGATCTGACTTCGACATCCCCGTCTTCTGTGTCGGAGCATGCTGCCATTAATGGGGTGTCACCTATGGTGCTGCTGCCACCAGAGGCAGTACCTTCTGTGGCATCCATTGGGGGGACCTGTGGTGGTGCTGTTGTGGGCATGCTGGCTGCTGGGGTGCCTGTTGATGTTCCCTCCTGTGTGCTGCCACTTGATTTGTGCTGCTGCCGTGTCTTGATGCGTGCAGCTGAGGTGGAGGGTCTTTGGCCGTCGGTCTTGGCCCTCTTTGCAGGTGTGCTGGTAGGGGTGTCCTGGAGCTCGTCGTTTGGATCGGACCCTGTGGTGGAGTAAAGGAGGGCGAGCGTTATTAATGGGTCTGTGGGAATTGGAATGGCAATGTATCACATGCATTGGGGTGGTACCTGAGGGTGATTTGGGTCGGGGCCTTGGAGGTGCTTTCATTTGTGTGTGGAGTGAGGGTGCAGTTGTTTGGCAGCCTGCAGTTAGGGTGTGCCTGCTGCACGTGTAGTGGGTGTTTTTGGGGTTTTTACTTATTTATGTATTTATTGTGTGTTTTAAAGTGCGCTATCAGGCCAATGTGTGTGGACGTTCTCCTGGCCATGTGTTGCTGTTGCGCTATGTGGACACATGTGAGTCACATGATTGGACATTGTGGATTTGGCATGGTTTTATTTGGGCCACCTACCTGATTCTCTGGATGTCTGCACTCCTTTCTCCATCCCTCCGACTCCCTCTATGCTCTCCATTCCAATGGTGGAGGCACAGATTTCTTCCCAGGGGGTCAACTTGATGGGTGATTCCGACCCTCCCCCGGTGGCTGTGGCAATGTTGCGGTTGGCAGAAAGTATGCTACGGACGCGTATCCGCAGGTCGTCCCACCGCTTCCTGCATTGCTGTGGGTTGCGGGGTGCGGTCCCCACCGCACTTACCCGCTGTGCCACCAGGGCCCATATGGCCTTCTTGATCGCAAGTGCCGTCCTGGTCATTTGCGTGGAGAAGACGGCGGCGGCATTCTCCTGGAGGGTCTCTGTGAGTACGGTGAGTTCCTCACGGGAGAAGTGGACCTGCCGCTTGCGGTCGCACGCTTTCTTCGCTACTTTTCCCATTTTTCTTGGTTTCACTAGGGTGGATGGCGGGTTGGGATGTGTCTCAGGGTGGTGTTTTTAGTGGTTGTGTGTATTTTGTGGTTTTATAGGTGTACGGGGTGTTGTTTCCCGTTCCGGGCCCATGTTTTTACTTCCGTTTACGTATATTTACGGTCGCCGTACTTTCCGGTTGGCGCTCACTGCGGTGTCCGCTATGATGGGTGGCGGTATTGCACCTAGGGCGCCGTACGGCGGCGGTGTGGGCCGTTTTGGGGTCATTTCCGCCATCGCGGACTTTACACTTCCGCCATGGCGTGGTGCTCGTGCCCGATGGGTCGGAATGGGCCGCACTTTGCTCCATCGTGCAATGGCGGAAACGCTATTTACGCTGTGGCGGTCCGGTCAGTCGCTTTCCGCCAGGGTCGTAATGAGGGCCAGTCTCATTTGGGATGTACAGCCAGACGCTGACACTGCACACAGTCTCATTTGGGATGTGCAGCCAGACGCTGACACTGCACACAGTCTTATTTAGATGTGCAGCCATGCTGACACTGCAGTCTCATTTAGATGTGCAGCCATGCTGACACTGCACACAGTCTCATTTAGAATGTGCAGCCAGACACTGACACTGCACACAGTTTCATTTAGGATGTGCAGCCAGACGCTGACACTGCACACAGTTTCATTTAGAATGTGCAGTGTTAGGCAGAATCCTGTGCAGTGCCCTTAGAGACCACTACACACAATTAAGACCACAAGTGGTAATACAAGTTCACCTTTGGTACAAGCCCGTACTACTATGTTAAAGTGGTAGCAGTAGCGGAGCAGCCAGGCTTATCTCAAGAGTATATGAGCAGTAGCAGAGATTACACACAGGGACCACAATTACTGTGACTCAAGCAAACAATGACTCAAGGTTTCAGGTAAAAAAATATAAGTACATTTATTTTTAAACCATCAGTAAAACACAACACTTCTATAAATTTAAAACCACATGTAAAATACAGCACACACTGTCAAACCGGATATTAAATTATGCCTCTTATTACAAACGATTTGTATGTATATTGGCCTACGCCAAGTTGCTTGAAAATTGTACGCAAATAACTCTCTGCGGCAAGGTCTTGACCTCAGAAATTGATGTAAGCCGCCATCTTGAATCAAGCCTCCATTTTTGGTTAGAAACCGCCATTTTGGGGTTTTGTACAAAGTCACTCTGTAATCTAAAATGGCCGTCTCATGTGTCCTTGTTCTTGCCTTAACCTCTCCAACCTCTGTAGGGAAGTTAATGTCCAACCTGCCTTCAGGCTACATGTTAGGGTCATGTAGACCTTGTCCTTTGTTGACCTCGGAGCAGGGGATTACTGAAATGCCAATATTAAACTACAAGTATACAAGAACAGTAATGCTATCCAAATATAACATGCGAAACATTGTTTGGTCTGTATTAAAGCAATATATAAAGAGTGTAAATGTTAAATTGAAGAATAATGGAGTGCGTTAGTAAATGTATTGAAAAGTAAACCGCATGCGCGAGATATGTAAATTAGGAAAGTGAACCTGGCGCGACCCTAGCCCAGTGCATGATTATCCTGTAAGGGGGCTGGACATCATTTTACAAATTGTATAAAAGCACCGATGTCCAGCTAGGAAACTCTCTCACTGCTCATAGTGTACCCTGCTGGTGGTCTCTGTGATGTATTGACGGCCAAATAGCTATTTGTGTACTTTGTTGAATACTGTTCAGTTTTGTAATAAAGATTCTGGGAATCTTTATAAGCCCGTGTCGGTGTATTTTCCTTTGCTCGGTGTAACAGCCGTAATATTGTATTTTTTTCTGATTCCACAACACAACCAATTCTCTTGGTATAGAATAGCTCAAGGTAAGTAACCTGTGTTTAGGCAGACCGGTGTTATGAAACAAACACATTACCATGAATACAATGGCGATCACTTTTTGACAGTAATGACAGTTCGGTCTTATTAAAGAAATGCGTATCCATGGCGAGAAATGTTACCAGGGCCAAAACACACTTAGCACCTGGGCAAACCAGAGAGAGTTGGGGGCAAAATTCATAGGCAATACTTTTGTCAAGGCAGGTAGACACAGAGAACACTCATCAACCGAAAATCAAAAGTCAATAGGCCGGAGCCAGTGTCAAGTGGAACCGGGTTCCTATGGATGAGGATCACTCTTAGTTCAATGTTCAACGTAGCTGGGTACTTAGATAATGTCACAAGAGGAAGCAAAAGTTATAAGAAGGAGGGAAGACAAGGGCAAGCCTTGGAGATGAAGAAAAGGGATTAACCCTAATTCCTCAAGCAGAACACAGTACCTTATTCAATGAAGAAGCTGGTGCCACGGCAGTTGTTCCTGTTGGTTTTTCCACAGACCCACGGTTCCTGGAGCTCCGCAGTGAAGGAGGGCGTCTGGCGGGGTCTGCACCGCACAGGGATGAAGCCAGCAGCAGTGACAGTGAATAAAAGGTGCGCTCCTTTAAAACAGGAGAGGCTCTTCAGATGGCTATCCGGACCACGACAGTAGTGTGCAGCGCTTTCAACCACAAAGAGGATCCTCTGGCTGTAGAAGATGAGCTGGTTATCCCCACCAGGCTCAAGGGAAGAAGACTCGGGACTGGATCTTCTCTGGTTGTTGAAGGGTAGATAGCTCAGGACTGGAGCAGGGCTTCACCGGGACGGGGTAGTTGCAGCAGTCGTCGTTCTCTCCGCTTCTCTTCGGTTCCTTGTAGTTCCAGTGGCGACTCTGACTTCCAGCCCAAGAGTCCTGCCTTTTATGCGAAAATCCCTCATTCACACAGCCTGGCTGTCAATCACGCAGCAGGGGGGGTTGTCCGGCCCGGACAACCACCTTAGCCAATCATGGCAAAGTGCAACTTGGGTTGCCTAGGATACCCTGTGCAGGCGGTGAGTACACCCCATCCCTCATATTCAGCCCACCTAGACACCCAGGCGCCAAGAGGAGGGCTTCTGGGCAGAAGACCGTCAAAAGACGGTGTCCAAAGAAGGCAAACCTGGTTTGCCGCGTAAAGTAGAACGCAAGAATGACTTTAATAAAAAGAAATGGCGAATAACCCTGACCGGAGCCAAAAGAAAGCGTATTTGGTCAAGCGGGGTTATGCTTGAGGCTGTTTAAATAGCCAAAAGCAGTACCACGTTTATCTAATATAATTGCGGTAGAAAAGTTAGGGTAGATACCACTGCCACCAGCCAAGTCTAAATGATAAGAGAGCAAAACAAAGCTCAGGGAGGTACAGACAAAAAGGGGTACAGATTAGTCCTTTCCAGTACTCCATGTAAGATTGGGTGTACTGGGTCTGTGGCAAAAAGTGACTAGGTAAAGTAAATGGCAACTTTACCTTTCCCTGGGGGACAGTAGTCAGCCCCAGCGAAATGGAGTCAGAGGGAAGTCTTAAAGACAACCCTGGGTTACTACACTAAAGCTGCTGTGTAACCCATACAAGAACAGGGGCACCTGGAGTGGTGTGCTCCAGTGCCCAAGATCACACAATGAGTAACAACACATAGGCCAAAACACATGTAAGAGTGAAAAAAGGATGTACACTCTTACCAGGTGGAAAAACAAACTCCAGAAATCCAGCAAAGCTGCTGGGGGACTCACTAGGTGAGGGAAATTAGCTCTAGAAGGAGAATTCTCCCTAACATGCAGCCGGACGCTGACACTGCACACAGTCTCATTTAGGATGTGCAGTCAGACGCTGAAAGCATCTCTGTGGTTCCTGTCCTCATTGCCAAGGAAATCACAGGGCAGTTGCCCAATTCCTGCGCTACTCTCGGGACCTATGGGACAGGTCTCTTCTGTCAGACAGGCTGTTTCTGACTGCACATTGGTTCGAGAGGAGCTGGGGGCAGATGGCTACTTGTGCACTGGACCACGCCCGTGCTACTGGAGCCTCATTGGTCGCAACGCTCACCCTGCGGTTTCTTGGCCTGTGCTGCCACATGTCCTTGGAGCTCCCTCGGTTCTGACACTACCTCGCTTGTCGTCCTGTTTCTCCACGTGGCCGCCGTGTATCTTGCCTACTCCGATGCCTTACACTCGTGACTGCTTTGGAACTTGCCCTGTTCTCCTTTGGAGTCCCTCGCACCTATTAGATTGCACCCTCGTGCCATCTGTGAGTGTGCTGTGTTATTCCGGTCTTCCTTCTTGTATTTGCACTCTTCTGCCCTCCATCAGCTGTTTTATGGTGATTCCGATGAAGTACAGTGTGGGCTCTGCAAACATCCTCTTCTAAGAGTGATGTCTGTTTCCTTAAAAGGAACAAACAATAAGTAATGCCTTCCCGTTAAAGGTATGTTTTACAAAGGTAGCGGGCGCCCCTCTCTCGCAAGAACAGACATGATAACCTGTTCAGTGGTAATTAACCACTTGAGAGTTCGCAGCCACTGCTTTTACTCACTGTGCCTTACACAGAAGGGAAATATCCATTTGCATATCAGTCTTTGTCCTGCCCAGGGGCAGTCCAGCACCGAAATACAATGGCAATTCCAATCTGAACGAGAGTACCACCAGCAACCCCATACACGTGTTTCACCCTTGTTGGGGATCATCAGTGAGGTGAAGCTGATGCCTCTCTAAGCACAGTGAGAGGGAGACCACGTCTGGTTGCCCCCAGGAGACCTAGGGTTACCAATCCCAGGTTCCTTACAAATTGTTTTACAAAGGTAGCGGGCGCCCCTCTCTCGCAAGAACAGACATGATAACCTGTTCAGTGGTAATTAACCACTTGAGAGTTCGCAGCCACTGCTTTTACTCACTGTGCCTTACACAGAAGGGAAATATCCATTTGCATATCAGTCTTTGTCCTGCCCAGGGGCAGTCCAGCACCGAAATACAATGGCAATTCCAATCTGAACGAGAGTACCACCAGCAACCCCATACACGTGTTTCACCCTTGTTGGGGATCATCAGTGAGGTGAAGCTGATGCCTCTCTAAGCACAGTGAGAGGGAGACCACGTCTGGTTGCCCCCAGGAGACCTAGGGTTACCAATCCCAGGTTCCTTACAAATTGTTTTACAAAGGTAGCGGGCGCCCCTCTCTCGCAAGAACAGACATGATAACCTGTTCAGTGGTAATTAACCACTTGAGAGTTCGCAGCCACTGCTTTTACTCACTGTGCCTTACACAGAAGGGAAATATCCATTTGCATATCAGTCTTTGTCCTGCCCAGGGGCAGTCCAGCACCGAAATACAATGGCAATTCCAATCTGAACGAGAGTACCACCAGCAACCCCATACACGTGTTTCACCCTTGTTGGGGATCATCAGTGAGGTGAAGCTGATGCCTCTCTAAGCACAGTGAGAGGGAGACCACGTCTGGTTGCCCCCAGGAGACCTAGGGTTACCAATCCCAGGTTCCTTACAAATTGTTTTACAAAGGTAGCGGGCGCCCCTCTCTCGCAAGAACAGACATGATAACCTGTTCAGTGGTAATTAACCACTTGAGAGTTCGCAGCCACTGCTTTTACTCACTGTGCCTTACACAGAAGGGAAATATCCATTTGCATATCAGTCTTTGTCCTGCCCAGGGGCAGTCCAGCACCGAAATACAATGGCAATTCCAATCTGAACGAGAGTACCACCAGCAACCCCATACACGTGTTTCACCCTTGTTGGGGATCATCAGTGAGGTGAAGCTGATGCCTCTCTAAGCACAGTGAGAGGGAGACCACGTCTGGTTGCCCCCAGGAGACCTAGGGTTACCAATCCCAGGTTCCTTACAAATTGTTTTACAAAGGTAGCGGGCGCCCCTCTCTCGCAAGAACAGACATGATAACCTGTTCAGTGGTAATTAACCACTTGAGAGTTCGCAGCCACTGCTTTTACTCACTGTGCCTTACACAGAAGGGAAATATCCATTTGCATATCAGTCTTTGTCCTGCCCAGGGGCAGTCCAGCACCGAAATACAATGGCAATTCCAATCTGAACGAGAGTACCACCAGCAACCCCATACACGTGTTTCACCCTTGTTGGGGATCATCAGTGAGGTGAAGCTGATGCCTCTCTAAGCACAGTGAGAGGGAGACCACGTCTGGTTGCCCCCAGGAGACCTAGGGTTACCAATCCCAGGTTCCTTACAAATTGTTTTACAAAGGTAGCGGGCGCCCCTCTCTCGCAAGAACAGACATGATAACCTGTTCAGTGGTAATTAACCACTTGAGAGTTCGCAGCCACTGCTTTTACTCACTGTGCCTTACACAGAAGGGAAATATCCATTTGCATATCAGTCTTTGTCCTGCCCAGGGGCAGTCCAGCACCGAAATACAATGGCAATTCCAATCTGAACGAGAGTACCACCAGCAACCCCATACACGTGTTTCACCCTTGTTGGGGATCATCAGTGAGGTGAAGCTGATGCCTCTCTAAGCACAGTGAGAGGGAGACCACGTCTGGTTGCCCCCAGGAGACCTAGGGTTACCAATCCCAGGTTCCTTACAAATTGTTTTACAAAGGTAGCGGGCGCCCCTCTCTCGCAAGAACAGACATGATAACCTGTTCAGTGGTAATTAACCACTTGAGAGTTCGCAGCCACTGCTTTTACTCACTGTGCCTTACACAGAAGGGAAATATCCATTTGCATATCAGTCTTTGTCCTGCCCAGGGGCAGTCCAGCACCGAAATACAATGGCAATTCCAATCTGAACGAGAGTACCACCAGCAACCCCATACACGTGTTTCACCCTTGTTGGGGATCATCAGTGAGGTGAAGCTGATGCCTCTCTAAGCACAGTGAGAGGGAGACCACGTCTGGTTGCCCCCAGGAGACCTAGGGTTACCAATCCCAGGTTCCTTACAAATTGTTTTACAAAGGTAGCGGGCGCCCCTCTCTCGCAAGAACAGACATGATAACCTGTTCAGTGGTAATTAACCACTTGAGAGTTCGCAGCCACTGCTTTTACTCACTGTGCCTTACACAGAAGGGAAATATCCATTTGCATATCAGTCTTTGTCCTACCACTGAACAGGTTATCAGGCCTTGTTCTGTCGAGAGAGGGGCGCCCGCTACCTTTGCAAACTAAATTTCAAGGAACCTGGGATTGGTAACCCTAGGTCTCCTGGGGGCAACCAGACGTGGTCTCCCTCTCACTGTGCTTAGAGAGGCATCAGCTTCACCTCACTGATGATCCCCAACAAGGGTGAAACACGTGTATGGGGTTGCTGGTGGTACTCTCGTTCAGGTTGGAATTGCCATTGCATTTCGGTGCTGGACTGCCTTTGGGCAGGACAAAGACTGATATGCAAATGGATATTTCCCATCTGTGAAAGGCACAGTGAGTAAAAGCAGTGGCTGCGAACTCTCAAGTGGTTAATAACCACTGAACAGGTTATCAGGCCTTGTTCTGTCGAGAGAGGGGCGCCCGCTACCTTTGCAAACTAAATTTCAAGGAACCTGGGATTGGTAACCCTAGGTCTCCTGGGGGCAACCAGACGTGGTCTCCCTCTCACTGTGCTTAGAGAGGCATCAGCTTCACCTCACTGATGATCCCCAACAAGGGTGAAACACGTGTATGGGGTTGCTGGTGGTACTCTCGTTCAGGTTGGAATTGCCATTGCATTTCGGTGCTGGACTGCCTTTGGGCAGGACAAAGACTGATATGCAAATGGATATTTCCCATCTGTGAAAGGCACAGTGAGTAAAAGCAGTGGCTGCGAACTCTCAAGTGGTTAATAACCACTGAACAGGTTATCAGGCCTTGTTCTGTCGAGAGAGGGGCGCCCGCTACCTTTGCAAACTAAATTTCAAGGAACCTGGGATTGGTAACCCTAGGTCTCCTGGGGGCAACCAGACGTGGTCTCCCTCTCACTGTGCTTAGAGAGGCATCAGCTTCACCTCACTGATGATCCCCAACAAGGGTGAAACACGTGTATGGGGTTGCTGGTGGTACTCTCGTTCAGGTTGGAATTGCCATTGCATTTCGGTGCTGGACTGCCTTTGGGCAGGACAAAGACTGATATGCAAATGGATATTTCCCATCTGTGAAAGGCACAGTGAGTAAAAGCAGTGGCTGCGAACTCTCAAGTGGTTAATAACCACTGAACAGGTTATCAGGCCTTGTTCTGTCGAGAGAGGGGCGCCCGCTACCTTTGCAAACTAAATTTCAAGGAACCTGGGATTGGTAACCCTAGGTCTCCTGGGGGCAACCAGACGTGGTCTCCCTCTCACTGTGCTTAGAGAGGCATCAGCTTCACCTCACTGATGATCCCCAACAAGGGTGAAACACGTGTATGGGGTTGCTGGTGGTACTCTCGTTCAGGTTGGAATTGCCATTGCATTTCGGTGCTGGACTGCCTTTGGGCAGGACAAAGACTGATATGCAAATGGATATTTCCCATCTGTGAAAGGCACAGTGAGTAAAAGCAGTGGCTGCAAACTCTCAAGTGGTTAATAACCACTGAACAGGTTATCAGGCCTTGTTCTGTCGAGAGAGGGGCGCCCGCTACCTTTGCAAACTAAATTTCAAGGAACCTGGGATTGGTAACCCTAGGTCTCCTGGGGGCAACCAGACGTGGTCTCCCTCTCACTGTGCTTAGAGAGGCATCAGCTTCACCTCACTGATGATCCCCAACAAGGGTGAAACACGTGTATGGGGTTGCTGGTGGTACTCTCGTTCAGGTTGGAATTGCCATTGCATTTCGGTGCTGGACTGCCTTTGGGCAGGACAAAGACTGATATGCAAATGGATATTTCCCATCTGTGAAAGGCACAGTGAGTAAAAGCAGTGGCTGCGAACTCTCAAGTGGTTAATAACCACTGAACAGGTTATCAGGCCTTGTTCTGTCGAGAGAGGGGCGCCCGCTACCTTTGCAAACTAAATTTCAAGGAACCTGGGATTGGTAACCCTAGGTCTCCTGGGGGCAACCAGACGTGGTCTCCCTCTCACTGTGCTTAGAGAGGCATCAGCTTCACCTCACTGATGATCCCCAACAAGGGTGAAACACGTGTATGGGGTTGCTGGTGGTACTCTCGTTCAGGTTGGAATTGCCATTGCATTTCGGTGCTGGACTGCCTTTGGGCAGGACAAAGACTGATATGCAAATGGATATTTCCCATCTGTGAAAGGCACAGTGAGTAAAAGCAGTGGCTGCGAACTCTCAAGTGGTTAATAACCACTGAACAGGTTATCAGGCCTTGTTCTGTCGAGAGAGGGGCGCCCGCTACCTTTGCAAACTAAATTTCAAGGAACCTGGGATTGGTAACCCTAGGTCTCCTGGGGGCAACCAGACGTGGTCTCCCTCTCACTGTGCTTAGAGAGGCATCAGCTTCACCTCACTGATGATCCCCAACAAGGGTGAAACACGTGTATGGGGTTGCTGGTGGTACTCTCGTTCAGGTTGGAATTGCCATTGCATTTCGGTGCTGGACTGCCTTTGGGCAGGACAAAGACTGATATGCAAATGGATATTTCCCATCTGTGAAAGGCACAGTGAGTAAAAGCAGTGGCTGCGAACTCTCAAGTGGTTAATAACCACTGAACAGGTTATCAGGCCTTGTTCTGTCGAGAGAGGGGCGCCCGCTACCTTTGCAAACTAAATTTCAAGGAACCTGGGATTGGTAACCCTAGGTCTCCTGGGGGCAACCAGACGTGGTCTCCCTCTCACTGTGCTTAGAGAGGCATCAGCTTCACCTCACTGATGATCCCCAACAAGGGTGAAACACGTGTATGGGGTTGCTGGTGGTACTCTCGTTCAGGTTGGAATTGCCATTGCATTTCGGTGCTGGACTGCCTTTGGGCAGGACAAAGACTGATATGCAAATGGATATTTCCCATCTGTGAAAGGCACAGTGAGTAAAAGCAGTGGCTGCGAACTCTCAAGTGGTTAATAACCACTGAACAGGTTATCAGGCCTTGTTCTGTCGAGAGAGGGGCGCCCGCTACCTTTGCAAACTAAATTTCAAGGAACCTGGGATTGGTAACCCTAGGTCTCCTGGGGGCAACCAGACGTGGTCTCCCTCTCACTGTGCTTAGAGAGGCATCAGCTTCACCTCACTGATGATCCCCAACAAGGGTGAAACACGTGTATGGGGTTGCTGGTGGTACTCTCGTTCAGGTTGGAATTGCCATTGCATTTCGGTGCTGGACTGCCTTTGGGCAGGACAAAGACTGATATGCAAATGGATATTTCCCATCTGTGAAAGGCACAGTGAGTAAAAGCAGTGGCTGCAAACTCTCAAGTGGTTAATAACCACTGAACAGGTTATCAGGCCTTGTTCTGTCGAGAGAGGGGCGCCCGCTACCTTTGCAAACTAAATTTCAAGGAACCTGGGATTGGTAACCCTAGGTCTCCTGGGGGCAACCAGACGTGGTCTCCCTCTCACTGTGCTTAGAGAGGCATCAGCTTCACCTCACTGATGATCCCCAACAAGGGTGAAACACGTGTATGGGGTTGCTGGTGGTACTCTCGTTCAGGTTGGAATTGCCATTGCATTTCGGTGCTGGACTGCCTTTGGGCAGGACAAAGACTGATATGCAAATGGATATTTCCCATCTGTGAAAGGCACAGTGAGTAAAAGCAGTGGCTGCGAACTCTCAAGTGGTTAATAACCACTGAACAGGTTATCAGGCCTTGTTCTGTCGAGAGAGGGGCGCCCGCTACCTTTGCAAACTAAATTCCCGTTAAAGGTATGCTGTCTCTTGCTTGTATGCATCAAACGATGACTAAGAACAGGTGACTATCACACATGTATAACCCGGTCAGATTAATAAAAACATCTCATTTTAGCCCACGTCAGCTGTGAGAGGCTTAACCAGTTCTTGACATCACATTGCATTCTGGCACTTATAAACCTGGCTTTATTGCCTGGAACTAAAACTTCAAGCGCTGGACAGGAATACCGAATGAAATGTGCTGAAAGCAACAACTTGATAATCTGAGCCCATAGAGGGCACAACCCATATTTCTGCATATTATTAGGACAGACTGTGAATAAGCAACAGTTGTCTGGCAGCCATTGCTCTAGAGCAGTTGTCTTCAAACCTTTTAGGACTGGGCCCCCCCAAGCAAATGTGGGCAGGCCGCCCCCCCCCCCCCCAAAATTCCAAATGGACAGTAAGTCCAGATGGCTATGAACTATCAGGTGCCGTCACTGCACCCGACTCCCAGTATAGTCCCTGGGCTCCCCCACCTGCTCCCATCACACTCTATGGACTCCCTCATCCCACTCCTAGCCCAGTCATGTGCTCACCCCACCCCACCACAGTCCCTGGGCTCTCCAAACCCTGCTCCCACCACTATCCCATGGCTCCCGCCCATCCTGCACCCACCACAGTCCCTGGACTCCCCCACCCTGCTCCCAGCACACTCCCTGCGCTCCCCACTCCCCACCCCACCACAGACGCTGGGATCTCCAAACCCTGCTCCCACCACTATCCCACGGCTCCCGACCATCCTGCTCCCACCACAGTCCCTGGGCTCCCCCACCCTCCTCCCACCACAGTCCCTGGGCTCTCCCCACCCCATCACAGTCCCTGGGCTCTCCCCACCCCAGACCCTGGGATCTCCTCACCCTGCTCCCAGCACAGTCCCTGGGCTCTCCCCATCCTGCTCCCACCACTATCCCATGGCTCCCGCCCATCCTGCTCCAACCGCAGTCCCTGAGCTCCCCACCCTGCTCCCAGCACACTCCCTGTGCTTCCCCCACCCCACCCCACCACAGACCTTGGGCTCTCCAAACCCTGCTACCACCACTATCCCATGGCTCCCGCCCATCCTGCTCCCACCACAGTCCCTGGGCTCCCCCACCCTGCTCCCAGCACAGTCCCTGGTCTCTCCCCACCCTGCTCCCAGCACAGTCCCTGGGCTCACCACATCCTCCTCCCACCACTATCCCATGGCTCCCCCATTCCTGCTCCCAGCACACTCCCTGTGCTCCCCCCACCTCACCCCACCACAGACCCTGGGCTCTCCAAACCCTGCTCCCACCACTATCCCATGGCTCCCGCCCATCCTGCTCCAACCACAGTCCCTGGGCTCCCCCACCTGCTCCCATCACAGTCTCTGGACTCCTTTATCCAAATCCTAGCCCTGTCCCTGTGCTCTCCCCACCCCACCCCACCACAGACCCTGGGCTCTCCAAACCCTGCTCCCACCACTATCCCATGGCTCCCGCCCATCCTGCTCCCACCACAGTCCCTTGGCCCCCCCACTCTGCCATGCCACAACCCCGTCCTGCTCCCACCACAGACCCTGGGCTCTCCAAACCCTGCTCCCACCACTATCCCATGGCTACCACCCATCCTGCTCCCACCACAGTCCCTGGGCTCTCCAAACCCTGCTTCCACCACTATCCCATGGCTCGCACCCATCCTGCTCCCACCACAGTCACTGGGCTCCCCCACCCTGCTCCCAGCACAGTCCCTGTGCTCGCCCCACCACAGACCCTGGGCTCTCCAAACCTTGCTCCCACCACTATCCCATGGCTCCCGCACATCCTGCTCCCACCACAGTCCCTGGGCTTCCCCACCTTGCTCTCAGCACAGTCGCCTGTGCCCTCCCCAGCCCACCCCATCACAGACCCTGGGCTCTCCAAACCCTGCTCCCACCACAGTCCCTAGGCTCCCCCACCCTGCTCCCAGCACAGTCCCTGTGCTCTCCCCACCCCACCCCACCACAGACCGTGGGCTCTCCAGACCCTGCTCCCACCACTTTCCCATTGCTCCCGCCCATCCTGTTCCCACCACAGTCCCTGGGCTCCCCTGCCCTGCTCCCAGCACAGTCCCTGTGCTCCTCCTACCCCACCCCACCACAGACCCTGGGCTCTCCAAACCCTGCTCCCACCACTATCCCATGGTTCCTGCCCTCCTGCTCCCATCACAGTCCCTGGACTCCTTTTTTCCATTTCTAGCCCACTCCCTATGCTCTCCCCACCCCATCCCACTCCAAACCCTGCCCTCACCGCTATCACAATGCTACAAGCCATCCTGCTCCCACCACAGTCCCTGAGCCCTCCCAAACCCTGCTCCCACCACAGTCCCTGGGCTCTCCCCACCCCACCACAGTCCCTGGCTCTCCAAACCCTGCCCTCACCGCTATCACAACGCTACAAGCCATCCTGCTCCCACCACAGCCCCTGGGCTCTCCAAACTCTGCTCCCACCACAGACTCTGGGCTCTCCAAACCCTGCTCCCACCACAGTCCCTGGGCTCCCCCACCCTGCTCTCAGCACAGTCGCCTGTGCCCTCCCCAGCCCACCCCAACACAGACCCTGAGCTCTCCAAACCCTGCTCCCACCACTATCCCATTGTTCCCGCCCATCCTGCTCCCACCACAGTCCCTGGGCTCCCCCACCTTGCTCCCAGCACAGTCCCTGTGATCTCCCCACCCCACCCCACCACAGACCCTGGGCTCTCCAAACCCTGCTCCCACCACTATCCCATTGTTCCCGCCCATCCTGCTCCCACCACAGTCCCTGGGCTCCCCCACCCTGCTCCCAGCACAGTCCCTGTGATCTCCCCACCCCACCCCACCACAGACCCGGGGCTCTCCAAACCCTGCTCCCACCACTATCCCATGGCTCCTGCCCCTCCTGCTCCCACCACAGTCCCTGGACGCCTTTTTTCCATTTCTAGCCCACTCCCTATGCTCTCCCCACCCCATCCCACCACAGACCCTGGGTTCTCCAAACCCTGCCCCCACCGCTATCACAAGGCTACAAGCCATCCTGCTCCCACCACAGTCCCTGGGCTCTCCAAACCCTGCTCCCACCACAGACTCTGGGCTCTCCAAACCCTTCTCCCACCACAGACCCTGGGCTCTCCAAATCCTGCTCCCACCATTTTCCCATGGCTCCCGCCCATCCTGTTCCCACCACAGTTCCTGGGCTCCCCCGCCCTGCTCCCAGCACAGTCCCTCTGCCCCCCCACCCCACCCCATCACAGACCCTGGGATCTCCAAACCCTTCTCCCACCACTATCCCATGGCTCCCACCCATCCTGCTCCCACCACAGTCCCTGGGATCCCCCACCCTGCTCCCAGCACAGTCCCTGTGATCTCCCCACCCCACCCCACCACAGACCCTGGGCTCTCCAAACCCTGCTCCCACCACTATCCCATGGCTCCTGCCCCTACTGCTCCCACCACAGTCCCTGGACTACTTTTTTTCCATTTCTAGCCCACTCCCTATGCTCTCCCCACCCCATCCCACCACAGACCCTGGGCTCCCAAACCCTGCCCCCACCGCTATCACAAGGCTACAAGCCATCCTGCTCCCACCACAGTCCCTGGGCTCTCCAAACCCTGCTCCCACCACAGACTCTGGTCTCTCCAAACCCTGCTCCCACCACAGACCCTGGGCTCCCCAAATCCTGCTCTCACCACTTTCCCATGGCTCCCGCCCATCCTGCTCCCACCACAGTCCCTGGGTTTCCCCACCCTGCTCTGAGCACAGTCGCCTGTGCCCTCCCCAGCCCACCCCACCACAGACCCTGGGCTCTCCAAACCCTGCTCCCACCACTATCCCATGGCTCCTGCCCATCCTGTTCCCACCACAGTTCCTGGGCTCCCCCGCCCTGCTCCCAGCACAGTCCCTGTGCTCCCCGCACTCCACCACACCACATACCCTGGGCTCTCCAAACCCTGCT
The DNA here is from genome assembly GCF_040938575.1 of Ambystoma mexicanum. Lineage (NCBI taxonomy): Eukaryota > Metazoa > Chordata > Amphibia > Caudata > Ambystomatidae > Ambystoma > Ambystoma mexicanum. The sequence goes on from NC_090935.1 coordinate 16,448,964, forward strand.
CCCACCACTATCCCATGGCTCCCGCCCATCCTGCTCCCACCACAGTCCCTGGGCCCTCCCCAACCTGCTCCCACCACAGTCCCTGGGCTCTCCCCACCCCACCACAGTCCCTGGGCTCCCACCCATCCTGCTCCCACCACAGTCCCTGGGCTCTCCCCACCCCATCACAGTCCCTGGGCTCTCCCCACCCCACCACCGACCCTGGGGTCTCCTCACCCTGCTCCCAGCACAGTCTCTGAACTCCTTTATCTTACTCCTAGCCCAGTCCCTGTGCTCTCCCCACCCCACCCCACCACAGATCCTGGGCTCTTCAAACCCTGCCCCCACCGCTATCCCATGGCTACCACCCATCCTGCTCCCACCAAAGTCCCTGGGCTCCCCCACCTGCTCCTACCATAGTCTCTGGACTCCTTTATCCCACTCCTAGCCCAGTCCCTGTGCTCCCCCCACCCCACCCCACACCCTGGGCGCTCCAACCCCTGCTGCCATCACTATCCCATGGCTCCCACCCATCCTGCTCCCAGCACAGTCCCTGGTGTGATGCTGGAAATGCATTGGAGAGACAGGGCCTCCCTGTCCTTGTCCTGTAGTCCTTTTTCATTTCTGTTCTGTATTGTTTTCTGCCCAGGAGTCCATGTGGGACTCCTGGCAGTGCAGCTCTTCCTGTATTTGGTTTGGTGTACAGACCCATGGGATATCCTTATGGCACCCATGGGTGGGGGTGCAACCCTGTGCCCCTAGTGAGTGTATGTTTTTGGGCAGCTGTGTGTGGCCCACAGAGCAGGGTATGGGCTGGTGGTAGCTCCATGCTGAATTTGACAGGTGCTCTGAGTATCCTCCATTTTGGGATACCCAGGCCCTGGCATTGGAATCAGTTGATTCCTGATAGGAAACAAGATGGCCCCTGTGGCCTCTTGCTTTCTATTGCCTGTTCCCTTGTTTTCCCAAAGTCCTGGGAATCCCTGACTCTGTCCCTTCCCCCTGACTGGCTGTTGGGTGGAAGTTCCATATATGGTGTTGTTGTGAAGTCCAGGCCAGACTGGCTGGAGCCTTCCCAGTGACTGTATGTTTTGGGTACACCCTGTGGGTGGGACCTGGGTGAATGGAGTGTGTGACCAATATGCACTTCTTGTTGTGGATGTCTGGTTTCTGGTGTTTGACACAATGACTGAGACAGCCCTGCCCGAAACTGGTATGAATCTAGTGTATAGTGTTGAATGGCTGGGTACTTGTCCCAATACACATTCCTTGTTGTGAGTGTCTGAGAGGGAGGAGAATGGCCCAAATGCACTGTATGTCTGATTGGCTGACTGACTGCTGAATGCCCTTCTGAGTGATTGGTTGCCTGAGTGTGACCCAGCAGAATGAATGGGAGATCAACTAGTATATCTGGCGGCCTCTCACTGCTAGAAATTGTTCAGAAGCTGAAGTTGAAACTGACGCTTAATCTCGAAGCCGAGCCTGAAGAAGAAGGTTGACTGCTGTCTCCCTTCGCCGAAATCCGAAAGCCGAAAGCAGTCGAGACTGATCCAAGAGAGGACCTGGTGAGGCGCTCTCTTCCCGTGCTCCGAGGGACCATCGAGCAGCGCTAACCTTCGCTGAAGTGTCCGGGAAGTCAGACCCTCGAAAGGCTGCCGACCAGAGACGGGGACCGCCGAGGAGAACGAAGATCAGCACCGGACATTCCGTCCACCGTCGTCGACCAGGGTTCGCAAGCTTGCTGTAACTACTGGAGGCCCGTTGAAGCTGTGTTGCCCAGGAGGGGGGATCGCTTGATGCAGTGCTGCCGACGACCTGAGCCGAACGCTCCTTTGCCTAAGACTTTTTGATTCACGGATGTACTCGTCCGCACCGCCGCCCACCTTATCCTGCCGGAGAAGGACAGGCTGTCGACGCGCCGAGGAGCATCCGCCGGTGGGTTTCCTACCACCCAACGACCGTAGAGACGCCAGACGACTCAACGCCCTTGCTGGGCCACAGTTCTTCACAAACTCTTTGCGGTCCTCAACTATCGATATCGAGGTTCCCCGCACGCCTCTTCCTTGCAGGACGTCTTCGCTCTGACGTCTAAGAGCACCGCTGGGACCGAAGCTGCCGCCTTGACGCAGAGTTAACTTTCTTCGAGGGATCTCGATGATCCGTGGCTCCTGCTTTAAAGGGAGCCGCTCAAGAAGGATCCAACGACGACCCGATGTCAAACTCTGCTATTACAGATACATTGGGGTAGTAGAAACATTATAGAAGGAAATAAGACTTATAGAACAATATATGGACTGGGCTAGTGATATATCTTTAGTCTACATGTTGCCCAGGTGGGGGGATCTCCACACAGAACTGTGTCTAGGTAACGGGGCCAGTATTATGCCAATTGTTCTAACCAACTGCTTCCCTCCTATGTCTTTTGTTGGTTACCCTTATTAAGTGATTTGTGTGACATTTAACTAGAGTACAGTTGATGCACTTTAATGAAATCTGATAATTGTGTTACCACTCAGAACTGTATATATTTGCCATTGTTGATTTCTGGGCCCAAAGTGAGTTATTGTGATGGTGTACATAACCTTGAACTTCATTATATAAAGACTGTGTTTTAACTAATACAGTGTGGACATTCCTTTGTGGGTGCGTGGGGACTGCACTGTACTTAAGAACCAGCCTGCATCACCTCCTGAGAAGCTAGGCCTTGATTGCTCTTCCATTGCTACTGTAAAAGAGAATCTTGGTTGGGGTCTTCTGTGCCTCTACTCTACCATATAGAGAGCAGAAGTACAGACCCCCCCATCCAGTCTTTACACCTGGACTCCCTCATTCTGCTCCCACCCCAGTCTCTGGACTCCTTTATCCGACTGCTATCCCAGTCCCTGTGATCTTCCCACTCCATCCAACCACAGACCCTGGGCTCTCCAAACACTGCTCCCACCACTATCCCATGGCTCCCGCCCATCCTGCTCCCACCACAGTCCCTGGGTTCCCCCACCCTGCTCCCAGCACAGTCCCTGTGCTCTCCCCACCCCACCACACCAAAGACCCTGGGCTCTGCAAACCCTGCTCCCACCACTATCCCATGGCTCCCGCCCATCCTGCTCCCACCACAGTCCCTGGGCTCCCCCACCCTGCTCCCAGCACAGTCCCTGGGCTCTCCCCACCCTGCTCCCAGCACAGTCCCAGGCCCAGTGGTGGCTGGCGAATTTTTGAAGTGGAGGGGCATACATATTTCCCCCAGATGGGCCCTGGCAACCGAGCACTGTGAGGTAGCCTGAAAAAAAATCAGGGAGGGTTCGGGGGGGGGGCGTTCCCCCCTGAATTTATTTTAAATAATGGGTTAAAATATTGCATTTTAGAGCATACTTTTAAAAAAAATGGGTTTAAAGCCAAACAGTTTGCAATTGGTGCTGGGGTTCCCAGGGGGCAAGTATGATGTTTTTTACTGGACATTTATTATAGATGTCCAGTAAAAAGATACCATCCCTGCCCCCTGGGGTCCACTGGGCCTAACACAATCAACATGATTATGTGTGCATGCAAGGCGCTAGGGGGGCCCAGGAGGAAAGTATTGTGTTTTTACCTGGACATCTATGATAGATATCCAGTAAAAAGATACCATTCCTGCCCCTGGGCTCCGCAGCGCCTCAGAAGGTGAGCTGATTTTGGCAGGTGGGTAGGGGGATTGTGCAACAAAGGTATTTATTAAATGCCTTTGTTGTACAACCCTCCTTCCCTCCTCTACCCATCCAGTCGCCAAAATCAGCTCAATGGACCAAAACAAACACACATTCACACACACACACACACACACACACACATGCACACAGCAATCCCTCTATCTTTTTTTATTCTTTTTTTTTATTACTTGGTTTAATTGTATAAAACAATCATTACAAGGCTGGTTTCCCAAGTTGAATAAGTCATTTAGGGTATTGTGTCGAATTCTCTTAATGCCAGACTTTTCTAATGTCTCGATTGGAAACATCACATGAGCACCCATCACCATACACTCACTCGAGCATACATGCATCCATACACATATTTACATAAAAATGAAATGAACACAAATGTACCTACTGCAGGGGCCTGCGCACGGGTGCTGAAATGCTCCACTCCAGGTTGCTCTGTCCATTTGTGCGAGGAGGCGCAGGAGCTCCCCCTCGCACATACAGACATGCAGTGCCCCAGCCAGCATTTTCAAGGAGCTATGCAATGCTGGCGAAGCAAAACGCCCCCAGCCTTGCATGGTTCAGTGAGCATGTGCGGCTGGGGAACTGAACTGTCAGAGGGAAACAGTGTTTCCTTTGGAAGTTCAACCAGCCCAGGAGCACTCCCTCAGCTGGAAGAAGCAGTTGAGGGAGTGCTCAGTGTTTCACTGGGCTGACTCCATGGCATCTCCATAATGTTTGAGGGGGCCACTGGGTGGACGTCCCCTCACCTATTATGGATGAGCCGGCAGGCTCGGACTGGCCTATAGGGCAATAGGGCAATGCCCATACAAAAATGCAAAATTCTAGTGTGGGCCAGTCAAAATGGTCCACTTTTTTGGCCAATGTAGGCCAGTTTGAAGAGTTACTTCACTATGCAGCTAGTAGTTTTGACCATTGTTGCTGAATACATAGGGCCTCATTACGACCCTGGCAGAATGGGTTAACGGGTTCCGCTAATGGGTGCGGACCCGTTAACACCATTCTGCCTGATTACGAGGTCCCCTCGCGGGACCCCGTAAGCACGCCTGGTAAAACCACGCGTCATTACCGGTCCTGTGAGGGGAAGAGGGAGCTAACAACGGGCCGGTCGTAATCCGCCCGTTGTTAGCTCCCTCTCCCATTCCCATTGAGCCCTATGGGGGCTCAGATGGGAATGGGGAAGGTCCGGGCCGGGTTCCCAGAGGGAGGAATTACCGTGCCCTCCGTACTCGGAATGGCCCGGTAATTCCCCATTCTGGGAACCCAGTAAAGGAGCCCGGTTTGGCGGTAGCCATGGTGCTAATAGCACCATGGCTACTGGCAAACTCGTAATGAAGCCCATATTCTTTAAATATCACAATTTCCTTACATTTTTACAAAAAAAAACCTTGTGTACTATTCAAACAGTCTGTGACTAAAGGAATGAATATCCATTTGCAACTGGAGGCCGCTTTTTCATTGGTGCCTGAGACAGTTTTATGCTCCAGTCCGACCATGTGAGCTTCCCCTGCCCATTTCCTCCAATCTAAAAACAAAAAGTGCTGGACTCTCTCGATCCCCCAGGGTTGTGGCCATGCCCCCCTGAGGGGTGCATTCCCCACAGTTTGAAGACCACTGCTCTAGAGTGTTGGTACATTTCCATGACAAAAATGCCAGGAAATAATGTGCCTCTGCGGCATGTAGTTATGTGGTCCCTCAAGTCTAGCTTTATGTCACTCAGGCGAGCACTACCCCGCGGAGCACTAAGTCGGTGTCTCCACTTCCATGGACCTCTCTTCATGGCTCTTTGGGGCCACCTCTTCTCAGTACTTGTATTGGGAGTAATCATCATGTCTCCTATGCTCTTCCTCGTCCTAGAAGTTTCTACGTTGGTAGCCCTTAAGACATTACAATAGTGCATGGTCTTACTCTCAGGGAAGGTGCTGGTGACGGACAGAAAGTCCAGGGAATGTTGGGCTATTATGGTATGGGTGGGTCCAGACCTAGGTGCTCGTCCTCCTTCCCAGAAAGGGAGTCCCTCGCCATAAGGTCCTCCCACATTGTACCACCACTAGTGGGGGCTATTGGGTAGCAACCTCACCTCACTAGCCTCATGGGAAAGCCCCCCCCCCGGGGAGAAGTGACGACACCTAGTGAATCATTGCACTACACAGGTGTTATACATTGTTTTCACTTTTTGTGTCAGGACGCCATTTCGGGAAAGCAGCACTTGTGACACCCAAACATTACTCAGAAACAAAAGGTGACTCCCAAAAGCCTGAACTTGGACTCAAGTGCAAAGAAAGGTTTTTTGTGTTCCATGTTTTAGGATACCCCTGTTTATTTCAACTCAAATCTGTTTAGAAAAAAATAATGGGAGCACATATTTCCAGAGACAATCATATATGATGCTTGGACCACCAAGAGTGGCCTGTAACTCGGCCCTGGGCCAATACCTGACCTGGTAATGCTCCCGGTGATGGGAGTTTATTGCTTAAATACATGTAGCATCTGTGAAATCAGGTAGGAGATTTGGAACCAAGGTAGGTTTTTGAAAAAAGTGACTTCTTGGTAAATGGGACATTTGCTAAAATATCGCTACCTTTCTTATCAAGACTAGATACAGGCCCTCATTACGACCCTGGCGGAGTGGGTTACCGCCAGCGGTAATCGTGGCGGACCCGTCCGCCCTACTACGAGTTCCCGTAGCGCCATGGAGCCTTTCTCCGCCTGGTTTTACCGGGCGGAGAAATCCATGGCGCTAAGGGACCTCGTTGTTAATTACGCCACCGTACTTTACGGTGGTGTAATTAACGCCTTCCCCACTCCCATTATACCCTATGGGGCAAGAATGGGAATGGGGAAGGGCAAAATGGGGATTGGGGATTTACCGCTCCGCCAAGGTCGGCATGGGGTGGAAAATCTGCCAACCCCCATGGCGCTATCGGCAGCTTTCCGCCGTGCTCCGCGGTGCATTTAGCACCGCGAATTCCGCCAGGGTCGTAATGAGGGCCACAGTGTTTTTGTTTCTGAGACGCAGATAGCGTAGATGGACTACACCGCATTAGTAGTTAGCCTTTTTATGAACTGCTTTCACTTTTTGTGTCCTAAGGCTATTTCGGGAAAGCAGCACATGTGATGCCCGAACATTACTCAGAAACAAAAGACTAGGTTTAGTCCACAACCCGCCTTTCGGCTAGAAACCTATCACGTTCTGAATGGGAAAGCAGGCGCCATCTTGGAAGATCACTGATCCACAGGGGTGAAGATTAAAACTCACCAGGGAGAGACTAGAAGCGTAGGCTCTCCCTGATGCTCAATACTGAAACCCATTGAGGCGGACCCATAAACTGCTTACCAATTACGGCCTTCTTCTTGCTGCACACTTCAAATCTTTCTGTTGGAATCCACAATTTTTGGATTTACACTTGTTCTGCCTTGATAACGACCCAGGAAGGGTCACAACATGTGTTGGCCGACTCATAATTAAGCTCAACCTCATTTATTTTGATTCTCCTTCTTTATTTTTGACAAAACATACAGGAATAAACAGTAATTTTCATTAGGACCAGTGCGAGATTCACAGGCACCCCATTCTACAATTGTATTGTATTGTGTTTATATAGTGCGCCAAGCCCTGAGGCACCTGGGCACATTTCTTACAAGATACATATTTACAGTTACAGGCAGGGTATTGGCACAATTTACAGGAGAATATTCACACGGGAGTTCAGATATGCAGAAACAAGCAAGGTGTGTGTCATTAACAATACAGTGTTGACATGAACTTTGATAGTTACATGGGAGGAAAATACTATGCATGCCAGGCAGGGTAGCTGGGTAAACATTACAGGCAATTAGATGCGTGGACTGTGTATGGTGGGGGCTGCAACATAGAGGGTTTGTTTTTGTTCAGGATGAGCCAGGCTTTGCCCTTCTTACGGAATTTGTGGTAGGTGGGTTCAAGTCTGATGTTAAGAGGTAAGGCATTCCATGTTTTGGCTGCAAGAACTGGGAAGCTTTTACCCCCTGCCTTTTGCAGTTTGAACCTGGGTATGATGAGGCAGTTGGAGTGGGAAGATCTGGTCTGTCTGTCTGATGTGTTAAATTTGAATTTGTCACGGAGGTATGTAGGTGCTTGATTATGTATGCATTTGGATATAAGAGAGAGAGTCTTAAGTTTAATTCTTTGGCTAATTGAGAGCCAGCGAACACTACGTCTCATCTCTGAGATGTGTAGTTTTCTAGGGAAGTTAGTTGCTGCTCTAAGTGCGTTGTTTTGATAGATCTGCAGTTTGCGTAAGTTATGCTGACGGGTGCCTAGAAATAGTGCATTACATTAGTCTACCTTAGTTAGTACGAGAGCCCTAGCCAGAGTGATACAGTTGTCAGGTGTCAGGAAAGGTCTACAAGCGTTAATGAGCTTACATGTGTAAGTAGTGGTAGACGCTGTGGCATTGATTTGTCCTCCTAGCGAGAGGGTGAAGTCGATGTACATACCTAGCGTTTTTACGTCTTTTGAGACTTTAATCCTGTTGCCGTCAATGTCGAAGGTGTTAAATTTGTTGTCGAGTATTTGAGTCTAGCTTGGAGAAGCTCAGTCTTGTCGTCATTGAGGATGAGGTAAATGTAATTAAGTCGTTGAGAGTCTGTGTCGCGGTTGCCTGTGATGTGTATGAGAATTTGTGTGTCGTTGACGTAGTTAGTATAAGAGATACCCAGACGGTCCAGTTTGTCAAATAAAGGCTTTGTGAATATGCTGTAGAGTGTAGGGGAGACACAAGAGCCTTGTGGGACCCCACATGTGACAGTCGATGGAGATGCGGAAGCCTTGGTGGGAACACTCTAGTTGCTCTGATGTTGGGAAATGATTGGTTCCAAGTAATCGCGTAATTGGAAAAGCGGGCTGCTAGGGAAAGATGGTTATAGAGGGTTTTATGGTCAACGAGGTCAAAAGCAGCTGATAGATCTAGTAAGAGAAGGAGGGCAAGGTTGCCTGTGTCTTTGATATTCTCAATTTGGGTTACTAGGTCTATCAGGACTGTTTCGGTGTCGTGCCTGGGCCGGAATGCTGATTGGTGTAGCCCTAGCAGGTTGTTGCTTTCCAGATGGTGCTGGATCTGCAGATAGGCTGCTCTCTCGATGATCTTCAGATGCAAGGGTACCGTAGTGATTGGTCTATAGTTAGATGGATTGGATGGATGGATTCCTGAGGAGTGGCATAACCCAGGCGTCCTTCAGGTTAACGGGGACAGTGTTGGACTTTAAAGAGGCGTTGATTAGTGAGGTGATGAAGAGAGCGATCTCCTTCGCGGTTTCTTTTATGATAGGTGTGGGGCAGATGTCGCCCATGCATCTGGAGGGTTTTAGGCTTAGTATTATTTCTTCTACTTCTTTAACGCTGAGTGAGGAGAATTTGAATACGTCAAATTGGTCAGGTGGAGGTGTGGGGATTGTTGGTGAAGGAAGGTTGTTAGTTAGGCTTGACTTTTTTGTCTCCATGTTTCTTTGTAGGAGCTCAGTTTTGTCTGACAAGGCTTTTTGTATGTTCTGACACCAAGTGATGTCCTTAGCGCAGGTAGTGGGAGGAGTCGTTGGTGACTCTAGCTCTCGGAGTATGTTAAACAGTTCCTTGGTATTAGATTTGGCATTCTTAATACAGTCATTATAGGATTCCTATTTAGCTAAGATGATGGCAGATTTGTATGTAGCTGAAGCTGATAGGAAATGTTCTTTGTTGAGAGATGATGGAAGGTTTTTCCAGCTAGTTTCTGCTGCTCTTTTGTTTTTGTGCAGTGTTCTCAATTGTGGGGTAAACCAGGTATTTAAGTGGGCATGGGGTTTGGCTTTGCACAGTTTTTGCAGTGCTATTGTATTGATAGTATTTAGAAGGGTAGTATTATATGTATTTGTATTTGTATTTATTAGGTTTATATAGCGCTTTACGCCAAAGCGCTGCACATTTTAACAACAGGGTACATTTAACGATAACAAATTAACAGTAACAGTAGAAGCAAATAACAATTTTGAATTTTGAATCAGACCAACAAAACAGTACATAGAGCGATTAGAGAGACGGGGAGGGGAGAGTAGTGGAGTAGAACTGGGAGGAAGAGGGAGGGATGGGTAGGGGGAGGAGAAGGGGAACGGGAGGGGCAAAGGGGGTGAGGAAGGAGTGGAATGGGGTGTGGAGGGAGGTGGTGGGAGAGGGGAGTGATAAGGGGGAGGGGAATCATGGCGTAGAATGGAGAAGGAGAGATTTAAGGGAGGTGCGGAATGAGCAAAAGGTAGGAATAGAGCAGATTGAGAGAGGTAAGGAGTTCCAGTGGAGGGGAGCTAGGACTTGGAAGGAGCGGAAATGAGAGGAGGCACAAGGGGAAGGAGGAACAGTGAGAAGGAAGTGGTCAGCGGAGCGAAGGGAGCGAGAGGGAGTGTAGAAAGAGAGAAGGGAAGAGAGATAAGGGGGAGCGATATCATGGAGAGATTTGAAGACTAAGCAGAGGAAATGAAATTTAAGTTGGGAGTGAAAGGGAAGCCATCCAAGGGAGGAAAGGGAAGCAGAGATGGAGACACGGGAGGTAAGGAGACAGAGGGTACGGATGGCAGACTGGTAGATAGATTTGAGGGGGGCGAGATGTGAAGTAGGTAGACCAAAGAGTAAGGAGGAGCAGTAGAAGAGCCGAGAGAAGATAAGGGAGGAGATTAAAAGTTTAGTGGCATGGAAAGTAAGAGAGGGCGGACCTTGCGAATATTGTAGAGGTGGTAGCGACAGGCGCGAGAGGTGAGAGAGATATGGTGGGAAAAAGTGAGAGAGGAGTCAAAGTGAATGCCTAAGTTGTGAGCGTGGGGGGAGAAAGTAAGATTAGAGGGGGGAAAATAAATAAAAGGAGGAGTGTGGGGGGGAGTTGGAGGGGAAGAAAACTACTTCAGTTTTGTCGGAATTAAGGGAAAGGAAGCGAGGAGACATCCAGTTTTTAATGGCAGTAAGACAGGAAGAGAGTTTAAGGTGGAGGTCAGGAAAGAAGGAAGAGAAGGAAAGAAAGAGCTGCGTGTCGTCGGCGTAGAAATGGTGAGAGATGCCAAATGAGGAGATAACAGGGGCAGGAAGAGAGGTGTAGAGCGAGAATAGGAAAGGGCCAAGCACCGAGCCTTGGGGAACTCCGTATTCCAGAGGCAGGGAAGGAGAGGAGCGGCCTCCACAGGAAACAGTGAAAGAGCGGGAGAAGAGGTAAGAGGATAGCCAGTTGAGTACGAAGCCTTTGAATCCGAAGGAAGAGAGAGTGTTGAGAAGAAGGGGGTGATCGACAGTGTCGAAGGCAGCAGAGAGATCAAGGAGAATAAGGACAGAGGATTGCTTAGAGTGTCGAGCGGAGAGGAGGGAGTTAAGGATGTAAGTGAGGGCTGTTTCAGGAGTGTTTAGGGCGGAAGCCAGATTGAGAAGGGGGAAGGAGGGAGAGATTAGTCACAAAGGATGAGAGCTGAGAGTAGGCAAGGCGCTCAAGAAGTTTAGAGAGGAATGGGACGAGTGAGATAGGAATGAAGTTAGAGGTGATCAGGGGATCTGCAGAAGGTTTCATTAGAATCGGAATGATTGTGGCATGCTTGAAAGCAGAGGTGGCAGTGGAAAGACAGGTGTTGAAGAAGGAAGTTAGGTAGGGGATAAGAAGAGGGTAGATCTTAGGGAAAAGAAGGGAGGGGAAAGGGTCAGTTGGAGCAGACGACGGGTGAGCTTTGGAGAGGAGGATGGATACGTCAGAAGGGGAGACAGGGGAGAAGTCAGTCATGCAGGTTGTGGGGGAGAAGGGAGGAGGGGGATGGGGGGAGTAAGAGGAGGAATTGATCTTTTGCCGAAGAGCAAGGATCTTGGAGGAGAAGAAGTTTGCAAAGTCAGAGGGAGAAAGGGTGGAGGAGGTTGAGGGATCAGGGGTAGGGGGAGAGAGAAGACGAGAGAGAGTTTGGAAGATACGGCAGGGGTGGGAGGCTTGGGATTGAAGAAGGTTAGAGTAGTAGGAGCGTTTGCTGAGGAAAGGCAAGAGTCATAAAGGGGAGTGGTAAGAGAAGTAGGAGGTTTGGTTATATATATTATAGAGATTAACCAAGTGAGTGGGGTCATCATTAAGCTTGAGGGCAGTGTCTGCTTGTACGAGCGGTTGCAGAAGTGGGAGTAACTTGTGGGCTGTTATGTTTCGTGTATAAACTGCTCACTCATGAAATTGTCAGATGTGAAGATGTGCTATATGAGACACACAGTCTAGATGATACCAGAACAATGATTAAAGACCCAGTATGTATATGAATTTGTGACTGTCCTTGCTGTCATTATATGAGACGTGCAGGAGAGGGGAGTGTCCACCAATTAAGGACACTTTATTTTTCGTGATTCCTCTTTTGTGCTCCCACAGCACCCTGTGTCTGCTCCCCCAGAACCCTCCTTTGTGCTCTCACAGCACCTGACCCCCTTCTGTGCTCCCCCAGCACCTAGTCCCTCTTTTGTGCTCTACCAGCACGCTGGTCGTCATATGTGCTCTCTGTGCACCTCAGCCTTTTTTTTCTGCTACCCCAGCACCTGAGCCTCTTTTGTGCCCTCCTAGCACCCTGACCCTGTTTTGTGCTCCCCCAGCAGCCCCTCTTTTGTGCTCGCCAGCACCCTGGGGATCTTATGTTCTCCCCAGCACTCTGACCCTCTTGTGTGCTCTCCAGCACCCTGGCGCTCTTTTGTGGTCCCACAGCAGCCCCTCGTTTGTGCTCTCCCAGCACCCTGGGCCTCTTTTGAACTCTCTCACGACCCTGGGCCTCGTTTGTGCTCCCCAGCACCCTGGGCCTCTTTTGTACTCTCCAAGCACCCTGACCCTCTTGTGTGCTCGCCAGCACCCTGGGCCTCTTTTGTGCTCTCCCAGCACCCTGGCCTCCTTTGTGCTCTCCTAGCCCCCTGACACTCATTTGTGCTCTCCTAGCACCCTGACACTCTTGTGTGCTCCCTCGGCACCCGAGGGATGTCATTTGGGATCTGCCAGGGGTAGCAGCTGCTACCCCTTGCTCTCCCTCTGCTAGCCCTAGACCTGTCCGTGCGACCCCTGGGCCACTGGAGAAAGAGGCAGTGCCACGAGCAGATATCTGTGCCGCACCTGAAAACGGCAGCTGTAAATGCAGCTAAATGTGCCAGAGCTTCATTTACTGTATTTGATTCGATGTGAATATTTATATAGCGCATATCTCAGGGAACCTGCATCTGGGCGCAGCTGTTATGAGAAACACCAGCAACATCTACTCAGCTGAACAAGGCCGTGTTTACACTTTTTTTAAAACGACTTTAAGAGTCTATTCGACGGAGTTCCACAGGACGATCATTCCACCGCCGAGGTCCTCTGGAAGAGAACATCTGTCACCCCAAGAAACGGATCTAGAACGAGGAACCACCAGCAGATGCTGGTCAGGTGAACGTAAAGAACGCGTTGGCTGCTAGATTAGAATCTTTGATGAGAGATATACCGGTGCAAGCCTGTGTGTGTGTTAGGGAGAATTCTCCAAAATGGCTAATTTCCCTTACCTAATGAGTCCCTCAGCAGCTTTGCTGGATTTCTAGAGTTTATTTTTTTCACCTGGTAAGAGTGTGAGCCTTTTTCCCACTCTTAAATGTGTTTTGCTGTGTGTGTTTTTACCATTTGTGTGATTGTGGGCTCTGGAGCCTCACCTACTCCATGGGCATCATTTTTGTGTGTATTGCACAGCACCTTCAGTGCAGTAACACAGGGTTGTCTTTCAGAATTCCCACTGACTCCATTTTTCTGGGACTGGCTACTGTCTCCCAGAAACATGTAAAGTTGCCATTAACTTTATGTAGTCACTTTCAACCGCAGACCCAGTACACCCCATCTTACATGGAGTATTGGCAAGGGTTAAGTCTTATCCCTTTTTGTTTGTTTCTCTTGGAGCACTGTTTCACTCCCTTTTCATCAAGACTTGGCTGGTGGCAGTGGTAACTATCCTATTTTTCATACCGCAGTTCTCTTAAATAACCCTGGTATTGTTTTAGGCTATTTTATTTGCCTCGAACATAAATCCGCTTGACCAAATATATTTTATTTTGGTTCCGGCTGGGTTTATACAACATTTCTTTTTGTAAAAGTCTTTCTCATGTTTTACACACAGAAGCCCTCCTTAAGGTGCCTGAAAGTCTGGGTAGGCAGGATGTGAGGGAGGGGTTTTAGGACCCCTGCCATGGGTTCCCTTGGTAACCCAGTCGCACTCCTGTTTGATTGGCTGGGTGACTGTCCTTGCCAGGACAGCCACCCTGCTGTGTGATTGACAGCCAGTCTGTGGGAATGGGGGAAAACTGCATAAAAAGCAGGTCTCTTGGCCTGGAAAGGCAGAGTCGTCACTGGAACGAAAGAACTGATGAGCAGCTGACAGAGGACCTCCTCTACAACGACTGAACCGCCCGGTGAAGCCCTGCTGCATGTCCGGATCCTCAAACTCCACCGACAGAGGGGATACTCCAGGAATCTTCTTCCCTTGAGCTGGTGGGACCAACCAGTTCGGCCAAACTTCAAGCCAGAACCCCTCCTCTGGTCTAATTCGCTGTACAGAGCTACAGTGGGCCGGATAGCCATGAAGGTCGGGCCCTGCTTGGGTATTCAGGAACGCACCTTTTATTTGTTGCTTTGCTCTACTGCTGGTTTCTTCCCTGGGTATTGCAGGACCCCCCGGTCTTCCTACTTTGTGTCAGTCCAACAGTCGCTTCAGGAACCGTGACCCAGCAGGAACTAGCAGGAACGTCCGCCTCAGCCACAGCTCCCTCTCCGTTTTAAGGTACTGTGCAAATCCGGTTTTTCGTTTCGTTCAGCCGTGGTGAAAGTGTGTGAAATCTTTCTCCAATTCGAAGGCTTGTCCTTCTCTTCTCTTTGAACTAACTTTTCTGCTGACCAACTTTGTCCGGAACTCGTGGCACGAACTTTACCGCAAACTACCCTGAACCGTGCAAAAGACTTTTGTCCTAGTGACTTTGGCCCTAAATCTTTTTTACCTGATTCTATCACTGTAGTGTCTCTTGCTCAATTGCTCTGAGTACTTACCTATTGGTGTGGTTGTTAGGGAGAATTCTCATTCTATGGCTAATTTCCCTTACCTAGTGAGTCCCTCAACAGTTTTGCTGGATTTCTGGAGTTTATTTTTTCCACCTGGTAAGAGTGTGAGCTTTTTTCCCCACTCTTACCTGTGTTTTGGCATGTGTATTTCAACTGTTTTTGTGATTGTGGACTCTGGAGTACACCACTTCAGTAGCCCCACTCTTGGTGTGTTACACAGCACCTTCAGTGCAGTGACACAGGGTTGTCTCTTAGACTTCCCACCCACTCCATTTTCTGGGGCTGACTACTGTCCCCCAGAAAAGGGTAAAGTTGCCATTAACTTTACATAGTCACTTTTACCACGGATCTAGTACACCCCATCTTATATGGAGTATTGGAAAGGGTTAATTCTTAGCCCTTTTTATCTGTGCCTCTTGGAGCATTGTTTCACTCCCTTAACATTAAGACTTGGCTGGTGGCAGTGGTATCTACCCTAATTTTCCTACCGCAATTATATTAATAACGTGGTAACGTTTTAGGCTATTTTTAGTAGCCTTGAACTTTAAACCCGCTTGCCCAAATACTTTTTATTTCGGCTCCGGTTGGGTTTAATTGCCATTTCTTTTTGTTAATATCATTCTTGGGTCTTTCTTTTCGCGGCAAACCAGGTTTGCCTCCTTTGTTCACCGACCTTTGGATGGTGTTAGGGAGAATTCTCCTTCTAGGGCTAATTTCCCTCACCTAGTGAGTCTAGCTTTGCTGGATTTATGGAGTTTGTTTTTCCACCTGGTAAGAGTGTACATCCTTTTTTCACTCTTACATGTGTTTTGGCCTATGTGTTTTTACTCATTGTGTGATCTTGGGCACTGGTGCACACCACTCCAGGTGCCCATGTTCTTGTATGGGTTACACAGCAGCTTTAGTGTAGTAACCCAGGGTTGTCTTTAAGACTTCCCTCTGACTCCATTTCGCTGGGGCTGACTACTGTCCCCCAGGGAAAGGTAAAGTTGCCATTTACTTTACATAGTCACTTTTTACCACAGACCCAGTACACACCATCTTACATGGAGTACTGGAAAGGGCTAATCTGTACCCCTTTTTTGTCTGTATCTCCCTGAGCATTGTTTTGCTCTTTTAACATTGAGACTTGGCTGGTGGCAGTGGTATCTACCCTAACTTTTCTACCGCGATTATATTAGATAAACGTGGTAATACTTTTGGCTATTTTAGCAGCCTTAAGCATAAACCCGCTTGACCAAATCGTCTTTCTTTTGGCTCTGGTTGGGTTTATTCGCCATTTCTTTTTGTTAAAGTCCTTCTTGTGTTTTACTTTGCGCGGCAAACTAGGTTCCCCTTCTTTCTTCACTGTCTTTTGGCGGGCTTCTGCAGAGAAGCCCTCCTCTTGGCACCTGGGTGTCTAGGTAGACTGAATGTGGGGAAGGGGTGTAGTCACCCCCTGCACAGGGTATCCTAGGAAACCCAAGTCGCTCTTTGCCATGATTGGCTGAGGTGGTTGTCCGGGCTGGACAACCCCCCTGCTGCGTGATTGACAGCCAGGCTGTGTGAATGGGGGTTTTGCGCATAAAAGGCAGGTCTCTTGGGCTAGAAGTCAGATTCGCCTCTGGAACTACAAGGAACCGAAGAGAAGCGGAGAGAACGACGGCTGCTGCAACTACCCCGTCCCGGTGAAACCCTGCTGCAGTCCTGAGCTATCTACCCTTCAACGACTAAGAAGAGATCCAGTCCAGAGTCTTCTTCCCTTGAGCCTGGTGGGGATAACCAGCTCATCTTCTTCAGCCAGAGGTCGCCTTCGTGGTCGAAATCGCTGCACACGGCTGTAGTGGTCCGGATAGCCACCTGAAGAGCCTCTCCTGTTTATAAGGAGCGCACCTTTTATTTGTTGTCGCTGCTGCCGGCTTCATCCCTGTGTGGTGCAGACCCCCTTCAGACGTCCTCTTTCACAACGAAGCTCCAGGAATCGTGGGTCTGCGGGAAACCAACAGGAACAACTGCCAGGGCACCAGCTGCACCATTGGAATAAGGTGCTGTGTTCTGCTTGAGGAAACTGGGTGAATCCCTTTTCTTCATCTTCAAGGCTTGCCCCTGTCTTCCCTCCTTCTTATAACTTTTGCTTCCGAATATTGACAATATCAAAGTACTCTTGGCTTGAACTGTCTAACGGTGTGATCTTCGGCAACATGTCTCCGGTGTCACTTAAACTTGGCTCCGGCCCTTTGACTTTTGAACTACTGCCTCTGAGTGTTTCTCGATTCTGTCTGCCTAACCTAAATATTGCCTGTGATTTTTGCCTCCACTCCCTCTGGGTATCTCAGGTGCTAGGTGTGTTTTTGCCCCGGTAGCATTTCATGTCACGGATACGCATTTATTTAGTAGACCGAACTGTCAAA
Source organism: Ambystoma mexicanum (assembly GCF_040938575.1). Lineage (NCBI taxonomy): Eukaryota > Metazoa > Chordata > Amphibia > Caudata > Ambystomatidae > Ambystoma > Ambystoma mexicanum. Next base: position 16,466,091 of record NC_090935.1, read on the forward strand.
AATTGATCGCAACCGTATCCGCGCTATCGTGTTTTGTTCATAACACCGGTTCATTCAAACACAGGGTACTTACCTTGAGACATACTGTACAAAGTGAATTGGTTAGTTGTAGTATATTTAACGTGTGGTTTTGTTTAAAGTTTAATAGAAGTGTTGTGTTTATAACTGATGGTCTAAAAATAAATGTACTTATATTTTTCTACCTGAAACCTTGAGTCAGTGTTTGCTTGAGTCACGGTAATTGTGGTCCCTTTGTGTAATCTCTGCTACTGCTCATATACTCTTGAGATAAGCCTGGCTGCTCCGCTACTGCTACCACTCTAACAGTGTAGTACAGGCTTGTACCAAAGATAAAACTTGTATTGCCACCTGTCTTCAGGGCTGACTTACCTCAAGGCGAGAACGCTCATCTTTATTTGTTAACCCTTGCTTTTCCCTCCCTCGATATTCTCTCATAAGATCTCGCAATTGATCCTGATACCAAGGATTATTCCTATTGATGAGCTTATAAGATTTGAAAGGTGCCATAGTGTCACCGTTGTTTGGGAGTCCAGCTATAATACTATCATATGTTGTCGCACAATCGGACTCGGAATCAAGTGAGGCCTGTCCATCCAGCAGCATCACACCTGAAATACGTTCCAGATCTTGTCTTGAACGACACAGAATGTGATTGTTGCTCCACGCTTGTAAAGGGGCGGCAGAAGTGACTGAAAGGGAGAAGCAGATCACAAACTCGAGAGAGCAAGTAATTGGCGTGGTTGCTTGATGCTGAAAAATCAGTCCCCTGAAAAGTACTGGATGAAGGCAGTGACCTCCAGAATGAGTTGCACTCTAGATCTCGTAAGCTGGAGAAATAACATGGATGAAGGGAAAACCATGAAGCCGCCGTCACTAAGAGGTTGGCAGTCCATTAGTGAAGAATTCCTGAGTGGCTGGGTTCAGGGGCGGGGCTGGCTGTGCAGCCCATACCCAGTACTGTAGCAACAGGAAGGGTATGGGGCCAGGTCTAGCCCGCTGGGAGCCTGCAGTACTCAGTGACAGCACGGCATGAATGCAAATCTCATCAGTGTTTCTCGTTCTCTGCTTTGCACATCCAGCGAGCCACTGGCCTTTGATGAGAGGGGAGCGCCCCAGTGGCTTCTGCCACCAATCCTGCCTGGGCACTGTGTGGCCTGACCCAGATATGCCAGACTTGCATCACAGGCACACTGTAGATAGACGCTTGGTGAGGTCATTAATATATATGAAGTTGCCATCCGCCATCGAAGTAAACCATCTGTTGCTTCCTCAAGCAAAAAACTATATATTTGGAAGTATAGCTCAGGGGCAACACACTTGCATTGGGAAAAAGAGGATGCAGTGCGACATGGGTTCAGTTCCTGTTCCAGTGCTTAGAAGCTGGAGGTGGCTGGCGTTAAGCAAAGGACCAAAGAAAATAATAAAATAAGCCTTTTCTAGGGGGGATGTCATGGAGCTGCTGCTGTTTACATTTTAAAATAAAAAAAGCCTGCAATGACTGTGACCTGCAACACATCCTTCCTGTCTCTTCCCTTCTATCTCCCATCTAACAAAAAGAATTGTGGATTACTTATCAAATGAGCAAAACAGAAAAGTGATGGCTGGAAGGTTTCAAATAATTCATAACCATTTGCAAAGCTCTGGGCAACACTCCAGATCATCGGTGTTCAGCCTGCCAAGGCACTACAGAAGGGCAAAGAATATATGCAAATCAGGCTTCGTCCCACCCCAAAAAGTACAGTCCAGCCCGAACAGCTAGGTCACATCCCTTCTGCACGAGACCACAAGCATCCTCAGACATGTTTCAGCCTTGTAGGGCATCATCAGTGAGGAGTAGCCGAGGGATGTAGACCCAGCAAGCTTTTCCAGGGGTGATGTCGTGGAGCTGCTGTTGCTGTGTACATTTTAAAATAAAATACCCTGCAATTACTGTGACCTGCAGCACATCCTTCTCCTGTATCTCCCATCTAACAAAATAAAATGGTGTGTTACTTACCAAAGAAGCAAAACAGAAAAGTGATGGCGAGAATGTTTGAAATCATTCATAACCACTGGCACAGCTCTGGGCAACCCTCCAGACCATTGTTCTTCTGGTTGGAATTGTGTTGGTTAGTTACTGTTTCCAGTCTGTGGCCAGACACTTGGCAGACACTGGATGTCTGCGCTTTGGGGTTTAGGCCTCTTCGAGATGGTCTGTCTGTATACAGTTTGTCCCAAGTGATGTACAGTAGTCCAGGTTCTTGTGTTGGACGTCTGCTTGCATTCACAGTAATGTGGTAATATGGGCCTATACACACTGATAATATCGATGCATATGGCGATTCATTCTTGTATGAAATGTATATCATATTACAGTGATATCGTAACCATATTTTTCTTAGTGTACTGGGAACAATGCTATAAGATGCCACATCCTGTTTTGTCAAGGGGTGAAAGGTCATGCACCATCACTTCCTGTGATGTCACCTGTAGGTGGGGTCAAATGACATCCCTTCCTGTGATGTCATCAGAGGTTAAGGTTCATCTGATGTCACTTCACTACCCCTGGAATTTTGGTGAAATGACATCCCTGCAGCACCCTGTCTTTTGCGCTCTCACAGCACACTGGCCTTCTTTTGTGCAAGCACCCTGAACCTCTTTTGTGGTACCCCAGCACCAGACCCCATTTTGTACTCCCCCGGCAGCCTGTCCCTCTTTTGTGCTTCCCCAGCACCATGACCCTCTTTTGTGCTCCCCCAGCACCCTGACCCTCCTTTGTGCTCGTCCCCAGCAGCCTGTCACTTGTGTGTGCTTCCCCTCAACCTCATGACCATCTTCCCTCTTTTAAGCTCCCCTAACTCCGGAAACTGTGTTGTGCACCAGCCACTCTCTGCCCCACCACCCACCCTCTCTCAGCTACATCACCCCCGCTGCCCATTCACCACCTCCCTGCTCCGCTGCTCGCAGCCACCTCCAGACCCCCTCTTTGCCTCTCCACCCTACACCCACCCACACCCTTTCAGCACCTAATCTACCCACCCACCCTTCCCCCTCTCTTTGCCTCCACCCACCCTACTCCCAAGTTTCTGGCCACATCCACACCCCCACTTCTCCCTGCTCTCACCCTACCTCACTCTCCCATACTCTCTGCCTACTCATTGTACCTTACCTCTGTATGCCCACACCCTACCTCTGTACCACCAACCATCCTTTCTTCAACCTTGACCACCACCACCAGCCCTAGGTCACACATGCCTTCCATGGACCCACCTGCCTCCCGTCTAATGTCCCCCGCCTCCCTCCCTTTTTGGCCTCATCCACACCCCCACCTCTCCCTGCCCTCACCCTATCTCACTCCCCCATACTCTCTGCCTACTCATTGTACCTTACCTCTGTATGCCCACCCCCTGCCTCTCCACCACCAACCCTCCTTGCTTCACCCTTGCCCTCCTCCACACATGCCATGGACCCCCCCCTGCCTCCTGTCTAATGTCCCCCGCTCCCCTGCCTCCTTAGGTCACCCCAGCTGCACCACTCCAGCTAACCCTTGAAATCACCAGGCTTACTTTAAATCGGTCCCCACAGGTTTGGAAGTTAGTGTTTACCGACACTTAACCTTAGTAATAGAAATGGTTAAATGCCTTGGATACACTGCAGTGAAGAGAAGTCCTTCCAAGTATAACGTCATGTGCCAGTCAACAGTACCTTGCAGGCATGTCTGGAATGGCAGGGTAAGAAGTATTTACTGCATTGCTCTGTGCCGGCCCTGATCCCCCTCCCTGGGCCTCCCCTCCACACCCACTCATTTCCCAGAAATGGGGCTGTGTCAGAGTGGAGCTGCTTTTACAGGAAGGCGAAAGTGAAAGCTTCTCGTGGCTGGCAGAGGAGGGGGCCGGGGCAGCAGAGCCTTGCCAACAAAAGAGAGGAGGCAGCAGCAGCCCCCAAAAGACCAGCGACACACGCAGGGCCAAAGCCTCGGGTCCATGTCAAGGAAAGTAGAATCCAGTGTTGGCAATACGTGTGTTCTTAGTCATGCGAAGGAAGCATTACTGTATCGTGAACAGGTGATGGGTGAAGGGGAAGCAGGGGAGAGGTGCAGGTTGAAGCAGGGGAGGGGTGCAGGGTGAAGCAGGGGAGGGGTGCAGGGTGAAGCAGGGGAGGGCTGCAGGGGGAAGCAGGGGAGGGGTGCAGGGGGAAGCAGTGGAGGGGAGCAGGGTGAAGCAGGGGAGGGGTACAGGGTGAAGCAGGGGAGGGGTGCAGGGTGAAGCAGGGGAGGGCTGCAGGGTGAAGCAGGGGAGGGGAGCAGGGTGAAGCAGTGGAGGGATGCAGGGTGAAGCAGGGGAGGGCTGCAGGGTGAAGCAGGGGAGGGGAGCAGGGTGAAGCAGGGGAGGGGTGCAGGGTGAAGCAGGGGAGGGGAGCAGGGTGAAGCAGGGGAGGGGTGCAGGGTAAAGCAGGGGAGGGGTGCAGGGTGAAGCAGGGGAGGGGTGCAGGGTGAAGCAAGGGAGGGGAGCAGGGTGAAGCAGGGGAGGGGTGCAGGGTGAAGCAGGGGAGGGGAGCAGGGTGAAGCAGGGGAGGGGTGCAGGTTGAAGCAGGGGTGGGGTGCAGGGTGAAGCAGGGGAGGGCTGCAGGGTGAAACGGGTGGGGTGCAGGGTGAAGCAGGGGAGGGCTGCAGGGTGAAGCAGGGGAGGGGAGCAGGGTGAAGCAGGGGAGGGGTGCAGGGTGAAGCAGGGGAGGGGAGCAGGGTGAAGCAGGGGAGGGGTGCAGGGTGAAGCAGGGGAGGGGAGCAGGGTGAAGCAGGGGAGGGGTGCAGGGTGAAGCAGGGGTGGGGTGCATGGTGAAGCAGCGGAGGGCTGCAGGGTGAAACGGGTGGGGTGCAGGGTGAAGCAGAGGAGGGGAGCAGGGTGAAGCAGGGGAGGGGAGCAGGGTGAAGCAGTGGAGGGATGCAGGGTGAAGCAGGGGAGGGCTGCAGGGTGAAGCAGGGGAGGGGAGCAGGGTGAAGCAGGGGAGGGGTGCAGGGTGAAGCAGGGGAGGGGAGCAGGGTGAAGCAGGGGAGGGGTGCAGGGTGAAGCAGGGGAGGGGTGCAGGGTGAAGCAGGGGAGGGGAGCAGGGTGAAGAAGGGGAGGGGTGCAGGGTGAAGCAAGGGAGGGGAGCAGGGTGAAGCAGGGGAGGGGAGCAGGGTGAAGCAGGGGAGGGGAGCAGGGTGAAGCAGGGGAGGGGAGCAGGGTGAAGCAGGGGAGGGGTGCAGGGTGAAGCAGGGGAGGGGAGCGGGGTGAAGCAGGGGAGGAGTGCAGGGTGAAGAAGGGGTGGGGTGCAGGGTGAAGCAGGGGAGGTGTGCATGGTGCTTGCCAGGACAGCCACCCTGCTGTGTGATTGACAGCCAGTCTGTGGGAATGGGGGAAAACTGCATAAAAAGCAGGTCTCTTGGCCTGGAAAGGCTGAGTCGTCACTGGAACGAAAGAACTGATGAGCAGCTTACAGAGGACCTCCTCTACAACGACTGAACCGTCCGGTGAAGCCCTGCTGCACGTCCGGATCCTCAAACTCCACCGACAGAGGGGATACTCCAGGAATCTTCTTCCCTTGAGCTGGTGGGACCAACCAGTTCGGCCAAACTTCAAGCCAGAACCCCTCCTCTGGTCTAAGTCGCTGTACAGAGCTACAGTGGGCCGGATAGCCATGAAGGTCGGGCCCTGCTTGGGTTTTCAGGAACGCACCTTTTATTTGTTGCTTTGCTCTACTGCTGGTTTCTTCCCTGGGTATTGCAGGACCCCCCCGGTCTTCCTACTTTGTGTCAGTCCAACAGTCGCTTCAGGAACCGTGACCCAGCAGGAACTAGCAGGAACGTCCGCCTCAGCCACAGCTCCCTCTCCGTTTTAAGGTACTGTGCAAATCCGGTTTTTCGTTTCGTTCAGCCGTGGTGAAAGTGTGTGAAATCTTTCTCCAATTCGAAGGCTTGTCCTTCTCTTCTCTTTGAACTAACTTTTCTGCTGACCAACTTTGTCCGGAACTCGTGGCACGAACTTTACCGCAAACTACCCTGAACCGTGCAAAAGACTTTTGTCCTAGTGACTTTGGCCCTAAATCTTTTTTACCTGATTCTATCACTGTAGTGTCTCTTGCTCAATTGCTCTGAGTACTTACCTATTGGTGTGGTTGTTAGGGAGAATTCTCATTCTATGGCTAATTTCCCTTACCTAGTGAGTCCCTCAGCAGTTTTGCTGGATTTCTGGAGTTTATTTTTTCCACCTGGTAAGAGTGTGAGCTTTTTTCCCCACTCTTACCTGTGTTTTGCCATGTGTATTTCAACTGTTTTTGTGATTGTGGACTCTGGAGTACACCACTTCAGTAGCCCCACTCTTGGTGTGTTACACAGCACCTTCAGTGCAGTGACACAGGGTTGTCTCTTAGACTTCCCACCCACTCCATTTTCTGGGGCTGACTACTGTCCCCCAGAAAAGGGTAAAGTTGCCATTAACTTTACATAGTCACTTTTACCACGGATCTAGTACACCCCATCTTATATGGAGTATTGGAAAGGGTTAATTCTTAGCCCTTTTTATCTGTGCCTCTTGGAGCATTGTTTCACTCCCTTAACATTAAGACTTGGCTGGTGGCAGTGGTATCTACCCTAATTTTCCTACCGCAATTATATTAAAAACGTGGTAACGTTTTAGGCTATTTTTAGTAGCCTCGAACTTTAAACCCGCTTGCCCAAATACTTTTTATTTCGGCTCCGGTTGGGTTTAATTGCCATTTCTTTTTGTTAATATCATTCTTGGGTCTTTCTTTTCGCGGCAAACCAGGTTTGCCTCCTTTGTTCGCCGACCTTTGGATGGTGTTAGGGAGAATTCTCCTTCTAGGGCTAATTTCCCTCACCTAGTGAGTCCCCCAGCAGCTTTGCTGGATTTCTGGAGTTTGTTTTTCCACCTGGTAAGAGTGTACATCCTTTTTTCACTCTTACATGTGTTTTGGCCTATGTGTTTTTACTCATTGTGTGATCTTGGGCACTGGTGCACACCACTCCAGGTGCCCATGTTCTTGTATGGGTTACACAGCAGCTTTAGTGTAGTAACCCAGGGTTGTCTTTAAGACTTCCCTCTGACTCCATTTCGCTGGGGCTGACTACTGTCCCCCAGGGAAAGGTAAAGTTGCCATTTACTTTACATAGTCACTTTTTACCACAGACCCAGTACACACCATCTTACATGGAGTACTGGAAAGGGCTAATCTGTACCCCTTTTTTGTCTGTATCTCCCTGAGCATTGTTTTGCTCTTTTAACATTGAGACTTGGCTGGTGGCAGTGGTATCTACCCTAACTTTTCTACCGCGATTATATTAGATAAACGTGGTAATACTTTTGGCTATTTTACCAGCCTTAAGCATAAACCCGCTTGACCAAATCGTCTTTCTTTTGGCTCTGGTTGGGTTTATTCGCCATTTCTTTTTGTTAAAGTCCTTCTTGTGTTTTACTTTGCGCGGCAAACTAGGTTCCCCTTCTTTCTTCACTGTCTTTTGGCGGGCTTCTGCAGAGAAGCCCTCCTCTTGGCACCTGGGTGTCTAGGTAGACTGAATGTGGGGAAGGGGTGTAGTCACCCCCTGCACAGGGTATCCTAGGAAACCCAAGTCGCTCTTTGCCATGATTGGCTGAGGTGGTTGTCCGGGCTGGACAACCCCACTGCTGCGTGATTGACAGCCAGGCTGTGTGAATGGGGGTTTTGCGCATAAAAGGCAGGTCTCTTGGGCTAGAAGTCAGATTCGCCTCTGGAACTACAAGGAACCGAAGAGAAGCGGAGAGAACGACGGCTGCTGCAACTACCCCGTCCCGGTGAAACCCTGCTGCAGTCCTGAGCTATCTACCCTTCAACGACTAAGAAGAGATCCAGTCCAGAGTCTTCTTCCCTTGAGCCTGGTGGGGATAACCAGCTCATCTTCTTCAGCCAGAGGTCGCCTTCGTGGTCCAAATCGCTGCACACGGCTGTAGTGGTCCGGATAGCCACCTGAAGAGCCTCTCCTGTTTATAAGGAGCGCACCTTTTATTTGTTGTCGCTGCTGCCGGCTTCATCCCTGTGTGGTGCAGACCCCCTTCAGACGTCCTCTTTCACAACGAAGCTCCAGGAATCGTGGGTCTGCGGGAAACCAACAGGAACAACTGCCAGGGCACCAGCTGCACCATTGGAATAAGGTGCTGTGTTCTGCTTGAGGAAACTGGGTGAATCCCTTTTCTTCATCTTCAAGGCTTGCCCCTGTCTTCCCTCCTTCTTATAACTTTTGCTTCCGAATATTGACAATATCAAAGTACTCTTGGCTTGAACTGTCTAACGGTGTGATCTTCGGCAACATGTCTCCGGTGTCACTTAAACTTGGCTCCGGCCCTTTGACTTTTGAACTACTGCCTCTGAGTGTTTCTCGATTCTGTCTGCCTAACCTAAATATTGCCTGTGATTTTTGCCTCCACTCCCTCTGGGTATCTCAGGTGCTAGGTGTGTTTTTGCCCCGGTAGCATTTCATGTCACGGATACGCATTTATTTAGTAGACCGAACTGTCAAAAATTGATCGCAACCGTATCCGCGCTATCGTGTTTTGTTCATAACACCGGTTCATTCAAACACAGGGTACTTACCTTGAGACATACTGTACAAAGTGAATTGGTTAGTTGTAGTATATTTAACGTGTGGTTTTGTTTAAAGTTTAATAGAAGTGTTGTGTTTATAACTGATGGTCTAAAAATAAATGTACTTATATTTTTCTACCTGAAACCTTGAGTCAGTGTTTGCTTGAGTCACGGTAATTGTGGTCCCTTTGTGTAATCTCTGCTACTGCTCATATACTCTTGAGATAAGCCTGGCTGCTCCGCTACTGCTACCACTCTAACAGTGTAGTACAGGCTTGTACCAAAGATAAAACTTGTATTGCCACCTGTCTTCAGGGCTGACTTACCTCAAGGCGAGAACGCTCATCTTTATTTGTTAACCCTTGCTTTTCCCTCCCTCGATATTCTCTCATAAGATCTCGCAATTGATCCTGATACCAAGGATTATTCCTATTGATGAGCTTATAAGATTTGAAAGGTGCCATAGTGTCACCGTTGTTTGGGAGTCCAGCTATAATACTATCATATGTTGTCGCACAATCAGACTCGGAATCAAGTGAGGCCTGTCCATCCAGCAGCATCACACCTGAAATACGTTCCAGATCTTGTCTTGAACGACACAGAATGTGATTGTTGCTCCACGCTTGTAAAGGGGCGGCAGAAGTGACTGAAAGGGAGAAGCAGATCACAAACTCGAGAGAGCAAGTAATTGGCGTGGTTGCTTGATGCTGAAAAATCAGTCCCCTGAAAAGTACTGGATGAAGGCAGTGACCTCCAGAATGAGTTGCACTCTAGATCTCGTAAGCTGGAGAAATAACATGGATGAAGGGAAAACCATGAAGCCGCCGTCACTAAGAGGTTGGCAGTCCATTAGTGAAGAATTCCTGAGTGGCTGGGTTCAGGGGCGGGGCTGGCTGTGCAGCCCATACCCAGTACTGTAGCAACAGGAAGGGTATGGGGCCAGGTCTAGCCCGCTGGGAGCCTGCAGTACTCAGTGACAGCACGGCATGAATGCAAATCTCATCAGTGTTTCTCGTTCTCTGCTTTGCACATCCAGCGAGCCACTGGCCTTTGATGAGAGGGGAGCGCCCCAGTGGCTTCTGCCACCAATCCTGCCTGGGCACTGTGTGGCCTGACCCAGATATGCCAGACTTGCATCACAGGCACACTGTAGATAGACGCTTGGTGAGGTCATTAATATATATGAAGTTGCCATCCGCCATCGAAGTAAACCATCTGTTGCTTCCTCAAGCAAAAAACTATATATTTGGAAGTATAGCTCAGGGGCAACACACTTGCATTGGGAAAAAGAGGATGCAGTGCGACATGGGTTCAGTTCCTGTTCCAGTGCTTAGAAGCTGGAGGTGGCTGGCGTTAAGCAAAGGACCAAAGAAAATAATAAAATAAGCCTTTTCTAGGGGGGATGTCATGGAGCTGCTGCTGTTTACATTTTAAAATAAAAAAAGCCTGCAATGACTGTGACCTGCAACACATCCTTCCTGTCTCTTCCCTTCTATCTCCCATCTAACAAAAAGAATTGTGGATTACTTATCAAATGAGCAAAACAGAAAAGTGATGGCTGGAAGGTTTCAAATAATTCATAACCACTTGCAAAGCTCTGGGCAACACTCCAGATCATCGGTGTTCAGCCTGCCAAGGCACTACAGAAGGGCAAAGAATATATGCAAATCAGGCTTCGTCCCACCCCAAAAAGTACAGTCCAGCCCGAACAGCTAGGTCACATCCCTTCTGCACGAGACCACAAGCATCCTCAGACATGTTTCAGCCTTGTAGGGCATCATCAGTGAGGAGTAGCCGAGGGATGTAGACCCAGCAAGCTTTTCCAGGGGTGATGTCGTGGAGCTGCTGTTGCTGTGTACATTTTAAAATAAAATACCCTGCAATTACTGTGACCTGCAGCACATCCTTCTCCTGTATCTCCCATCTAACAAAATAAAATGGTGTGTTACTTACCAAAGAAGCAAAACAGAAAAGTGATGGCGAGAATGTTTGAAATCATTCATAACCACTGGCACAGCTCTGGGCAACCCTCCAGACCATTGTTCTTCTGGTTGGAATTGTGTTGGTTAGTTACTGTTTCCAGTCTGTGGCCAGACACTTGGCAGACACTGGATGTCTGCGCTTTGGGGTTTAGGCCTCTTCGAGATGGTCTGTCTGTATACAGTTTGTCCCAAGTGATGTACAGTAGTCCAGGTTCTTGTGTTGGACGTCTGCTTGCATTCACAGTAATGTGGTAATATGGGCCTATACACACTGATAATATCGATGCATATGGCGATTCATTCTTGTATGAAATGTATATCATATTACAGTGATATCGTAACCATATTTTTCTTAGTGTACTGGGAACAATGCTATAAGATGCCACATCCTGTTTTGTCAAGGGGTGAAAGGTCATGCACCATCACTTCCTGTGATGTCACCTGTAGGTGGGGTCAAATGACATCCCTTCCTGTGATGTCATCAGAGGTTAAGGTTCATCTGATGTCACTTCACTACCCCTGGAATTTTGGTGAAATGACATCCCTGCAGCACCCTGTCTTTTGCGCTCTCACAGCACACTGGCCTTCTTTTGTGCAAGCACCCTGAACCTCTTTTGTGGTACCCCAGCACCAGACCCCATTTTGTACTCCCCCGGCAGCCTGTCCCTCTTTTGTGCTTCCCCAGCACCATGACCCTCTTTTGTGCTCCCCCAGCACCCTGACCCTCCTTTGTGCTCGTCCCCAGCAGCCTGTCACTTGTGTGTGCTTCCCCTCAACCTCATGACCATCTTCCCTCTTTTAAGCTCCCCTAACTCCGGAAACTGTGTTGTGCACCAGCCACTCTCTGCCCCACCACCCACCCTCTCTCAGCTACATCACCCCCGCTGCCCATTCACCACCTCCCTGCTCCGCTGCTCGCAGCCACCTCCAGACCCCCTCTTTGCCTCTCCACCCTACACCCACCCACACCCTTTCAGCACCTAATCTACCCACCCACCCTTCCCCCTCTCTTTGCCTCCACCCACCCTACTCCCAAGTTTCTGGCCACATCCACACCCCCACTTCTCCCTGCTCTCACCCTACCTCACTCTCCCATACTCTCTGCCTACTCATTGTACCTTACCTCTGTATGCCCACACCCTACCTCTGTACCACCAACCATCCTTTCTTCAACCTTGACCACCACCACCAGCCCTAGGTCACACATGCCTTCCATGGACCCACCTGCCTCCCGTCTAATGTCCCCCGCCTCCCTCCCTTTTTGGCCTCATCCACACCCCCACCTCTCCCTGCCCTCACCCTATCTCACTCCCCCATACTCTCTGCCTACTCATTGTACCTTACCTCTGTATGCCCACCCCCTGCCTCTCCACCACCAACCCTCCTTGCTTCACCCTTGCCCTCCTCCACACATGCCATGGACCCCCCCCCTGCCTCCTGTCTAATGTCCCCCGCTCCCCTGCCTCCTTAGGTCACCCCAGCTGCACCACTCCAGCTAACCCTTGAAATCACCAGGCTTACTTTAAATCGGTCCCCACAGGTTTGGAAGTTAGTGTTTACCGACACTTAACCTTAGTAATAGAAATGGTTAAATGCCTTGGATACACTGCAGTGAAGAGAAGTCCTTCCAAGTATAACGTCATGTGCCAGTCAACAGTACCTTGCAGGCATGTCTGGAATGGCAGGGTAAGAAGTATTTACTGCATTGCTCTGTGCCGGCCCTGATCCCCCTCCCTGGGCCTCCCCTCCACACCCACTCATTTCCCAGAAATGGGGCTGTGTCAGAGTGGAGCTGCTTTTACAGGAAGGCGAAAGTGAAAGCTTCTCGTGGCTGGCAGAGGAGGGGGCCGGGGCAGCAGAGCCTTGCCAACAAAAGAGAGGAGGCAGCAGCAGCCCCCAAAAGACCAGCGACACACGCAGGGCCAAAGCCTCGGGTCCATGTCAAGGAAAGTAGAATCCAGTGTTGGCAATACGTGTGTTCTTAGTCATGCGAAGGAAGCATTACTGTATCGTGAACAGGTGATGGGTGAAGGGGAAGCAGGGGAGAGGTGCAGGTTGAAGCAGGGGAGGGGTGCAGGGTGAAGCAGGGGAGGGGTGCAGGGTGAAGCAGGGGAGGGCTGCAGGGGGAAGCAGGGGAGGGGTGCAGGGGGAAGCAGTGGAGGGGAGCAGGGTGAAGCAGGGGAGGGGTACAGGGTGAAGCAGGGGAGGGGTGCAGGGTGAAGCAGGGGAGGGCTGCAGGGTGAAGCAGGGGAGGGGAGCAGGGTGAAGCAGTGGAGGGATGCAGGGTGAAGCAGGGGAGGGCTGCAGGGTGAAGCAGGGGAGGGGAGCAGGGTGAAGCAGGGGAGGGGTGCAGGGTGAAGCAGGGGAGGGGAGCAGGGTGAAGCAGGGGAGGGGTGCAGGGTAAAGCAGGGGAGGGGTGCAGGGTGAAGCAGGGGAGGGGTGCAGGGTGAAGCAAGGGAGGGGAGCAGGGTGAAGCAGGGGAGGGGTGCAGGGTGAAGCAGGGGAGGGGAGCAGGGTGAAGCAGGGGAGGGGTGCAGGTTGAAGCAGGGGTGGGGTGCAGGGTGAAGCAGGGGACGGCTGCAGGGTGAAACGGGTGGGGTGCAGGGTGAAGCAGGGGAGGGCTGCAGGGTGAAGCAGGGGAGGGGAGCAGGGTGAAGCAGGGGAGGGGTGCAGGGTGAAGCAGGGGAGGGGAGCAGGGTGAAGCAGGGGAGGGGTGCAGGGTGAAGCAGGGGAGGGGAGCAGGGTGAAGCAGGGGAGGGGTGCAGGGTGAAGCAGGGGTGGGGTGCATGGTGAAGCAGCGGAGGGCTGCAGGGTGAAACGGGTGGGGTGCAGGGTGAAGCAGAGGAGGGGAGCAGGGTGAAGCAGGGGAGGGGAGCAGGGTGAAGCAGTGGAGGGATGCAGGGTGAAGCAGGGGAGGGCTGCAGGGTGAAGCAGGGGAGGGGAGCAGGGTGAAGCAGGGGAGGGGAGCAGGGTGAAGCAGGGGAGGGGAGCAGGGTGAAGCAGGGGAGGGGAGCAGGGTGAAGCAGGGGAGGGGTGCAGGGTGAAGCAGGGGAGGGGAGCGGGGTGAAGCAGGGGAGGAGTGCAGGGTGAAGAAGGGGTGGGGTGCAGGGTGAAGCAGGGGAGGTGTGCATGGTGCTTGCCAGGACAGCCACCCTGCTGTGTGATTGACAGCCAGTCTGTGGGAATGGGGGAAAACTGCATAAAAAGCAGGTCTCTTGGCCTGGAAAGGCAGAGTCGTCACTGGAACGAAAGAACTGATGAGCAGCTTACAGAGGACCTCCTCTACAACGACTGAACCGTCCGGTGAAGCCCTGCTGCACGTCCGGATCCTCAAACTCCACCGACAGAGGGGATACTCCAGGAATCTTCTTCCCTTGAGCTGGTGGGACCAACCAGTTCGGCCAAACTTCAAGCGAAAACCCCTCCTCTGGTCTAAGTCGCTGTACAGAGCTACAGTGGGCCGGATAGCCATGAAGGTCGGGCCCTGCTTGGGTTTTCAGGAACGCACCTTTTATTTGTTGCTTTGCTCTACTGCTGGTTTCTTCCCTGGGTATTGCAGGACCCCCCCGGTCTTCCTACTTTGTGTCAGTCCAACAGTCGCTTCAGGAACCGTGACCCAGCAGGAACTAGCAGGAACGTCCGCCTCAGCCACAGCTCCCTCTCCGTTTTAAGGTACTGTGCAAATCCGGTTTTTCGTTTCGTTCAGCCGTGGTGAAAGTGTGTGAAATCTTTCTCCAATTCGAAGGCTTGTCCTTCTCTTCTCTTTGAACTAACTTTTCTGCTGACCAACTTTGTCCGGAACTCGTGGCACGAACTTTACCGCAAACTACCCTGAACCGTGCAAAAGACTTTTGTCCTAGTGACTTTGGCCCTAAATCTTTTTTACCTGATTCTATCACTGTAGTGTCTCTTGCTCAATTGCTCTGAGTACTTACCTATTGGTGTGGTTGTTAGGGAGAATTCTCATTCTATGGCTAATTTCCCTTACCTAGTGAGTCCCTCAGCAGTTTTGCTGGATTTCTGGAGTTTATTTTTTCCACCTGGTAAGAGTGTGAGCTTTTTTCCCCACTCTTACCTGTGTTTTGCCATGTGTATTTCAACTGTTTTTGTGATTGTGGACTCTGGAGTACACCACTTCAGTAGCCCCACTCTTGGTGTGTTACACAGCACCTTCAGTGCAGTGACACAGGGTTGTCTCTTAGACTTCCCACCCACTCCATTTTCTGGGGCTGACTACTGTCCCCCAGAAAAGGGTAAAGTTGCCATTAACTTTACATAGTCACTTTTACCACGGATCTAGTACACCCCATCTTATATGGAGTATTGGAAAGGGTTAATTCTTAGCCCTTTTTATCTGTGCCTCTTGGAGCATTGTTTCACTCCCTTAACATTAAGACTTGGCTGGTGGCAGTGGTATCTACCCTAATTTTCCTACCGCAATTATATTAAAAACGTGGTAACGTTTTAGGCTATTTTTAGTAGCCTCGAACTTTAAACCCGCTTGCCCAAATACTTTTTATTTCGGCTCCGGTTGGGTTTAATTGCCATTTCTTTTTGTTAATATCATTCTTGGGTCTTTCTTTTCGCGGCAAACCAGGTTTGCCTCCTTTGTTCGCCGACCTTTGGATGGTGTTAGGGAGAATTCTCCTTCTAGGGCTAATTTCCCTCACCTAGTGAGTCCCCCAGCAGCTTTGCTGGATTTCTGGAGTTTGTTTTTCCACCTGGTAAGAGTGTACATCCTTTTTTCACTCTTACATGTGTTTTGGCCTATGTGTTTTTACTCATTGTGTGATCTTGGGCACTGGTGCACACCACTCCAGGTGCCCATGTTCTTGTATGGGTTACACAGCAGCTTTAGTGTAGTAACCCAGGGTTGTCTTTAAGACTTCCCTCTGACTCCATTTCGCTGGGGCTGACTACTGTCCCCCAGGGAAAGGTAAAGTTGCCATTTACTTTACATAGTCACTTTTTACCACAGACCCAGTACACACCATCTTACATGGAGTACTGGAAAGGGCTAATCTGTACCCCTTTTTTGTCTGTATCTCCCTGAGCATTGTTTTGCTCTTTTAACATTGAGACTTGGCTGGTGGCAGTGGTATCTACCCTAACTTTTCTACCGCGATTATATTAGATAAACGTGGTAATACTTTTGGCTATTTTACCAGCCTTAAGCATAAACCCGCTTGACCAAATCGTCTTTCTTTTGGCTCTGGTTGGGTTTATTCGCCATTTCTTTTTGTTAAAGTCCTTCTTGTGTTTTACTTTGCGCGGCAAACTAGGTTCCCCTTCTTTCTTCACTGTCTTTTGGCGGGCTTCTGCAGAGAAGCCCTCCTCTTGGCACCTGGGTGTCTAGGTAGACTGAATGTGGGGAAGGGGTGTAGTCACCCCCTGCACAGGGTATCCTAGGAAACCCAAGTCGCTCTTTGCCATGATTGGCTGAGGTGGTTGTCCGGGCTGGACAACCCCCCTGCTGCGTGATTGACAGCCAGGCTGTGTGAATGGGGGTTTTGCGCATAAAAGGCAGGTCTCTTGGGCTAGAAGTCAGATTCGCCTCTGGAACTACAAGGAACCGAAGAGAAGCGGAGAGAACGACGGCTGCTGCAACTACCCCGTCCCGGTGAAACCCTGCTGCAGTCCTGAGCTATCTACCCTTCAACGACTAAGAAGAGATCCAGTCCAGAGTCTTCTTCCCTTGAGCCTGGTGGGGATAACCAGCTCATCTTCTTCAGCCAGAGGTCGCCTTCGTGGTCGAAATCGCTGCACACGGCTGTAGTGGTCCGGATAGCCACCTGAAGAGCCTCTCCTGTTTATAAGGAGCGCACCTTTTATTTGTTGTCGCTGCTGCCGGCTTCATCCCTGTGTGGTGCAGACCCCCTTCAGACGTCCTCTTTCACAACGAAGCTCCAGGAATCGTGGGTCTGCGGGAAACCAACAGGAACAACTGCCAGGGCACCAGCTGCACCATTGGAATAAGGTGCTGTGTTCTGCTTGAGGAAACTGGGTGAATCCCTTTTCTTCATCTTCAAGGCTTGCCCCTGTCTTCCCTCCTTCTTATAACTTTTGCTTCCGAATATTGACAATATCAAAGTACTCTTGGCTTGAACTGTCTAACGGTGTGATCTTCGGCAACATGTCTCCGGTGTCACTTAAACTTGGCTCCGGCCCTTTGACTTTTGAACTACTGCCTCTGAGTGTTTCTCGATTCTGTCTGCCTAACCTAAATATTGCCTGTGATTTTTGCCTCCACTCCCTCTGGGTATCTCAGGTGCTAGGTGTGTTTTTGCCCTGGTAGCATTTCATGTCACGGATACGCATTTATTTAGTAGACCGAACTGTCAAAAATTGATCGCAACCGTATCCGCGCTATCGTGTTTTGTTCATAACACCGGTTCATTCAAACACAGGGTACTTACCTTGAGACATACTGTACAAAGTGAATTGGTTAGTTGTAGTATATTTAACGTGTGGTTTTGTTTAAAGTTTAATAGAAGTGTTGTGTTTATAACTGATGGTCTAAAAATAAATGTACTTATATTTTTCTACCTGAAACCTTGAGTCAGTGTTTGCTTGAGTCACGGTAATTGTGGTCCCTTTGTGTAATCTCTGCTACTGCTCATATACTCTTGAGATAAGCCTGGCTGCTCCGCTACTGCTACCACTCTAACAGTGTAGTACAGGCTTGTACCAAAGATAAAACTTGTATTGCCACCTGTCTTCAGGGCTGACTTACCTCAAGGCGAGAACGCTCATCTTTATTTGTTAACCCTTGCTTTTCCCTCCCTCGATATTCTCTCATAAGATCTCGCAATTGATCCTGATACCAAGGATTATTCCTATTGATGAGCTTATAAGATTTGAAAGGTGCCATAGTGTCACCGTTGTTTGGGAGTCCAGCTATAATACTATCATATGTTGTCGCACAATCGGACTCGGAATCAAGTGAGGCCTGTCCATCCAGCAGCATCACACCTGAAATATGTTCCAGATCTTGTCTTGAACGACACAGAATGTGATTGTTGCTCCACGCTTGTAAAGGGGCGGCAGAAGTGACTGAAAGGGAGAAGCAGATCACAAACTCGAGAGAGCAAGTAATTGGCGTGGTTGCTTGATGCTGAAAAATCAGTCCCCTGAAAAGTACTGGATGAAGGCAGTGACCTCCAGAATGAGTTGCACTCTAGATCTCGTAAGCTGGAGAAATAACATGGATGAAGGGAAAACCATGAAGCCGCCGTCACTAAGAGGTTGGCAGTCCATTAGTGAAGAATTCCTGAGTGGCTGGGTTCAGGGGCGGGGCTGGCTGTGCAGCCCATACCCAGTACTGTAGCAACAGGAAGGGTATGGGGCCAGGTCTAGCCCGCTGGGAGCCTGCAGTACTCAGTGACAGCACGGCATGAATGCAAATCTCATCAGTGTTTCTCGTTCTCTGCTTTGCACATCCAGCGAGCCACTGGCCTTTGATGAGAGGGGAGCGCCCCAGTGGCTTCTGCCACCAATCCTGCCTGGGCACTGTGTGGCCTGACCCAGATATGCCAGACTTGCATCACAGGCACACTGTAGATAGACGCTTGGTGAGGTCATTAATATATATGAAGTTGCCATCCGCCATCGAAGTAAACCATCTGTTGCTTCCTCAAGCAAAAAACTATATATTTGGAAGTATAGCTCAGGGGCAACACACTTGCATTGGGAAAAAGAGGATGCAGTGCGACATGGGTTCAGTTCCTGTTCCAGTGCTTAGAAGCTGGAGGTGGCTGGCGTTAAGCAAAGGACCAAAGAAAATAATAAAATAAGCCTTTTCTAGGGGGGATGTCATGGAGCTGCTGCTGTTTACATTTTAAAATAAAAAAAGCCTGCAATGACTGTGACCTGCAACACATCCTTCCTGTCTCTTCCCTTCTATCTCCCATCTAACAAAAAGAATTGTGGATTACTTATCAAATGAGCAAAACAGAAAAGTGATGGCTGGAAGGTTTCAAATAATTCATAACCACTTGCAAAGCTCTAGGCAACACTCCAGATCATCAGTGTTCAGCCTGCCAAGGCACTACAGAAGGGCAAAGAATATATGCAAATCAGGCTTCGTCCCACCCCAAAAAGTACAGTCCAGCCCGAACAGCTAGGTCACATCCCTTCTGCACGAGACCACAAGCATCCTCAGACATGTTTCAGCCTTGTAGGGCATCATCAGTGAGGAGTAGCCGAGGGATGTAGACCCAGCAAGCTTTTCCAGGGGTGATGTCGTGGAGCTGCTGTTGCTGTGTACATTTTAAAATAAAATACCCTGCAATTACTGTGACCTGCAGCACATCCTTCTCCTGTATCTCCCATCTAACAAAATAAAATGGTGTGTTACTTACCAAAGAAGCAAAACAGAAAAGTGATGGCGAGAATGTTTGAAATCATTCATAACCACTGGCACAGCTCTGGGCAACCCTCCAGACCATTGTTCTTCTGGTTGGAATTGTGTTGGTTAGTTACTGTTTCCAGTCTGTGGCCAGACACTTGGCAGACACTGGATGTCTGCGCTTTGGGGTTTAGGCCTCTTCGAGATGGTCTGTCTGTATACAGTTTGTCCCAAGTGATGTACAGTAGTCCAGGTTCTTGTGTTGGACGTCTGCTTGCATTCACAGTAATGTGGTAATATGGGCCTATACACACTGATAATATCGATGCATATGGCGATTCATTCTTGTATGAAATGTATATCATATTACAGTGATAGCGTAACCATATTTTTCTTAGTGTACTGGGAACAATGCTATAAGATGCCACATCCTGTTTTGTCAAGGGGTGAAAGGTCATGCACCATCACTTCCTGTGATGTCACCTGTAGGTGGGGTCAAATGACATCCCTTCCTGTGATGTCATCAGAGGTTAAGGTTCATCTGATGTCACTTCACTACCCCTGGAATTTTGGTGAAATGACATCCCTGCAGCACCCTGTCTTTTGCGCTCTCACAGCACACTGGCCTTCTTTTGTGCAAGCACCCTGAACCTCTTTTGTGGTACCCCAGCACCAGACCCCATTTTGTACTCCCCCGGCAGCCTGTCCCTCTTTTGTGCTTCCCCAGCACCATGACCCTCTTTTGTGCTCCCCCAGCACCCTGACCCTCCTTTGTGCTCGTCCCCAGCAGCCTGTCACTTGTGTGTGCTTCCCCTCAACCTCATGACCATCTTCCCTGTTTTAAGCTCCCCTAACTCCGGAAACTGTGTTGTGCACCAGCCACTCTCTGCCCCACCACCCACCCTCTCTCAGCTACATCACCCCCGCTGCCCATTCACCACCTCCCTGCTCCTCTGCTCGCAGCCACCTCCAGACCCCCTCTTTGCCTCTCCACCCTACACCCACCCACACCCTTTCAGCACCTAATCTACCCACCCACCCTTCCACCTCTCTTTGCCCCCACCCACCCTACTCCCAAGTTTCTGGCCACATCCACACCCCCACTTCTCCCTGCTCTCACCCTACCTCACTCTCCCATACTCTCTGCCTACTCATTGTACCTTACCTCTGTATGCCCACACCCTACCTCTGTACCACCAACCATCCTTTCTTCAACCTTGACCACCACCACCAGCCCTAGGTCACACATGCCTTCCATGGACCCACCTGCCTCCCGTCTAATGTCCCCCGCCTCCCTCCCTTTTTGGCCTCATCCACACCCCCACCTCTCCCTGCCCTCACCCTATCTCACTCCCCCATACTCTCTGCCTACTCATTGTACCTTACCTCTGTATGCCCACACCCTGCCTCTCCACCACCAACCCTCCTTGCTTCACCCTTGCCCTCCTCCACACATGCCATGGACCCCCCCCCTCCCCCTGCCTCCTGTCTAATGTCCCCCGCTCCCCTGCCTCCTTAGGTCACCCCAGCTGCACCACTCCAGCTAACCCTTGAAATCACCAGGCTTACTTTAAATCGGTCCCCACAGGTTTGGAAGTTAGTGTTTACCGACACTTAACCTTAGTAATAGTAATGGTTAAATGCCTTGGATACACTGCAGTGAAGAGAAGTCCTTCCAAGTATAACGTCATGTGCCAGTCAACAGTACCTTGCAGGCATGTCTGGAATGGCAGGGTAAGAAGTATTTACTGCATTGCTCTGTGCCGGCCCTGATCCCCCTCCCTGGGCCTCCCCTCCACACCCACTCATTTCCCAGAAATGGGGCTGTGTCAGAGTGGAGCTGCTTTTACAGGAAGGCGAAAGTGAAAGCTTCTCGTGGCTGGCAGAGGAGGGGGCTGGGGCAGCAGAGCCTTGCCAACAAAAGAGAGGAGGCAGCAGCAGCCCCCAAAAGACCAGCGACACACGCAGGGCCAAAGCCTCGGGTCCATGTCAAGGAAAGTGGAATCCAGTGTTGGCAATACGTGTGTTCTTAGTCATGCGAAGGAAGCATTACTGTATCGTGAACAGGTGATGGGTGAAGGGGAAGCAGGGGAGAGGTGCAGGTTGAAGCAGGGGAGGGGTGCAGGGTGAAGCAGGGGAGGGGTGCAGGGGAGGGCTGCAGGGGGAAGCAGGGGAGGGGTGCAGAGGGAAGCAGTGGAGGGGAGCAGGGTGAAGCAGGGGAGGGGTGCAGGGTGAAGCAGGGGAGGGGTGCAGGGTGAAGCAGGGGAGGGCTGCAGGGTGAAGCAGGGGGGGGGAACTGGGTGAAGCAGTGGAGGGATGCAGGGTGAAGCAGGGGAGGGCTGCAGGGTGAAGCAGGGGAGGGGAGCAGGGTGAAGCAGGGGAGGGGTGCAGGGTGAAGCAGGGGAGGGGAGCAGGGTGAAGCAGGGGAGGGGTGCAGGGTAAAGCAGGGGAGGGGTGCAGGGTGAAGCAGGGGAGGGGTGCAGGGTGAAGCAAGGGAGGGGAGCAGGGTGAAGCAGGGGAGGGGTGCAGGGTGAAGCAGGGGAGGGGAGCAGGGTGAAGCAGGGGAGGGGTGCAGGTTGAAGCAGGGGTGGGGTGCAGGGTGAAGCAGGGGAGGGCTGCATGGTGAAACGGGTGGGGTGCAGGGTGAAGCAGGGGAGGGGAGCAGGGTGAAGCAGGGGAGGGGAGCAGGGTGAAGCAGGGGAGGGGTGCAGGGTGAAGCAGGGGAGGGGAGCAGGGTGAAGCAGGGGAGGGGTGCAGGGTGAAGCAGGGGTGGGGTGCATGGTGAAGCAGCGGAGGGCTGCAGGGTGAAACGGGTGGGGTGCAGGGTGAAGCAGAGGAGGGGAGCAGGGTGAAGCAGGGGAGGGGAGCAGGGTGAAGCAGTGGAGGGATGCAGGGTGAAGCAGGGGAGGGCTGCAGGGTGAAGCAGGGGAGGGGAGCAGGGTGAAGCAGGGGAGGGGTGCAGGGTGAAGCAGGGGAGGGGAGCAGGGTGAAGCAGGGGAGGGGTGCAGGGTGAAGCAGGGGAGGGGTGCAGGGTGAAGCAGGGGAGGGGAGCAGGGTGAAGAAGGGGAGGGGTGCAGGGTGAAGCAAGGGAGGGGAGCAGGGTGAAGCAGGGGAGGGGAGCAGGGTGAAGCAGGGGAGGGGAGCAGGGTGAAGCAGGGGAGGGGAGCAGGGTGAAGCAGGGGAGGGGTGCAGGGTGAAGCAGGGGAGGGGAGCGGGGTGAAGCAGGGGAGGAGTGCAGGGTGAAGAAGGGGTGGGGTGCAGGGTGAAGCAGGGGAGGTGTGCATGGTGCTTGCCAGGACAGCCACCCTGCTGTGTGATTGACAGCCGGTCTGTGGGAATGGGGGAAAACTGCATAAAAAGCAGGTCTCTTGGCCTGGAAAGGCAGAGTCGTCACTGGAACGAAAGAACTGATGAGCAGCTTACAGAGGACCTCCTCTACAACGACTGAACCGTCCGGTGAAGCCCTGCTGCACGTCCGGATCCTCAAACTCCACCGACAGAGGGGATACTCCAGGAATCTTCTTCCCTTGAGCTGGTGGGACCAACCAGTTCGGCCAAACTTCAAGCCAGAACCCCTCCTCTGGTCTAAGTCGCTGTACAGAGCTACAGTGGGCCGGATAGCCATGAAGGTCGGGCCCTGCTTGGGTTTTCAGGAACGCACCTTTTATTTGTTGCTTTGCTCTACTGCTGGTTTCTTCCCTGGGTATTGCAGGACCCCCCCGGTCTTCCTACTTTGTGTCAGTCCAACAGTCGCTTCAGGAACCGTGACCCAGCAGGAACTAGCAGGAACGTCCGCCTCAGCCACAGCTCCCTCTCCGTTTTAAGGTACTGTGCAAATCCGGTTTTTCGTTTCGTTCAGCCGTGGTGAAAGTGTGTGAAATCTTTCTCCAATTCGAAGGCTTGTCCTTCTCTTCTCTTTGAACTAACTTTTCTGCTGACCAACTTTGTCCGGAACTCGTGGCACGAACTTTACCGCAAACTACCCTGAACCGTGCAAAAGACTTTTGTCCTAGTGACTTTGGCCCTAAATCTTTTTTACCTGATTCTATCACTGTAGTGTCTCTTGCTCAATTGCTCTGAGTACTTACCTATTGGTGTGGTTGTTAGGGAGAATTCTCATTCTATGGCTAATTTCCCTTACCTAGTGAGTCCCTCAGCAGTTTTGCTGGATTTCTGGAGTTTATTTTTTCCACCTGGTAAGAGTGTGAGCTTTTTTCCCCACTCTTACCTGTGTTTTGCCATGTGTATTTCAACTGTTTTTGTGATTGTGGACTCTGGAGTACACCACTTCAGTAGCCCCACTCTTGGTGTGTTACACAGCACCTTCAGTGCAGTGACACAGGGTTGTCTCTTAGACTTCCCACCCACTCCATTTTCTGGGGCTGACTACTGTCCCCCAGAAAAGGGTAAAGTTGCCATTAACTTTACATAGTCACTTTTACCACGGATCTAGTACACCCCATCTTATATGGAGTATTGGAAAGGGTTAATTCTTAGCCCTTTTTATCTGTGCCTCTTGGAGCATTGTTTCACTCCCTTAACATTAAGACTTGGCTGGTGGCAGTGGTATCTACCCTAATTTTCCTACCGCAATTATATTAAAAACATGGTAACGTTTTAGGCTATTTTTAGTAGCCTCGAACTTTAAACCCGCTTGCCCAAATACTTTTTATTTCGGCTCCGGTTGGGTTTAATTGCCATTTCTTTTTGTTAATATCATTCTTGGGTCTTTCTTTTCGCGGCAAACCAGGTTTGCCTCCTTTGTTCGCCGACCTTTGGATGGTGTTAGGGAGAATTCTCCTTCTAGGGCTAATTTCCCTCACCTAGTGAGTCCCCCAGCAGCTTTGCTGGATTTCTGGAGTTTGTTTTTCCACCTGGTAAGAGTGTACATCCTTTTTTCACTCTTACATGTGTTTTGGCCTATGTGTTTTTACTCATTGTGTGATCTTGGGCACTGGTGCACGCCACTCCAGGTGCCCATGTTCTTGTATGGGTTACACAGCAGCTTTAGTGTAGTAACCCAGGGTTGTCTTTAAGACTTCCCTCTGACTCCATTTCGCTGGGGCTGACTACTGTCCCCCAGGGAAAGGTAAAGTTGCCATTTACTTTACATAGTCACTTTTTACCACAGACCCAGTACACACCATCTTACATGGAGTACTGGAAAGGGCTAATCTGTACCCCTTTTTTGTCTGTATCTCCCTGAGCATTGTTTTGCTCTTTTAACATTGAGACTTGGCTGGTGGCAGTGGTATCTACCCTAACTTTTCTACCGCGATTATATTAGATAAACGTGGTAATACTTTTGGCTATTTTACCAGCCTTAAGCATAAACCCGCTTGACCAAATCGTCTTTCTTTTGGCTCTGGTTGGGTTTATTCGCCATTTCTTTTTGTTAAAGTCCTTCTTGTGTTTTACTTTGCGCGGCAAACTAGGTTCCCCTTCTTTCTTCACTGTCTTTTGGCGGGCTTCTGCAGAGAAGCCCTCCTCTTGGCACCTGGGTGTCTAGGTAGACTGAATGTGGGGAAGGGGTGTAGTCACCCCCTGCACAGGGTATCCTAGAAAACCCAAGTCGCTCTTTGCCATGATTGGCTGAGGTGGTTGTCCGGGCTGGACAACCCCCCTGCTGCGTGATTGACAGCCAGGCTGTGTGAATGGGGGTTTTGCGCATAAAAGGCAGGTCTCTTGGGCTAGAAGTCAGATTCGCCTCTGGAACTACAAGGAACCGAAGAGAAGCGGAGAGAACGACGGCTGCTGCAACTACCCCGTCCCGGTGAAACCCTGCTGCAGTCCTGAGCTATCTACCCTTCAACGACTAAGAAGAGATCCAGTCCAGAGTCTTCTTCCCTTGAGCCTGGTGGGGATAACCAGCTCATCTTCTTCAGCCAGAGGTCGCCTTCGTGGTCGAAATCGCTGCACACGGCTGTAGTGGTCCGGATAGCCACCTGAAGAGCCTCTCCTGTTTATAAGGAGCGCACCTTTTATTTGTTGTCGCTGCTGCCGGCTTCATCCCTGTGTGGTGCAGACCCCCTTCAGACGTCCTCTTTCACAACGAAGCTCCAGGAATCGTGGGTCTGCGGGAAACCAACAGGAACAACTGCCAGGGCACCAGCTGCACCATTGGAATAAGGTGCTGTGTTCTGCTTGAGGAAACTGGGTGAATCCCTTTTCTTCATCTTCAAGGCTTGCCCCTGTCTTCCCTCCTTCTTATAACTTTTGCTTCCGAATATTGACAATATCAAAGTACTCTTGGCTTGAACTGTCTAACGGTGTGATCTTCGGCAACATGTCTCCGGTGTCACTTAAACTTGGCTCCGGCCCTTTGACTTTTGAACTCCTGCCTCTGAGTGTTTCTCGATTCTGTCTGCCTAACCTAAATATTGCCTGTGATTTTTGCCTCCACTCCCTCTGGGTATCTCAGGTGCTAGGTGTGTTTTTGCCCCGGTAGCATTTCATGTCACGGATACGCATTTATTTAGTAGACCGAACTGTCAAAAATTGATCGCAACCGTATCCGCGCTATCGTGTTTTGTTCATAACACCGGTTCATTCAAACACAGGGTACTTACCTTGAGACATACTGTACAAAGTGAATTGGTTAGTTGTAGTATATTTAACGTGTGGTTTTGTTTAAAGTTTAATAGAAGTGTTGTGTTTATAACTGATGGTCTAAAAATAAATGTACTTATATTTTTCTACCTGAAACCTTGAGTCAGTGTTTGCTTGAGTCACGGTAATTGTGGTCCCTTTGTGTAATCTCTGCTACTGCTCATATACTCTTGAGATAAGCCTGGCTGCTCCGCTACTGCTACCACTCTAACAGTGTAGTACAGGCTTGTACCAAAGATAAAACTTGTATTGCCACCTGTCTTCAGGGCTGACTTACCTCAAGGCGAGAACGCTCATCTTTATTTGTTAACCCTTGCTTTTCCCTCCCTCGATATTCTCTCATAAGATCTCGCAATTGATCCTGATACCAAGGATTATTCCTATTGATGAGCTTATAAGATTTGAAAGGTGCCATAGTGTCACCGTTGTTTGGGAGTCCAGCTATAATACTATCATATGTTGTCGCACAATCGGACTCGGAATCAAGTGAGGCCTGTCCATCCAGCAGCATCACACCTGAAATACGTTCCAGATCTTGTCTTGAACGACACAGAATGTGATTGTTGCTCCACGCTTGTAAAGGGGCGGCAGAAGTGACTGAAAGGGAGAAGCAGATCACAAACTCGAGAGAGCAAGTAATTGGCGTGGTTGCTTGATGCTGAAAAATCAGTCCCCTGAAAAGTACTGGATCAAGGCAGTGACCTCCAGAATGAGTTGCACTCTAGATCTCGTAAGCTGGAGAAATAACATGGATGAAGGGAAAACCATGAAGCCGCCGTCACTAAGAGGTTGGCAGTCCATTAGTGAAGAATTCCTGAGTGGCTGGGTTCAGGGCCGGGGCTGGCTGTGCAGCTCATACCCAGTACTGTAGCAACAGGAAGGGTATGGGGCCAGGTCTAGCCCGCTGGGAGCCTGCAGTACTCAGTGACAGCACGGCATGAATGCAAATCTCATCAGTGTTTCTCGTTCTCTGCTTTGCACATCCAGCGAGCCACTGGGCCTTTGATGAGAGGGGAGCGCCCCCAGTGGCTTCTGCCACCAATCCTGCCTGGGCACTGTGTGGCCTGACCCAGATATGCCAGACCTGCATCACAGGCACACTGTAGATAGACGCTTGGTGAGGTCATTAATATATATGAAGTTGCCATCCGCCATCGAAGTAAACCATCTGTTGTGTCCTCAAGCAAAAAAATATATATTTGGAAGTATAGCTCAGGGGCAACACACTTGCATTGGGAAAAAGAGGATGCAGTGCGACATGGGTTCAGTTCCTGTTCCAGTGCTTAGAAGCTGGAGGTGGCTGGCGTTAAGCAAAGGACCAAAGAAAATAATAAAATAAGCCTTTTCTAGGGGGGATGTCATGGAGCTGCTGCTGTTTACATTTTAAAATAAAAAAAGCCTGCAATGACTGTGACCTGCAACACATCCTTCCTGTCTCTTCCCTTCTATCTCCCATCTAACAAAAAGAATTGTGGATTACTTATCAAATGAGCAAAACAGAAAAGTGATGGCTGGAAGGTTTCAAATAATTCATAACCACTTGCAAAGCTCTAGGCAACACTCCAGATCATCGGTGTTCAGCCTGCCAAGCCACTACAGAAGGGCAAAGAATATATGCAAATCAGGCTTCGTCCCACCCCAAAAAGTACAGTCCAGCCCGAACAGCTAGGTCACATCCCTTCTGCACGAGACCACAAGCATCCTCAGACATGTGATGTCGTGGAGCTGCTGTTGCTGTGTACATTTTAAAATAAAATACCCTGCAATTACTGTGACCTGCAGCACATTCTTCTCCTGTATCTCCCATCTAACAAAATAAAATGGTGTGTTACTTACCAAAGAAGCAAAACAGAAAAGTGATGGCGAGAATGTTTGAAATCATTCATAACCACTGGCACAGCTCTGGGCAACCCTCCAGACCATTGTTCTTCTGGTTGGAATTGTGTTGGTTAGTTACTGTTTCCAGTCTGTGGCCAGACACTTGGCAGACACTGGATGTCTGCGCTTTGGGGTTTAGGCCTCTTCGAGATGGTCTGTCTGTATACAGTTTGTCCCAAGTGATGTACAGTAGTCCAGGTTCTTGTGTTGGACGTCTGCTTGCATTCACAGTAATGTGGTAATATGGGCCTATACACACTGATAATATCGATGCATATGGCGATTCATTCTTGTATGAAATGTATATCATATTACAGTGATATCGTAACCATATTTTTCTTAGTGTACTGGGAACAATGCTATAAGATGCCACATCCTGTTTTGTCAAGGGGTGAAAGGTCATGCACCATCACTTCCTGTGATGTCACCTGTAGGTGGGGTCAAATGACATCCCTTCCTGTGATGTCATCAGAGGTTAAGGTTCATCTGATGTCACTTCACTACCCCTGGAATTTTGGTGAAATGACATCCCTGCAGCACCCTGTCTTTTGCGCTCTCACAGCACACTGGCCTTCTTTTGTGCAAGCACCCTGAACCTCTTTTGTGGTACCCCAGCACCAGACCCCATTTTGTACTCCCCCGGCAGCCTGTCCCTCTTTTGTGCTTCCCCAGCACCATGACCCTCTTTTGTGCCAGTACCCTGACCCTCTTGTGTGCTCTCCCAGCACCCGGACCGTGCTCCCCCAGCACCCTGACCCTCTTCGTGCTCCCCCAGCACCCTGACCCTCCTTTGTGCTCGTCCCAGCACCCTGACTGTGCTCCCCCAGCACCCTGACCTTCTTGTGTGCTCTCCCAGCACCCTGTGCTCCCCCAGCTCCTTGACCCTCCTTTGTGCTCGTCCCCAGCAGCCTGTCACTTGTGTGTGCTTCCCCTCAACCTCATGACCATCTTCCCTCTTTTAAGCTCCCCTAACTCCGGAAACTGTGTTGTGCACCAGCCACTCTCTGCCCCACCACCCACCCTCTCTCAGCTACATCACCCCCGCTGCCCATTCACCACCTCCCTGCTCCGCTGCTCGCAGCCACCTCCAGACCCCCTCTTTGCCTCTCCACCCTACACCCACCCACACCCTTTCAGCACCTAATCTACCCACCCAGCCCTTCCCCCTCTCTTTGCCTCCACCCACCCTACTCCCAAGTTTCTGGCCACATCCACACCCCCACTTCTCCCTGCTCTCACCCTACCTCACTCTCCCATACTCTCTGCCTACTCATTGTACCTTACCTCTGTATGCCCACACCCTACCTCTGTACCACCAACCATCCTTTCTTCAACCTTGACCACCACCACCAGCCCTAGGTCACACATGCCTACCATGGACCCCCCTGCCTCCCGTCTAATGTCCCCCGCCTCCCTCCCTTTTTGGCCTCATCCACACCCCCACCTCTCCCTGCCCTCACCCTATCTCACTCCCCCATACTCTCTGCCTACTCATTGTACCTTACCTCTGTATGCCCACACCCTGCCTCTCCACCACCAACCCTCCTTGCTTCACCCTTGCCCTCCTCCACACATGCCATGGACCCCCCCCCCCTGCCTCCTGTCTAATGTCCCCCGCTCCCCTTCCTCCTTAGGTCACCCCAGCTGCACCACTCCAGCTAACCCTTGAAATCACCAGGCTTACTTTAAATCGGTCCCCACAGGTTTGGAAGTTAGTGTTTACCGACACTTAACCTTAGTAATAGAAATGGTTAAATGCCTTGGATACACTGCAGTGAAGAGAAGTCCTTCCAAGTATAACGTCATGTGCCAGTCAACAGTACCTTGCAGGCATGTCTGGAATGGCAGGGTAAGAAGTATTTACTGCATTGCTCTGTGCCGGCCCTGATCCCCCTCCCTGGGCCTCCCCTCCACACCCACTCATTTCCCAGAAATGGGGCTGTGTCAGAGTGGAGCTGCTTTTACAGGAAGGCGAAAGTGAAAGCTTCTCGTGGCTGGCAGAGGAGGGGGCCGGGGCAGCAGAGCCTTGCCAACAAAAGAGAGGAGGCAGCAGCAGCCCCCAAAAGACCAGCGACACACGCAGGGCCAAAGCCTCGGGTCCATGTCAAGGAAAGTGGAATCCAGTGTTGGCAATACGTGTGTTCTTAGTCATGCGAAGGAAGCATTACTGTATCGTGAACAGGTGATGGGTGCAGGGGAAGCAGGGGAGAGGTGCAGGTTGAAGCAGGGGAGGGGTGCAGGGTGAAGCAGGGGAGGGGTGCAGGGTGAAGCAGGGGAGGGCTGCAGGGGGAAGCAGGGGAGGGGTGCAGGGGGAAGCAGCGGAGGGGAGCAGGGTGAAGCAGGGGAGGGGTGCAGGGTGAAGCAGGGGAGGGCTGCAGGGGGAAGCAGGGGAGGGGTGCAGGGGGAAGCAGTGGAGGGGAGCAGGGTGAAGCAGGGGAGGGGTGCAGGGTGAAGCAGGGGAGGGGTGCAGGGTGAAGCAGGGGTGGGGAGCAGGGTGAAGCAGAGGAGGGGAGCAGGGTGAAGCAGGGGAGGGGAGCAGGGTGAAGCAGGGGAGGGGAGCAGGGTGAAGCAGTGGAGGGATGCAGGGTGAAGCAGGGGAGGGCTGCAGGGTGAAGCAGGGGAGGGGAGCAGGGTGAAGCAGGGGAGGGGTGCAGGGTGAAGCAGGGGAGGGGAGCAGGGTGAAGCAGGGGAGGGGTGCAGGGTAAAGCAGGGGAGGGGTGCAGGGTGAAGCAAGGGAGGGGAGCAGGGTGAAGCAGGGGAGGGGTGCAGGGTGAAGCAGGGGAGGGGAGCAGGGTGAAGCAGTGGAGGGGTGCAGGTTGAAGCAGGGGTGGGGTGCAGGGTGAAGCAGGGGAGGGCTGCAGGGTGAAACGGGTGGGGTGCAGGGTGAAGCAGGGGAGGGCTGCAGGGTGAAGCAGGGGAGGGGAGCAGGGTGAAGCAGGGGAGGGGAGCAGGGTGAAGCAGGGGAGGGGTGCAGGGTGAAGCAGGGGAGGGGAGCAGGGTGAAGCAGGGGAGGGGTGCAGGGTGAAGCAGGGGTGGGGTGCATGGTGAAGCAGGGGAGGGCTGCAGGGTGAAACGGGTGGGGTGCAGGGTGAAGCAGAGGAGGGGAGCAGGGTGAAGCAGGGGAGGGGAGCAGGGTGAAGCAGTGGAGGGATGCAGGGTGAAGCAGGGGAGGGCTGCAGGGTGAAGCAGGGGAGGGGAGCAGGGTGAAGCAGGGGAGGGGTGCAGGGTGAAGCAGGGGAGGGGTGCAGGGTGAAGCAGGGGAGGGGTGCAGGGTGAAGCAGGGGAGGGGAGCAGGGTGAAGAAGGGGAGGGGTGCAGGGTGAACCAAGGGAGGGGAGCAGGGTGAAGCAGGGGAGGGGAGCAGGGTGAAGCAGGGGAGGGGAGCAGGGTGAAGCAGGGGAGGGGTGCAGGGTGAAGCAAGGGAGGGGAGCAGGGGGAAACAGTTGAGGGGAGCAGGGTCAAGCAGGGGAGGGGTGCAGGGTGAAGCAGGGGAGGGGTGCAGGGTGAAGCAGTGGAGGGGTGCAGGGTGACGCAGGGGAGGGCTGCAGGGTGAAACAGGGGAGGGATGCAGGGTGAAGCAGGGGTGGGGTGCAGGGTGAAGCAGGGGAGGGGAGCAGGGTGAAGCAGGGGAGGGGTGCAGGGTGAAGCAGTGAAGGGGTGCAGGGTGAAGCAGGGGAGGGCTGCAGGGTGAAACAGTGGAGGGGAGCAGGGTGAAGCAGGGGAGGGGTGCAGGGTGAAGCAGGGGAGGGGTGCAGGGTGAAGCAGTGAAGGGGTGCAGGGTGACGCAGGGGAGGGCTGCAGGGTGAAACAGTGGAGGGATGCAGGGTAAAACAGGGGAGGGGTGCAGGGTGAAAAGGGTGGGGTGCAGGGTGAAGCAGGGGAGGGGTGCAGGGTGAAGCAGGGGAGGGGTGCAGGGTGAAGCGTTACTGTATCGCGGACATGGGAGGGGTGCAGGGTGAAGCAGGGGAGGGGTGCAGGGTGAAGCAGGGGAGGGCTGCAGGGTGAAACAGGGGTGGGGTGCAGGGTGAAGCTGGGAATGGGAGCAGGGTGAAGCAGGGGATGGGTGCAGGGTGAATTAGGGGAGGGGTGAAGGGTGAAGCAGGGGAGGGGTGCAGGGTGAAGCAGAGGAGGGGAGCAGGGTGAAGCAGGGGAGGGGAGCAGGGTGAAGCAGTGGAGGGGTTCAGGGTGAAGCAGGGGAGGGGAGCAGGGTGAAGCAGGGGAGGGGTGCAGGGTGAAGCAGGGGAGGGCTGCAGGGTGAAACAGTGGAGGGGAGCAGGGTGAAGCAGGGGAGGGGTGCAGGGTGAAGCAGGGGAGGGGTGCAGGGTGAAGCAGTGGAGGGGTGCAGGGTGACGCAGGGGAGGGCTGCAGGGAGAAACAGTGGAGGGATGCAGGGTAAAACAGGGGAGGGGTGCAGGGTGAAATGGGTGGGGTGCAGGGTGAAGCAGGGGAGGGGTGCAGGGTGAAGCAGGGGAGGGCTTTTGGGTGAAGCGTTACTGTATCGTGAACAGGGGTGGGGTGCAGGGTGAAGCAGGGGAGGGGTGCAGGGTGAAGCAGGGGAGGGCTGCAGGGTGAAACAGGGGTGGGGTGCAGGGTGAAGCTGGGAATGGGAGCAGGGTGAAGCAGGGGATGGGTGCAGGGTGAATTAGGGGAGAGGTGCAGGGTGAAGCAGGGGAGGGGTGCAGGGTGAAGCAGAGGAGGGGAGCAGTGTGGAAACAGAGAAATTGATATGAGGCCGGGAAGCCCAAAAGGAAACACACCAACACAGGTTACAAAGGACACACAAAGCGCTTTATTTCAAAGTTACAAAGTTACCAAAGTCAATTGACATGCGAATAGCTATTCGGCCCTCTGACTTACACACGAACCTTCAACGTTAGGTTCGCACTGAAAGTGGGAGAGACCGATCATCGGGATGCTCGGGTTTTTTTACATTTTGTGCTGCATTGGCCAGCCCTCTTACAAGTTAACCATTCTTGGAACAACGGCTAGGGTTCGTAGCCAGGTCAAACACGCAATTTCCATGTATTAGATCAGTTCCGCTGATACAGTTACATATTTACACCTAGGTTAAACAGAGGACAGGGTCTTAGTTCATGACCCTAACAGGTAGCCTGTGGACATATTATTCATTCACGTGTGCGGAGGTCACCATAGCCGAAGTTTTACTCGAAATGTCATTCGGCCTCCATTTTGTGATTCGAGGTGACTTCCACACTGCAAGAGTACCTAAAATGGCGGCTAAATCCAAGATGGCGGCTTTCACGATACATTAAGGTCAAGACCTTGCCGCGGAACCTATGTACATAGTATTCTTTTTGGCGGCTTGGCGTAGGCCAACATATATTCAAACAATACGATTGGGGTCACAATATTATATCGATTTCCACAGACCCTCCTTTTGGCCTATGCCAAGTGCTAAAACATAATTTCCTAATACTTTTGAAAATACTTGAAGGCATTATCATCCATAGGTTCCGCATCATTGTCTGAAATGTCAATAGCCATAAAGTTATTCATAAGAACTTCTTGCAACATGAACTCTTTAGATGCTGTCTTCGGGGTGTATATTTTACGCCCTACTGTGCTCATTACCTGGGCACAACATCCCCCCATCATTCCGCATATACTCGGGAGGCATTGAAAACAACAGCAAAGAAATAACAGAGTCCCTAAAATACCTAAAATAACAGAAAGCACCTTCCACCCCCAAGATCGTAGAGAATCCCAAAACGAAGTGCTAAGGCTCCAGTCTCCTACAGGGATATGGACTTCAGAACTAAGAGTGTGTAAATTCTGAATTGCTTTAAATATTGTTGGTGAAGAATCTGGTACGAAAACACAGCAAGCGGACCCCACTAATTTACATACTCCACCTCGTTCAGCTAAAATGACATCTAATGCCATTCGATTTTGAAGTGCTACCAATCTTATCGCCTTTTGCTCTAAGGTCATATTGTAAAGTATGTCCGTGGTCCGGTTGATCGTTTTCTCCAATACCCTCGGTAATCCACTAATGTTTTCTGAATTTGCTATTTGTCCCCAGAAGGGGACAACTGATTTGGCTATATCCCCGAATACTTGTCCAGGGGTATCTCCATCATTATCCCGTCGCGGGCGAGCCTTAGATACCTCTAAGGTACTGGCTATAAACACACCTGGTAACAATATCCCTAAATAACAAGTCCCCTGCCAATCCTTGGGCAACCAGGGAAAAGCTAAACTACCACAAACAAAATAAACGGGTCCCCCTACATACAAAGGCCTATTTTCCCCAGTCAAATTTACAATATTTACACAAGGCTCAAAATCTCCCATTGGCCTAGTGCCATTTCGTTGTACACAGAAAGGGACAGAATCAGGACTGTGATTTACAGAATAAGAAGGAGGCATGGCATCCTTATTGCCTATCGGAGCCATCTTAAAAGAAACTAGATTTTGAAAAGGAAAAGAAAGTTTATCAGACGGCCTAATAGAAGCGATATTAGGTCTACTCCTATTTGCGAAAAGCGAGCATCCCAGGGGAGTCAATTCACGTTTTTCAAATTCATTCAAATTGGTGCCATCGAAGTTCCCTGAGATGCTATCATTCCATCGGCCAAAGAAGAGTGCTCTAAGAGAGGCATAGCAGGAAGTCGTTAGAGGTAGGGGATGTATATACCATCCCAGTCCCTTGTTCCCATGCTGTGGTAAGTGAGTGCAAATCCAACAATTACTCCTATTAAAAATAGCATGCGTAGCATTCATCACTATCATCAAAGTGTTATTATGATATTTCTGTCTATGCCGAGAGTCCCTAGGGGACAGAGTGTGAAGGTGTACAGAGGGAGTCAAAACAGTTGGTACAATTTTGGTCGGTAACAGAGGCTTCAAAGGATAGATTTCTTCAAAATACCAAAGTCCCACGGCAGCAGTTGCAAAACTAACAATAATCAAAACAAGAACACAACAGTACGTTTTCAGGGCCCAGGCACATTGTCCGTTGTTCGATTTGGTCACCTCCTTATCTAATAGTTCAATACGAGGAGCAGCGGTGAAGGCGGCAGGCATCATGGTTATCCCGATCGTCGGCCCCAATGTTCGTTGCTGGCGGCACTTCGGCCGCGCGACTTCTTAGTCCTTCCCAACCCTAGCCAACAGAACCCTTCTTTTCTTTATTCCAAAAAAAGGAAAGACAATAGTATTTCAATCACTCCTTTTTCTTCCAGATGCACAATACTCGTGCAGCGATTCTATTTTCGTGGTCGAAGGTTGTACCTGATGGTACCCAAGTTTGCTGAATCCAAAAGCAAAGTATCGTCGCTCCCTGAGGGGAGCGTCGCGTCGGTGGCGACGGAAGTCGCAGAACTTGAAACAAGAGTTTCTGGAAGTGATCGATCAAGAGAGTGCGGAGACAAGATGGACGGCTCCCCGAGCTCCTCGGGCTCAGAGAACTTCTCCGACGCACTCACAGCGCTGCCTGCTACTCCGAGATCAGAGATCGTAGCATCAGCGAGGGGTTCTGTTTCTTCTGTAACGTGTGGCGTCGGGTGAGGGATCTTCTTCACATGCGTTGCATGTACCCAGTTCTTCTTTCCTGCCACCCGCACTGCCGTCCTGGTGACCAGTAAAACCTGGTAAGGTCCCCGCCAGCGAGGCGCGAGACAGGAAGACCTTTCGTAGGCCTTTACCAGGACCCAGCTGCCGGGCAAT
This sequence comes from Ambystoma mexicanum, assembly GCF_040938575.1. Classification (NCBI taxonomy): domain Eukaryota; kingdom Metazoa; phylum Chordata; class Amphibia; order Caudata; family Ambystomatidae; genus Ambystoma; species Ambystoma mexicanum. Next base: position 16,501,208 of record NC_090935.1, read on the forward strand.
ATATCGTGTCCTGGGCCCGTAAACCGTACAGGTAAGGCGGCATTCACCTGGTGGTAAATGAAATACAGGTTTTTAGTCAATTGATTACAATAGTCTATGAGCAATACATTCTCCACATCCCTCAGGGCTTTAGGTTTAGGGAGACCCCAAATATTAGCAGGCCTTCCCATTACTACCTCGAATGGAGAAAGCCCAGTTCTAGTCTGGGGTGTGGTGCGCATAGCTAACAACACAATAGGTAAAGCATCTGGCCATTTTAATTTAGTGTCGGCACATGTTTTTGCAAGTTTGTTTTTCAAAATACCGTTGTGTCTTTCTACCAACCCCGCACTTTGAGGGTGCCTAGCTGAATGAAAACGTTTCTCAATCCCTAAAGCAACACATATTTGCAACATTACAGCGGCGATGAAGTGTGGGCCGTTGTCCGACCAGATTATCCTCGGGAGCCCAAATCGAGGAAAATATTCTTTCACCAAGATCTTTGCGGTAGTCATGGCGGTAGCATCTTTGACAGGGAAAGCCTCGACCCATTTGCTAAAAGCACAAATGATAACAAGAACATATTTCAAGTTATTACATCGTTCCATTGCAATGAAATCAAGGTGAATGGTTTCAAAGGGGACAGAGGGGGGCCCGAAACTTCCCCTTGAAGTCACTGTCCCTTTACCCACATTGTGTTGCAGGCAAATCATACAATTCTGAACATATCTTTTTGCAGTTTCCAAAATTTTGTCATTCACCCAAACCTGCTGTAATATCTTCGCAATTTGCTGGGCACACACATGTGTTGGACCGTGTGCCATTGTGACCATTGCTAATACATAAGAATCAGGAAGCAACCATTTCCCGTCAGATGTGTCCACCCAACACCCTTCGTCATCCAATTTCCCCATGCCTTCAGCCCATTTCCTAGATTCTTCAACGGAGGCATCAGTCTGAATATCTCGCACAGACCCAATGCCTTCATCTATTATACAACCATCTCTCACTTCCCTCGAGGTATACATGTCTGTGCTAAGGTCTGTGGCTGTTTGTCTAGCTATCGAATCTGCAAAAGCATTTCCTTTGCCCACATCGTCTATGACCTTCCGATGTGCTGCACATTTCATGATCGCTAGTTGTTCAGGGAGTGAGAGTGCTGAGAGTAGTTGTACTATTAAGGGGCCATGCTGAATCTTGGTCCCGTGTGAGGTCAGAAACCCTCTTTCCGACCACAGTTTTCCGAAGTTGTGAGCCACCCCAAAGGCGTACTGACTATCCGTATAAATGTTAACTCTATGCCCTTGGGAGAGCTCACAAGCACGGGTCAACGCTATAATCTCTGCGGCCTGCGCGGAGTTATGCGGAATCCTTTTAGTTTCTACAATCTTGTTCAAAGTAGTAACTGCATAAGCAGCTGTAGATGTGCCATTCGGAAGTTTAAAACAGGAGCCATCACAAAACAGCTCCCCTTCCGCATTCTCCAAAGGAGTATCTGAGAGGTCTATTCTGCCCTTTGTTTCTTGTTCGGTGGCATACAGGCAGTCATGTGATCCATCATCGCCGCAAGCAGTAGTTTGCGGGAGAGGCAAAAGTTCAGCCGGATTGAGAACACAACACCTTTTAATTTTGATATGAGGAGCAAATAGAACTAATTCATACCTGGTCAACCGGGCAGAAGTAAGGTGTTGTGTTTGAGTTTTATTCAATAGAATATCAACAGAGTGAGGTACCATCAGAATCAAATCGTGGCCTAGGACCATCCCCTCACTCTGTTTTACAGACGCAGCGGCAGCAGCAACAGTGCGCAGACATCGCGGCAAAGCGCATGCAACAGGATCGAGGGCGGAGGAATAATAGCCGCACGGCCTATTCTTCCCTCCATGTTCCTGCGTTAACACAGACAAAGCACATCCATTACATTCATGCACAAACAACACAAAGGCCTTATCGTAATTTGGTGTACCCAGAACCGGTGCTGAACACAGCGCGGCTTTGAGAAGCTCAAATGATCGTTGATGTTCCGATTCCCATGGCAGTGGCAGAGAAATGCCCTTCTTCGTCAAAGCCAACATCGGTTTTACCACTAGGGCAAAGTTCGGGATCCACAGTCTACAGTAGGACGCCATCCCTATCAGGGCTCTGACTTCCTTCTGTGTTTTTGGGACAGACATGCCAGAAATGTGTTTTATTCGTTCAGGTGTCAATCTTCTCCCCTCCTTTGACAGGAGGTAGCCTAAATAGGCAACCTCCTGGCAACAATATTGAAATTTCTTAAGTGAAGCTTTGTGACCATGTTCGGCTAAATGAACAAGCAACAATATAGTGCCTTCTTTACAAGTTTTCTCAGAGTCTGCAGCTAGGAGCAAATCGTCTACATATTGAAGCAGCGTGCAAGTAGGTGGCAATTCAAGGGTGTCGAGCTGCTCTTTTAAGGTTCTACTATAGATACTAGGACTTTCAGTATACCCTTGAGGTGCCCTTGTGAATGTAAATGAGCGTCCCCCTAAGGTGAACGCGAACAAATACCTGCTCTCCTCATGTATCGGAATACTAAAGAAGGCGTTTTTCAAATCTACGACACTAAAGTGTGTAGCCGTAGCAGGGATCATTGTTAAGATTGTTGTTACATCAGGCACGATTGGAAATTGTGGGGCCACTACCCGGTTAATAGCACGAAGATCTATTATAAACCGGTACGGAATTGCATTGTCGCCTTTCTTATATACCGGCAAGATCGGACTATTACATAAGCTACCTGTAATCTCTTCGATCACTCCACGATGTACAAAATCGGAGACAATGCATTTCAGAGCGCGCTCACATTCAACTGAAATTTTATATTGCGGGATGCGCGGTAGCTTAACCCCATGTTTCAATACTATCTTAACAGGGTCGATGTGCAATATCCCGACATCATTGTCGTCTATTGCCCACAAACATTCTGGGACAATGTCAAATTCGGGAGGTAGAGGTCGGGTCAAGTATTGGGAGTTAAAGGGTTGCTGTGGTGAAACTGTTAATCTTATTCCATCAGGGGAACAATGAATCACTGCGTTCAATTTCTTCAACAAATTCAACCCCAGCAAATTTTCTCCACAGTTTGAAGTAAGAAGAAAAGGGCACTGGTCTGTAAAAGGGCCTAAAGAAACGGATACCGGCGCAGAAACCGGACAAACAGTTGGTATACCAGAGAACCCTATAGAAACATTTGTTTGCCCTGACAGGGGGATGTTTGGAACCCGAGAATGGTCGATGGAGCACTTCTGTGCTCCAGTGTCGATCAAGAACTGATGTTTCCTATTCCCCACCAATAATTCAACGTAGGGGCCCTTCTGAATAACGGGAATAGGTAAAGGTTCCAAACGCTGCTTCGGGCAATCCTAATAAGGCAGAACTTCATCAAAGGGAAGTTCCTCAGAAAGATAGGCGGCGGAAGGGTGATCAAATATATTTCTCGAGTCCATACTCGGAGTCTGATTTTCCCGTGAAAAAGGTTGCTGTAAATCTTGTAGAAGCTGACCCCTATCAGGTTCCCCTGCTCCAGGGCGGCCCCGTGGTCGCCTACCCATACCTCCGAATGTACCTCCTGACCTCTGACGGAGGGCAGGGCACTGTGCTCGCCAGTGACCTTCCTGGCGGCAATAAGCACACTGATTAATATTTATAGAATTTGGAGGAGTATTTCCTCTTGGAATGTACTGACCTCTAGTTTGTGTCGTACCTCCTCTGGGGTTTCTGACAATTTGCTGCAACAATACCTTAGTCTTTAGGTCACCCCTTCTTTTTTCGATTTTCTCTTTTTCATTATTAACCCGATTCTCATAATACTGAGCCATATGCAAAACCTCTGACTGAGATTTTGCCTGCCAAGCGCTCTCTGAGGACATAATTTGTGACTGGATGTCGGGCAACAATCCACGCACAAATTTGTCCACAAACAACCTCTTCCCCGACTCTGTACCTAAATCCTGTCCACTGAAGTCGGAGAACACCTGTTCGAATCTATTAAAGAATTCGGTAGTACCTTCAGTTTTCCCTTGGACGCAGGCCGTAAGCTTGTCCCAAATAATCCTTTTTTCTGGGATTATAGTTTTTAATTTGGCAACTATTCTATCGGGTAAAGTGAGTATTACCTGGGGTGGTTTCTCACCAGCTGGTCGTTCCCCATCTATTCTAGTCAAATTTACCCATGTATCCCCTAACCCCGGCACATCATCTATTGTTCGTACCTGTTTCCATACATCAACAGGTAAAAGCACTGGAAACAATAAATCCATGTCACTTAAGGTGAACACAGAAGACTGCAAAACGGATTCTATTTCTTTGTAAAACCCTGTCGGGTTCTTCCTGATATCAGGGACTGATTGTCTAATCGTGTTCACTTCCTGTCGAGAGAACGGGACGTGAACAAACTGTGATACGTAATGTGCAGGGATATCCACCGCGGCAGTACCAGCCGCCGCGTTGGCGGGGATTTCTACTTTTGGGACAAGGGTCGGAGGGACCTCTCTCATAGGCAACTGAGATATAGGGACCTCCGACCGCTTACTAAGTAATAAGGCCAAATCGAGCGCTAAAGCAGCTGTAGAAGTGTCGGGCGAAAAAGCTCTTTTACAAATACCTAATAACTCTGTGGGGCAACCAACCTTCTTCCTTATACATTCCTCCTGTAAATGCTGTACCATCACTTGGATTACCTTCCTTTGCATCTCTACCGTGTATTGACTATATGTGTCATATACCTCATCTGGCGGCATCGATGAATCCGAGATCCACCGAATCGCATCTCTGGTACAAATCCGTACTTCCTCAGGTGCTGATCTTCGGCACGAAAGGAACCGTTTCTGCACATATATCCTATCGTCCTCATCATCCTCGTTTTGTAACCTTTCAAAATCCCTTCTAAACTCAAACAACCTATCGACATGCCCATATACTTCCTGCTCTGTATCCCTCGAGAGTGCCAAGGCATTCAGATCTCTCACCCCTTGTGGGAGATCCGAAGTCTGCAATCTACCCCACATTACACATAAGTGAATCCCCAGTCCTTCAATAAAAACGTTTTTCTCGGGAAAATCGTGCAAATTAGATAATGTTGAAAATACATCAGTTTGATCACCTTTTTCCATGCAATATTTAGCCCAAGCAAATAGTTCCTGTTTCCTGCCTGCAGGAACAGTACTACGAGTCACTATTCTCGACCCTGCACCGGGATCTGATTTAGTGAACACAGGACTCCCCGGAATCGAAAGTGTAGGTGAACCTAACAAGGGTGCAGGGGAAGGAGGTAATGTAACAGACGAAATAGACGGAGGAGCGACAACTAAAGAACTAGGGGCAGTAGGCTGCGCAGGAGGAGTAGGAATAGCGATAGGAGCAATAGCAGAAATGGGCAAAGCGCCCACAACGGGAGCATACGGAGGTGGCACTGAAGAATCAGGCCTCCGTTCGTTTAATATTTTCTCGATAAACTCCTCGGAAACATGGAAATCTTTAGAGGGGTACATTTTCTGGACTCCGAGCGAGAAAGCTCTGTCCATTTTCTGGGTTTCATCTAATCGTTTTTCCTTGTCATATAACAATGCCTTTTCGGCATTCGTTTTATGACGTCGTGCATGTTTATCCCTACTTTTAAGCTGCTGTAATGCTTCCTTTTTCCAATTTTGTAACACATCAAAGGTGGCTGGCCTAGCCTTTTTTTTAAGCAAGATCGACTCTAAGTATTTAATACGGGGGATCTCAAAACTACCATTGATTGGCCACTGAAATTCGGAGGCATTTCTGGTCTGTCTGTGCCAAATATCATTAAATGCAATACTACCAATGCCATACTTACAGTACATAGTACACGCCGGCGACCCCTCCTGTGGTGCCGGACGGCTAAATTCCAAAGATTGTCGATCGCTGCGGAACAGGGCCCTAAAACAGCTAGACAATTTCCCAGGCATTTCTCAAAGAATTGGTGTTACCTGGTCCAATAATTGTGTCTGCAGATACAATACGCCAAATTCAAATTGTCAGGGTTAAATTAAGAGCCGGGTCACGACTGCACCTGACCAAACCTAAGGAGGACCGTACGGTTTACAAAGGACTTCAACTAACGAATTTTACCTGCGTTCGGTGGTTTCTGCAAATCTGCACGCCTCGGAATTGGACCCTCGTCAAGATGCCGTGTCAGACCGCACGACTATCGCCCAAGGATCGGATCGTGCAGCGCTGCCGAGGTATCGCGTCTCGATCGGTCGGGCCCGCAGAATCACACCGTCCGATCCCGATTCGATAGTCTGCGTCAACCTTCAATGATCCGGCATCAATCTTGAGGGTCCCTATTCGGGCGCCAACTGTGGAAACAGAGAAATTGATATGAGGCCGGGAAGCCCAAAAGGAAACACACCAACACAGGTTACAAAGGACACACAAAGCGCTTTATTTCAAAGTTACAAAGTTACCAAAGTCAATTGACATGCGAATAGCTATTCGGCCCTCTGACTTACACACGAACCTTCAACGTTAGGTTCGCACTGAAAGTGGGAGAGACCGATCATCGGGATGCTCGGGTTTTTATACATTTTGTGCTGCATTGGCCAGCCCTCTTACAAGTTAACCATTCTTGGAACAACGGCTAGGGTTCGTAGCCAGGTCAAACACGCAATTTCCATGTATTAGATCAGTTCCGCTGATACAGTTACATATTTACACCTAGGTTAAAAAGAGGACAGGGTCTTAGTTCATGACCCTAACAGGTAGCCTGTGGACATATTATTCATTCACGTGTGCGGAGGTCACCATAGCCGAAGTCTTACTCGAAATGTCATTCGGCCTCCATTTTGTGATTCGAGGTGACTTCCACACTGCAAGAGTACCTAAAATGGCGGCTAAATCCAAGATGGCGGCTTTCACGATACATTAAGGTCAAGACCTTGCCGCGGAACCTATGTACATAGTATTCTTTTTGGCGGCTTGGCGTAGGCCAACATATATTCAAACAATACGATTGGGGTCACAATATTATATCGATTTCCACAGCAGGGTGAAGCAGGGGAGGGGTGCAAGGTGAAGCAGTGGAGGGGTTCAGGGTGAAGCAGGGGAGGGCTGCAGGGTGAAACAGTGGAGGGATGCAGGGTAAAGCAGGGGAGGGGTGCAGGGTGAAACGGGTGGGGTGCAGGGTGAAGCAGGGGAGGGGAGCAGGGTGAAGCAGGGGAGGGGAGCAGGGTGAAGCAGGGGAGGGCTGCAGGGTGAAGCAGGGGAGGGGAGCAGGGTGAAGCAGGGGAGGGGTGCAGGGTGAAGCAGGGGAGAGGAGCAGGGTGAAGCAGGGGAGGGGTGCAGGGTGAAGCTGGGGTGGGGTGCAGGGTGAAGCAGGGGAGGGAAGCAGGGTAAAGCAGGGGAGGGGAGCAGGGTAAAGCAGGGGAGGAGTGCAGGGTGAAGCAGGGGAGGGGTGCAGGGCGAAGCAGGGGAGGGGTGCAGGGCGAAGCAGAGGAGGGGTGCAGGGTGAAGCGTTACTGTCTCGTGAACAGGGGAGGGGTGCAGGGTGAAGCAGGGGAGGGGAGCAGGGTGAAGCAGTGGAGGGATGCAGGGTGAAGCAGGGGAGGGCTGCAGGGTGAAGCAGGGGAGGGGAGCAGGGTGAAGCAGGGGAGGGGTGCAGGGTGAAGCAGGGGAGGGGAGCAGGGTGAAGCAGGGGAGGGGTGCAGGGTGAAGCTGGGGTGGGGTGCAGGGTGAAACAGGGGAGGGAAGCAGGGTAAAGCAGGGGAGGGGAGCAGGGTAAAGCAGGGGAGGGGAGCAGGGTAAAGCAGGGGAGGAGTGCAGGGTGAAGCAGGGGAGGGGAGCAGGGTGAAGCAGTGGAGGGATGCAGGGTGAAGCAGGGGAGGGCTGCAGGGTGAAGCAGGGGAGGGGAGCAGGGTGAAGCAGGGGAGGGGTGCAGGGTGAAGCAGGGGAGGGGAGCAGGATGAAGCAGGGGAGGGGTGCAGGGTGAAGCTGGGGTGGGGTGCAGGGTGAAGCAGGGGAGGAGAGCAGGGTGAAGCAGGGGAGGGGTGCAGGGTGAAGCAGGGGAGGGGAGCAGGGTGAAGCAGGGGAGGGGTGCAGGGTGAAGCAGGGGTGGGGTGCAGGGTGAAGCAGGGGAGGGCTGCAGGGTGAAACGGGTGGGGTGCAGGGTGAAGCAGAGGAGGGGAGCAGGGTGAAGCAGGGGAGGGGAGCAGGGTGAAGCAGTGGAGGGATGCAGGGTGAAGCAGGGGAGGGCTGCAGGGTGAAGCAGGGGAGGGGAGCAGGGTGAAGCAGGGGAGGGGTGCAGGGTGAAGCAGGGGAGGGGAGCAGGGTGAAGCAGGGGAGGGGTGCAGGGTGAAGCAGGGGAGGGGTGCAGGGTGAAGCAGGGGAGGGGAGCAGGGTGAAGAAGGGGAGGGGTGCAGGGTGAATCAAGGGAGGGGAGCAGAGTGAAGCAGGGGAGGGGAGCAGGGTGAAGCAGGGGAGGGGTGCAGGGTGAAGCAGGGGAGGGGAGCAGGATGGAGCAGGGGAGGGGTGCAGGGTGAAGCAAGGGAGGGGAGCAGGGTGAAGCAGGGGAGGGGTGCAGGGTGAAGCAGGGGAGGGGAGCGGGGTGAAGCAGGGGAGGAGTGCAGGGTGAAGAAGGGGTGGGGTGCAGGGTGAAGCAGGGGAGGTGTGCATGGTGAAGCAGGGGAGGGGTGCAGGGTGAAGCAGTGGAGGGGTGCAGGGTGAAGCAGGGGAGGGCTGCAGGGGGAAACAGTGGAGGGGAGCAGGGTGAAGCAGGGGAGGGGTGCAGGGTGAAGCAGGGGAGGGGTGCAGGGTGAAGCAGTGGAGGGGTGCAGGGTGACGCAGGGGAGGGCTGCAGGGTGAAACAGGGGAGGGATGCAGGGTGAAGCAGGGGTGGGGTGCAGGGTGAAGCAGGGGAGGGCTGCAGAGTGAAACAGTGGAGGGGAGCAGGGTGAAGCAGCGGAGGGGTGCAGGGTGAAGCAGGGGAGGGGTGCAGGGTGAAGCAGGGGAGGGCTGCAGGGTGAAACAGTGGAGGGATGCAGGGTAAAACAGGGGAGGGGTGCAGGGTGAAAAGGGTGGGGTGCAGGGTGAAGCAGGGGAGGGGTGCAGGGTGAAGCAGGGGAGAGGTGCAGGGTGAAGCGTTACTGTATCGTGGACAGGGGAGGGGTGCAGGGTGAAGCAGGGGAGGGGTGCAGGGTGAAGCAGGGGAGGGCTGCAGGGTGAAACGGGTGGGGTGCAGGGTGAAGCTGGGAATGGGAGCAGGGTGAAGCAGGGGATGGGTGCAGGGTGAATTAGGGGAGGGGTGAAGGGTGAAGCAGGGGAGGGGTGCAGGGTGAAGCAGAGGAGGGGAGCAGGGTGAAGCAGGGGAGGGGTGCAGGGTGAAGCAGTGGAGGGGTTCAGGGTGAAGCAGGGGAGGGGAGCAGGGTGAAGCAGGGGAGGGGTGCAGGGTGAAGCAGTGGAGGGGTGCAGGGTGAAACAGTGGAGGGGAGCAGGGTGAAGCAGGGGAGGGGTGCATGGTGAAGCAGGGGAGGGGTGCAGGGTGAAGCAGTGGAGGGGTGCAGGGTGACGCAGGGGAGGGCTGCAGGGTGAAACAGTGGAGGGATGCAGGGTAAAACAGGGGAGGGGTGCAGGGTGAAATGGGTGGGGTGCAGGGTGAAGCAGGGGAGGGGTGCAGGGTGAAGCAGGGGAGGGGTGCAGGGTGAAGCGTTACTGTATCGTGAACAGTGGTGGGGTGCAGGGTGATGCAGGGGAGGGGTGCAGGGTGAAGCAGGGGAGGGCTGCAGGGTGAAACAGGGGTGGGGTGCAGGGTGAAGCTGGGAATGGGAGCAGGGTGAAGCAGGGGATGGGTGCAGGGTGAAGCAGTGGAGGGGTGCAGGGTGACGCAGTGGAGGGGTGCAGGGTGACGCAGGGGAGGGCTGCAGGGTGAAACAGTGGAGGGATGCAGGGTAAAACAGGGGAGGGGTGCAGGGTGAAATGGGTGGGGTGCAGGGTGAAGCAGGGGAGGGGTGCAGGGTGAAGCGTTACTGTATCGTGAACAGGGGTGGGGTGCAGGGTGAAGCAGGGGAGGGGTGCAGGGTGAAGCAGGGGAGGGCTGCAGGGTGAAACGGGTGGGGTGCAGGGTGAAGCAGAGGAGGGGAGCAGGGTGAAGCAGGGGAGGGGAGCAGGGTGAAGCAGTGGAGGGATGCAGGGTGAAGCAGGGGAGGGCTGCAGGGTGAAGCAGGGGAGGGGAGCAGGGTGAAGCAGGGGAGGGGTGCAGGGTGAAGCAGGGGAGGGGAGCAGGGTGAAGCAGGGGAGGAGTGCAGGGTGAAGCAGGGGAGGGGTGCAAGGTGAAGCAGGGGAGGGGAGCAGGGTGAAGCAGGGGAGGGGTGCAGGGTGAAGCAGGGAGGGGTGCAGGGTGAAGCAGGGGAGGGGTGCAGGGTGAAGCAGGGGAGGGCTGCAGGGTGAAGCAGGGAAGGGCTGCAGGGTGAAACGGGTAGGGTGCAGGGTGAAGCAAAGGAGGGGAGCAGGGTGAAGCAGGGGAGGGGAGCAGGGTGAAGCAGTGGAGGGATGCAGGGTGAAGCAGGGGAGGGCTGCAGGGTGAAGCAGGGGAGGGGAGCAGGGTGAAGCAGGGGAGGGGTGCAGGGTGAAGCAGGGGAGGGGAGCAGGGTGAAGCAGGGGAGGGGTGCAGGGTGAAGCAGGGAGGGGTGCAGGGTGAAGCAGGGGAGGGGAGCAGGGTGAAGAAGGGGAGGGGTGCAGGGTGAAGCAAGGGAGGGGAGCAGGGTGAAGCAGGGGAGGGGAGCAGGGTGAAGCAGGGGAGGGGAGCAGGGTGAAGCAGGGAGGGGTGCAGGGTGAAGCAGGGGAGGGGAGCAGGATGGAGCAGGGGAGGGGTGCAGGGTGAAGCAAGGGAGGGGAGCAGGGTGAAGCAGGGGAGGGGTGCAGGGTGAAGCAGGGGAGGGGTGCAGGGTGAAGCAGTGGAGGGGTGCAGGGTGACGCAGGGGAGGGCTGCAGGGTGAAACAGGGGAGGGATGCAGGGTGAAGCAGGGGTGGGGTGCAGGGTGAAGCAGGGGAGGGCTGCAGAGTGAAACAGTGGAGGGGAGCAGGGTGAAGCAGCGGAGGGGTGCAGGGTGAAGCAGGGGAGGGGTGCAGGGTGAAGCAGGGGAGGGCTGCAGGGTGAAACAGTGGAGGGATGCAGGGTAAAACAGGGGAGGGGTGCAGGGTGAAAAGGGTGGGGTGCAGGGTGAAGCAGGGGAGGGGTGCAGGGTGAAGCAGGGGAGAGGTGCAGGGTGAAGCGTTACTGTATCGTGGACAGGGGAGGGGTGCAGGGTGAAGCAGGGGAGGGGTGCAGGGTGAAGCAGGGGAGGGCTGCAGGGTGAAACGGGTGGGGTGCAGGGTGAAGCTGGGAATGGGAGCAGGGTGAAGCAGGGGATGGGTGCAGGGTGAATTAGGGGAGGGGTGAAGGGTGAAGCAGGGGAGGGGTGCAGGGTGAAGCAGAGGAGGGGAGCAGGGTGAAGCAGGGGAGGGGTGCAGGGTGAAGCAGTGGAGGGGTTCAGGGTGAAGCAGGGGAGGGGAGCAGGGTGAAGCAGGGGAGGGGTGCAGGGTGAAGCAGTGGAGGGGTGCAGGGTGAAACAGTGGAGGGGAGCAGGGTGAAGCAGGGGAGGGGTGCATGGTGAAGCAGGGGAGGGGTGCAGGGTGAAGCAGTGGAGGGGTGCAGGGTGACGCAGGGGAGGGCTGCAGGGTGAAACAGTGGAGGGATGCAGGGTAAAACAGGGGAGGGGTGCAGGGTGAAATGGGTGGGGTGCAGGGTGAAGCAGGGGAGGGGTGCAGGGTGAAGCAGGGGGAGGGGTGCAGGGTGAAGCGTTACTGTATCGTGAACAGTGGTGGGGTGCAGGGTGATGCAGGGGAGGGGTGCAGGGTGAAGCAGGGGAGGGCTGCTGGGTGAAACAGGGGTGGGGTGCAGGGTGAAGCTGGGAATGGGAGCAGGGTGAAGCAGGGGATGGGTGCAGGGTGAAGCAGTGGAGGGGTGCAGGGTGACGCAGTGGAGGGGTGCAGGGTGACGCAGGGGAGGGCTGCAGGGTGAAACAGTGGAGGGATGCAGGGTAAAACAGGGGAGGGGTGCAGGGTGAAATGGGTGGGGTGCAGGGTGAAGCAGGGGAGGGGTGCAGGGTGAAGCGTTACTGTATCGTGAACAGGGGTGGGGTGCAGGGTGAAGCAGGGGAGGGGTGCAGGGTGAAGCAGGGGAGGGCTGCAGGGTGAAACGGGTGGGGTGCAGGGTGAAGCAGAGGAGGGGAGCAGGGTGAAGCAGGGGAGGGGAGCAGGGTGAAGCAGTGGAGGGATGCAGGGTGAAGCAGGGGAGGGCTGCAGGGTGAAGCAGGGGAGGGGAGCAGGGTGAAGCAGGGGAGGGGTGCAGGGTGAAGCAGGGGAGGGGAGCAGGGTGAAGCAGGGGAGGAGTGCAGGGTGAAGCAGGGGAGGGGTGCAGGGTGAAGCAGGGGAGGGGAGCAGGGTGAAGCAGGGGAGGGGTGCAGGGTGAAGCAGGGAGGGGTGCAGGGTGAAGCAGGGGAGGGGTGCAGGGTGAAGCAGGGGAGGGCTGCAGGGTGAAGCAGGGAAGGGCTGCAGGGTGAAACGGGTAGGGTGCAGGGTGAAGCAAAGAAGGGGAGCAGGGTGAAGCAGGGGAGGGGAGCAGGGTGAAGCAGTGGAGGGATGCAGGGTGAAGCAGGGGAGGGCTGCAGGGTGAAGCAGGGGAGGGGAGCAGGGTGAAGCAGGGGAGGGGTGCAGGGTGAAGCAGGGGAGGGGAGCAGGGTGAAGCAGGGGAGGGGTGCAGGGTGAAGCAGGGGAGGGGTGCAGGGTGAAGCAGGGGAGGGGAGCAGGGTGAAGAAGGGGAGGGGTGCAGGGTGAAGCAAGGGAGGGGAGCAGGGTGAAGCAGGGGAGGGGAGCAGGGTGAAGCAGGGGAGGGGAGCAGGGTGAAGCAGGGGAGGGGTGCAGGGTGAAGCAGGGGAGGGGAGCAGGATGGAGCAGGGGAGGGGTGCAGGGTGAAGCAAGGGAGGGGAGCAGGGTGAAGCAGGGGAGGGGTGCAGGGTGAAGCAGGGGAGGGGAGCGGGGTGAAGCAGGGGAGGAGTGCAGGGTGAAGAAGGGGTGGGGTGCAGGGTGAAGCAGGGGAGGTGTGCATGGTGAAGCAGGGGAGGGGTGCAGGGTGAAGCAGTGGAGGGGTGCAGGGTGAAGCAGGGGAGGGCTGCAGGGGGAAACAGTGGAGGGGAGCAGGGTGAAGCAGGGGAGGGGTGCAGGGTGAAGCAGGGGAGGGGTGCAGGGTGAAGCAGTGGAGGGGTGCAGGGTGACGCAGGGGAGGGCTGCAGGGTGAAACAGGGGAGGGATGCAGGGTGAAGCAGGGGTGGGGTGCAGGGTGAAGCGGGGAGGGCTGCAGGGTGAAACAGTGGAGGGGAGCAGGGTGAAGCAGGGGAGGGGTGCAGGGTGAAGCAGGGAGGGCTGCAGGGTGAAGCAGGGAGGGCTGCAGGGTGAAACAGTGGAGGGATGCAGGGTAAAACAGGGGAGGGGTGCAGGGTGAAAAGGGTGGGGTGCAGGGTGAAGCAGGGGAGGGGTGCAGGGTGAAGCAGGGGAGGGGTGCAGGGTGAAGCGTTACTGTATCGTGGACAGGGGAGGGGTGCAGGGTGAAGCAGGGGAGGGGTGCAGGGTGAAGCAGGGGAGGGCTGCAGGGTGAAACGGGTGGGGTGCAGGGTGAAGCTGGGAATGGGAGCAGGGTGAAGCAGGGGAGGGGAGCAGGGTGAAGCAGGGGAGGGGTGCAGGGTGAAGCAGTGGAGGGGTTCAGGGTGAAGCAGGGGAGGGGAGCAGGGTGAAGCAGGGGAGGGCTGCAGGGTGAAACAGGGGAGGGATGCAGGGTGAAGCAGGGGTGGGGTGCAGGGTGAAGCGGGGAGGGCTGCAGGGTGAAACAGTGGAGGGGAGCAGGGTGAAGCAGGGGAGGGGTGCAGGGTGAAGCAGGGGAGGGCTGCAGGGTGAAGCAGGGGAGGGCTGCAGGGTGAAACAGTGGAGGGATGCAGGGTAAAACAGGGGAGGGGTGCAGGGTGAAAAGGGTGGGGTGCAGGGTGAAGCAGGGGAGGGGTGCAGGGTGAAGCAGGGGAGGGGTGCAGGGTGAAGCGTTACTGTATCGTGGACAGGGAGGGGTGCAGGGTGAAGCAGGGGAGGGGTGCAGGGTGAAGCAGGGGAGGGCTGCAGGGTGAAACGGGTGGGGTGCAGGGTGAAGCTGGGAATGGGAGCAGGGTGAAGCAGGGGAGGGGAGCAGGGTGAAGCAGGGGAGGGGTGCAGGGTGAAGCAGTGGAGGGGTTCAGGGTGAAGCAGGGGAGGGGAGCAGGGTGAAGCAGGGGAGGGGTGCAGGGTGAAGCAGTGGAGGGGTGCAGGGTGAAGCAGGGGAGGGCTGCAGGGTGAAACAGTGGAGGGGAGCAGGGTGAAGCAGGGGAGGGGTGCAGGGTGAAGCAGGGGAGGGGTGCAGGGTGAAGCAGGGAGGGGTGCAGGGTGAAGCAGTGGAGGGGTTCAGGGTGAATTAGGGGAGGGGTGAAGGGTGAAGCAGGGGAGGGGTGCAGGGTGAAGCAGAGGAGGGGAGCAGGGTGAAGCAGGGGAGGGGTGCAGGGTGAAGCAGTGGAGGGGTTCAGGGTGAAGCAGGGGAGGGGAGCAGGGTGAAGCAGGGGAGGGGTTCAGGGTGAAGCAGTGGAGGGGTGCAGGGTGAAGCAGGGGAGGGCTGCAGGGTGAAACAGTGGAGGGGAGCAGGGTGAAGCAGGGGAGGGGTGCAGGGTGAAGCAGGGGAGGGGTGCAGGGTGAAGCAGTGGAGGGGTGCAGGGTGACGCAGGGGAGGGCTGCAGGGTGAAACAGTGGAGGGATGCAGGGTAAAACAGGGGAGGGGTGCAGGGTGAAATGGGTGGGGTGCAGGGTGAAGCAGGGGAGGGGTGCAGGGTGAAGCAGGGGAGGGGTGCAGGGTGAATCGTTACTGTATCGTGAACAGGGGTGGGGTGCAGGGTGAAGCAGGGGAGGGCTGCAGGGTGAAAGAGGGGTGGGGTGCAGGGTGAAGCTGGGAATGGGAGCAGGGTGAAGCAGGGGATGGGTGCAGGGTGAATTAGGGAGAGGTGCAGGGTGAAGCAGGGGAGGGGTACAGGTTGAAGCAGAGGAGGGGAGCAGGGTGAAGCAGGGGAGGGGTGCAGGGTGAAGGAGTGGAGAGGTTCAGGGTGAAGCAGGGGAGGGCTGCAGGGTGAAACAGTGGAGGGATGCAGGGTAAAGCAGGGGAGGGGTGCAGGGTGAAACGGGTGGGGTGCAGGGTGAAGCAGGGGAGGGGAGCAGGGTGAAGCAGTGGAGGGATGCAGGGTGAAGCAGTGGAGGGCTGCAGGGTGAAGCAGGGGAGGGGAGCAGGGTGAAGCAGGGGAGGGGTGCAGGGTTAATCAGGGGAGGGGAGCAGGGTGAAGCAGGGGAGGGGTGCAGGGTGAAGCTGGGGTGGGGTGCAGGGTGAAGCAGGGGAGGAAAGCAGGGTAAAGCAGGGGAGGGGAGCAGGGTAAAGCAGGGGAGGAGTGCAGGGTGAAGCAGGGGAGGCGTGCAGGGCGAAGCAGAGGAGGGGTGCAGGGTGAAGCGTTACTGTCTCGTGAACAGGGGAGGGGTGCAGGGTGAAGCAGGGGAGGGGAGCAGGGTTAAGCAGTGGAGGGATGCAGGGTGAAGCAGGGGAGGGCTGCAGGGTGAAGCAGGGGAGGGGAGCAGGGTGAAGCAGGGGAGGGGTGCAGGGTGAAGCAGGGGAGGGGAGCAGGGTGAAGCAGGGGAGGGGTGCAGGGTGAAGCTGGGGTGAGGTGCAGGGTGAAGCAGGGGAGGGAAGCAGTGTAAAGCAGGGGAGGGGAGCAGGGGAGGGGAGCAGGGTAAAGCAGGGGAGGGGTGCAGGGTGAAGCAGGGGAGGGGAGCAGGGTGAAGCAGTGGAGGGATGCAGGGTGAAGCAGGGGAGGGCTGCAGGGTGAAGCAGGGGAGGGGAGCAGGGTGAAGCAGGGGAGGGGTGCAGGGTGAAGCAGGGGAGGGAGCAGGGTGAAGCAGGGGAGGGGTGCAGGGTGAAGCTGGGGTGGGGTGCAGGGTGAAGCAGGGGAGGGAAGCAAGCAGGGGAGGGGAGCAGGGTAAAGCAGGGGAGGGGAGCAGGGTAAAGCAGGGGAGGAGTGCAGGGTGAAGCAGGGGAGGGGCGCAGGGTGAAGCAGGGGAGGGCTGCAGGGTGAAGCAGGGGAGGGGCGCAGGGTGAAGCAGGGGAGGGCTGCAGGGTGAAACAGGGGTGGGATGCAGGGTGAAGCTGGGAAGGGGAGCAGGGTGAAGCAGGGGATGGGTGCAGGGTGAATTAGGGGAGGGGTGCAGAGTGAAGCAGGGGAGGGGTGCAGGGTGAAGCAGAGGAGGGGAGCAGGGTGAAGCAGGGGAGGGGTGCAGGGTGAAGCAGTGGAGGGGAGCAGGGTGAAGCAGGGGAGGGATGCAGGGTAAAGCAGGGGAGGGGAGCAGGGTGAAGCAGGGGAGGTGTGCAGGGTGAAGCAGGGTGGGGTGCAGGGTGAAGCAGGGGACGGGAGCAGGGTGAAGCAGGGGAGGGGTGCAGGGTGAAGCAGGGGAGGGGTGCAGGCTGAAGCAGGGGAGGGGAGCAGGGTGAAGCAGGGGAGGGGAGCAGGGTAAAGCAGGGGAGGGGTGCAGGGTGAAGCAGGGGAGGGGTGCAGGGTGAATCGTTACTGTATCGTGAACAGGGGAGGGGTGCAGGGTGAAGCAGGGGAGGGGCGCAGGGTGAAGCAGGGGAGGGCTGCAGGGTGATGGAAACAGGGGTGGGGTGCAGGGTGAAGCGTTACTGTATAATGAACAGGGGAGGGGTGCAGGGTGAAGCAGGGGAGGGGCGCAGGGTGAAGCGGGTGCAGGGTGAAGCTGGGAAGGGGAGCAGGGTGAAGCAGGGGAGGGGTGCAGGATGAAGTAGGGGAGGGTAGCAGGGTGAAGCAGGGGATGGGTTCAGGGTGAATTAGGGGAGGGGTGCGGAGTGAAGCAGGGGAGGGGTGCAGGGTGAAGCAGAGGAGGGAAGCAGGGTGAAGCAGGGGAGGGGTGCGGGGTGAAACAGTGGAGGGGTGCTGGGTGAAGCAGGGGAGGGCTGCAGGGTCAAACAGTGGAGGGATGCAGGGTAAAGCAGGGGAGGGGTGCAGGGTGAAACGGGTGGGGTGAAGGGTGAAGCAGGGGAGGGGAGCAGGGTGAAGCAGTAGAGGGATGCAGGGTGAAGCAGGGGAGGGGAGCAGGGTGAAGCAGGGGAGGGGTGCACGGTGAAGCAGGGGAGGGGTGCAGGGTGAAGCAGGGGTGGGGTGCAGGTTGAAGCAGGAGAGGGAAGCAGGGTAAAGCAGGGGAGGGGAGCAGGGTAAAGCAGGGGAGGGGTATAGGGTGAAGCAGGGGAGGGGTGCAAGGTGAAGCAGGGGAGGGGTGCAGGGTGAAGCGTTACTGTATCGTGAACAGGGGAGGGGGCAGGGTGAAGCAGGGGAGGGTCGCAGGGTGAAGCAGGGGAGGGCTGCAGGGTGAAACAGGGGTGGGGTGCAGGGTGAAGCAGGGGAGGGGTGAAGAGTGAAGCAGGGGAGAGGTGTAGGGTGAAGCAGAGGAGGGGAGCAGGGTGAAGCAGGGGAGGGGTGCAGGGTGAAGCAGGGGAGGGGTGCAGGGTGAAGCAGGGGAGGGCTGCCGGGTGAAACAGTGGAGGGATGCAGGGTAATGCAGGGGAGGGGTGCAGGGTGAAACGGGTGGGGTGCAGGGTGAAGCAGGGGAGGAGAGTGGGGTGAAGCAGTGGAGGGATGCAGGGTGAAGCAGGGGAGGGCTGCAGGGTGAAGCAGGGGAGGGAAGCAGGGTGAAGCAGGGGAGGGGTGCAGGGTGAAGCAGGGGAGGGGTGTAGGGTGAAGCAGGGGAGGGGTGCAGGATGAAGCAGGGGAGGGGAGCAGGGTAAAGCAGGGGAGGGGAGCAGGGTAAAGTAGGGGAGGGGTGCAGGGTGAAGCAGGGGAGCGGTGCAGGGTGAAGCAGGGGAGGGGCTGCAGGGTGAAGCGTTGCTGTATCGTAAACAGCGGAGGGGTGCAGGGTGAAGCAGGGGAGGGGCGCAGGGTGAAGCAGGGGAGGGCTGCAGGGTGAAACATCGGTGGAGTGCAGGGTGAAGCTGGGAAGTGGAGCAGGGTGAAGCAGGGGAGGGGTGCAGGGTGAAGCAGGGGAGGGGAGCAGGGTGAAGCAGGGAATGGGTGCAGGGTGAATTAAGGGAGGGTTGCAGAGTGAAGCAGGGGAGGGGTGCAGGGTAAAGCAGAGGAGGCGAGCAGGGTGAAGCAGGAGGGGTGCAGGGTGAAGCAGGGAAGGGGTGCAGGGTGATGCAGGGGATGGCTGCAGGGTGAAACAGTGGAGGGATGCAGGGTAAAGCAGGGGAGGGGTGCAGGGTGAAACGGGTGGGGGTGCAGGGTGAAGCAGGGGAGGGGAGCAGGGTGAAGCACTGGAGGGATGCAGGGTGATGCAGGGGAGGGGTGCAGGGTGAAGCAGGGGAGGGGAGCAGGGTGAAGCAGGGGAGGGGTGCAGGGTGAAGCAGGGGAGGGGTGCAGGGCGAAGCAGGCGTGGGGTGCAGGGTGAAGCAGGGGAAGGAGCAGGGGTAAAGCAGGGGAGGGGAGCAGGGTAAAGCAGGGGAGGGGTGCAGGGTGAAGCAGGGGAGGGGTGCAGGGTGAAGCGTTACTGTATCGTGAACAGTGGAGGGGTGCAGGGTGAAGCAGGGAGGGCTGCAGGGTGAAACAGGGGTGGGGAGCAGGGTGAAGCAGGGGAGGGGGGCAGGGTGAAGCAGGGGAGGAGTGCAGGGTAAAGCAGGGGGAGGGGAGCAGGGTAAAGCAGGGGAGGGGTGCAGGGTGAAGCAGGGGAGGGGTGCAGGGTGAAGCAGGGGAGGGGTGCAGGGTGAAGCGTTACTGTATCGTGAACAGTGGAGGGATGCAGGGTGAAGCAGGGGAGGGGAGCAGGGTGAAGCAGGGGAGGGGTGCAGGGTGAAGCAGGGGAGGGGAGTAGGGTGAAGCAGGGGAGGGGTGCAGGGTGAAGCAGGGGAGGGAGCAGGGTAAATCAGGGGAGGGGAGCAGGGTAAAGCAGGGGAGGGGTGCAGGTGAAGCAGGGGAGCGGTGCAGGGTGAAGCAGGGGAGGGGCTGCAAGGTAAAGCGTTGCTGTATCGTGAACAGCGGAAGGGTGCAGGGTGAAGCAGGGGAGGGGCGCAGGGTGAAGCAGGGGACGGTTGCAGGGTGAAACATCGGTGGGGTGCAGGGTGAAGCTGGTAAGGCGAGCAGGGTGAAGCAGGGGAGGGGTGCAGGGTGAAGCAGGGGAGGGGAGCAGGGTGAAGCAGGGAATGGGTGCAGAGTGAATTAGGGGAGGGGTGCAGAGTGAAGCAGGGGAGGGGTGCAGGGTAAAGCAGAGGAGGGGAGCAGGGTGAAGCAGGGGAGGGGTGCAGGGTGAAGCAGGGGAGGGGTGCAGGGTGAAAGCATGGGAGGGGGAGCAGGGTGAAGCAGGGGAGGGGTGCAGGGTGAAGCAGGGGAGGGGTGCAGGGGTGAAGCAGGGGAGGGGTGCAGGGTGAAGCATGGGAGGGGAGCAGGGTGAAGCAGGGGAGGGGTGCAGGGTGAAGCAGGGAGGGGTGCAGGGCGAAGCAGGGGTGGGGTGCAGGGTGAAGCAGGGGAAGGAGCAGGTTAAAAAAGCAGGGGAGGGGAGCAGGGTAAAGCAGGGGAGGGGTGCAGGGTGAAGCAGGGGAGGGGTGCAGGGTGAAGCAGGGGAGGGGTGCAGGGTGAAGCGTTACTGTATCGTGAACAGTGGAGGGACGCAGGGTGAAACAGGGAGGGCTAGCAGGTGAAACAGGGGTGGGGTGCAGCGTGAAGCAGGGGAGGGGAGTAGGGTGAAGCAGGGGAGGGGTGCAGAATGAAGCAGGGGAGGGGAGCAGGGTGAAGCAGGGGATGGGTGTAGGGTGAATTAGGGGAGGGGTGCAGAGTGAAGCAGGGGAGGGGTGCAGGGTGAAGCAGAGGGGAGCAGGGTGATGCAGGGGAGGGGTGCAGGGTGAAGCAGGGGAGGGGAGCAGGGAGAAGCAGGGGAGGGGTGCAGGGTGAAGCAGGGGAGGGGTGCAGGGTGAAGCAGGGGAGGGCTGCAGGGTGATACAGGGTGGGGTGCAGGGTGAAGCAATGGAGGGGAGCAGGGTAAAGCAGGGGAGGGGTGCAGGGTGAAGCAGGGGAGGGGTGCAGGGTGAGGCAGGGGAGGGCTGCAGGGTGAAACAGGGGTGGGGTGCAGGGATGAGCAGGGTAAAGCAGGGGAGGGGTGCAGGGTGAAGCAGGGGAGGGGTGTAGGGTGAAGCGTTACTGTATCGTGAACAGTAGAGGGACGCAGGGTGAAGCAGGGGAGGGCTGCAGGGTGAAACGGGTGGGGTGCAGGGTGAAGCAGGAGAGGTGAGCAGTGTGAAGCACGGGAGGGGTGCAGGATGAAGCAGGGGAGGGGTGCAGGGTGAAGCGTTACCGTATCGTGAACAGTGGAGGGGCGCAGGGTGAACAGGGGAGGGGTGCAGGGTGAAGCAGAGGAGGGGTGCAGGGTGAAGCAGGAGAGGGGTGCAGGGTGAAGCAGAGGAGGTGAGCAGTGTGAAGCAGGGGAGGGGTGCAGGTTGAAGCAGGGGAGGGCTGCAGGGTGAAGCAGGGGAGGGCTGCAGGGTGAAACAGGGGTGGGGTACAGGGTGAATCAAGGGAGGGGTGCAGGGTGAAGCAGGGGAAGGGTGCAGGGTGAAGCATTACTGTATCGTGAACAGGGAGGGGAGGGGTGCAGGGTGAAGCAGAGGAGGTGAGCACGGTGAAGCAGGGGAGGGGGGCAGGGTGAAGCAGGGGAGGGGTGCAGGGTGAAGCAGGGGTGGGGTGCAGGGTGAAGCAGGGGAGGGAAGCAGGGTAAAGCAGGGGAGGGGAGCAGGGTAAAGCAGGGGAGGGGTGCAGGGTGAAGCAGGGGAGGGGTGCAGGGTGAAGCAGGGGAGGGGTGCAGGGTGAAGCGTTACTGTATTGTGAACAGTGGAGTGATGCAGGGTGAAGCAGGGCAGGGCTACAGGGTGAAGCAGGGGAGGGGAGCAGGGTGAAGCAGGGGAGGGGTGCAGGGTGAAGCAGGGGAGGGGAGCAGGGTGAAGCAGGGGATTGGTGCAGGGTGAAGCAGCGGTGGGGTGCAGGGTGATGCACGGGAGGTAAGCAGGGTAAAGCAGGGGAGGGGTGCAGGGTAAAGCAGGGGAGGGGTGCAGGGTGAAGCACTGGAGGGGTGCAGGGTGAAGCAGGGGAGGGGTGCAGGGTGAAGCGTTACTGTATCGTGAACAGGGGAGGGGTGCAGGGTGAAGCAGGGGAGGGGTGCAGGGTGAAGCAGGGGAGGGCTGCAGGGTGAAACAGGGGTGGGGTGCAGGGTGAAGCTGGAAAGGGGAGCAGGGTGAAGCAGGGGATGGGTGCAGGGTCAATTAGGGGGGGTGCAGAGTGAAGCAGGTGAGGGGTGCAGGGTGAATCAAAGGAGCGGAGCAGGGTGAAGCAGGGGAGGGGTGCAGGGTGAAGCAGTGGAGGGGTGCAGGGTGAAGCAGGGGTGGGCTGCAGGGTGAAACAGTGGAGGAATGCAGGGTAAAGCAGGGGAGGGGTGCAGGATGAAGTAGGGGAGGGTAGCAGGGTGAAGCAGGGGATGGGTTCAGGGTGAATTAGGGGAGGGGTGCGGAGTGAAGCAGGGGAGGGGTGCAGGGTGAAGCAGAGGAGGGGAGCAGGGTGAAGCAGGGGAGGGGTGTGGGGTGAAGCAGTGGAGGGGTGCTGGGTGAAGCAGGGGATGGCTGCAGGGTCAAACAGTGGAGGGATGCAGGGTAAAGCAGGGGAGGGGTGCAGGGGTGAAACGGGTGGGGTGCAGGGTGAAGCAGGGGAGGGGAGCAGGGTGAAGCAGTGGAGGGATGCAGGGTGGAAGCAGGGGAGGGGAGCAGGGTGAAGCAGGGGAGGGGTGCAGGGTGAATCAGGGGAGGGGTGCAGGGTGAAGCAGGGGTGGGGTGCAGGTTGAAGCAGGAGAGGGAAGCAGGGTAAAGCAGGGGAGGGGGAGCAGGGTAAAGCAGGGGAGGGGTATAGGGTGAATCAGGGAGGGGTGCAGGGTGAATCAGGGGAGGGGTTCAGGGTGAAGCGTTACTGTATCGTGAACAGGGGAGGGGCGCAGGGTGAAGCAGGGGAGGGTCGCAGGGTGAAGCAGGGAAGGGCTGCAGGGTGAAACAGGGGTGGGGTGCAGGGTGAAGCTGGGAAGGGGAGCAGGGTGAAGCAGGGAAGGGGTGCAGGGTGAAGCAGGGGAGGGGAGCAGTATGAAGCAGGGGATGGGTGCAGGGTGAATTAGGGGAGGGGTGCAGGGTGAATTAGGGGAGGGGTGAAGAGTGAAGCAGGGGAGAGGTGCAGGGTGAAGCAGAGGAGGGCAGCAGGGTGAAGCAGGGGATTGGTGCAGGGTGAAGCAGGGGAGGGGTGCAGGGTGAAGCAGGGGAGGGCTGCCGGGTGAAACAGTGGAGGGATGCAGGGTAATGCAGGGGAGGGGTGCAGGGTGAAACGGGTGGGGTGCAGGGTGAAGCAGGGGAGGAGAGTGGGGTGAAGCAGTGGAGGGATGCAGGGTGAAGCAGGGGAGGGCTGCAGGGTGAAGCAGGGGAGGGAAGCAGGGTGAAGCAGGGGAGGGGTGCAGGGTGAAGCAGGGGAGGGGTGTAGGGTGAAGCAGGGGAGGGGTGCAGGATGAAGCAGGGAGGGGAGCATGGTAAAGCAGGGGAGGGGAGCAGGGTAAAGCAGGGGAGGGGTGCAAGGTGAAGCAGGGGGAGCGGTGCAGGGTGAAGCAGGGGAGGGGCTGCAGGGTGAAGCGTTGCTGTATTGTGAACAGCGGAGGGGTGCAGGGTGAAGCAGGGGAGGGGCGCAGGGTGAAGCAGGGGAGGGCTGCAGGGTGAAACATCGGTGGAGTGCAGGGTGAAGCTGGGAAGAGGAGCAGGGTGAAGCAGGGGAGGGGAGCAGGGTGAAGCAGGGAATGGGTGCAGGGTGAATTAAGGGAGGGGTGCAGAGTGAAGCAGGGGAGGGGTGCAGGGTAAAGCAGAGGAGGCGAGCAGGGTGAAGCAGGGCAGGGGTGCAGGGTGAAGCAGGTAAGGGGTGCAGGGTGATGCAGGGGATGGCTGCAGGGTGAAACAGTGGAGGGATTCAGGGTAAAGCAGGGGAGGGGTGCAGGGTGAAACGGGTGGGGTGCAGGGTGAAGCAGGGGAGGGGAGCAGGGTGAAGCACTGGAGGGATGCAGGGTGATGCAGGGGAGGGGTGCAGGGTGAAGCAGGGGAGGGGAGCAGGGTGAAGCAGGGGAGGGGTGCAGGGTGAAGCAGGGGAGGGGTGCAGGGTGAAGCAGGGGTGGGGTGCAGGGTGAAGCAGGGGAAGGAGCAGGGTAAGCAGGGGAGGGGAGCAGGGTAAAGCAGGGGAGGGGTGCAGGGTGAAGCAGGGGAGGGGTGCAGGGTGAAGCGTTACTGTATCGTGAACAGTGGAGGGGTGCAGGGTGAAGCAGGGAGGGCTGCAGGGTGAAACAGGGGTGGGGAGCAGGGTGAAGCAGGGGAGGGGGGCAGGGTGAAGCAGGGGAGGGGTGCAGGGTAAAGCAAGGGAGGGGAGCAGGGTAAAGCAGGGGAGGGGTGCAGGGTGAAGCAGGGGAGGGGTGCAGGGTGAAGCAGGGGTGGGGTGCAGGGTGAAGCGTTACTGTATCGTGAACAGTGGAGGGATGCAGGGTGAAGCAGGGGAGGGGAGCAGGGTGAAGCAGGGGAGGGCTGCAGGGTGAAGCAGGGGAGGGGAGTAGGGTGAATCAGGGGAGGGGTGCAGGGTGAAGCAGGGGAGGGGAGCAGGGTAAATCAGGGGAGGGGAGCAGGGTAAAGCAGGGGAGGGGAGCAGGGTAAAGCAGGGGAGGGGTGCAGGGTGAAGCAGGGGAGCGGTGCAGGGTGAAGCAGGGGAGGGGCTGCAAGGTGAAGCGTTGCTGTATCGTGAACAGCGGAAGGGTGCAGGGTGAAGCAGGGAAGGGGCGCAGGGTGAAGCAGGGGACGGTTGCAGTGTAAAACATCAGTGGGGTGCAGGGTGAAGCTGGGAAGGGGAGCAGGGTGAAGCAGGGGAGGGGTGCAGGGTGAAGCAGGGGAGGGGAGCAGGGTGAAGCAGGGAATGGGTGCAGGGTGAATTAGGGGAGGGGTGCAGAGTGAAGCAGGGGAGGGGTGCAGGGTAAAGCAGAGGAGGGGAGCATGGTGAAGCAGGGGAGGGGTGCAGGGTGAAGCAGGGAAGGGGTGCAGGGCGATGCAGGGGATGGCTGCAGGGTGAAACAGTGGAGGGATGCAGGGTAAAGCAGGGAGGGGTGCAGGGTGAAACGGGTGGGGTGCAGGGTGAAGCAGGGGAGGGGAGCAGGGTGAAGCACTGGAGGGATGCAGGGTGAAGCAGGGGAGGGGTGCAGGGTGAAGCATGGGAGGGGAGCAGGGTGAAGCAGGGGAGGGGTGTAGGGTGAAGCAGGGAGGGGTGCAGTGCGAAGCAGGGGTGCAGGGTGAAGCAGGGGAAGGAGCAGGGTAAAGCAGGGGAGGGGAGCAGGGTAAAGCAGGGGAGGGGTGCAGGGTGAAGCAGGGGAGGGGTGCAGGGTGAAGCAGGGGAGGGGTGCAGGGTGAAGCGTTACTGTATCGTGAACAGTGGAGGGACGCAGGGTGAAGCAGGGAGGGCTGCAGGGTGAAACAGGGGTGGGGTGCAGCGTGAAGCAGGGGAGGGGAGCAGGGTGAAGCAGGGGAGGGGTGCAGAATGAAGCAGGGGAGGGGAGCAGGGTGAAGCAGGGGATGGGTGTAGGGTGAATTAGGGGAGGGGTGCAGAGTGAAGCAGGGGAGGGGTGCAGGGTGAAGCAGAGGGGAGCAGGGTGATGCAGGGGAGGGGTGCAGGGTGAAGCAGGGGAGGGGAGCAGGGAGAAGCAGGGGAGGGGTGCAGGGTGAAGCAGGGGAGGGGTGCAGGGTGAAGCAGGCGAGGGCTGCAGGGTGATACAGGGTGGGGTGCAGGGCGAAGCAATGGAGGGGAGCAGGGTAAAGCAGGGGAGGGGTGCAGGGTGAAGCAGGGGAGGGGTGCAGGGTGAGGCAGGGGAGGGCTGCAGGGTGAAACGGGTGGGGTGCAGGGATGAGCAGGGTAAAGCAGGGGAGGGGTGCAGGGTGAAGCAGGGGAGGGGTGTAGGGTGAAGCGTTACTGTATTGTGAACAGTAGAGGGGCGCAGGGTGAAGCAGGGGAGGGCTGCAGGGTGAAACAGGGGTGGGGTGCAGGGTGAAGCTGGAGAGGTGAGCAGTGTGAAGCACGGGAGGGGTGCAGGGTGAAGCGTTACCGTATCGTGAACAGTGGAGGGGCGCAGGGTGAACAGGGGAGGGGTGCAGGGTGAAGCAGAGGAGGGGTGCAGGGTGAAGCAGGAGAGGGGTGCAGGGTGAAGCAGAGGAGGTGAGCAGTGTGAAGCAAGGGAGGGGTGCAGGTTGAAGCAGGGGAGGGCTGCAGGGTGAAGCAGGGGAGGGCTGCAGGGTGAAACAGGGGTGGGGTACAGGGTGAATCAGGGGAGGGGTGCAGGGTGAAGCAGGGGAAGGGTGCAGGGTGAAGCATTACTGTATCGTGAACAGGGAGGGGAGGGGTGCAGGGTGAAGCAGAGGAGGGGAGCAGGGTGAAGCAGGGGAGGGG
Organism: Ambystoma mexicanum; assembly: GCF_040938575.1. NCBI lineage: Eukaryota > Metazoa > Chordata > Amphibia > Caudata > Ambystomatidae > Ambystoma > Ambystoma mexicanum. Next base: position 16,526,842 of record NC_090935.1, read on the forward strand.
GGCAGGGTGAAGCAGGGGAGGGGTGCAGGGTGAAGCAGGGTTGGGGTGCAGGGTGAAGCAGGGGAGGGGTGCAGGGTGAAGCAGGGGAGGGGTGCAGGGTGAAGCGTTACTGTATTGTGAACAGTGGAGGGATACAGGGTGAAGCAGGGCAGGGCTGCAGGGTGAAGCAGGGGAGGGGAGCAGGGTGAAGCAGGGGAGGGGTGCAGGGTGAAGCAGGGGAGGGGAGCAGGGTGAAGCAGGGGATTGGTGAAGGGTGAAGCAGGGGTGGGGTGCAGGGTGATGCAGGGGAGGGGTGCAGGGTAAAGCAGGGGAGGGGTGCAGGGTAAAGCAGGGGAGGGGTGCAGGGTGAAGCAGCAGAGGGGTGCAGGGTGAAGCAGGGGAGGGGTGCAGGGTGAAGCGTTACTGTATCGTGAACAGGGGAGGGGTGCAGGGTGAAGCAGGGGAGGGGTGCAGGGTGAAGCAGGGGAGGGCTGCAGGGTGAAACGGGTGGGGTGCAGGGTGAAGCTGGAAAGAGGAGCAGGGTGAAGCAGGGGATGGGTGCAGGGTCAATTAGGGGGGGTGCAGAGTGAAGCAGGGGAGGGGTGCAGGGTGAAGCAAAGGAGCGGAGCAGGGTGAAGCAGGGGAGGGGTGCAGGGTGAAGCAGTGGAGGGGTGCAGGGTGAAGCAGGGGTGGGCTGCAGGGTGAAACAGTGGAGGAATGCAGGGTAAAGCAGGGGAGGGGTGCAGGGTGAAACGGGTGGGGTGCAGGGTGAAGCAGGGGAGGGGAGCAGGGTGAAGCAGTGGAGGGATGCAGGGTCAAGCAGGGGAGGGCTGCAGGGTGAAGCAGGGGAGGGGAGCAGTGTGAAGCAGGGGAGGGGCGCAGGGTAAAGCTGGGGAGGGGAGCAGGGTGAAGCAGGGGAGGGGTGCAGGGTGAGGCAGGGGTGGGGTGCAGGGTGAAGCAGGGGAGGGAAGCTGGGTAAAGCAGGGGAGGGGAGCAGGGTAAAGCAGGGGAGGGGTGCAGGGTGAAGCAGGGGAGGGGTGCAGGGTGAAGCAGGGGACGGGTGCAGGGTGAAGCGTTACTGTATCGTGAACAGGGGAGGGGTGCAGGGTGAAGCAGGGGGAGGGGCGCAGGGTGAAGCAGGGGAGAGCTGCAGGGTGAAACAGGGGTGGGGTGCAGGGTGAAGCTGGGAAGGGGAGCAGGGTGAAGCAGGGGTGGGGTGCAGGATGAAGCAGGGGAGGGGAGCCGGGTGAAGCAGGGGATGGGTGTAGGGTGAATTAGGGGAGCGGTGCAGAGTGAAGCAGGGGAGGGGTGCAGGGTGAAGCAGAGGAGGGGAGCAGGGTGAAGCAGGGGAGGGGTGCATGGTGAGGCAGGGGAGTGGTGCAGGGTGAAGCAGGGGAGGGCTGCAAAATGAAACAGTGGAGGGATGCAGGGTAAAGCAGGGGAGGGGTGCTGGGTGAAACGGGTGGGGTGCAGGGTGAAGCAGGGGAGGGGAGCAGTGTGAAGCAGTGGAGGGATGCAAGGTGAAGCAGGGGAGGGCTGCAGGGTGAAGCAGGGGAGGGGAGCTGGGTGAAGCAGGGGAGGGATGCAGGGTGAAGCAGGGGAGGGGAACAGGGTGAAGCAGGGGAGAGGTGCAGGATGAAGCAGGGAAGGGGTGCAGGGTGAAGCAGGGGAGGGGAGCAGGGTGAAGCAGGGGAGGGGTGCAGGGTGAAGCAGGGGAGGGGAGCAGGGTGAAGCAGGGGATTGGTGCAGGGTGAAGCAGGGGTGGGGTGCAGGGTGATGCAGGGGAGGTAAGCAGGGTGAAGCATTACTGTATCGTGAACAGGGGAAGGGTGCAGGGTGAAGCAGGAGAGGGGCGCAGGGTGAAACAGGGGTGGGGTGCAGGGTGAATCAGGGGAGGGGTGCAGGGTGAAGCAGGGGAGGGGTGCAGGGTAAAGCAGGGGAGGGGTGCAGGGTGAAGCGTTACTGTATCGTGAACATGGGAGGGGTGCAGGGTGAAGCAGAGGAGGGGAGCAGGGTGAAGCAGGGGAGGGGGGCAGGGTGAAGCAGGGGAGGGGTGCAGGGTGAAGCAGGGGTGGGGTGCAGTGTGAAGCAGGGGAGTGAAGCAGGGTAAAGCAGGGGACGGCTGCAGGGTGAAACAGTGGGGGGATGCAGGGTGAATTAGGGGAGGGGTGTAGAGTGAAGCAGGGGAGAGGTACAGGGTGAAGCAGAGGAGGGAGCAGGGTGAAGCAGGGGAGGGGTGCAGGGTGAAGCAGGGGAGGGGTGCTGGGTGAAGCAGGGGAGGGCTGGAGGGTGAAACAGTGGAGGGATGCAGGGTAAAGCAGGGGAGGGGTGCAGGGTGAAACGGGTGGGGTGCAGGATGAAGCGGGGAGGGGAGCAGGGTTAAGCAGGGTAGGGCTGCAGGGTGAAGCAGTGGAGGGCTTCAGGGTGAAACAGGGGTGGGGTGCAGGGTAAAGCACGGGAGGGGAGCAGGGTGAAGCAGTGGAGGGATGCAGGGTAAAGCAGGGGAGGGCTGCAGGGTGAAACAGGGGTGGGGTGCAGGGTGAAGCAGAGGTGGGGAGCAGGGTGAAGCAGAGGAGGGGTGCAGGGTGAAGCAGGGGAGGTGTGCAGGGTGAAGCAGTGCAGGGCTGCAGGGTGAAACGGATGGGGTGCAGGGTGAAGCAGGGGTGGGGAGCAGGGTGAAGCAGTGGAGGGATGCAGGGTAAAGCAGGGGAGGGCTGCAGGGTGAAACAGGGGTGGGGTGCAGGGTGAGGCAGAGGAGGGGAGCAGGGTGAAGCAGGAGAGGGGTGCAGGGTGAAGCAGGGGAGGGGTGCAGGGTGAAGCAGGGGAGGGCTGCAGGGTGAAGCAGGGAAAGGGTGCAGGGTGAAGCAGGGGTGGGTGCAGGGTGAAGCAGGGGAGGGGAGCAGGGTAAAGTAGGGGAGGGGAGCAGGGTAAAGCAGGGGAGGGGTGCAGGGTGAAGCAGGGGAGGGCTGCAGGGTGAAACAGGGGTGGGGTGCAGGGTGAATCAGGGGAGGGGTGCAGGGTGAAGCAGGGTAGGGGTGCAGGGTGAAGCAGGGGAGGGGTGCAGGGTGAAGTGTTACTGTATCGTGAACAGGGGAAGGGGCACAGGGTGAAGCAGAGGAGGGGAGCAGGGTGAAACAGCGGTGGGTGCAGGGGAGGTGAGCAGGGTGAAGCAGTGGAGGGATGCAGGGTTAAGCAGGGGAAGGCTGCAGGGTGAAGCAGTGGAGGGCTGCAGGGTGAAACAGGGGTGGGGTGCAGGGTGAAGCACGGGAGGGGAGCAGGGTGAAGCAGTGGAGGGATGCAGGGTAAAGCAGGGGAGGGCTGCAGGGTGAAACAGGGGTGGGGTGCAGGGTGAAGCAGAGGCGGGGAGCAGGGTGAAGCAGGGGAGGGGGGCAGGGTGAAGCAGGGGAGGTGTGCAGGGTGAAGCAGTGGAGGGCTGCAGGGTGAAATGGATGGGGTGCAGGGTGAAGCATGGGTGGGGAGCAGGGTGAAGCAGTGGAGGGATGCAGGGTAAAGCAGGGGAGGGCTGCAGGGTGAAACAGGGGTGGGGTGCAGGGTGAGGCAGAGGAGGGGAGCAGGGTGAAGCAGGAGAGGGGTGCAGGGTGAAGCAGGGGAGGGGTGCAGGGTGAAGCAGGGGAGGGCTGCAGGGTGAAGCAGGGGAAGGGTGCAGGGTGAAGCAGGGGTGGGGTGCAGGGTGAAGCAGGGGAGGGGAGCAGGGTAAAGCAGGGGAGGGGAGCAGGGTAAAGCAGGGGAGGGGTGCAGGGTGAAGCAGGGGAGGGGTGCAGGATGAAGCAGTGGAGGGGTGCAGGGTGAAGCAGGGAGGGCTCCAGGGTGAAACAGGGGTGGGCTGCAGGGTGAAGCAGGGGAGGGGAGCAGGGTGAAGCAGGGGATGGGTGTAGGGTGTATTAGGGGAGGGGTGCAGAGTGAAGCAGAGGAAGGGAGCAGGGTGAAGCAGGGGAGGGGTGCAGGGTGAAGCAGGGGAGGGGAGCAGGGACAAGCAGGGGAGGGGTGTAAGGTGAAGCAGGGGAGGGCTGCAGGGTGAAACAGGGGTGGGGTGCAGGGTGAAGCAGGGGAGGGGTGCAGGGTGATGCAGGGGAGGGCTGCAGGGTAAAACAGGGGTGGGGTGCAGGGTGAAGCAATGGAGGGGAGCAGGGTGAAGCAGGGGAGGAGTGCAGGGTGAAGCAGGGGAGGGGTGCAGGGTGAGGTAGGGGAGGGCTGCAGGGTGAAACAGGGGTGGGATGCAGGAGGGAGCAGGGTAAAGCAGGGGAGGTGTGCAGGGTGAAGCAGGGGAGGGGTGCAGGGTGAAGTGTTACTGTATCGTGAACAGTGGAAGGGCGCAGGGTGAAGCATGGGAGGGCTGCAGGGTGAAACAGGGGTGGGGTGCAGGGTGAAGCAGGAGAGGGGAGCAGTGTGAAGCAGGGGAGGGGTGCAGGAGGAAGCAGGGGAGGGGTGCAGGGTGAAGCGTTACTGTATCGTGAACAGTGGAGGGGCGCAGGGTGAACAGGGAAGGGGTGCAGGGTGAAGCAGAGGAGGGGTGCAGGGTGAAGCAGGAGAGGGGTGCGGGGTGAAGCAGAGGAGGGGAGCAGGCTGAAGCAGGGGAGGGGTGTAGGGTGAAGCAGGGGAGGGCTGCAGGGTGAAGCAGGGGAGGGCTGCAGGGTGAAACGGGTGGGGTGCAGGGTGAAGCAGGGGAGGGGTGCAGGGTGAAGCGTTACTGTATCGTGAACAGGGGAGGGGTGCAGGGTGAAGCAGAGGAGGGGAGCAGGGTGAAACAGGGGTGGGGTGCAGGGTGAAGAGAAGGGTGAAGCAGTGGAGGGATGCAGGGTAAAGCAGGGGAGGGCTGCAGGGTGAAGCAGTGGAGGGCTGCAGGGTGAAAGAGGGGTAGGGTGCAGGATGAAGCAGGGGAGGGGAGAGGCTTAAACAGTGGAGGGATGCAGGGTAAAGCAGGGGAGGGATGCAGGGTGAAACAGGGGTGGGTGCAGGGTGAAGCAGAGGAGGGGAGCAGGGTGAAGCAGGGGAGGGGTGCAGGGTGAAGCAGGGGAGGTGTGCAGGGTGAAGCAGTGGAGGGCTGCGGGGTGAAATGGGTGGGGTGCAGGGTGAAGCAGGGGTGGGGAGCAGGGTGAAGCAGTGGAGGGATGCAGGGTAAAGCAGGGGAGGGCTGCAGGGTGAAAACAGGGGTGGGGTGCAGGGTGAAGCAGGGGAGGGGAGCAGGGTGAAGCAGTGGAGGGATGCAGGGTAAAGCAGGGGAGGGCTGCAGGGTGAAAAGGGGTGGGGTGCAGGATGAAGCAGAGGAGGGGAGCAGGGTGAAGCAGGAGAGGGGTGCAGGGTGAAGCAGGGGAGGGGTGCAGGGTGAAGCAGGGGAGGGCTGCAGGGTGAAACAGGGGTGGGGTGCAGGGTGAAGCAGGGGAGGGGAGCAGGGTGAAGCAGGGGAGGGGAGCAGGATGAAGCAGGGGAGGGGTACAGGTTGAAGCAGGGGAGGGGTGCAGGGTGAAGCGTTACTGTATCGTGAACAGTGGAGGGGCGCAGGGTGAACAGGGGAGGGGTGCAGGGTGAAGCAGAGGAGGGGTGCAGGGTAAAGCAGGAGAGGGGTTCAGGGTGAAGCGTTACTGTATTGTGAACAGGAGAGGGGTCAGGGTGAAGCAGTGGAGGGGTGCAGGGTGCAGCAGGGGAGGGCTGCAGGGTGAAACAGGGGTGGGGTGCAGGGTGAAGCAGGGGAGGGGTGCAGGGTGAAGCAGGGGAGGGGTGCATGGTGAAGCGTTACTGTATCGTGAACAGGGGAGGGGTGCAGGGTGAAGCAGGGGAGGGGCGCAGGGTGAAGCAGGGGAGGGGTGTAGGGTGAAGCAGGGGAGGGGTGCAGGGTGAAGCAGGGGAGGAGTGCAGGGTGAAGCGTTACTGTATTGTGAACAGGGGAGGGATGCAGGGTTAAGCAGTGGAGGGGTGCAGGGTGAAGCAGGGGAGGGCTGCAGGGTGAAACAGGGGTGGGGTGCAGGGTGAAGCAGGGGAGGGGAGCAGGGTGAAGCAGAGGAGGGGCACAAGGTGAAGCAGGGGAGGGGAGCAGGGTGAAGCAAGGGAGGGGTGCAGGGTGAAGCAGGGGTGGGGTGCAGGGTGAAGCTGGGGAGGGGAGCAGAGTGAGGCAGTGGAGGGGTGCAAGGTGAAGCAGGGGAGGGAGCAGGGTGAAGCAGGGGAGGGGTGCAGGGTGAAGCAGGCGAGGGGTGCAGGGTGAAACAGGGGAGGGCTGCAGGGTGAAGCAGAGGAGGGGTGCAAGGTGAAGCAGGGGAGCGGTTCAGGGTGAAGCAGGGGAGGGGTGCAGGGTGAAGCAGGGGAGGGGTGTAGGGTGAAGCAGGGGAGGGGTGCAGGGTGAAGCAGGGGAGGGGTGCAGGGTGAAGCGTTACTGTATCGTGAACAGGGGAGGGGTGCAGGGTTAAGCAGTGGAGGGGCCTCGGGTGAAGCAGGGGAGGGCTGCAGGGTGAAACAGGGGTGGGGTGCAGGGTGAAGCAGGGGAGGGGAGCAGGGTGAAGCAGGGGAGCGGTGCAGGGTGAAGCAGGGGAGGCCTCCAGGGTGAAACAGGGGAGGGGTGCAGGGTGAAGCAGGGGAGGGGTGCAGGGTGAAGCAGGGGAGGGCTGCAGGGTGAAGCAGGGGAGGGGTGCAAGGTGAAGCAGGGGAGCGGTGCAGGGTGAAGCAGGGGAGGGGAGCAGGGTGAAGCAGGGGAGGGGTGCAGAGTGAAGCTGGGGAGGGGTGCAGGGTGAAGCGTTACTGTATCGTAAACAGTGGAGGGGCACAGGGTGAAACAGGGGAGGGCTGCAGGGTGAAACAGGGGTGGGGTGCAGGGTGAAGCGGGGGAGGGGAGGAGGAAGCGTTCCCTCCCCCTCTCCCCTGCTAAACCACTGATACTGTACTGAATCAGCAACTGGGCCACTCACTAACCTTGGTCCTTGGCCAAGCCACTCTCCCCTGCACTTTTGCCTTCCTTGCTACCCCTGCACTGCGGGACTGTCTCTGTATCCCTACAGCCCCCCTCCCCGCACTTGTTCTGCACTTATCTTGCACTTGCCACTAGCTGGCCCTCTTTCATTACTAACCCTGTATTGCACTTTCCCCTCTTCCTTCCCCCTTGCACTTTTCCCGTCCCCCCCACCTTGCACTTGCGCGGTCTGAATGACACCTGGCCTAGTAGGATCGTTGTCTGTCTCCCCTTGTTCCCCCCTCCCTGCCTCGTCGCGCCTTGTAACACTTGTTTATAGGCGCGTTACAAATGCCATATGATATCATATCGTGAACAGGAGAGGGGTCAGGGTGAAGCAGTGTAGGGGTGGAGGGTGAAGCAGGGGAGGGGTGCAGGGTGAAACAGGGGTGGGGTGCAGGGTGAAGCAGAGGAGGGGAGCAGGGTGAAGCAGGGGAGGGGTGCAAGGTGAAGCAGGGGAGGGGTGCAGGGTGAAGCGTTACTGTATCGTGAACAGTGGAGGGGCGCAGGGTGAACAGGGGAGAGGTGCAGGGTGAAGCACAGGAGGGGTGCAGGGTGAAGCAGGAGAGGAGTGCAGGGTGAAGCTTTACTGTATCGTGAACAGGGGAGGGGTCAGGGTGAAGCAGGGGAGGGGTGCAGGGTGAAGCAGGGGAGGGGTGTAGAGTGAAGCAGGGGAGGGGTACAGGGTGAAGCGTAACTGTATCGTGAACAGGGGAGGAGTGCAGGGTGAAGCAGTGGAGGGGTGCACTGTGAAGCAGGCGAGGGGCGCAGGGTGAAGCAGTGGAGGAGTGTAGGGTGAACAGGGGAGGGGTGCAGGGTGAAGCAGGGGAGGGGTGCAGGGTGAAGCGTTACTGTATCGTGAACAGGGGAGGAGTGCAGGGTGAAGCAGTGGAGGGGTGCAGGGTGAAGCAGGGGAGGGCTGCAGGGTGAAACAGGGGTGGGGTGCAGGGTGAAGCAGAGGAGGGGAGCAGGGTGAAGCAGGGGAGGGGTGCAAGGTGAAGCAGGGGAGGGGTGCAGGGTGAAGCGTTACTGTATCGTGAACAGTGGAGGGGCGCAGGGTGAACAGGGGAGAGGTGCAGGGTGAAGCACAGGAGGGGTGCAGGGTGAAGCAGGAGAGGAGTGCAGGGTGAAGCTTTACTGTATCGTGAACAGGGGAGGGGTCAGGGTGAAGCAGGGGAGGGGTGCAGGGTGAAGCAGGGGAGGGGTGTAGAGTGAAGCAGGGGAGGGGTACAGGGTGAAGCGTAACTGTATCGTGAACAGGAGAGGGGTGCAGGGTGAAGCAGGGGAGGGGCACAGGGTGAAGCAGGGGAGGTGTGTAGGGTGAAGCAGGGGAGGGGTGCAGGGTGAAGCGTTACTGTATCGTGAACAGGGGAGGGGTGCAGGGTGAAGCAGTGGAGGGGTGCAGGGTGAAGCAGGGGAGGGCTGCAGGGTGAAACAGGGGTGGGGTGCAGGGTGTAGCAGGGGCGGGGTGCAGGGTGAAGCAGGGGCAGGGTGAAGCAGGGGAGGGGTGCAGGGTGAAGCGTTACTGTATCGTGAACAGGGGAGGGGTGCAGGGTGAAGCAGTGGAGGGGTGCAGGGTGAAACAGGGGTGGGGTGCAGGGTGAAGCAGGGGAGGGGTGTAGGGTGAAACAGGGGATGGGTGCAGGGTGAAGCAGGGGTGGGGTGCAGGGTGAAGCAGGGGAGGGGTGTAGGGTGAAGCAGGGGATGGGTGCAGGGTGAAGCAGGGGAGGGGTGCAGGGTGAAGCGTTACTGTATCATGAACAGGGGAGGGGTGCAGGGTGAAGCAGGGGAGGGGTGCAGGATGAAGCAGGGGAGGGGTGTAGGGTGAAGCAGGGGAGGGGTGTAGGGTGAAGCAGGGGATGGGTGCAGGGTGAAGCAGGGGTGGGGTGCAGGGTGAAGCAGGGGAGGGGTGTAGGGTGAAGCAGGGGATGGGTGCAGGGTGAAGCAGGGGAGGGGTGCAGGGTGAAGCGTTACTGTATCATGAACAGGGGAGGGGTGCAGGGTGAAGCAGGGGAGGGGTGCAGGATGAAGCAGGGGAGGGGTGTAGGGTGAAGCAGGGGAGGGGTGCAGGGTGAAGCGTTACTGTATCGTGAACAGGGGAGGGGTGCAGGGTGAACAGGTGAGGGGTGAAGGGTGAAGCAGGGGAGGGGTGCAGGGTGAAGCAGAGGAGGTGTGCAGGGTGAAGCAGGGGAGGGCTGCAGGGTGAAACAGGGGAGGGGTGCAGGGTGAAGCAGGGGAGGGATGTAGGGTGAAGGAGGGGAGGGGTGCAGGGTGAAGCGTTACTGTATGGTGAACAGGGGAGGGGTGCAGGGTGAAGCAGGGGAGGGGTGCAGGGTGAAGCATTACTGTATGGTAAACGGGAGGGGTTCAGGGTGAAACAGGTGGGGTGCAGGGTGAAGCAGGGGAAGGCTGCAGGGTGAAGCGTTTCTGTATCATGAACAGGGGTGGGGTGCAGGGTGAACAGGGGAGGGGTGAAGGGTGAAGCAGGGGAGGGGTGCACGGTGAAGCAGAGGGGGTGTGCAGGGTGAAGCAGGAGAGGGGTGTAAGGTGAAGCAGGGGAGGGGTGCAAGGTGAAGCAAAGGAGGGGTTCAGGGTAAAGCAGGGGAGTTGTTAGGGAGAATTCTCATTCTATGGCTAATTTCCCTTGCCTATAGAGTCCCCCAGCAGCTTTGCTAGATTTCTGGAGTTTATTTTTTTTTTCCATTTGGTAAGAGGGTGCCTCTTTTTCCCACTCTTACCTGTGTTTTGCCATGTGTATTTCATCTGTTTTTGTGATTGTGGACTCTGGAGTACACCACTTCAGTAGCCCCCTTCTTTTGTGTGATACACAGCACCTTCAGTGCAGTAACACAGGGTTGTCTTTTAGACTTCCCCCCGACTCCATTTCTGAGACTGACTACAGTCCCCCAGAAAAGGGTAAAGTTGCCATTTACTTTACTTAGTCAAATAACCACAGATCCAGTACAACCCATCTTACATGGAGTACTGAAAAGGGTTAATCCTTAGCCATTTTTTTATCTGTACCTCCTAGAGCATTGTTTCGCTCTTTTAACATTTAGACTTGGCTGGTGGCAGTGGTATCTACCCTAACTTTTCTACCACGATTATACTATATAAACGTGGCATTGTTTTAGGCTATTATATTAGCTTGGAACATAAACCCGCTTGACCAAATTGTCTTTCTTCTGGCTCCGGTCGGGTGTATTCGCCATTTCTTTTTGTTAAAGTCCTTCTTGTGTTTTACTTTATTCGGCAAACTAGGTTTGCCTTCTTTGTTCACTGGGCCTCATTCCGAGTACGGCGCTAACCAATGGCGCTATTAACGCCTTGGTTGACGCCGTACCCGGACCGGCAGCGCCTTGGTGGATGGCGGAATTACCCAATCCCCATTTACCCTTCCCCATTCCCATTCTTGCCCCATTACGGTGGCGTAATTAACATCAAGGTCCCTTAGCGCCATGGATTTTAACACCTGCTAAAAGCAGGTGTTAAAACCTCCATGGCGCAAAGGGAACTCGGAGTATGGCGGTAAGGGATTACCGCCACCGCTCTCGTTAGCGGTGGCCGCTATCCCTTACCGCCATACTCGGAATGAGGCCCCCTGTCTTTTGGCGGGCTTCTACCAAGAAGCCCTCCTCCAGGCGCCTGGGTGTCTTGGTGGGCTGAATGTGAGGGAGGGGTGTAGTCACCCCCTGCACAGGGTATCCTAGGAATATCAAGTCGTACTTTGCCATGATTGGCTGAGGTGGTTGTACGGGCTGGACAACCCCCCTGCTGCGTGATTGACAGCCAGGCTGTGTGAATGGGGGATTTTGGCATAAAAGGCAGATCTCTTGGCCTAGAATCAGAGTCACCACTGGAACTACAAGGAACCGAAGAGAAGCCGAGAAGAAGACGGCTGCTGCAACTACCCCGTACCGGTGAAGCCCTGCTGCAGTCCTGAGCTATTTACCCTTCGACATCCTGAGAAGATACAGTCAGGAGTCTTCTTCCCTTGAGCCTGGTGGGGAGAACCAGCTCATCTTCTTCAGCCAGAGGATCCTCTTCTTGGTCGAAATCGCTGCACACTGCTGTAGTGGTCCGGTCCGGATGGCCATCTGAAGAGCCTCTCCTGTTTTTAAGGAGCGCACCTTTTATTCACCGTCGCTGCTGCCGGCTTCATCCCTGTGTGGTGCAGACCCCTCCAGACGTCCTCCTTCATACTGAAGCTCCAGGAACCGTGGGTCTGCAGGAAACTACCAGGAACAACTGCCGTGGCACCAGCTTCTTCATTGAATAAGGTACTGTGTTCTGCTTGAGGAATTAGGGTGAATCCCTTTTCTTCGCCTTCAAGGCTTGCCATTGTCTTCCCTCCTTCTTATAACTTTTGCTTCCTCTATCAACAATATCTAAGTACTCCTGGCTACGTTGAATCTTGAACTGTCCGACTGTGTGATCCTCGACAACAGGAACCCGGTTCCGCTTGTCACTGGCTCCGGCCTATTGACTCTTGAATTTCTGTCAACGAGTGTTCTCTTATTCTGTCTGCCTTGATAAAAGTATTGCATATGATTTTTGCCCCCAACTCTCTCTGGTTAACTCAGGTGCTAAGTGTGTTTTTGCCCCAGTAACATTTCTTCCCGCGGGTATGCGTATCTTTAGTAAGACCGAACTGTCATTACTGTCAAAAAGTGATCTTTTGTTTCACAACACCGGTCCGTTAAAACATAGGGTACTACCTTGAGTTAGAGTGTACCAAGTGACTTGGTTGGTTGTAGTGTATTTTACGTGTGGTTTTGAATTAATAGAAGTGTTGTGTTTATAACAAATGGTTTAAAAATAAATGTACTTATATTTTTTACCTGAAACCTTGAGTCAGTGTTTGCTTGAGTCACAGTAATTGTGGTCCCTTGGTGTAATCTCTGCTACTGCTCATATACTCTTGAGATAAGCCTGGCTGCTCCGCTACTGCTACCACTTTAACATAGTAGTACAGTCTTGTACCAAAAGTGAACTTGTATTACCACTTGTAGTCTTAATTGTGTGTAGTGGTCCCTAAGGGTACTGCACAAGATTCTGCCTAACAACGCGCAACCAGGAACCCTAGTTTCTTTGGCCCGCACAGGTTCTTCTGCCCCTGTGTGAATGTTCACACTCACCTGGTTTATCATTAGAAGCCTCCTGGCTCTCTGTGAAGGTTTCCCCCTCACCTGGTTTATCATTAGAAGCCTCCTGGCTTTCTGTGAAGGTTTCGCCCTCACCTGGTTCATCCTTAGAAGCCTCCTGGTGTTCTGTGAATGTTCACACTCACCTGGTTTATCCTTAGAAGCCTCCTGGCTTTCTGTGAAGGTTCACACTCACCTGGTTTATCATTAGAAGCCTCCTGGCTTTCTGTGAATGTTCACCCTCACCTGCTTAATCCTTCGAAGCCTCCTGGTGTTCTGTGAATGTTCACACTCACCTGGTTTATCCTTAGAAGCCTCCTGGCTTTCTGTGAAGGTTTCTCCCTCACCTGGTTTATCGTTAGAAGCCTCCTGGCTTTCTGTGAAGGTTTCACCATCACCTAGTTTATCCTTAGAAGCCTCCTGGCATTCTGTGAATGTTCACACTCACCTGGTTTATCCTTAGAAGCCTCCTGGCTTTCTGTGAAGGTTTCACCATCACCTAGTTTATCCTTAGAAGCCTCCTGGCATTCTGTGAATGTTCACACTCACCTGGTTTATCCTTAGAAGCCTCCTGGCTTTCTGTGAAGGGTTCACCCTCACCTGGTTTATCCTTAGAAGCATTATGGCTTTCTTTGAATGTTTACACTCACCTGGTTTATCCTTAGAAGCCTCCTGGCTTTCTGTGAATGTTCACACTCACCTGGTTTATTCTTATAACCCCCCTGGCTTTCTGTGAATGTTCACACTCACCTGGTTTATCCTTAGAAGCCTCCTGGCTTTCTGTGAAGGTTTCCCCCTCACCTGGTTCATCCTTAGAAGACTCCTGGCTTTCTGTGAAGGTTTCCCCCTCACCTGGTTCATCCTCAGAAGACTCCTGCCTTTCTGTGAAGGTTTCCCCGTCACCTGGTTCATTCGCAGAAGCCTCCTGGCATTCTGTGAATGTTCACACTCACCTGGTTTATCCTTAGAAGCTCCTGTCTTTCTGTGAATGTTCACACTCACCTGGTTCATCCTTAGAAGCCTCCTGGCTTTCTGTGAAGGTTTCCCCCTCACCTGGTTTATCCTTAGAAGCCTCCTGGCTTTCTGTGAAAGTTTCACCCTCACCTGGGTTCCCCTTGTTCTTGCCACACTGTATTCATGCATAAAGTTCACTTTGCGGTGATTTTTAATCCTTTTCTCACTTTGTGGCCAGGCTTTCTTGCAATCTCCCACTCTTGCTATCTTGCCTCTTATTTTGCTTTCAAAGGGTCAATCCCTTATTGCCTCTTGCTTTGTTTTCACGCTGGAAATACTTGCATTTCACTTTATTTGTCATCTTGGTCGTAACTTTGCCCATTAAAGTCTCATTCAGTTTGTTATTCAATATTTGCTTTGCCGCTTAATTTTCACCCAACCAGCGACTTCGGGTTAATTTAGTTAGGAACATGCTGATTTGCTCATGTGGTATTCGCTTTGCTTCCCTGCAACCCTCCCAGGAGTGCCCCGGTTTGAGTGACTTTCTCCCTTCATTCACCTGTCCCTGGTGTTCCCTCCGGGCAGGTGTGCTGTCCGGTCTCATCTCTGCCCGCTGGCTTACCTTTAGCCACCTGCTCTGCTCTCACTTCTGCTGCTCTTCCGTTCTCGCCGGCAGCTCGGCTTCGCTTCCCAGGTGCTGGCAGCACCTTTATTTCTTTTCCTTTGCCCGTAGTACCGGCAGCGTATTTACGACCACAAAGGCTCCCAATCTTGTGGTTTTCTTATGGCCCGCCTTCTCCTAGGCTCCACAATTTCTTGGGACCATCGGCCTGTGTCCTCTCTTCCCTGCAGGTCCTGAAATGGCTGCCTCCTCTCAACCAGGACTCACTGCTGGTTTCTCGCACTCAGAATTCCCTGCTGGTCTCTCGTAATCCAGGTACCCTGCTGGTCTGAATGGTGCAGGGTTCTTCCCTTCTTATACACCTGCAACAACCTGACAGGTTACAGGTGTGAGTTCCCAATTGGAATTACCTGAGTGCAGTTAGAGTAGGACTTGGGACATGCCAGACCTTCACAGTACTCTGTAGGCATTCTCCTCGTCTTAGGACTAGAGTGGTGAAATGACTCACTGGTGTTTACTGTTCCTAGTCTTCTCCTCCTCATCCTGGTACTGTAGTAGGGTCAATGAGCGAAATTGTATGCGCGTTTGACTAAAACATAGCGACTGTGTGCGGTGCACTCAGAGCTATAATAGAAATTTGCTTTAGGCCACAGTGGAAGCTGCATTTGATGAGAACTTAGCTTGTATTATTCCACTGGTAAACATGTTTCCTGTGCTGTTCATTGCTTATATTATTCTGTATTGCTCCAAGGACACGTTGGACATAAGATACACGCATAGACAGGTAAGAATGAGCCAGTTGCCGACTGGTACTTGATAATGATGTTCTGAAAGTTGCTCTGCTTTCATGACAAAGGGATAAGCTTTGCCTCTTGGGGGTTACTGCAGATCACTCTAGCTGGGGGCCCATGGGAACTTTCAACAGGTAGAGACCGGTAAAGCCAGAAAGTTCTGGAAAATACCATCATGCATTTGCAGATGGCTTAAATTGAGGGGCTCCGGAACAGGCAGTCAGAAAGCTTTCACTGGAGAATGGACGCATCGCTTCAGGCCCATTGAACGCCAAGAACCTCTCTGCCTGCCTGCTTCTGGGAGCTTTTCAGTGAATGCTCGCTGGCGAGATGAGGTACTGCTTCATATCTGGGTCATTTTCTAAGATTTCTTTCATTCATGTATTCCTGTTGCATTTATTATTGTTGCATTTATTCTTGTATGTATACTTGTTGTGAATAAAGGGCCTGTATAAGAGCCATTTTCTAACCTTGCTGAGTGTGTAGGTGTGAGTACTTGTCCTCCAGCATCTAAAGTTTTTCATTCAGTGTACTGGGGAGGAAAATAGAGATATATCTGTGCACTCTGTGGAAAAAGTAACATATTGTGGCGCTGTGAGCAGGGTGTCTTGTGATGAGGAATTCCAGACATCAAGGGATCTGTGCTTGAATGCTGGTGGGCAAGTTTTTTTCTTTTTACTTCCCTTTGCAGTGAGAGCCAGGCTGTGTTAATCAGTGTTCTGTGTGTGCACTTTGCTTGACTGCGTTTAGGTTGCAGTGAAGGATAAGTTATTGCAGATAGATCATTGTAATTTATTGTAAATAGGAATACTTTGTTTAAGTAAAAAGATAAGGGGTTCTCGCTGGCGGAGACAGCCTTGCTGTTATGATCTCAGGGTGGGCAAGGAGACCATATGATAAATTAGCCCAGGAATGGGCATGCGGGCAGGCTTGAGAGAACAGCAGGATGAAAGTTTAAGTGAAGCAGGACCCACGGAGGTCGCATCTTGTTTACATCAAGTTTCAGACGAGAAGGGAAAGGAATTTGCTGCGCTAGGAAGGTGGGGGTGGATTCTTTGCATGCTTACATAAAAATGCATCAGAGAAATGTTGAGTTGAATGAAGATATTTTAGAAAAAGAGTTGGCTGCTGAAAAGCACATTTCAGTGATGCAGCAATTGCAGATGAAACTTTGGCATGCTAAGGCAGGCAAATACCAGGCAGTGGCTGAGCGGGCAGCTATCAGGGTTGCTCGATATGAATATAAAAAAAGGTGAGGTAATGTAAACAAATGAAAGGTAGCAGCTGTAATTGCCACAGCAGAGGTGGACTGGGACCCCGATCAGTGGGATGGCGATATTTGGAATTCCACTGACTCGGAGTATAGCCCAGAGGTGGTTACAGAATCTAAATCGAAACCGCACAAAAAGACAGTAACTGCCAAGCCAGTAACGAGACGTACTGCTGGTCCCCATTCCCATAACCCGGGGGTAGGGGAGAGGTAGTGGATTTGAGTACGCAAGAAGATTAGACACAACAAGAGGTTGGGGAGATAATTACTCGGTTGAGGCAGAGAGCAGATGAGCCCTTGCTGACATGGATGGTGCAAATGTTTATTCTACAGATTCTCTGCGCTTCCTGCCTTTGTCCAATGATACCAAAATACAGGAAGTATTGAGAGCAGGGCCTCCTCCAGATGCAAATGGTCAAGCTTCGCAGGTGTCTCTGTTGTACCCAGCGGCTGAAGGGTGCAACCGTAAACAACACATCACCACTGACTGGCCCAGTGAGAAAAATAAAGTGTCACACTTAGAAAATGAGGACGCGTGCCGTGACGGAAGCAAGTGATGTAGATGAACCGGTACATATGGGGGTGGCGGCAGAAGAATGGGTAGAAATGCATTCCAAAGAATTGTGGGAAAAAGAATGGTGGCAAGATATCTGTGAAGTAACAGCGTATCACGTGGATGCACATTGTACTACTGACTCATTAGAACGCTGGTTCAATTCTGTTTAGATGAACACACCAAGATTTCTTCTGTGGTGTGAGTAACCAAAGGGTCTCTCACCTACTACTCCCTGGGAATCTCCCTTTCAGGTGGGTGGGCACAGCCATTGCCTTTAGATCCAGACCCTGGGGATGGACCACTTCTGGGAGTGGGGTAGAGGCAACCAATGGTGTGACGTGGTATTCCCCCTTTCCGATACTCATGCCCAATCCTATTTTACAGGATTCTCCAATGTCCCAACTCTCCCCCCTTTCTGCACAAAAACTGGGCCGAGGAAGAGGGTGACTGAGAGTAAAGAGGCTAACCCTTACATATGTCATTGGGCATGTCCCGCTAATCGGGTTCGGCAAAGTCAGGCACTTGACTTTAATTACATACATCTGATACCCACAGCTCTCCCCACACGGATAAAAGGCGGAACATAGAGACACACTCAGAGCAAGGTGGAACACGAGAAGGAGCAGATCTTCCAGGGTGAAGGTGAACCTACTGGAGCAGGACAACCGATCGAGGGATTACAGCAAAGGGTAGAGAAACCCTGAAGTTCCATGCAGGAGGTTGATGCCTCCAGGAAGCCGTGCAGGAAACGTGGAGAAAGCCAAATCGCAGACAAGAAGAAACCTTCATTGTGTTTCAAGGACGCCAGTGACCCTCCCAGGTGAACAACAGAGTTGGGGGGCGAGGCCAAGCCTGTGGTATTAACATTAACTCGTGAATCAAAGTCTCAGACACTTGAAAGTGCATAACCAGTGAGTTAGTGAAATTCAGCTTGTTGTCAAAAATAATACCCAAATATTTATATTCATTTACAACTTCAATCCGTCTCTTATCTATCGTCCAAATTTGATTTTTGCGTATATTCACAGATTTACCTTCGAACTTCATAATTTTAGTGTTGTCAGTGTTAATCACTAATTCATTCACTTCAGCAAACATTTCAAGTTCATCTAACTTTACTTGCAAACCCTTTGGTGTATAATCTTCTAGAAGGAGGTCATTGGCATACCCCAACCATCCCAACCTCAGTATACCCATTTTAATATCATTCATCTGGGTTTTTTCTACCTCTCCTAGAAAATCTGCCAGATATAAATTAAAAAGAGTAGCCGCTAAGGTGCAGCCTTGCTTAACACCACGTGATGTGGGAATAGCATCTGACAGTTTCCCTTCAATGTCGAGACGGACTCTAACAGACGTGTCCTGCTATAATGATTGTATCCTATAAAGTGGGCCAGGAGGTATTCCCCATTCTTTCAATTTGGCCCATAGTTTGTGTCGCGCGACTGTGTCGAAGGCCGCAGAAAAATCAATATAGGCAGCATAAACAGGCAGCCTTCGAGTCTTCCATGAATGTTCCACTGCACTGACAAAAATGGCTATATTATGGGATGTCGATGACCTCGCTCTAAATCCTGATTGATTGCCGGGCAGTATCCCACAGCTAGATATCCACTGATTAAGCTCAGTTAACAATATATTCAGCATGGCCAACATTCTATAGTTTGCAGTTTCTTTGCGGGATCGGAAGTATAATGCATCTCTTGCATGATTCAGGCACCATTCCATATCTTCCAATCCACTGAAATATAATGTGCAGCACCTAGCAACGAAAGTAAATATAACCCTGTGTTGATTTATGAGGATGGAGATGTGATGGCTCTACAACTAAATCCTCAGAATTGTACGGAACTAACCATTGTTATCTTTTGCATTTACTGGAAAGGGAAAGTGTGCACTTGGGATAAAATGGTTAATACGCTGGATGTTATTCTTGAAGGCGTATTTGTAAACATTACTCATGTGGGGATAATTCTAGGCGGTGATTTGAATTCCTCGTGTTTTAAGAAGGAAGGATTTGATGCGAATGTAGCCACCATGAAAGCACCTTTGACATTAAAAAATTGACAAAAATGGGTGGATCATTTTTTGGGATGGGATGTACAGCTTCTACATCCACAGGCTAGTTCATATCCCTTCACACGGAAACGCGGTCATTCTAGTTCCTACATAGACCATTTCTTCGTGTCTACTCTTATTCACAATTCCTCTGATCTGGTATACATTAATGATCATGGTTATGGAGATCATTATGCTATCTCTACTAATTTAAATATCTTGAACTGGAGTCTTGAGTCACAGATATCGCTTCAACTTATAGAGACCCAAAATCTGGGTCGTACTATCAAATGGAATAAAAACACTTGTATGAGGTTGATTAGGTATATCCAAGAGGATCCCTTCTACTCGGCCATCGGATACATTTATCCAGGTATGGGTGAGGAGACTGAAAGGCAACTTAGTAGTATCATCAATAGGTATGTAATGTGCATTGCACAAGATTACAAGCCTCTTTTCTCTCTAAAGGAACATAGGCAAGCCTTTAATCTACAAATCCATCAACTGAAGAGCAAAAATAATTTCCTTTTGAGGAAACTGACCAGACAAAATTTGAGTATCGAGGTATTTGATATTGAAAAGAAAGTCTTATAAACCAGTATAAAAACCAGATTAGAGAATTTAGACACCTTACAGCAATTAAAGATAATCAGCATATGATGTATAACGTACTAAACCATGATACACAAAACATCTGGGCGCTCATTAGAACCCTAAATGCACCCTACTCTCATAACGAGCCAGCAATCTTAGCTCATACTTGGGTTCAATACTTTACTAAGAAATATAAACTACCAAATGTGTTCTATGATGATCATTGCTATAATTATGCAGAATTGATACTAGATCACTGCCCTTGGTCCATTGAGAATATTGTGGACGCCATGAATAAGTTAAAGGACTCTAAGGCTTCAGGTCCTGATGGGATCTCTTCTTGTGTAATTAAACCAGACCCCCACTTATGGGCGAAAATATTTAAAATTTAATTTGATGTCCTATTCTCCACCAAACAGATCCCTCCATCATGGTGCTCCGCGATCATTGAAACCATTTATGAAAAGGGAAAGGTGAATGAACCAGCAAATCTCAGAACCATAGCCCTAACTGATGCCTCCTCAAAGGTATTTTCTCAATTGATCTTAAAGGAATTGCAGGACTTTCTATATAAGAATAACATCCTTTCTAAATTCCAAGTAGGCTTTCGAAAACCCATGGGCTGTGCGCTAAATGCCACCATAGTATCATTATTGCAGTGTCAAACCAAACAAAGGAATACAGGAGCGATATACATGGCTGCATTAGATCTGAGCGCAGCGTTCGACACAGTAATAAGGGAATTACTTTGGAATAAAATGATTCAATATGGTATCCCGGTACATCTAGTAGCCTTGATAGCTTTATTGCATTCTAACACTACCTACAGAGTCCGTACAAACAAAATTGGAACATTAACGGAGGAGATCCGGACAGGCTGCACATTGGCTGCAATATTATTTAACATATACCTTTGTGATTTAGATCAAATATGGAAGGATATTATAAACTACCCTGTGTGTTTGGCCAATCTGAAATTAAATTGTCTAGGTTTCGTGATGATCTGTTATTACTCGATAAAACCCCACTAGGACTACAAAATAAACTAAACTCTTTCTACGAGTTTGCAGAATTACATAACCTTTAGATTAATCAAGATAAATCCAAGATCATTATTTTCGCTGATGGGAAGCGAAAAATGAAGAAATTTAGCTGGTCTGTCTGTAATGTGGAGCTCGAAGAAGTTAAGGAACTAAGATATCTTGGTTACATACTCACTGATCAAAACTCAAAAGCCTGGTGGAAAGTAACTTTGAATAAGAAATTTAAACCTCTCATTGCCCAAATGTGCATTATCTATAAGAAATATTGCAGCTTCTCCATAGTTCCAATCATTCAATTTTACCTCTTGAAGATTGAGCCTATTGTTTTGTACATGCTAGATACCTGCACTGTAGATATCAATGATCACCTTGATTTGGTGCAAGGAAAACTATGGAAAAAGGTGCTGGGGTTGGCAACCTCAATTCCAAATTATATAATAAGGCATGAATTGGGCCTGCTGCCACTTTCAGATAAAAGACATTGGAGGCTATTAAATAACTACAGCAAGATGCTATGTCCACCCAAAAATTCACTACATGAAGATTTAAATAACATTCTGGAAGCTGGTTTATCTTTATCTTAACCATCTTTGTAAAAAAAGATGGAGGAAATATTACACCTTGCAAACATATCTAGGGAGGATTTTATCCTCTGTCTTCCCTCCAACAAACAGAAATTCCAACGACTGAGCTGGTGTCTCCAATCTGATCGAATTGCTAAATACAAATCTTATATAGAATATGCTTCTTTTAGAAGAAAATTTGGTGTCTTGCTTAGTTATATCCTCCAATTTCCATGTACAATTGCAAGGGACTTATATATGCGCTTCAGATTAAATCAATTTCTTACCTCTGAGCGCATATCCAAATGGACTATATCTAAGGATGAACACAGAATTAATAGTACTGAATGTCGCTTCTGTTCCATACCACAATCAGAGGAATCTTTGAAACATCTTGTAATGTATTGTACGTACTTCGAATCATTAAGGATTAAGCAATTTGGAAGATACTGGTACACGTCAACAGAATGATCTAGGATTGCTCTAGGGAATAAGTGTATGTGGTGGAACAGTCTTACTCTCACAATCAGTCTGATGAAAATCTTCAAAGTGATTAAAGATCATTTGGATCTGCAGTCTGTTAGATCTAATGCGTAGCAATTTAAGTGGATCAGCGATAATGCAGCTTCAACAAAAGTGTTTGGACTGCAATGGTTACATGTCGAGTGAATACTTGAAAATGCATGGTATAGAAAAGTCTCACAAGTCCATATTTAGATGTACCAAAGTGTTGTGACTCTCTTTGAGTTAAATGTAAAAAAAAAGGGGGTATGCAATAAGGAATGTAGAATTGAAATGAAAATTTGTGAAAAGTTTTTAATGAAAATGAATTTTAGTTTTTGTATTTGTATTATCAACTAAGATAAAAAAATGCTTTGTAAAGGTTCTGTGATGAACTAAACACAATAAAAAAAATTAAAAAAAATATACAGCACCTTAGTCCATAGTTCAGGGGATCGATTAAGTAGGGCATTACAGGTGCTGTCAGGTCCCGCATCTCTAGAATTGGGCAGTGTCTTTATTAATAATGTCAAGGAGTAAACCGCATATGTTCCCTTCCAGACCATCACATCATTTTTACAGCTTTCCACTTCACATGCCAGACTCCCCAAAGTATTCTTAACATGGGTAATCCAGTGATTCTCTGAAATGCAATTCACCAGAAGAATTTTTTCTTTTCTACAGTTGATAATATCCCACATGGCTTCATTATTTTTTATTTTTTGCTGCATAAGCCAAAGTAAGCCAAATGTCTTCTTTTTTTCTTTTTCAAATGAATTTTTTTCCATCTATTATTCTGGATCTTAAGTTTACGTATCTTTTTAGTTCCATATGTTCCCTTCTCCTTTATACATTCGTGAATGTTAAGTCTAAGCAATTTTTTTTTCAAATGGATATCTTTATCAAATTTCTTGTGATGTGTCAGATTCCATTTTTTATTCACTGACCTATAACCTAATTTTATCATAACCACCTCCTTTATTTTATCCGTGACATATTCAAATTCACTAATGATCTTACTCTCAGGTTTCATAGGCTTAAATTCATAGGTCTCAATACATTTTTTTAGCAATAGTATTGCCATCTCGTTCCCTTTCGCAATATTCCTAGGGTTCCATTTTATTCGATTTCCTGCGGCATTTACTCCAATCTCACCATTTATATAATACATACTTCCATTTTTTATTTTATCCTTTAACAGGAGATATAAAGGAAGATGATCACTTTCTTCCCTGCATCCAGCAGCCATGTCACATACAATCTCCTGAGCTCTTCTGTTCACAATCATATAATCAAGGGTACTCATACTCTGCCCACATATCCGAGTCACATTTTTCACACAGTCCCCGAAGTTATTACCATTCAACACAGAAAGTTGATACTTATTAAGAAGGGATATCCATGCCTTACCTTCCCTAGTATTATTTCGTATAATAAGTGGTTCAGAATTATGGTCTTCTGTTATTATCTCCGATACAAAATTGAGTTTTACATTCGGATCTCCTACTATAATTACTGGCATCATATTGTTATATTCTTCAAGTATTTTGGTTATTGTCAATATGTTCTCATTATTATACTTCCCCCCAGGCAGATTATATATATTGACTAATACAAATGCATCAATGGTGGAGGATATACAGGTTACTATTACTATTAATACCATACTAGTGGAGTCATTATGTTTGATTCCACTCCATGGTTGTTTGATTTAGGTCATCAATCCTCCCTTGGGTCGACCTCTTGGACCGTGTGAGGCATTGCTTGCAAGATTGCTGCGTCCATCAATTTCGCATTTGTTTGCGAGCCACGTTTCTTGCAAAGCAATGATTCTAAACAAGCCAATATTATCCAATAGCCTGTCTTCGTATGTATAATTGGCATTACCTCGAGTGTTCCAGGATAATACAATCATATTGTCATTAGGGACACGCTTCAAAGTGAGATTTAAATACAACGGGAAGCCATTGCCAATAGCCATCTGGTATTTCTTTATCATTCGGTCTATTAGATGTTTCTACATATGGTATACACCCCCTCTTTTTATCCCCACCTACCCCCCACCAGTCCCCCCTCCTCTCCCTACACCCACCCATGCACCTCCTCTCCCTACCCCCCACCCACCTCCTCAATCTAGCCAACTCTGTCCACCCACTCCTTTCCCTACCCCCACTCACCCTCCCTCCTCTTCCTACCTCCATCCACCCCCTCCTTTCCCTATCCCCCCACCAACTCACCCACCCCTCTCCTCTCCCTACCTACCCACCCACTTCCTCTTTGTACTGTTAGGCAGAATCTCCTGCAGTACCCTTTGGGAAAACTTCAGGCAATTAAGACTACAAGTGCAAACACAATTGCACCTTTGGTACAAGTCTGCACTACACAGTAAAGTGGTAGCGATGGCTGAGCAGCCAGACTTATCTCAAGAGTTTAAGTGAGCAGTAGAACAAGTTACACAAAGGACCAACTAATACAGTGATTCAAACAAACACTTACTCAAGGTACCTTGGTAAAAGAATATACATTTATTTACTCAGTCAGTACGAAAACATTACACTAGCATAAGCAGCTCAATATCACACACGTATAAACCACAAAAATCCAACCAGTAAGTAAATGAACAGGTTTTAGCTCCTGTGAAGTGGAGCAAAATGGCACTTCAGATACGTATTAAAGGGATAAAAAGACAAGGTTATAAGAATAGACAGCCCAAATACATTCATAGGCAGGGCAAAGGGTTTCAGTTAAATACATTCAGCAATTCTTCTCATAGGCCTGGGCCAAAGTCAATGGTTCAGAGTCTTTATATAGGATAGCACAGTTCTGGTAGATAACGATTAAGTCTTTGCCATGGAGTTTAGAAGAATTTGCTAGGTGAAAAGTTTGACAAATGTTTAGGGAAGGACAAGCCTTCGAAGTTGAGGAAAGTTTCACACACTTTCTCGGTAGCTGAAAATAGCTCCGGACCGCGTTTGCACAGTACCTTGTTAATGAAGACAGCTGTAGCTGAGGCAATTGTTCCTGGCAGTTTGAGCAGATCTCGCTGTTCCTTAGCTTCAGTCGTGGGGACAAGAAGGAGGACATCGGGAAGTTCCTGCACTGCCCAGCGATGAGGCCAAAAGCTTTAGTTAGACGTCGGTTTAAGGTGTGAGTGGCTTAAAGTCCACGAGCTGGTTTCCTTCCCTCTGGCTATCCGGTTTTCAACAGCACTCTGATGAAAGTTCGACCAGATGGGGACGGTGTCCAGCTGGCTTGCCAGTTGGTTGTTCCCACCAAACTCAGGGGAAGAAGTTAACCTTGAAGGGCTTCTCTGTCGTCGGAGTTTCAGGCAATTCGGACTTGCAGCAGGGCTTTACCGGTCATCCAGGAGTTGCAGCAGTCCTCTTCCTTCAGCTAGTCTTCGGTTCTTTCGTTCCAGTGGTTGGCTCTGCTTTCCAAGTCCCAGAGACCTGCTTTTAAACAGTTTTCCCCCATTCATTCCAGCCTGGCTGTCACTCACACAGCAAGGTGGCTGTCCTTGCCGGACAGTCAGTCGGCCTATCAGGCCAGAGTGCATTTAGGTCTCCTAGGAGACAAAGCACAGGGAGTTTCGGGCACCTCCCTCACATCCTGTCCACCCCAGACATTCAAGCGTCAGTGGAGGGCTTCAGCCCTGAAGCCCGCCAAAGGCCAACGAACAACGGGACCAAACCTGGTTTGGCGCGCAGAGACAAACACAAGAAGGACTTTTCCTAAAAGAAATGGTGAAAAAAGATGACTGGAGTCTGTTTTTACAGACAAGTCTGGGGCGCCATATTGAAAACATGGCTGACCCTATTTTTAGATACCGTTGTTCGTGGTCGTGAAAAATCATGGTAGTTTGATCTAAACCACTGCCACCAGCCATTTAAAGTAGGAAAGGGTAACATTTGACTGTTATATGAGTGTTTTGACTGAGGGGTAGCTAGGCAACCCCTCCAGCACTCTGCAGGAAGATATTGTGTCCTGGGTCTCTACATTAAAAGAGACTAGTAAAGCCAATTTAACTTTACATGCTCTGGGAGACAGTAGTCAGTCCCAGAAAAGGTATTTAAACCTTGCGAAGTCAGGCGCCTGAGTGTCTGGGATGGACAGGATGTGAGGGAGGTGCCCTAAACTCCCTGTGCTTAGTCTCCTAGGAGACCTGAATGCACTCTGGCATGATTGGTTGGCTGTTTGACAGCCAGGCTGGAATGAATGGGGGAAAACTGTTTAAAAGCAAGTCCCTGGGTCTTGGAAAGCAGAGTCGATCACTGGAACGAAAGAACCGAAGACGAGCTGAAGGAAGAGGACTGCTGCAACTCCTGGACGACCGGTGAAGCCCTGCTGCAGGTCCGAATTGCCTGAAACTCCATCGACAGAGAAGCCCTTCAAGGTTCACTTCTTCCCTTGAGTTTGGTGGGAACAACCAACTCGTATGCCACCTGGACACCATCCCTATGCTGGTTGAATTTTCTTCAGAGTGCTGTTGAAAACCGGATAGCCAGGGGGAAGGAAACCAGCTCGTGGACTTTAAGGCACTCTCACCTGTTAGGCAGAATTATATGCCATACCCTTTGGGAACACCACACACAATTAGCACTACAAGTGACAGCACAAATTCACCTTTGGTACAAGCCTGTACTAAACAGTAAAGTGGTGGAAATGGCTGAACAGCCAGTCTTATCTCAAGAGCAAGTGTGCAGTATCAATAGTTACACAAAGGACAGCAATTACTATGTTTCAAAGAAACACTGACTCAGGTTTCTGAGTAAAAGAATATACATTTATTTACACATCAGTTACAAAACATTTCACTAAAGTAGAGCAGCTGAAAAATCACGTTACTAATACACCACACCACTCTCAATAGATTCTGGACAAGTTAAATTCAAAATGAAGTGTGAGCAAAATGGCACTCGAGCAATTTAAAAAGGGAGGGAAAAACAAAGTTAGACTAAAATTAAGCAGCACTAACAGTTAAGTAAGCAGGTCAATCTAGAAAGAGGAACTACAGTGATGAAATCAAATCAAAAAGGCTTAGGGCCAAAGTCAATAGGACAAAAGTCTTTTGCTCAAGATCACACAGTTCAGGGTAGTTCGCCTTTAAGTCTTTGCCAAGAGTTCCGGACAACATTGGTCGGCAGAAAAGATAGTTTAAAGAGAAGAGAAGTACAAGCCCTCGGATTGGGGAAAGGTTTCACACACCTTCACCGCAGGTGAACAAAATTAACAACCAGATTTGCACAGTACCTTTAAATGGAGAAGAAGCTGTAGCTGAGGCGGACGTTCCTGGCAGGTCCTGCAGGCTCACGGTTCCTGAAGCGACTGTCAGACTGACATGAAGTAGGAAGACTGGAGGGTCCTGCACTGCCCAGGGAAGAAAGCAGCAGCAGAGCGAAGCAACGAATAAAAGGCGCGCGCCCTAAAACCCAAGCGGGGTCCAACCTTCCTGGCTATCCTTAAGGGGCCCCTGAGGGACCCTCGAATGTGGAAACAAGGCACAGTCACCACACACGAATAGATACGCTAAACACGAGGTTCTGTTCCCAAAATCTAGGGTTTATTGCAATTCAAAACAATCCCAATTGGCCAAGTGGTCTCATGCCCTGCGACGTGTGTCTAACAGACCTCAGGGGACGCAAGCAAACAGAAAACGTACATCATTTACATATATACCAAAGCGGCACCTTACAATCAGCAATGACACAATATGACACATTTGATGCCGCCCCCAATTCATTTCCCTTTGAATTAGAGGTGATGATTGACCATTGTGACAAATATGACACCTTAGACTACCATATTTAGTAACAGGTTGCAATCTCCAGTTTACAGACACCATTCTTTGTTTGCGAGAACACAGCGTTTCTGTTTTGCACAGGCAAGCTGCGCGTAGGAGACTGGCACATACCATGCCTCACTATCTCTAAGTTTCGATCCTTGCTCTAGAGGTCAGCCCGCTCTCCGGGGCCTCACTGGGCTCAGGAAGGGGGGCCGTAAAGAAGAACATAATTCAACTCTTTAAATGCTAGTTTCATACATTGCTATTCTTTCAAGAGACTCGCAGGCATTCATGTACTGATTAAATGCCTTGCTCCCTGCCTTCAAGGATACATGAGGGAGGGAATCGGGCATTCCTGTCTGGCTCTCCAGTGTAATGTTTCAACATGTTTCTTAGCATTGAGCCATTGAAGCAAAATAATATCTTCAGCAAAGCAGTTTTACATGAGGCAAAAGTGGCAACGTTAAAGAGAAAAGAGAGAAATCAAAATGGCAATTCTGGTCATTTTATAATGGCTGCACTCTAGTTGAGCTAATAACTATGTAATAACTAATGAGCATATTTTCTTAACACCTTAAATGAGGCGGTTGGTCATTGGCCAACCAATTATTATGCATTTCCTTCACCCCAGGGGTGTCTGGTTTTTTCTTGACTGACAAACCCTCCTCTTGGCCGTATGCCAAACGCCTCATCCATACATTGCATCCTCCTCCGACCACGTATTTGGATCAGATTCCAAATCTGACTCAAATTCTGACTCATATACGCTTGTTGTCTCCTCCTGATTATTGTCAATGTCGATTGCCATGAATTCTTTAATAGTTTCAGATTCATTTTTATTGTGAGTGCTTAATTTAGTGGTATGTTTATGCTTCATCATCTGTACACATTCTTCACTAATTTCAGTACATACTACGGGGAGACAGTGTATGCAACAACAACATGTCACAAATAAACCTACGATCGCTACTAAGATTGCAAATAGTTTCCATCTCCAAGATCGCAACACTCCCCAAAACCATGAACTTATGTTTAATTCCCAGCCTCCCTCAGGGGGGTAGAGGTCCGAGCTTAGTACATGCAATTTTTTTATCGCCTCAAATATCGTGGGGGAGGAGTCACTTACAAATACGCAACACGCTGATCCCACGATTTTGCAAACACCACCGCGATCAACTAAGATTACATCAAGGGCCATTCTATTCTGCAGAGATATTAATCTGACTCCTTTTTCTTCGAGGGTCATATTATATAATATGTCGGTTGTTCCATTTATTGTTTCTTCTAATATTCTGGACAGTCGTCTTATGTTATAAGAGTTTATCGCCTGGCACCAAAATGGTACGAATGATTTCGCTATGTCCTCTACAATCAACCTGTCCTCACTATTGCGGCGAGGTCGCGACCTAGTTAGTTTTGCTATTTCCGCTGTTTTTGAAAGGAACACCCCAGGAAATAGAAAACCTAAATAACAAGTGCCCCCCCCAGTTTCTAGGTAACCCAGGATATGCTTTTTCTCCACATATTCTTGCATTTAGTGAATGTCCCCACCTGGAAGGAGCCCTTCTTTTTTTAAACAAAAAGGGACAGAATGTGGACTATAATTTACTGGATAAGAAGGGGGTTCTGCATCCTTGTTCCCTTCTTGGTTCATATGGAATGTAATTACAGATGATTAATAGGGCATAGATAATCTATCCTGTGGCATTATTGCTGGTGTAATTAATCATGATCTATGGAATATCGAACAGCCCACTGGTTTCATAATCACCTCCTCAAACTCATTCATGTTTGTTTTATCTAATTTACCAGTTTCACTTTAGTTCCATTTCCCATAGTATAGGGCGCTCAGAGAGGCATAACATGAAGAAGTTAATGGCAAGGGTTGTACATACCATCCTATTCCTTGGCCACCATGTTGCGGCAAATGGGCACAAACCCAGCAATTATTTTTCCTTAGGATGGACTGTGTCATATTAATTATTAATAACAATGTATTGTTCCCGTATCCTTCCCTATGTCTCTCTTCCCTTGGGGATAATGTATACGAAATCACATGCACTGGGCTTTCTGTTGTGGAAATATTCATAATACACAAAAGTACTTCAAGAGGGTGCATTTCCTCTGGATACCATAGCACATATATCCTCAGTACTGGGGCTATTATACTCATTATGCACATTACTATAGTTAGACCCAGCATACAATTCGTTTTACCATGTCCTTTTTTTGTCTTTCTATGTACTACGTTTAACTTTCCATCGGCATCGGTGCAGGAGGGGACATTCGCTGATTCTGACATTCTTCTTTCGTCCTTCTTCTTCCGCAGTGGTCGTCGTGAATATCTTTTGTTCTTGTACTTCCCTGGATGTTGAAACAGTCCAATCAATGTCTACAGTTGTTCTATGCCAGTCTGCTATCTGCCTCGATTGCTCATTCACTTGGCGAGGCCTCCGTGCAGTTTGCACCTCGCTCTACAATTTCAGAGCAGCTTCCTTTGTATCACGTGCGCCCCGCTTGTCCGCTCGGGTTCCTGACACATGTATTTAGCACCGAGGAGTTGCGTTCCGTGAGCTGTCTAACTTGCACAACTCTTACGCCACCCTCCTCTAGGCCTCCGGTTCCCACTTCATCCGGAAATAGGAAACAGAGGCAAGAAATTCACCAAGAGATGAAAATGTGATCACTCCTTCTTTCTGCTCCGCAGGTTGTACCGATTTGCTCCCGGTACCGTGTGAGCAATGAACAGTGCGGGTGCACTTCCGGTCTCGAGCTTGGAGTCAGCCTGGGGCACAATGGCAGATGCTGATGAGTGCCCAGGTGACAATGCAGGCTGTGGCGCAACAGAAGATGATGGGCGCCACAGAGGTATGCGCTTGATGTTTGCTACCAGAGATGCAGGATCTGCTGGACAACATTGAGACACTCTTTGCCCTTCCGCTTTTATGGCAATCTCATCAGGCTTGGTGTCTGGATCAGGCAGCTTTCGTGGCGCAGGGTTGGCAATGGCATTTTTCGTTTCTGGAACCGTCGCTGTTTCTTCCTGGTCTTTGTCTCGATCTATTGACGTGTCGAATGGTGATGGCACTTTCTTGGCGTGCGTAGCATGAATCCACGCCTTGCGTCCATCCACGCGTAGTGCTGTCTGCGTGATTAACAGTACTTCGTAGGGCCCATGCCACCTGGCTTTAGTGCACGTCCTGGGCCCATATCGCACCAGTAATCCCTCCTGCACCTGCTGATGAATCAAAAGTTTTTTTTTTTTACTAACCAATTACAATAAATGCTGAGTACAAGGTATTTAACCTTCGCCTTTCCCCTTGGCTGAGGTGCGCACCACACATTCATTTGTTTCCCCATTTTGATCTAATCAGTGGAAGAGACCCAGTCCTGGCCCATACTAGCATTTACATGCGTCACCCCAACTAAATTTTCTAAATGCACTTCCCGCTGGAGTGACTATTCCTTTTCTCACATCATCCCCTTCACCCAACAACCCGATTATTTTTTTCATAGCCCTTAGCCCATCCCTATATTTTTATCTAACTCAATGGCAGTTTGTTTCAATGTCTGCAAATGCGTTTCCTTTTTCCACATTGTGTGTCACTTTTTATGTGCCTCATACTTCATTATTTCCAGGTACTTTGGACACGTAAGTGCAAACAGTAATCGCACAATCAGAGGGCCATGTTGGATCCTAGCCCCATGGGATGTTAGGAACCCTCTCTCAGCCCATCTCGGCCAAGATATGGACTACGCCAAAGGCGTACTGGCTGTCAATCTCTTATTTACACTCAAGTTCTCTGAAATTTCACAGGCTCTTGTTAAGGCAATTATCTCTGCTGCTTGGGCGGAGTTATAAGCAATTCTATTACTCTCCACTACGCTTTCAATCTGGCGACAGCGTATGCGGCAGTTGATGTGCCGTCAGGTAATACAAAACAGGAGCCGTCACAAAACAGTTCCCCTGCTGGTTCTTTTCCAATAACCATTTTATAATTATGGGGAGGTAATTCAATCCCACCCATTTTTTCCCCGGGCATGGTCATTAATTTCTCTTGATTCAAAGTGCTACACCTCATAATTTGGATGGGGCGCGAACAATACAATTTCATGTCTAGTCGGTCTAGCAGAGGTGAGGTGTTGCGTCTACGTTCTATTGAGTAGAACGTCTATGGCATGTGGCAGCATCAAAATGAAGGAGTGCCCCAATACCATCCCTTCTGTTTGTTTCACTGATGCAGCAGCCGCTGCAGTAGTTTGCAAACATCATGGCAGTGCGCGCGCTACAGGGTCCAGCGCAGAAGAAAAAATTGCTGCACGGCCTATTTCTTCCACCTTGTTCCTGTGTCAAAACAGACAACGCGCATCCTTCGTTCTCTGGCATTAAATAGCCTAAAAACCCTTTCATACTTCCAGTGTGCTCAAAACTGGAGCAGAACTCAAAAATGGTTTTTAGCGAATTAAATTCTTTCTGACATTTTTCATTCTGTTACTAAAACACCACCACATCCTCCTTTGTCACTCTTTACCATCACTTCCCCAATCAAAACAAAAGTCACAATTTTCTATCAACAATATAAAGCCATACCTCTTATAGCTCTCACATCTTTCTGTATCGTTGGGATAGGCATACCAGAAATACTTTCTTAACTCTGACAACACACGTAATTTCTTTACACTACATTTATGGCCATGCACAGCAAGATAGGTTAATAGTAAAATAATACCTTCCGTCTGCTAACATTTTATACTCCAGAATACGTGGCAGCATCGTTCCTTCTTTTAATGTCTTGTCTATCCTCAAACATTCCACCTTCTTAGTATTCACGGCCCAAATATAAGTTGACACTCTACTCAATTCTACTTTTTCAACATGCTTTTTAATCCTAAAGTATTCTTTCTACAATACTCTGTTAACAGAAATAAACAATGTTTAGTAAGAGACCTTATCATCTTTACTGAAATAACACTCGTTCCGACCCCTATTCTGGCTGCTCTACTGGGGTTTCACCTATAGCGGTAACACCCCATCATCCGATGTGTAATCACCACTGTTATCACAGTATGCACCTGTCTGAGTATCAAACAATGTTCCCCCCTCCTCCTCATTTCCCATTTGTGCACCCTGCTCATTTTCACTCCGAACAGATCCATTTAACGCCTGGCCTTCGTTTTCTGCTCCATTCCCTTGATCTCTTTGATGCTGCTGCATATTACTTCTGTTATGACTATGTATTCCCCCGTGCCCTCTATGAGGCCATCTCTGATCATATCCACCTCTATTTTGTACGTGCGGACATTGTGCTCGCCAGTGTCCTTCCCCCCTGCCATACGCACACTGGTTTAATCCAAAAGGCCCTCTATTCATATTTGCATTTCCCCTGCTCCTGCCTTGTCCTGCTACCTGCTGAAGTAACACCCCCACTATTGTCCACAAGGCTTCTAATCTTGTTTGCAAAGGATACTCATTACATATCTCATTTATTTCCCCTACCGAAGTGTTAGGACTCGACATCCATCTCATTGTTTCCCGTACGCACACCTGCAATTTTTGTCTATCACCTATCTGTCCCGGGGGCGGCAATGATCTCTGCATATTCAGTCCTGCCGCTTTCTTTCTACCTCTCGCAATATTCCTTTTCTTGTTTTCTGGTCTGGCAAGTTCTTCAAAATATTCTTTATCAAGCTCATCCTTTATTTTGAACAGTCTATCTACATGTTCCTTTATTTCTTCATCTCTTCCTCTACCACAGGCTAATGCATTCAAATCCAACAATTGTTGCGGTGGTAACTTTCCAATCAACTTTTTCCATTCTCCCAATAAATATTCCCCCATGCATTCCAACAATACCTGTCTTTCATTATTCCCTCTGAAGTCATGCAACGATGCTAGCGTGGACGCCTCATCATTGTCGTCTATGTACATTTCCGCCTGCATTTGTAGCCGCCGCTTTCTCTCCTTACTAATCGCGCTGCGTGTTATTCTCTTACATCCATCTTGTTCAATTTCACTCATGGGAGGGGAAGTCGGAACAGTGGTGCTCTCCTGATCGGGAGGTGCGAAGGGATACGCCCGCTGAGGTTGTGGTAGTTGCGAAACCCTCAGGGCTGGCTGGCTAATGGGCAGTACAGTGTCTGATGCAGCCTGTGGGGGTGCTGGTGTTGGGAGGTGCTGGGCAACGGGAGGGGGTTGAGCGACAGCGTCGTAATCTGCTTAGTTTCACTCCTCGGGCCTTGCTTTGTTTCAGTCAAAATTTTATTTCTCAATTCGTCTGATCTGTATTGCTCTCTTTGTGGGTATATTTTTTCTATGTTTATTTTATCGCCCCGTCTTGCCTTCCTTTCTTTTGACTTATGCCTGCGCGCATGTTTCTCTACACTTCCAAATCTGAGCTTCGCTTCCCTCCTCCAGTCCCTAAGGATATCAAGTACCTCAGGGCGTGCTCTTTCACTCATCAACACCTTTTCCAGGTTATCTATACATCCCATCTCAAAACTCCCATGCCTTGGCCAGTGAAGATTTCCCTGCTTTCTGGTTTGCCTATGCCAAGTCTCACACAATGTTATAGCTCCCATACCATACTTCATGTACATCTCATAAGCCGGCGTTCCACCCGCTGGTGCTTCCTGTCCAGTTTCCAAAGATTGTTCACTGCAGCGGAAAAATCCTGCTAAAGTGGACAATACCCCAGGCATATTTTAACCTTACCCTTAGCTAATCAAACTTACTCTGGGTGTTTGATTTTGCAAAATCAACTCTCAACCAATATCAGGATTACTTACAAATCGGGGCACGACTCACCTGATTAATCAATGTCTTCTTCAAGACACAATTCGTCCGTATACTGACGCAACCAATGACGTTGTGTCTGCGTATCTCGGCTCTGCCTCATTTTGGGACCCTCGCCCTCTTGTTCGCTGGCCAGGGACGTCGATCAGGGATCAGCGGTGTGCAGATCTGCAAAGGAGTCTCTCATCACTTTCACATGGGCCCCCATACACCTCTCGATCCCGGTTCGATCGCTCCCGTCCTCGCCGTTCTTCCGCCTTCCTTATGTCACAACGTACACGATTGAACCAGTGGGGCAGGGTCCCTATTCGTGCGCCATCTTGAAGGGGCCCTTGAGGGACCCTCGAATGTGGAAACAAGACACAGTCACCATGCACAAATAGATATGCCAAACACGAGGTTCCGTTCCCAAAATCTAGGGTTTATTGCAATTCAAAACAATCCCAATTGGCCAAGTGGGCTCACGCCCCGCGACGTGTGTCTAACAGACCTCAGGGGACGCAAGCAAACAAAAAACGTACATCATTTACATATATACCAAAGGGGCACCTTACAATCAGCAATGACACAATATGACACATTTGATGCCGCCCCCAATTTATTTCCCTTTGAATTAGAGGCGATGATTGACCATTGTGACAAATATGACACCTTCGACCACCATATTTAGTAACAGGTCGCAATCTCCAGTTTACAGACACCATTCTTTGTTTGCGAGAACACAGCGTTTCTGTTTCTCATAGGCAAGCTGCGCGTAGGAGACTGGCACATACCAGGCCTCACTATCTCTTAGTTTTGATTCTTGCTCTTGAGGAAAGCCCGCTCTCCGGGGCCTCACTGGGCTCAGGAAGGGGGGCCTTAAAGAAGAACATAATTCAACTCTTTAAATGCTAGTTTCGTACATTGCTTATTCATTTGGGAGAGTCGCAGGCATTCATGTACTGATTAAATGCCTTGCTCCCTGCCTTCAAGGATACATGAGGGAGGGAATCGGGCATTCCTGTCTGGCTCTCCAGTGTAATGTTTCTACATGTTTCTTAGCATTGACCCATTGAAGCAAAATAATATCTTCAGCAAAGCAGTTTTACATGAGGCAAAAGTGGCAACGTTAAAGAGAACAGAGAGAAATCAAAATGGCAATTCTGGTCATTTTATAATGGCTGCACTCTAGTTGAGATAATAACTATGTAATAACTAATGAGCATTTAGTTCTCAATTGAACAGTTGATCAATTGAGAGGTATGTGTAAAGCTAGGAATCTCACTGTAAAAAGCAAAAAGGTTGAATTGATATATAAGTTGTTGGAATATCAAAGTCTGAGGAGTGGGTCTGAAACCCCCACCCCTGCAGCAAATTTGGAAAATGTTGATGAGGATGTTATATGTCAGAACCCAGCTCTAATATTGTGGATGAGTTAGAGGAGTCAGAAGAGTCTCAGAATGTAGGACCTGTCTTACCTCTACCTGCTCATAGGCCTCAACCTTTGACCACAGGGAGCCCATCAGGTACAACACTAAGGGGGTCATTACGACCCAGGCGCTAATTGCGCCAACTTTACCACCATGGTGTAAACTATGTTTACACCATGGTGGATGGCGGATTTACCGCCCCATTCCAAGGTGAGTGGGGCGGTAAATCCCCATTTCCCATTTTCCCTTCCCCATTCCCATTTTTGCCCGTGTTATTCTGCGTGCTGCAGCGTAATGCTCACTGTGTCTTCAGCAGCTCCAGTCTTCAGCCACGCCCGCTTCAGCCCTGGAACACCTGGAACAAGAAAAGGAGAAGGAGAAGAGATCAGAACAAAACCTTTACCTGAATCCTTGATCCAGCACATCGTCGATCTGGAAGAGAGAAGCCTTCACAGGTGCGTTGCCACGCACCTCGCAGCGCCGCGCTGAACTCACCATCCGGGGCTGCATTCCTTTACTCCATCGTGAACCCAGCATCTCCAGGCCATTCTTCAACACCTGGGGGAGACAAGAACAAATAGGTGAGCAAGGGCAATACAAACCACCCCCAAAGTCTTACCTGATTACCACAGGGGGGTACTCACCTCATCTCGGGTCGGCGCAGTCAATCCTGCATCACCGCCGCACCCCGGCCCCTAAGGGGAAAACAAGGACAATACAACCTACCCCCAAAGACTTACCTGATTACCACAGGGGGGTACTCACCTCATCTCGGGTCGGCGCAGTCAATTCGCATCACCGCCGCACCCCGGCCCCTAAGGGGAAAACAAGGACAATACAACCTAACCCCAAAGACTTACCTGATTTACCACAGGGGGGTACTCACCTCATTTCGGGTCGGCGCAGTTAATTCTGCATCATCGCTGTACCCCGGCCCCAAAGGGGAGAACCACAATAGACTTACCAGGATCTTACCAATTGCCACTTGGAACTCTTCTAGTGGTTTAAATCTGCAACCTGCAAGGAATCTGGCAGAGTGAAGATCAGACTTTTGAACTCTTACGAACGATTGGACTTTAGAGTCAATACTGGAACTCGCCAATTCCTCCACGCCAGTGAAGTAACTGGTCGTCTACGCGCCCCTGCGCTCGACGCAGGATGGAGAGCTCATCTTTACAAATCCTCAGGTGAGATTAAGAGGGGACTTCAGGAGTGTTCTGTGGGCAGACAAGGGGAGTGGGAAGGCAGGTTAACGCTCAGATTACGGGAGGTTAATTCCCCTTCTCCATTGCAGAAAGATATTCGTACGAGTCCAACAAACGAAGCTAAGTGGGTCTGTCCAGTCTGTCATCTCGGCTCTACGTGTTACTCTGGTGGAAGCAACAGCGGGCCAGTCCAGATCGACGCCCCCGTGGGAATCAGGTGAGCGTAACAGAAGCAGTCCTAGAGAAGTTACGCCAGTATAAGTTATATGCTAAACTGGAAAAGTGCATCTTTCACACTACGGAAGTAGAGTTCCTTGGATTTATTCTGACCCCGAAAGGAATCCGGATGGATACACGTAAGGTGGACGCAATTCTTAATTGGCCTTCGCCAAGCTCAGTCAAAGGAGTTCAAAGCATGCTCGGCTTTGCCAATTTCTACCGCAGGTTTATCCCGGACTTCTCACACATTGTACATCCCATTACAACACTATTGCGAAAGAATAAACGCTTTGCATGGACAGAAGAAGCCGAGAACGCCTTCCAAGAGTTAAAAAAGAAATTCACGTCCGCTCCTGTATTACGACACCCGCGCCCAGAGCTTCCCTACATAGTGGAAACAGATGCATCCAGTTCAGCTATGGGAGCAGTGCTCTCCCAAAAGGATCCCGAAACTAACCGGCTGCACCCAGTGGCGTTTTGGTCAAGAAAGTTTTCGGCTCCCAAATTAAATTATGCCATAACCGTCAAGGAGCTGTTGGCCATCAAGTCCGCCTTCAAGGCTTGGCGGCACTATCTGCTGGGCGCCAGACATACCATTACGGTCATCACTGATCACCGCAACTTACAATACCTAAAGGTAGCCAAGGCCCAATCTTCACGCCAACTCCGTTGGGCATTGTTCTTCGCCGAGTTTGATTTTGTAATAACCTATCGACCAGGTTGTAAAAATGGAAAAGCTGTCGCCCTGTCCCGAATTGGAATGGGAGAAACAGAAAGAGCTTTAGAACCTGTACCCATAATTCCCGAACAGAGGATCCTTGGTCTGACATCCATACACTCTCTGGAAGACATTCAAGAAAGGGTCCATCAACTCTTTGATTCCGATGCCTTACAGGGCTGGGCAAGGAAAGGTCCAGAGTATTCTGTCACCAACAATCTACCTTATTACCAAGGCCGGCTATTTCTGCCACTAGAGGAACTACAGAAACTTGTCATTTCTCATTCCCACGACACCTTGCTGGAAGGGCATCCTGGCATTGCAAAAACTGAAGCCAAAATCAAAAAACAGTTTTGGTGGCCCACCTGGCGAAAAGATGTCAAGTTGTTTGTCATGTCTTGTGGCATTTGCGCTCAAAATAAAGGGGAAAAGAAAAAACCTGCTGGATTATTACAACCATTAGACATACCACCTACACCTTGGCATACCTTGTCATTAGACTTCATCACGGATTTACCCCGGTGCAACAGTTATAACACTGTTCTAGTTATTGTAGATCTTTTTTCTAAAATGGCCCATTTCATTCCTTTAAAAGGAATACCTTCAGCTTCAATCCTGGCCAAGGAGTTCCTTGAAAATGTTGTCCGCCTACATGGCTTTCCTTCCGTGTTAATTTCGGACCGGGGAAGTCAATTTATTTCACATTTTTGGAGGAAGTGCTGCCAGCTGGCACAAATTGATGTTAGGCTTTCAACCAGCCACCATCCCCAGACCGACGGTCAAACAGAGAGAACCAACCAGACTCTTGAGCAATACCTACGTTGTATGCTACATCAATCTGAGGGGGATTGGAAAGAGATTCTTTGGATCGTCGAGTATGCATACAATAATTCTGTACACCCAGGAACTAAACAAAGCCCTTTTTTTACCATATATGGTCACCATCCTCGAACCTCAGATTTAGATTCTCCCCAGCATTTAGAGATGCCCGCGGTGGACCATCTCCACGCTGTTATCACACAAGCCTTTAAAGAGGCGACTGCACATTTACAAAAGGCTAAGGATAAATACAAGAAGGATGCTGATCAACACAGGAGTGAAGCACCGCAATACGAAGTAGGGGACCAAGTATGGTTAGCCACCAAGTACTTACCACTCAAGGGAACACGGACTTTTAACCCCAGGTATTTGGGACCTTATTCTATTAAGGCTATAATTAACCCAGTGGCCGTCAAGTTGGACCTGCCTGGTCATATGCGTGTTCATCCTGTTTTTCACGTGTCTCTTTTGAAGCCTGTGCAACCAGGAACTAGGCTAACCACCCCACCTGAACCTATCATCATAGACGGAGAACCCGAATTCAAAGTCAAGAATATCTTGGACTCTAAAAGGGTGAGATCAAAACTCTTCTATCTCATTGATTGGAAAGGTTATGGTCCGCAAGAAAGATCTTGGGAGCCTAGTGACCATGTGCATGCACCTCAATTAGTGAAAAGGTTCCACCAAGAATTTCCAGACAAACCTAGGCCGAGAGGGAGAACAGCTTTAGGAGGGGCCTTGAGGGGGAGTGCTGTCACGATGCCTGCCCCCGGAAAGCCAGACCAGGCCCAGCAACCCCGGAAGCAGGCATCATGCCACTTGAAGCATGCCCAAAAACCCCAGTTAGGGGCTATTTGGCTACAGTCCTGGCGCCTATGGCGCCAGGCTCATAAGAATAAAGTCGGTCCTGGTGCCATGGGCGCCGGGCTCATTACAGAAAACTTACCTGATGCAGACCATGCTGCATACCTACCTGATGCAGACCATGCTGCACGAAGCCGCAAGCCAAATGAGGCTTAGAGGGACTATTTTACCTCAGGGACTCCTTTCCTCTCGGGTGGGGCTGTGGAAGAATACTTACCTGGGACTTCTTCCAAGGCTATTTAAGCCACACCCGGACAGCCACACGTGCTTCGCGTTATTCTGCGTGCTGCAGCGTAACGCTCACCGTGTCTTCAGCAGCTCCAGTCTTCAGCCACGCCTGCTTCAGCCCTGGAACACCTGGAACAAGAAAAGGAGAAGAAGAAGAGATCAGAACAAAACCCTTACCTGAATCCTTGATCCAGCACATCGTCGATCTGGAAGAGAGAAGCCTTCACAGGTGCATTGCCACGCACCTCGCAGCGCCGCGCTGAACTCACCATCCGGGGCTGCATTCCTTTACTCCATCGCGAACCCAGCATCTCCAGGCCATTCTTCAACACCTGAGGGAGACAAGAACAAATAGGTGAGCAAGGGCAATACAAACCACCCCCAAAGACTTACCTGATTACCACAGGGGGGTACTCACCTCATCTCGGGTCGGCGCAGTCAATCCTGCATCACCGCCCGCACCCCGGCCCCTAAGGGGAAAACAAGGACAATACAACCTACCCCCAAAGACTTACCTGATTTACCACAGGGGGGTACTCACCTCATTTCGGGTCGGCGCAGTTAATTCTGCATCATCGCTGTACCCCGACCCCAAAGGGGAGAACCACAATAGACTTACAAGGATCTTACCAATTGCCACTTGGAACTCTTCTAGTGGTTTAAATCTGCAACCTGCAAGGAATCTGGCAGAGTGAAGATCAGACTTTTGAACTCTTACGAACGATTGGACTTTAGGGTCAATACTGGAACTCGCCAATTCCTCCACGCCAGTGAAGTAACTGGTCGTCTACGCGCCCCTGTGCTCGACGCAGGATGGAGAGCTCATCTTTCCAAATCATCAGGTGAGATTAAGAGGGGACTTCAGGAGTGTTCTGTGGGCAGACAAGGGGAGTGGGAAGGCGGGTTAACGCTCAGATTACAGGAGGTTAATTCCCCTTCTCCATTGCAGAAAGATATTCATACGAGACCAACAAACGAAGCTAAGTGGGTCTGTCCAGTCTGTCATCTCGGCTCTACGTGTTACTCTGGTGGAAGCAACAACGGGCCAGCCCAGATCGACGCCCCCGTGGGAATCAGGTGAGCGTAACACTCATCCAGTGCAATGACATGACTGTCAAGATACCTGTTAGTGTGCAGAGTGAAGTACCTTGGAGAGTCCTGTTAGGGAATGACTTAAAAGCTCTTGGAATTGTATCAAGCACCTCCAGGCCTCCCAGCAAAAGGAACCAGGAGCAGACAAGGAAGGCCAGAGAGAGTACCTTAAGAGGCTCTCTATGGGAAATTATGGAGGAAACTATAACCCCCTGTCCACAGGACTTACTGACTGCCATTTCCAAGAAAAAGAAAAAGGGGAAACCTAAAACCCTCTAGGAAGAAGCCAGGCAGAACTCGTGTGCTACCTACAAGGACATCCCCGAGAGGACTGTCGCAAGTCACACCTGTGCCTCCTCCACCTGCTGAGTCTGAGTGTGAGGAACAACCAGGAGTGGTTGAATCAGCTGCTGAGGAATCAGAGCTGGAAGAGGACCTTGCTCCTGTGGGAGATCTAGATCATGCAGACCATCCTGAGCTGTAGTCTTTACTGGCAGAAGGTTTACCCTGTAGGTCAGATTTCAGCAGAGGTCAAAGAGAGTGTCCTACTCTTGAATTTCTTCACCAACAGGCAGCTTCCCAGCTGGATGGGCAAGAGCCAGGGAAGTACTGGGAAGATGTCCTCTTCTACAGTGAACCGACTTAGTCTATCCCAGGGGACTACAGAAGACTTGTAGTGCCTCTTGAAAGCAGACTCCAATTCATACAGTTAGCCACGACCTTTGGCTGGTCACTTAAGTTTTAAGAAGATCAAGGAAAGGCTCTCTTTATATTTCTACTGGCCTAAGTTGGGGTCCGATGTAGATAAGTTATGCAGGAGCTGTCACACTTGCCAAACCTCTGGCAAGAGTGGAGCCAAGAATGTGGCACCCTTGGTGCCTCTCCCAGTGGTGGGAGTCCCTTTTGAGAGGGTAGGAATCGACATTGTTGGTCCCTTAGACCCTCCAACATCTTCAGGAAACAGGTTTATCCTGGTTGTAGTAGACCTTGCTACTGGGTATCGTGAAGCCATACCTATGAGGGCTGTTACAGCTCAGGCTGTTGCTAAGGCCCTACCTGGTATTTTTACCAGGGTAGGTTTTCCTAAGGAAGTTATCTCTGACAGGGGATCCAATTTTATGTCCCACTACATGCAGGCCATGTGGAAAAACTGTGGAGTAACTTACAAGTTCTCAACTGCCTACCTACCATCCACAGACAAATGGATTGATAGAGAGGTTTCACCGTACAATGAAGAGTATGATAGGTGCTTTAGAGGAACCCATTAGGAGAAAGTGGGACCTTCTACTGCCCTGCCTTCTATTTGCTTATAGAGAAGTCCCTCAGGAGGGAGTTGGATTTAGTCCCTTTGAACTTCTCTATGGCCCTCCAGTTAGAGGCCCCTTGGCCCTGATTAAGGAGGGGTTGGAGAGTGCTCCTTCCCCCAAGCCAGTGAGAGTCACTGACTATGTGATATGTCTCTGGAGGAGAATGTCACACATGATGGCAGAAGCATCAGATAACTTGAAAGCAAGTCAGGCTCTGGTGAAGCATTGGCATGACCAGAAGGCCAACATGGTTGAGTTCACTCAAGACCAGCTTGTATTAGTTATGGTACCTACAAGGCAGAGGGCCTTGCAGGACAAGTGGATAGGACCCTTCAAGGTTGTGGGAAAACTTGGAGAGGTGAACTATCTGGTAGACTTAGGCAATCCCAAGGAGGCTCCCAGAGTCTTTCACACCAACTGTTTAAAGGCTTATGTCTCTCGACCTGACATAGGAGCTTTGCTTCTAGCTTCAGCCCAAGAGGAGGAGGAGAGTAAACCTCTACCTGACCTACTCAGAGGCCAACCTTTAGATGAGAACATAGAAGGAGTTAATCTCTCTTCTAATTTGACACCTGAACAACAGGAGGAGTGCAAGTTTCTCTTAAATCAGTTTGCCTCCCTATTTTCACTATCACCAGGCTGGACCCCTTGGGGCCAGCATGATATTCTCACTGGTGACTGTTTAACTGTTAAAAGCAGAGGTTACAGGATGTCAGATCATGTAAGATCCCACAAAAAGGAGGTCAACAAGATGCTTAATTTCGGGGTAATAGAGCCCTCTACCAATCCATGGTCTAGTCCAGTTGTTCTAGTACCAAAGGCAGGATCCAAGGAGTTGAGATTCTGTGTGGACTATAGAGACCTTAATGTAGTTACCAAGACTGATGCCCACCCTTTACCAAGGGCAATTGAACTGGTGGATAAACTTGGTTCAGCCAAGTACCTCATTACATTTGAACTCACTTCAAGCTTTTGGCGAATAGCACTGACAGACCATGCCAAGAAGAAAACTGCATTCTCAACCCCAGCAGGTAGGGAGAGGAGGGGGTAGGTGGGGGTAGGGAAAGCAGGGGGGGGACAGTGGAGGTAGGGAGATGGGGGTTGGTGGGTGTAGGGTGAGGAGGGAGGAGGGTGGGTGGGGGTAGGGAGAGGTAGGGGGGTGGGTGTAGCGAGAGGAGGGGGGTGGGGGTAGGGAGAGGAGGGGGTGAGGGTAGGGAGAGGAGGGGGGTGGGTG
The DNA here is from genome assembly GCF_040938575.1 of Ambystoma mexicanum. Classification (NCBI taxonomy): domain Eukaryota; kingdom Metazoa; phylum Chordata; class Amphibia; order Caudata; family Ambystomatidae; genus Ambystoma; species Ambystoma mexicanum. The sequence goes on from NC_090935.1 coordinate 16,569,542, forward strand.
GGGGTAGGGGGTGGATGGGTGGGGTAGAGAGATGAGGGGGGTGGGTGCATGGGGGTAGGGGGATGAGGGTGAGTGGGTGCATGGGGATAGCGAGACGAGGGAGGGTGGGTGACGGTAGGGCGACAAGGGGGGTGGGTGTTTGGTTGTAGGGAGACAAGGGGTGTGTGTGCATTGGGGTTCGGGTGTTGAGGGGGGTGGGTGGGGTAGGGAGACAAGTGGGGTTGGGTGGAGGTAGGGAGACAATACGGGTGGGTGGGTGGGGGTAGGGAGACGAGGGGGGTGGGAGGGTGATGGTAGGGAGTGGAGGGGGGTAGGTGGGGCTAGGAAGAGGAGGGGGGTGGGTGGGGCTAGGGTCAGGAGGGTGGGTGGGTCTGTGGGGCTAGGGAGAGGAGGGGGGTGGGTGGGGGTAGTGAGAGGTGGGGGGCCTGGGGGGTGTGGGTGGGGGTAGGGAGAGGAGGGGGATGGGGGTAGGGAGAAGAGGGGGTGTGAGGGTGGGGGTAGGGAGAGGAGGGGGCGGGGGTACGGAGAGGAGTGGGTGGGGGTAGTGAGAGGAGGGGGTAGGTGGGTGGGGGTAGTGAGAGGAGGGTGGGGGTAGTGAGAGGAGGGTGGGTGGGTGGATGTTCAGAGGTAGGGAGAGGGGGTTGGGTGTTCGGGGGTAGGGAGAGGAGGGGGGTGGGTGGGTGTTCGGGGGTAGGTTGAGGAGGGAGTTTGGTGGGTGGGGTTAGGGAGAGGAGGGGGGTGAGTGAGTGGGGGTAGGGAGAAGAGAGAGGGTGGGTGGGTGGAGGTAGAGGAAGGGGGTGGGTGGGTGGGGTTATGGAGAGCAGGGGGATGGGTGGGGTTAGGGAGAGCAGGTGGGACAGTGGGGGTAGGGTGTTGAGGGGGGTGGGTGGGGTTAGGGAGAGGCGGGGGGTGCGGGTAGGGAGAGGAGGGGGGTGTGAGGGTGGGCGTAGGGAGAGGAGGGGGGTAGGAAGAGGAGGTGGGTGGGTGGCTGGTGGCAGTGAGAGGAGGGGGCTGGGTGGGTGGTGAATTTAAGCGTCCCCCGAAACGCACTCCCCTTTCGAGGCAATGAAGGACACACCCCAGGAGGGAATGAGACCAAGACCAAGTGCGGGTGAGATAAAAGGTTTTGCTTTATCTAAAATCCAAATATGGCATGCAAAGGACTCTGCAAACTCTGAGAGCGCTCTGTCTGACAATAGCAAAGACAGGCCTACTTATTTACAGACTGACGTCATGGGTGACACAAGCTATAGGGGGCACATAATCGTGGGGATTGGGTGGTGATGTCTAGGGGGTATACATGGTAGGCGGTTGCTCCTCCTGGATTGGTAGACGTTAGTGCAGTGCCACGTGGGGTTGGAAGGTCAGCTGGGCTCATCGGGGTGGGGTGTCGGGCCGGACATGTCTTGTAGTGATGAATGGTAACTAACTCACATTTGCCCTTGTGGCCCCTCGTTCACACCCATTCGTTACACTTCATGTTTCCACTGGCTTAGAGTTCTTGTAACACTGACCTTAGATCAATAAACAGGCAGGACATTGATATCCAATAGGAGGTGTCCCCATACATCAATTGCAAAGATACCTTGGGTTAAAACAGATTAGTCCCATGAGCTTGGATGGGGCATGGGAGGGGTTACTTGATCACCATGTCTTGTTAGATTCGGTGGGGGCTGGTATTATGATCTGTTAGTACAATGGTGGGCGCCCTCCTTTGAGGGCCATTAACTTGGGGTCGATGGGGGTACCACTGGCCCGTGGGGGGTATGTAACTGGGGCCTGGGAGACGGCGGGATTTAGGACCAGGTAGCTCGTAAGTCATGGAGTCAGGCTGCGGCGGCCTCTGACACGGGGAGGTAGATGTTTGAAGCGGTCCAGCAGGGTCAGACGGGGAGGCGAGGCTGTGCTGTTCGAGCATCAGCTATTTCTGGAGGGCCAGGGCTGGGAGGAGGTGGAGATGGCCTTGCAGCTCTGTGCGCGGCTCCGTGCACAGCGCAGTGTACTGTCCCTTGGATGAGGGGCGAATAGCAACACGTGGGGTCTCTAAGATGAAATATATATATATTTACATTAGAAGGGATACTAACTGGGGGCTATACCATTATAGCACAACATTTCATATGTATAGTTGACATACGAACATGAGGTAGTGTTAGACAGGTGCATGTGCAAAGAGGTCAAAGCATATTATTATATAATGTCATCATTTTAGCCAGTCTTCATACATCGTCACATTATAAACAATAGCTGTTGCATATTACTCTTTACCCACTCTTCTCCATATTAGCAGCAAACGTTAGTCAACACGACATATATTACACAAATGGTTTCTACACATTACAAGAGTTCTCAGGGTGTGCAGAGGTGTGGGGCGCCACAGTCTAACGCTGGGGGCTTGGTCAAGGGTCAGGGCATGCAGGTTTTTGGGCTAGTTTCAATTGCTTCCTAGTGTTCCCATTCATGGCTGAGGCAGTGATGTACTGTGGAAGGTTAACAGCTACAGTGCTTTATTTTGTTGTTTGTTCGTGTCTGGTTGCTCGTGAGAACGAGTCTTCAGCGGATCGGCCATGCGGCGGAGGGTGGGGGAAGTATGGACCTCTGTGAGCACGATCGAGTGGGGGTCAAGCTGCAGCTTTCAGTGTGCCAATTTGCTCTGCCTGGGTTAGATATGAGCGCTTTTAACAAAATGGAGTTGGCTTAGTACAAGATGGCATCTATGTCATGCCACATGTTAGGCAGAAACCTGTGCAGTTCCCTTGGGGAACACTGCAAAAGATTTAAGACTACAGGTAGAGCAGTAAACCCCTTTGGTAGCAGTCTGTACCACCCAGATTTACCTGGTAGCTGTGGCTGAGCAGTCAGACTTCTCTCAAGAAGAGTTAGGCAGTATGCAAAGTATACACAATATGTACCAAAACACAATAGCACAAGCAAACACTGACCAGAGCTTGGTTTCAAAAGTATATAGTTATTTATTTAAAATACACATAAGTTAAAAACACTCTAGCAAAATATAGTAAACACTTCAAACACAGTTATAACGAAAGTAGATTCAATCCTTTCTCCTATCTAGACAACTCTAGGTTAACACCACTTAATTAAAACAGAGGTGAGTGCTTAACGTTAGATGACACTCTAGTAGTTTCCAAGAAAGGGAGAGAAAAAGCAGAAATGGGTTAAACACACCACTCTAAGGTCCAGAACACTTGCAATAGGCTCAAAGAAGCACAAAGTCACAGGTGAGCAAAAGTCACTGGGCAGGGCCCACTCTTAGAGTAGCCGGAGCGAAAATGTGCCCAAGATCACACTGTTATTAGGGATTCAAAGTCTTGCAAAGAGTTAGAAAGAGTTTAGAGTGGCTTAGAAAGTTTAGCCAGGGTGTCCCAGGCACTCCCAGGTTCGAAAGCCGGGGGCTAAATCTACCCCGTACAGTCGGTGGCAAGGGAAGCCAGGCGGAACACGGTACCTTAAGTGGAAAGGATCCTCCAGCGGTGGCAGTTGTTCCAGGCAGTGGCAGCAAGGCTCGACGTCGGTCAGGGGAGAAGAAGTTCTCGCTGAAGAGCAGAAGAAGAAGGTCGTTGCACTGCCCGGGAAGAAACCAGCCGCGGAGTCCTCCGGTAAAAGGGTTGTACCGACTTTCGTGGTTGGGGTAAAAGTGGTGGGGTTCCGGTTGCCGGGGTGCTTGGCACTGGCAAGGCGGCCACGAGATACCTCGAGAAGCGAAAAGAAGGCGAAAACTGGTTGTCCCCACCAGTCAAGGGAAGGAGCCACTCCGTTAAGAGTTCTCCTCGGTCGTCGGAAAAAGTGGTGAGACGGTTCAGCAGGGCTCCACCGGGTGGTGTCGTCGAAGCAGGTCGGCTCAGCTCTTCCCTCGTCGGATTCTTGGTCCTGTGGCGACTTCTGAAGTCCCAGTCCCCAAAGCCCTGCTTTTATGCAGCAAACCCCCATTCACCCAGCCTAGCTGTCACTCAAACATGCTAAGTGGTGAGCCGGGCGGCTCACCACTTGGGCCAATCAGGACGGAGTGCGACTTGAGTTACCAAGGTAACTCAGTCCAGGGTGCCTAAATCCCCCTCCACTCCTCCTAAGTACCCCAGACAGAGTGGCACCACTTTGGAGGGCTTCTGTGGAGAAGCCCGCCAAAAGTGGAACAAAGGGCTCCACTTTGGGTCAGAGTTACAGAGGCGAACGCCAACGCCATTTTAGAATCAAGTTTTGGCAAAAAGTCCCAACCGGAGTTATAATAATAAATATATAAACCGGCGGTATGTTTAAGGCTACCGTAAATAAATAATTAAATGTGTTAGCCTAAAACAATGGGAAATCCCATAGGAAAATATTTGCGGTTGAATAGCCAAAACTCGATCAGGGGGGACGGAGACGTGCCCCCTCGACTAACAGACCCTGGGGCAATCGAATTGCCCCAGCCAGTACGTCCACAATATGATGGTTTGTACTGGTTCTGTTCAGGATTCAAGACTAGCAAAGTCTTTGGTGACTTTACATGCCCTGGGAGACAGTAGTCAGTCCCAGGGTATGGAGTCTATGTTGGGGAGTCCCTAGGACACCCCTGGGTCACGGCACAGAGGGTGCTGTGTAACCCACATCACAAAAATACATGAGGCCCTATGGAGTAAAAGACCCCATAGCCCATTCAACACAAGGTTTAACCAAAAAACACTTCAACAGGTCCAAGAGTGAGGGTAAAAGAGTCTCACTCTTGGCAGGAGAAAAAAAGAAACCCCAGAAATCCAGCAAAGCTGCTGGGGGACTCACTAGGTAGGGAAATTCAGCCTAAACAGAGAATTCTCCCTAACACTCGCCCCCCCCAGACTAAGGGACAGGAGGATTTAATCCACTCCTGGATGAACCTCATACCTCTAGTCGATGATATACATCCTAGAGAGTCCATCAGCATTTTGATGGTGACACCTTGACCTATGCTTAAGGGAGAGCTCAAAGGTTTTCTTTTGCAAGCTAAAGGACCTACAAACCCTTTGAGGAACATCAGTCTTTTGGTTATAGGGGATCTGGTTGACCAGTCCCTCAGAAGTTGGTACAACTTCTGAACCTATGTTAGGCTTTTTGAAGGGGTCCTTATAAAGGATTCCCTTAGATCTAGAGGGGCCTCCAAGGTTCCTCACCACCTCTCTTGTGGGAGCAGGTTGGGTCTTAGGCCTTTTGGTTGGAGGGGTTGGGGTTAGGCAATGTACCTGCTTCCCCTTCCTCTTAGATCTACCCTTACCTATTTTAGGAGTTTCCCCCCTAATATTAGGATTTGAGTTGGGGTCTTCAGTAGAAGGTCCAACAGTCTGAAGGTTTTTGACCTTAGACTTTTCTTTTCTGGTTTTCCACCAGCACTGAGAATTACCAGTTCTCTCAGGTCCAGATAGGGGCCTAGTTGGTCTATCCACCTCTTCCTCAGAAGCAGGGGGAGTCAGAGACTCTGAGGCTAGGGGAACAATGATGGAGCTTGGTTGGGGCTCCCATGTTCCTAGCATACTATCCTGAAATGTGCCTGGGTTAGAGGTCAACTTACTAACACCAGGGCTTGTAGTGGGGTTCTCAGTAGAGGGTCCCACAGGCTTTGAAGGGTCCTTCAAGGTAGCCTTTCTAGCCAATTTGGTTAAGTTCTGCTTCTCCATACTGGGAGGCCTGGGGGTATGTGACACTACTCCTAGAGTTCTTAGGTCATTCCCCAACAGGACCTTCCCAGGTACCTCAGTCTGAACACTGACAGGGATCCTCACTGTCATGTTGTTACACTGAATGAGGGCTGGTAGAATAGGAACCATTTGGACAGGGCCTCCAGACATCTTAGTGGGACCTTTGGGTGCTTTGGCCACATCCTCAGGTTGAAAGAAGCTTTCATCCACTACTGTTCTGCACGCTCCAGTGTCTCTCCTGGCAGGAGTATCCTGGCCATTGACAAGAACACTGTCCACATAATACACCTTAGAGTTAACAGGTAGGGAGTTATACACAACCCTATTCTGGGGACTAACCAGACCCATAGGCTCTAAGTTTACAGTTGCTTGAAGACCCAAGGGTTCTTCAGCAAAGAGTTCAAAGTGGGCACTAGCCATCTGTACTTCATCCTCAGGAGTGAAGGCTAAGGAGACTGTGCTGATCCCTGCAGGTTTACCCTTGCACTTGGGATCTCCTTTGATATGGTCAGTACCCTGACAGACATAGCATTGTCCAAATGCTCTCTGGAAGGGTGGCTTGTTCTGACCTCCTTCTGGCTTGTGGCCAGAAGGTACACTAGCCTGATTTGGTTTCCCTTGTGGCTTACCCTTATAGTTTTGTTTGGGGCCCTCTTTGGAATTTGTAGTATTAGAATTCTCTTTGGAGTCCTTTTTAGACTGTTTCTCCCCATCCTTCTTCTGAGTTACCCCAGAATCCTTGTGAGTGGCCCTGTTGGCAACCCACAAGTCAGCAGCCTTAGCTAGCCTCCGGGAATCCAATTCCCTGGAATCAGCCAAGTGTTGTCTGAGCTCAGGAGAGCAGGCATCATAAATAGTCTCCAACATGAACAAATTCTTCATACCTTCATAAGTGTTCACCTTGTAACCCTTAATCCATCCCTCTAAGTTTTTCAAACATTCACTCACCCAGGTAGCCCAAGGGGTACCATCATGCTTTTTGAGGTTCCTAAACCTCTTAAGATACTGGGAAGGGGTCTTCCCAAACCTAGCTATCAAAGCTAGTTTCACACATTCATAGTCCTTCCTATCCTCCTCCCCCATCTCCATTACCACATCAGTTGCAACAGGGGGAAGCCTAGAGAACAACCAGGTGAGTAAGTCATTTCCTGTGATGTTCTGGAGCCCATGATTATATTCAAACAGAGACAACCAATCCAACACATCCAACTTAGGCTCATACATACCAACCAATTCTTTAGGCATCCGGGGTCTTTTAGGACTGGAACTTCTAGAGGAGCCAGAGAGAGAAACATTCTCAACAGATAATTTCTTCATTTCTAAGTCATACTTGAGCTCCATTTCCCTTAGCCTTAGTTCTTTGTCAGTTTGAGCATTAAGTTTCTTATACTCCAATTCTAGCTTCATTTTCTCCAGTTCAAAGTACTGAGGACTAAATGTGGGACCTGGTAAAGGTCCAGTAGGCACAGCAGGTAGAGCAGGCAGAGGCCTAGGGGGGACAGTTACAACAGCCTCACCCTCCTCTTCTGACTCTTCCTCAGAATCATCAACATTTTGCTCCATGTTAACTTCAACACTGTCATCTACAGTTGCTGGAGTGGTAGGTTCCCCTGAACCATCACCCAGACTTTGGTTAGCTAACAATCTTTCAATCAGCTCCATTTTCTTGCCCTTAGTCAGGAGATCCTTATGTTTACAGAGCACTCTTAAACAATCAGCAGTTTTGGCTGCAAGGGACTCTTGACTATAGCTTTCTATAACTGACATGTTAGAGGTTTTACTTTTTCAGTGCTAAGCTTTGTGGTTAGTTGCACTAAGGTATCTAAAGCACAATAAAATGTATACTCAATACAAATCCCACCGCTGTACACCAGTGTTAGGCAGAAACCTGTGCAGTTCCCTTGGGGAACACTGCAAAAGATTTAAGACTACAGGTAGAGCAGTAAACCCCTTTGGTAGCAGTCTGTACCACCCAGATTTACCTGGTAGCTGTGGCTGAGCAGTCAGACTTCTCTCAAGAAGAGTTAGGCAGTATGCAAAGTATACACAATATGTACCAAAACACAATAGCACAAGCAAACACTGACCAGAGCTTGGTTTCAAAAGTATATAGTTATTTATTTAAAATACACATAAGTTAAAAACACTCTAGCAAAATATAGTAAACACTTCAAACACAGTTATAACGAAAGTAGATTCAATCCTTTCTCCTATCTAGACAACTCTAGGTTAACACCACTTAATTAAAACAGAGGTGAGTGCTTAACGTTAGATGACACTCTAGTAGTTTCCAAGAAAGGGAGAGAAAAAGCAGAAATGGGTTAAACACACCACTCTAAGGTCCAGAACACTTGCAATAGGCTCAAAGAAGCACAAAGTCACAGGTGAGCAAAAGTCACTGGGCAGGGCCCACTCTTAGAGTAGCCGGAGCGAAAATGTGCCCAAGATCACACTGTTATTAGGGATTCAAAGTCTTGCAAAGAGTTAGAAAGAGTTTAGAGTGGCTTAGAAAGTTTAGCCAGGGTGTCCCAGGCACTCCCAGGTTCGAAAGCCGGGGGCTAAATCTACCCCGTACAGTCGGTGGCAAGGGAAGCCAGGCGGAACACGGTACCTTAAGTGGAAAGGATCCTCCAGCGGTGGCAGTTGTTCCAGGCAGTGGCAGCAAGGCTCGACGTCGGTCAGGGGAGAAGAAGTTCTCGCTGAAGAGCAGAAGAAGAAGGTCGTTGCACTGCCCGGGAAGAAACCAGCCGCGGAGTCCTCCGGTAAAAGGGTTGTACCGACTTTCGTGGTTGGGGTAAAAGTGGTGGGGTTCCGGTTGCCGGGGTGCTTGGCACTGGCAAGGCGGCCACGAGATACCTCGAGAAGCGAAAAGAAGGCGAAAACTGGTTGTCCCCACCAGTCAAGGGAAGGAGCCACTCCGTTAAGAGTTCTCCTCGGTCGTCGGAAAAAGTGGTGAGACGGTTCAGCAGGGCTCCACCGGGTGGTGTCGTCGAAGCAGGTCGGCTCAGCTCTTCCCTCGTCGGATTCTTGGTCCTGTGGCGACTTCTGAAGTCCCAGTCCCCAAAGCCCTGCTTTTATGCAGCAAACCCCCATTCACCCAGCCTAGCTGTCACTCAAACATGCTAAGTGGTGAGCCGGGCGGCTCACCACTTGGGCCAATCAGGACGGAGTGCGACTTGAGTTACCAAGGTAACTCAGTCCAGGGTGCCTAAATCCCCCTCCACTCCTCCTAAGTACCCCAGACAGAGTGGCACCACTTTGGAGGGCTTCTGTGGAGAAGCCCGCCAAAAGTGGAACAAAGGGCTCCACTTTGGGTCAGAGTTACAGAGGCGAACGCCAACGCCATTTTAGAATCAAGTTTTGGCAAAAAGTCCCAACCGGAGTTATAATAATACATATATAAACCGGCGGTATGTTTAAGGCTACCGTAAATAAATAATTAAATGTGTTAGCCTAAAACAATGGGAAATCCCATAGGAAAATATTTGCGGTTGAATATAAAACGTAGTTTCCACTGCCACCAGCCAAAACTCGATCAGGGGGGACGGAGACGTGCCCCCTCGACTAACAGACCCTGGGGCAATCGAATTGCCCCAGCCAGTACGTCCACAATATGATGGTTTGTACTGGTTCTGTTCAGGATTCAAGACTAGCAAAGTCTTTGGTGACTTTACATGCCCTGGGAGACAGTAGTCAGTCCCAGGGTATGGAGTCTATGTTGGGGAGTTCCTAGGACACCCCTGGGTCACGGCACAGAGGGTGCTGTGTAACCCACATCACAAAAATACATGAGGCCCTATGGAGTAAAAGACCCCATAGCCCATTCAACACAAGGTTTAACCAAAAAACACTTCAACAGGTCCAAGAGTGAGGGTAAAAGAGTCTCACTCTTGGCAGGAGAAAAAAAGAAACCCCAGAAATCCAGCAAAGCTGCTGGGGGACTCACTAGGTAGGGAAATTCAGCCTAAACAGAGAATTCTCCCTAACACCACATAACGTGGCAGTGCAGCCTCACGTGTCGGTCTGCAGCCGCCCTGCCGCCTGGGCCCTGGGGCCGGTGGGCTACCGACGAGTCATGAGTCTACACCTGGGTAAGAGATGTAGTGGGAGGGGGGTCCTATTGACCTGTCCTCCCCTACATTTCCCCCCTTTCGTTACTTAAGTAACGAATACCTTAGTTCCCCCAGCCGCTCGTGTTCCTTCTCAGCTAACACTGCCTCTTCCCAGGCCGGGGTTCCATTTATTGGCATCCAAGCCCTGCAAATCCCTCGGAGGCTTTCCCCCCTTCTACCATACTCATCGGGTGTACAGGTCATATATACACATCCCCCATCTCCCTCCAGGTCCACCCATACTTCCGTGTACCATTATAACTCCAAGGGTTCTTTTATTGTGGTGTGACGCAACCTGTCCACTATATCCCCGTCATGATACATAGGTACCATTCTATACTTGGGTTCTGAGTACTCACCAGTTTGTACATGTGCTTCCTGTTGCATTCGTGGCTCACCTCTAGCGTTGCCCATTGTCACCTTCATCATTGCTCCATTTGGGACTGCGTTTGCGCAGCATCGAAGACCCAGCTGGCACACACAAAAAATCACAAGCAAAAACACATTGAAGGGCATCAGTAGTTTCACTGCGAGCCCCATCCAGGATGGCACCCATGAAAAAATGTTGTCGAACTATGTGCTTCATTCCGCGCCACCTTCTTTCTTCATGCGTTCTCCTAGGTTGTGCACCGCGGCGATGACGTGTGATAAAGTCCCATTATCAGCATCTTCAGTAGGTACAAAATAGCAACAGCAACAGGCACTTCCGATTTTTCAGCAAACATCTCCATCCATCACCGTTAACAGGTCTAGGACATACCTGTTTTGCATTGTCATTAGTCTCAGAGCCCTCAGCTCCACCTTGATCACGTTGAACCCTTCTTCAGTGTCGTTAGCCAATTGGATCAGCACCCACCTTGTGTTCTGGAGCCATTTTGCAGTTGTTCGTGCTTGAATGCTTGGGATGAGGGAGGCGAAGAAGGTTTTGCCTGAGCTGAATAACCTGTACCTGTCTGGGATCTGTGCCAAGAGTTCTGCGGAGGCCTTGGATATGTAGTTTGACGACCTCCGTTTTCTGGATATGATCCCTTCAGCGTTCCCTTCGGACAGGGCATACAGTGGCGGCTCTTCAGTGGGTGGGGCGTTGGCTGCTGCTTGGGTTATTGTCCTGCCATCTTCTCCGATGTGGCTTTCCGGTATTACCATTAGAGCTGAGTGCAGTGTCGCCAGGGAACATGTGCCCCTCCATGATGGTGGGAGGTGCATGTACGCCCGTTTGCCACAGACCCAGTTAGTGTCCATTAATGCTGCTGTTCCTTTCTTCATATCTGGGCTTATCAGGGTTTTACTGCAGTTCATGTTTCTCCCCATGTCGATTTTCCCTTCTCCCAAGAATCAAAGTTCCTTTGAGATTTCTTTCTGTAGTTTGAATGGTTTCTCCATGGCGCTCACCCAGGTCAATTTGCTTGTATGGTCTGACCAGACTGTGATACATGTTTTCTCAATCCATTGTAATTTTTCCGTTGGTAGCCCTTGCAGAGCTTCAGCCTTGCATGTTACCACATCCTCTTTCCATTTATTTTCCGAAAATAGTGTCCCCTTTATTACGAAAAATGGTTCTTTCAAACACACCACTCCTTTGGCTCTTGAGTAGCTTGTTTTCTCGTTCTGCAGCATTTCAAAAGATACGGTGTGTGCCTGGAAGGTGTTCTTAATTCTGCACAGGGTGAGATGAAGGAGACACTGGGCATCTGTGAGAGGCAATTCTTGTGGCATTAAAACTTTAGGTGTGCCTGAGGCATGGGGAATCAGTGAGCACACGTAGCAACTTTCATTAGTCGTTCGTTTAGCTGTGGAGCTCATATCTGCATACCATTTATTCGACTGATGTGGGTGTCTGGGATCTTCTATTGTATCTAGTCCCAGGCCAGAATGTTCATCATATTTCTTCCTACCTGCCTCCCTCCTTCTTCTGTTGCTTTTAAGAAATGTTCTCACATTTCTGGCTGCATGTAATATTGACTCCCTCTCCCCACCCCTCCATCCCTTTTCCCACTCCTCGTACAGGGCCATACATTTGTTAGCCATTTCAGCATTTTCGTTCATTGTTTCTGTGGTGTAATCAGTTTCTATGGGATTATCAGTTGTCATTGTAGGCAGGGTAGTAGTGGTGTCATACAGCCATGATATAACAGAGGGATGTCGGTCGTTTAGCTCATGTACACTGAAATTTATTGCAGGTTGTTGGGGCTCTGGAGGAGCGGTTAACTTGTTGTTAGTATCATTTTGACCTTTTGCCTTGTCTGGGTGGGGGCCGTACCCCCATACCAACTGGAAACCATCCCATATTAGATAATTACCCTCCTTAAATGGCATGCTTTTATTCTCCATGTTGGTTCCATTCCCTCCCCCCTCATTTATCTCAATGCAGATAAATGCTATTATCCAATAGAGGACCAGGCCAAACATGAGTGTGAAAAATATAATTGCACAGACAGTCAAACGGTATTCATACGAATATCTACGTAAATCAAAGTTAACAATTCTACTCCTAGCATCCCTATTGCTAGTTGTTGCAGGCTACCTGTTCGTTGCCATGGTTTCTCCTATATGTTAAAACATAAAAGGCATATTAAGCATATAGTTACATTCATATTTGCATTGCCAACGTTGGAATGGGAAGAGAAAGAGACAGGAAAGACAAGAGAGACGATGCAAGATGTCAGAATTTAGAGATTAAGAATGGGGGTGGAAGAGGAAGAGAGAGAGAGAGAGAGAGAGAGAGAGAGAGTGAGAGAAAGAGAGATATCATTTTCATTTAATACTCTTTTACTTCTTGCTGTAAACATCGTTGCCACACATTTGTCATTCGGTAAACCATGCATGTTTAAGTGAGTAAAACTACTTTTCTATTCTTGTGTATGTTCCCTATCTGGGCTGTCTGCAGTCTCCGCTGGTCCCACACTGTCATAGGCTTTCGGACATCTGTTAAATGTATCCAATACCTCAAGCCCTTCACTTTCACCACTGTGGGCGTGCAAAACACTACTTCGTATGGGCCATGAAATCTTGGAGCATTCCACCTACGAACGAAACTCCTGACATAGACCATTTCACCTGGGTCTAGCTGACCTGTTGTGTTACTTTGTTCTGCTGTAGGTGTTTCATTCTCCCCTTCACTTGTGAATGGTGGAGCAAGTTGTTTTGCTATCATGCGTGCGTGCTGCCTTAGTGAGTTTTGTCAGGTATTCGTTGAATTCCTCTCCACAGTGGCGCTTCTGTGTGCATCCGAATGTCTGCGGAGAGGTGAGTTGGCTGTGTGCATTCTTCTCCCTGTCACAATCTCATGTGGTGACAGATGGTGGTCTTTGCTGGGCTGATTTCTCAGCTCGAACAAGGCCAGGGGGAGGCAATGCACCCAATTCTTCTTAAGGGAGAAACACAATTTCGAAAGTCTTCCTTTAAGTAGTCCGTTTATTTTTTCTACCATGCCATTACTTTGCGGGTGATAAATCGAGCATAATTTGTGTTTGATTCCTAGCATTGACATTACCTCCTTGAAGAGATTGTTCACAAATGTGTGCCGTTGTCAGAGCGAATCACGTCACAAATTCCCCAGCGGGGGAATACTTCCCGCACTAGAAACTTTGCAGCGCACTTGGCATCTGGGTGGGCACAGGGACCTGCTTCTACCCATCGTGAAAAGGAGCAAACTACCACTATCATATACCTCGCTCCGTTGCACCTTTCACCCATGTCTGCATAATCTATATGCAGCTCTCTGAATGGACCTACCGGCTTTGGCATTGTTCCTCTCAGTGTTCTTAGAGTCATGCCGGAATTGTATATCTGGCACGTTGTACATTCCATTGTTAACTTGGAGAGTTGTTCCTGTAACCCTGGAATGAACCAGTGCTCCTGTATCTCCGCAGCAATGTGTTATTTTGCATTGTGTGCTGGAAAGTGTAGCTGCTGGAACGCTATTTCTAATAGCTTAGTCGGCATGACTACCTTACCTGTGTTGGTTTGACGCCATAATAAGTCAGTGGCTGACTGGCTGCACCCCTTTTTCGTCCACAATTCCTTTTTGTCCTCTGTTGCCCCTTCCTGGAGCTCCAATATTTGAGACACTGGCATGGCATTGTACCCGTCTGGAAAATTGTCCTCTGATTATTTCCACACTAAGTACTCACCTTTTCTTTCTGACGCTTCTTTAGCGGCTGCGTCTGCTGCCGCATTTCCCAAAGAGACAAAGGTCTGTGTTATTGGTATGGGCCTGACATTTTACTATTGGTACCATGGTGGGTTCTTTCAACGCTTCTATGAGATCTTTGAGCAGTTCTGCATGTTGCACGGGCGAACCATCGGCCCTGTTAAACCCCCTTCTTCCCCACCTGGCGAGCCCTCCATGTACCGTTGTGGCCATGTATGCTGAATCTGTGTAAACTGTCACTGCGCACCCTTTTGCCGCACGTAGTGCTTCAATTAGTGCTACCAGTTCTGCTCCCTGCGCTGAGAAATGGGCGGGCAGTCGCTGTTGTATTAGAACCTCGTACTCACCTTCTTCCATTCGCACGACTGCCACCCCCACATGCTTTTCTCCAGTTTCTGAATTTATGGAAGCTGAACCATCTATGAAAAATACCTCACCGTCAGCCAGTGCGTTCTCACTCACTACGGTTGTTTCATTTTCCTCACCCTGATATGTTGCACAGTCGTGGGCTTGCACATCTTCCACGGTACATGGTTCTGAGATAAATCTTGCGGGTTTGACCGCCTTGCACCTCACTACATGTATATTGGGGCTTGACAGTATTACCTCATATGCAGTGGCTCTCTGTGTCGTTAATGTGCTCTTTGATCGCTCTAGTATGGCGAACAATGAATGTTCTACGTACAGTGTCAGTGAGCACCCCATTACTATGGTGGCGCTTTTTTCAATGGCGAACGTGGCGGCTGCGAGGGCTTGTTTGCACGCGAAGTGTCCCTGAGTTACCGCGTCTAGTGTTCCACTGTAATATGGCAGTGGCTTGTGTCCCAATGATGTCTTCTGTGTTAGGACTGCCATCATGAGTGTTGCTTTACAGTGTGAAAATAAGTAGAACTCGCGTTCATAATCTGGGTTTGTGAGTACTGGCGCACTCGATATGAGTTCTTTCAGTGAGGTGAATGCGTCACACACTTCTGCATCCCACTGGATCTCTGTGTTTTCCTTCTGTGCTTCCTTAAGTGCCTGAAGCAATGGACGTGTGTATGCTGCGTAATCTAGAATCCAGGCACGGCAATAGTTGCACATCCCTAGAAATGTTTGAATATCTTTCACTGTTTTGTGTCTTCCCACAGCCGAGATGGCTGCCACCCTATCTGGTATTATTTTCTTGCCATCCTTTGAAATTAGTTGCCCTAGGTACAACACCTCATGCTGACAGTATTGCAACTTCTCTTTGTCAACCTTGTACCCCTTCTGGGCCAATAATGTCAAAAGGGCAATGGAGTCTTTTCTACATTCTTCTTCGTTTTTGCTGCAAATCAACAGATCATCCACGTACTGAATTATCGTGCTGTCTGCTGTCATGTTTCCAAGATCCTCATGCAATATTCTGTTGAATATGCTGGGTCTTTCGCAATATCCCTGGGGCAATCGGCAGTGTTCATACCTCCTCCCCCCTAGGGTAAATGCTGTCAGGTATCTACTCTCTTCTGCAAGTGGTATGGAAAAGAATGCATTTTTCAAATCCCCCACTGTAAAGTGCGATGCTTCTTTTGGGATGCTGCATAGAATAGATGCAGGATTTGGGACCAAAGGGAATTCTTTCTGAATGACGTCATTTAGTGGGCGTAGGTCCTGGATCATCCTCCAAGCCCCTCCTTTCGCTTTTTTGATTGGGTAAATGCATGTGTTACACGAGGAGTTCGAGGGTACTATTATCCCTTGTGTGAGCAGGGCATTTATTGTTTCTTTTATCCCTTCCTCTGCTTCCTGGGACAGGGGGTGCTGTCTTACCCGGGGCAGTATTGCTCCCGGTTTAAGGTTGATCTTCTCTGGCGTGACTCCGTGTAACAGACCTACGTCATGTGGACCTGTTGTCCACAACTGCCAGGGCACCGATTGCATGTCATCATTAAAAAACGACGGTGGGGCCCCCACCACCGCCATTAGCTGTACTGGCACCTGTCTCTGCTGAATCATTATTTCACAAGGGATTGCTATTTCCATAATGATTTCGCCATCACTCTCTGAGTCAGTGAAAAGTTCCTCATCTGATAAATCTTGGAGTGCAATGTTGGCGTTTATGCATACTACTGTACGCCACTCACAGCCGTGTATGTCCATTGCAATTACAGCTATACTTTTGGCTGCGATTTGTACCGCATGTATGTCTAGTGACATTACTGTCCCTGGCATTATCTCTGGGCAGGCTATTGGGCGGAAGACGAATTCTGCTGGTACCGCCCACTCCAATTTTTTCAACTCTGGGACAACCCGGGCCAATGTTTTTTACCTATGGAGGAACATATCTGGATCCACTGGTATGCTGCGCACCTCTGGGCACGTGGCTCGCGAATATATCACTAACATTACTCGCATTGGGCACATTCCTGGTGTTGAACAAACAATCCCTCCCCTTTTGGTAAACAAACTAGTCATGTTAAGCTTGCTGAGGAGGTCCCTCCCCAGTAGATTGACAGGGGACTGTTCAAAATACAATAGGGGGGCCCACACTGTTTTTCCCCCCACTGTCACATCCAAATCTTCTGTGTAAGGAACTTCGACCACCGCCCCAGAGAACCCCTGCGTCTCCAATTTA
This sequence comes from Ambystoma mexicanum, assembly GCF_040938575.1. NCBI lineage: Eukaryota > Metazoa > Chordata > Amphibia > Caudata > Ambystomatidae > Ambystoma > Ambystoma mexicanum. The sequence goes on from NC_090935.1 coordinate 16,586,069, forward strand.
TGCCCGGTGCGCAAAGGGCATCGTTTGTTGTGGATTGAAGGAGCTGTTAGGCTGTGGCTGCGACCCCTCTTCACCCCCCTCACCTGCCCTCTGACAGCCGTTGGAGGATTTGAGGTGCCTGCCTGCGAGGAGAGGGCCGTGCAGGCTCGAGCGCTGTTGCGCTAGTTGGCTCCGCCCCCTGCCCGCCCTCCGTGACGACATCAGGAAGTGCAATAAGACCTGCCCCCGGACACCCTTGCGGCGCTAAGCACGGCGCGCAAAGGGCATCGGTTGTTGTGGATTGAAGGAGCTGTTAGGCTGTGGCTGCGACCCCTCTTCACCCCCCTCACCTGCCCTCTGACAGCCGTTGGAGGATTTGAGGTGCCTGCCTGCGAGGAGAGGGCCGTGCAGGCTCGAGCGCTGTTGCGCTAGTTGGCTCCGCCCCCTGCCCGCCCTCCGTGACGACATCAGGAAGTGCAATAAGACCTGCCCCCGGACACCCTTGCGGCGCTAAGCCCGGCGCGCAAAGGGCATCGTTTGTTGTGGATTGAAGGAGCTGTTAGGCTGTGGCTGCGACCCCTCTTCACCCCCCTCACCTGCCCTCTGACAGCCGTTGGAGGATTTGAGGTGCCTGCCTGCGAGGAGAGGGCCGTGCAGGCTCGAGCGCTGTTGCGCTAGTTGGCTCCGCCCCCTGCCCGCCCTCCGTGACGACATCAGGAAGTGCAATAAGACCTGCCCCCGGACACCCTTGCGGCGCTAAGCCCGGCGCGCAAAGGGCATCGTTTGTTGTGGATTGAAGGAGATGTTAGGCTGTGGCTGCGACCCCTCTTCACCCCCCTCACCTGCCCTCTGACAGCCGTTGGAGGATTTGAGGTGCCTGCCTGCGAGGAGAGGGCCGTGCAGGCTCGAGCGCTGTTGCGCTAGTTGGCTCCGCCCCCTGCCCGCCCTCCGTGACGACATCAGGAAGTGCAATAAGACCTGCCCCCGGACACCCTTGCGGCGCTAAGCCCGGCGCGCAAAGGGCATCGTTTGTTGTGGATTGAAGGAGCTGTTAGGCTGTGGCTGCGACCCCTCTTTACCCCACTCACCTGCCCTCTGACAGCCGTTGGAGGATTTGAGGTGCCTGCCTGCGAGGAGAGGGCCGTGCAGGCTCGAGCGCTGTTGCGCTAGTTGGCTCCGCCCCCTGCCCGCCCTCCGTGACGACATCAGGAAGTGCAATAAGACCTGCCCCCGGACACCCTTGCGGCGCTAAGCCCGGCGCGCTAAGGGCATCGTTTGTTGTGGATTGAAGGAGCTGTTAGGCTGTGGCTGCGACCCCTCTTCACCCCCCTCACCTGCCCTCTGACAGCCGTTGGAGGATTTGAGGTGCCTGCCTGCGAGGAGAGGGCCGTGCAGGCTCGAGCGCTGTTGTGCTAGTTGGCTCCGCCCCCTGCCCGCCCTCCGTGACGACATCAGGAAGTGCAATAAGACCTGCCCCCAGACACCCTTGCGGCGCTAAGCCCGGCGCGCAAAGGACATCGTTTGTTGTGGATTGAAGGAGCTGTTAGGCTGTGGCTGTGACCCCTCTTCACCCCCCTCACCTGCCCTCTGACAGCCGTTGGAGGATTTGAGGTGCCTGCCTGCGAGGAGAGGGCCGTGCAGGCTCGAGCGCTGTTGCGCTAGTTGGCTCCGCCCCCTGCCCGCCCTCCGTGACGACATCAGGAAGTGCAATAAGACCTGCCCCCGGACACCCTTGCGGCGCTAAGCCCGGCGCGCAAAGGGCATCGTTTGTTGTGGATTGAAGGAGCTGTTAGGCTGTTTGGCTGCTTGCGGTGGCGGTACAGGTACTGCCTGGACACCAGCTGCGGGAACCTACTGAGGCGAGAGATAACGAAGATCCCTTCGAGACAATGAAGTCAATCCCGGTCTCAAAGGGTACGCAAGGAACAGGATTAAGAACACGCCTGCAGGTAAGAGAGAGATTCGCTTCACTCCCAGAAATAAATGGGAGCAAACCCTGAGAACTACGATGCTAAAACAAAGCCGACTACCATTTGGTATTGACAAAAGGAAAAGCTTATCAGTGGGAGACAATCAATCAAATATGGAAAAATCACTCTCACAGTTGGCGGAAAAAGGTGATAAGCTGTGGTTGGCACCCAATTCTCCAGAACTACCTATGGCATGTATCATCCCCACGGAAAGAGAAACCATAAAAATGCTTTCCCCATCAACATTTCCATGCCAGGTAGAGGCGGTATCTGAGAAGATTTGTGAGAGGAAAGTAGCTGGACAAAGCATTCTAGAATCCAATGAAGTAGCTGAAATAGCAATTGAGGATATTTGCGAGGAGATAGTAGCTCCACCCGATGAAGTGCCAGCAGGTAAGGACTCTATCTCCACACAGGAAAAGGAGACAACAAAGTCAAACCTATTGTCAACTAATCCACTTGAAAACATGGTAGGTAATCAGAAGACGCTACAAACAGAGGATGAGGCCCTCGGAACAGTTCATAAAGATGGGATAGGAGTGGACCTCAGTGAATCAATAATTCAAGAAACTCTGGACATGAGTCTAGAAAACCCTACAAGGCCAACAGCGGCACAATTTAGTTCTGGCATGACTAGCATTGTTAATAGCCAGCAAACAGTAGAAACATCATGGAATCAAGTTGACAAATGGGATATGCTGGATTTGGGACAGGTCGAAGACGCTCTGCAGGACTCGATCAATCAGAATAAAAATACTGACCTCAGAAGGCTATCAATGATAGTGCAAGAGCCCATAGACATTTTTCAACCATATAGGGAAGAAAGGATTAGTCCCACATTGAGGAAATACACCATAGCAGTTAGCCCCACAAAGGAAAAGGGGAATCGATCTGCAAATCCCCCAAATGAAGTAAATAAAGGAGCTCTTACAGATGACTATGACACAGGATCCACTAATTCCCGCCTGGGAGGGCGGAGGCCATTAGAAAGATTGAATAACAACAAAGCAGCAGACACTGCACCGGCAAGCTTGAGTAATCTATCCCTGGCAGATAAAATTATGCAAGACATCACTACACTGACGGATAAAATAGGAAGAGAAAAAAGAAGGAGTTTCTGCTTGATCAATGAAAAAATGGCTGCCTTGGATAAAAAACAGCTTGAGAATACCGCCATACCTCCCTTTGGCCATCGGGAAAATATGACAGCCCTGAAAGGAACTCATTTGCCACTCTGGGACGGAAGAAACAAAACTTTGCCAGTGGCTAGGGTGAATGAAGGTATGGAAAATGTAGAAGTAAGGAAGGATCACACGGGAAGCAATCTAGCCAGCCGCTTAATCTTGGAAGAGGAAAACAGGCCTACAAAAGACATATGGAATAAACAAATTCTAAGGACAATAACTGAGGCCTGTAAAACTGAAAGAGAAAAAGACTTGAACCATATTGAAAAAGTGGTTATGTCCTCGCTAACTATAACAATAGCCCCTTTTCTTAAGCTCTATGAGGCAATTAAAGATTCGGTTCAAGAGGTAACCATTAGCAACACTCAAATAAAAGAGAATCATGTTAATATGGCCTCGGCCCTGCAGAGCTTAAATGAAAGAACAAACAAAGAAGCTGAACTAACTCAAATTTGGCAATCTCGCCTTAGTGATCTAGCTAGGCGAGATGCGACTGATAAATCTGTATTAATGGAAGCGGTCTTAGAAGACTGTAAATGGATGAGAAGCACCCACAAACACAACAACCAAAGGAATAAGGAGGATTGTACGGATAGAAAACTTAAAGAAGGCAAAGGACCAATGAAATTGAAAAAGGATGCACCTAATCTCCCGAATCAAAAGGAGCAACACCAAGAGGAGGTGACCTCGATCCCGACCGGGATAAAGGAGACTAACAAGCTGACCTCTGTAAATTTAGAACGATCTTCTTTTGCAATATTTGCAGGGGCAACGCCGAAGGATCTGATCCACCGAAATGGTAAGGAGATTACAAGTGCATTGAATGAAAAAGGGAAAAAAAACAAAAATGAATCCCTTAAACGTAAAGTAAATGGTTCAAGAGCCTTTTTGAGAAACCTAAGAACTCCACCAAGAAGAGAGAACACACATTGTGCCAAGAAATCTAGAAGAGAGATGAGTATGAGTGGACATATAGAGACCGAGGGACTAAAAGATCAAGAAAAGGTGTTAAGGGAAGAAAGCGGTGAGGATCCAGAACAGCAAGCAAATTTGAGTGATCTCATCGAGCTGTTGGAATCCGATAGTGAGAAGGAAGACTGGGATAGCATAAGTATCTCGGATTGGCAAACTTTAGACAATTGGGAAACAGTAGACCTAACCCAAAAATCTAAGGAAGATCTGAAGCCAAAGCCCCACAAGAAAAATGCCCAAGAAAACATCAGGGAAAAGAAAGAAGACCGGGCACAAAGGAAATTGAAGTGGATTCTGACCAGGAATCTATTAGATTTAAGACATTGGAACAAAAAAGAAAAGAAATGGTGAACGAGGGGAGGATAGAAAAAAAAATCCAGAATAACCCTTGTCTTAAAGAATCAACTGATAATGGGAAAAAAAAGGACATTGAAGTCAAGAAAAGGAAAGAGCTACCGTTAAGATCACCCCCGAAGAAATCCATTTTACTCAAAGGATATTACCTAAAATTAGAAACAGCTGCAAATGGACCAAGAAGGGGGATCTTAAATAGAAGATACGTGGTGGAGCTCTGCAAGCAAGCCCTGTCACCAAGGACGATATCAACGGAAGACATAAAAATAGTGGAATTCCCAAAGGAACAAAGGCTAGACCAAGTTATCTTGCACTTGTCATCTAAAAATACAAAGCAGAAACTCTTGGATGTGTCAGACACCTTAAGAAAAAGAGGGTTCCTACTGGAGGACTTGGGCGAGGAATCTAGACAATTAAAAGAAAAAGCCCATACAGAACAAAGAAAGGAGACAAAGAAGGAAATCTCAGTAAAAACTAGATTAATAATTCCGGGGGAGAATTTGAAGAAAAACAATGAAAAAAGTAAAAAAGAGAAAGAGTCTGAGGAGGACGAGTCTTTATCAACTAAAAAGAGTAAGGAGATATTGAAAACCCTGAGGTTCACAGTGGATAACTCGGAAAACTTAAGGAGAGATAAGAACAAACCCACTAAAGTAGATAATCGGGGAAAGGAATGGGCCTGGATGGCAAATGCTTTGAATTCCAAGAAGAAACAATAGAGTACGGAAAATGAGCAGAACCGGATCCTTTGTGCATCGTGGAACACAAGAGGTTTCAAACATCTGCTCACTAGTAAATGTGATTTCCTGACCCAATATGATTTTATCTCAATACAAGAATCATGGCTACGTAAACCCCCTATATGTGAGGGCTATGAGGTCTACACAAACCCGGCTAGGAAGGGGCCAAAGGGTAGACCGTTTGGAGGCCTCATGATACTTAAGAAACTGGAATGTCCACTAAAAGTAATGGAACATCTGACACCAAACCCCTATGTACAAATCCTGAAAGTAACATCTGAAGTGGAAAGCCCAAAAATCCCGAAAGAAATGGTCCTGATTAATGTCTACTGGAGTGAGAATATGCAGGGCCAGACGAACTTTATAACGTCAATCATGGAGGTAATTGATCAGTCCATGATGGAGGGGAATGGCCAGCTGATAATATTAAATGGAGATCTGAATATCAAAATCCTGGATAAAGATGGTAAGATCAAAGCTACTGAACATCTGCTAGGAAAGGAAAAAGTATGGATGCAAGAAATGAGAATCCGTGAGATGAAGATGTTAAATGGCCAGACTAAGGGAGATCTCCAAGGGGCCAATACTTGGCACAGTGGGAAATCAGGTGCTTGCTTAGATTATTGCTTTGTTGGAGGAAACACGTTGGAGCGGATACTTTCCTTCACAATAACAAAACAAACGAGTAGTGATCACTGCCTGTTAGCAACTGAACTCATCTGGGAAATAAGAACTAATAGAGGAACGGAAAGAACAATGGAAACTGAGGCTACAGGGGGAAGAAACCGTTTGAGAATTAAAAATCGGTTAATCCCGAATCTAGTACTAGGATATAAAAAAGCGATAAACAACAATGAGGAGCTAGTTGACTACAAATGGCTGTTGGAAGCCCATGAGATTAAGTATGATCCAACTAAAAAAAAGAACATTAAAAAAAAACATGCGTATGATGAACAACTTGTGTTAAGAAGGAAACAATATAGGTCAGAATTGAGACTCATAAAAAAGAAAAACGGCCCAGAAAGATACGAACTCCTGAGAAAATGTCAACAATCATATAAAAACTGGCTGAGACAAACTCGATATCTAAGACTGCAGAGAGATGCCGAAAAAATGATAGCAGCCATATCAACAAACAACGCTAGAAGTACTTGGGACTTACTTAACGACAGAGAGCACAATCAATCTGCCGTAGGTATCAATCAAGTCTCAGAAGACAAATGGTTCGAACACTACACTGCTCTTTATGAAGCTGAAAGTGGGGGAAAAACCATAAAAGAGATCTCGGACTCAACTCCCTGGGCCTTGAACTTTGACAAGGATGATATCCGAATCCTGATAAAAAAACTTAGTACCTCAAGAGCAGCTGGTCCAGACGGCATTTCCAACAAATTACTAAAAGAAAACTGTGAGACCTGGACGGATCTAATATATATACTATTTCAACAAATCATGAAAACCAAACAAATACCAGCTACATGGACGGAGGCTTATATAGTACCGATATATAAGAAGGGAGATCGTGAAAACCCTAGGAACTATAGGCCCATAGCGCTCCTAGACTCAATCGGCAAGCTATTTGCATCACTGCTACTGAGAGATCTAAAAAAATGGGCCACCGAGGCGAAAATCCTAGATGAAAGACAGTCAGCCTTTGTAAGTGGAGTTGGCACCGCCTTTAATCTATTTTTGATCAACTTATTGAAGGCAAAGACACTAGCCGGAAAAAAAAGCTTTATCTTGCATTTATTGACCTCGAACAAGCCTTCGACGGAATCAATAGAGAGCTCTTGTGGTCAAAGATGAGAAATTGGGGATGCCCAAAGGATCTACTTGAAGCTATTAAAACATTATACACTGATACCTCAATTAAAGTCCAAATTACAAGCAATGGTGGACGAGAAGGATTAGAACCTTTAGAGGAATCAAGCAGGGCTGTGCGGTAGCCCCATTCCTCTTTGTCCTATATATGGCTGATATGAACATAGCTCAGGAGAAGATTCCTGCATTTCCGCCGAAAATAAATGGAAAAGAAATACCTTGGATGCTGTACGCCGATGATGCGATATTCATCGATCAAACACCAATAGGCCTACAACGACGGATTGAGTCCTTTAACAACTACTTAAAAGAAAATAGCATGAAGATGAACATCAAAAAATCCATGATCTTAACAATGGAATCTAGTCGGGGCAGGAGACAGTCCGGAAAAACCATACGATGGTCATTAGAAAACCAGAATTTGGAAGAAGTAGAAATGACACTCTACCTGGGGATAATGATAAACAAAAACTGCAACGAACAGGCGCACTACTCTCTGATCCGGGAAAAACTAGTGGCTCTGACAAATCAAGGGATTTGCTTAGATCGCAGATATGGGAAGTTTTCTTTAACTCCAATTGTAACTTTCTATAAGCAAAAAGTGGTGGCAGTCATCACTTATGGCACAGAAGCACTCTTAGCCCTTAGATGGGAGGTTTGGAATCTCTGTGAAGCGTATTTTTGGCGTAAAATTTTGCGCCTACCAACCTCACTACCAGTGGAGCTCATTAGAACTGAGCTCAGACTCCAATCAATAAACTCTGTTGTACTTTGGAAAACCCTATCTTTGTATAGAAAGTGCATTTTGGATATACCACCAAAACCATTTGAAATTCTAGCCCAGACGAACATCCTGAATGAAGACAAAATGCTTAATGATTGGAAAAGCAGATGTAAGGCTCAGTTGGAGCAAGTAAATCTGGAGGAGGATACCCTAAAGAATAACCCGGATAAAGCAAAAAGAGTGATTCAGGAAAAAGATTGGGAGGAAACCCAGGAACAAAGACTGAGAAGAAATCTATGTTATAACATCATCTGGGAAAGAAAAGGCTTGAACAATCTACCGCCATATCTGTTGAAATTTCCAGCTGAGCACTACCGGGACTTGCTGCTGCGTTGCAGACTCAACATTTGGAATAGCAGAGAAGTGAAATGGAAAAGAAGACAAATTGACAGAACAGCTGCATACTGTCGTTTCTGCAAACGGAAGGACCAACTGGAAACGATAAGACATGTTATGTTAATTTGCCCAGCTTTAAAATGCAAAATAGAGATCTCTATGGGAAGCTACATAATGAATATCACAGAGGAGATGGAAGAACACTATTGGGAAAGAATCCTCACTGTGGAAAAAATTGGCAAAACTCTCGATGCATTGAAATTTGTTGAAATGCTGAACTTGAATCAGGAGGAGATCTGTAAGAGAACGTTACGAGTAGTCCTAGATACTTAAGTATCGAATTACCTTGATTGCTCACACCTTGAATTAATGGAGCAGTGGACCATAAGATAACGGAGAGTTTAGGACAATGATTGGGCAATCATTGCCTGATGACAATTGGTCCTAAGGAAGTTTTAGCAAAGGAACAATGTTTTTACTGAAGGAAAAAGGATGTAATGTTTAAGGTTTAACTATACTTAACCAATAAAACAAAAAAAACAAAAACAAAAAAAATTAGATAGCGGAAACCGGCCTTCACGTAAACATGACTTCTCAGCTCCTGAATCTACCATAAAGATGAATTGTTTATTTCCTATCTCTGCCCCTATCAATGGTTCCTCACTTGCATTGAAGGTTGTCGATAGGATTGGACATGCAAGCGCTCTCCGTAGGCTGTCCTATGCTGGATGCCTCGTTGTACCCCCCTGGCTGAAAACATTACCTGAGACTACCGCTACTCCTCCATATGGGGCGGGCGGGCTGTTTGATGTTGTGGTGAAGGGGTTGTTTTGTGTGTAGGGAAGGTGCTCGCTACTTTGTGGATGTTGTTGAACATTGTGTGATCGTTCCCTGTATTGCTCTTGCCCCCTTTGCTCCTGCTGTTCCCTTCCCCCGTCCCGGGGCAATCCATAGGGGCTCCACGGATGGGGGTGCCCGTAATACTGGTCATCCTGATAAACTGGGTTGGGTCTGCTTCTGCACTCACGTGAGAAATGTCTGTAACGCTCACCTGATTCCCACGGAGGCGCGGGTCTTGGCAGGAAGCTATCTGTGACTCGAAAAGTGATGTGCATGACTCGATTGGCTTCTGGGGTCGAACCTCTTCGCACTGTGTGTCGGACTCGAAGAGTGAGGTTTCTGCAGGTGAAAGAATATGGGGGTTAATGGTCTGGGTTGTTGAATGTCCCACTCTCTCTCTCGCTTCCCAGCTTTTTCGTAGAGCCCCCAGGTCAACGTGCTCACCTTATATAGGTGAATGCTGAGCTCTCCATCTGCGTCTGGTGCAGGGTGCCGTTGCCAGTTCCTTCACTGGTGAAACATAGGCCTCTTGAATTCAGAGGATGGTTACCGTCATTATCTGCACGAGCGGTGAGTTTCTGGACACCTTTTGTCTTTATAGTCTTTAAATGCGTGGCACGCTAATATGGAAGATTCTGTATAATGTTTTTCCCTTATGTATTGCAGGGCTCTTGAGATGGAAGATGAAGTGAAGCGCCTGGAAGTTCGTAAGTATGGCAAGCGCTCTAACTGTCTCTTTCCTTGCAGCTTAGTTCGTGTTAAAGAGACGCCGGAGTATTCGCAGGCGTTTTATTGCGACGAGCGTGATGGACGTAAGTAAATACCTGCTTAATGTCTTTTCTTTTGCCTTGCAGATGTTGGTTTGCAGCGCCGGAGTTCGCGGAATGCCAGTAAGTTGTTAACGATGCTTTGTCTTCACAGGCGGCGATGCAGAACGAAGAAATCCGGAATTCACAGCGTGCCGGTAAATATGGCAATGCTTTTGTCTTTGCAGGTGGAGATGCGGCGTGAAGAAGCGGCCGCAGCCGATGGATCAGGTAAGTAAGCACTGCGTGTAAAGTTCGTCTTGCTAACCTGTTGTTTCTGTTCTTTACAGGTGCTGATGTTGTCTGGATACAGAAATGGTAAGTAGGTTTCTTGCAGGTTCAGGATCGGAAGAAGAAAGGCCGGAGCAGACTCGGTGAGCGTTCTGCTGCAGATGCAGAATAACGCGAAGCACGCTTCATCTATCGGGTGTGGTTTAAATAGCCTTGGAGTGATGAGGCGTCTTCTTCCACGGCCCCGCCTAGGTAAGAAAAGAGTTCCAGTTTCCAGAAGAGTTCCAGTGCTGTATCCAAGGAGTGGAGCTGCCCCACCCAGGTAAGAAAGTAGTTCCTGTTCTCAGATGGCTTCTAAGTGGCTGGTAAGTAAGCAGCATGGTCTGCTGCAGGTAAGTCCACCCAAGCATCTTCACGCCTATTATGAGCCCGGCGCTTCCAGTGCCGGGACCAATGGTTTTGATGAGCCTGGTGCCACCGGCGCCAGGACAAGGTCCAAAAGGTCCCAGTGGGGACCGGCTGGTGCCTAGGATTAGGGTTAGGGGCCTGCTTCCAAGGACGTTGGGCTGGTCCTGGCTCCTTGGAAGCAGTGATCATGACAATGTCCCCACCTCCCACAATTCCAACAGTTCCCTTGTCCCCCTATGGGTCCTGGTCCCCCATTTCCGCCGTTACCCCATAACCCTGTCCACCTCCTCTACGCCCTCTGTACCCACCTCGTCTGTTGCTGGGGTGCCACACTTGCCACTGCGGACCTCCGTAATCCTCCTGCCCATTCCACTGTCTTTGCCCGTTGTCTGCCCAATTTGCAGCCATCCTTCCTTGTATCGCTACCAGTCCCTCCCCCTCCTCTGTTTCTCTATCGTGTGGGAGTGCTGCTACAGCTGCAGCGACCTTCACCAGTTTCGTTTGTACTAGCTTGGCGTCATCTGACAGTCTTTTTTGTGCTGTCTCCTTTTCCTTTTCTTTGATCCTTTTGCAATGGTGCACTATTATGCTCTGTATTTCTGGCCACCCCTTCCCCTCAATCCCTGCTATTTTGTCAAGCGCTTTTTGAACTTCTTTTGGGAGCCCCCTCTTTATTATGAAGCAAAATAAGGATGTTGATTGATCATACGGTGTACCCATCTCCGCTCTCCACATCTCCTGCACTCGAAAAATGTAGTCCATAACCTCTTCTCCATCGTTCATAGTGCATTGCATTACTGACTGTAAATGTGGTGTATCTGGGAATGTCTCCCTTAACGCGTCCCAAACTCGTGCTCGCACTGTATTGAAAGCAGCCCCATCATGTCTGTCACTATCCAATGTTACTCCCGGGAAACCTGCTTTTGCCCACACCTGGTCTGATTGGTCCCCTACCGCTGACACGAGTAAACATTTGACATCTCCTATGGCCAGGGGCACTCCTGCGGTATGCATCTCCTATGGCCAGGGGCACCCCCGCGGTATGCATCTCCTATGGCCAGGGGCACCCCCGCGGTATGCATCTCCTATGGCCAGGGGCACCCCCGCGGTATGCATCTCCTATGGCCAGGGGCACCCCTACGGTATGCATCTCCTATTGCCAGGGGCACCCCCGCGGTATGCATCTCCTTTGGCCAGGGGCACCCCCGCGGTATGCATCTCCTATGGCCAGGGGCACCCCCGCGGTATGCATCTCCTATGGCCAGGGGCACCCCCGCGGTATGTATCTCCTATGACCAGGGGCACCCCTGCGGTATGCATCTCCTATGGCCAGGGGCACCCCCGCGGTATGCATCTCCTATGGCCAGGGGCACCCCTGCGGTATGCTTCTCAAAGGCATATATCCACTTGCTAGCCCCTCCTGATAGCGGGGGCAGTGATTTTAGTAAGTTTGCCTTATACATCTGTGCCCAGGGTATGTAATTTGGTCTTCCCGCACCCCAATGTATTAGTGGGAGTTGCAATCGTCCCTTACTTCCTTTTCTGATACTCATCTTTGTTCCCTTTTTCCCGACCATAGCTATCCTTCCCGTCCTATTTCTTAATCTCCCTGTCCACTCCTGTTCCATTTCTCTTCCCAGTTGTGTCTCCCCAAACTCCACTAAACTCCCTCCTGCCGCCATTCCCAACCTCCCATCTTCCCGCTCGTCTTCCTCTATATCACACCATAGTTCTTCTCTCTCATCACCTTCCACTTCTCCTCCCTCTTCACTTCCTCCAGTATTGTTTGCTCCTAGCTCTACAATCTGTGTTGGCTCTTCTTGTATTCTGAATAGTATCTCCCCTTTCTTCCACCCTTCCTCATTTGACTTACCTGATGTGTGTGATCGAGACAATCGCTCTGATCTTGTCGTACCGTGCTCACCTTGTTCACATATACTTTGTATCCTCGACAACTCTTCTCTGGCTATTGAGAGCCTAGAGTCTAAATCTTCTCTTAGTTTGCATATGTTTACTGAGGGAGTACTCACCTGTCCATTTGGTCGGGGGGAAATAATCATATGGTGGTGGTGCTGTTGGCCGTGCTATGGGGGCAAGGGTACTGGTGGGCACATATGTGGGGTCACTATAACCCTCGGCGGGTGCGGGCTTATTCATGAGTGGGTACTACCGATCCCTCTTTCCCCTCGTCCTCCTTACCACCCTCTGCTTTTGCCGATGGGGTGGTAGTGAGGGCTGGTTGACCGAGAGTGGTGTCTGGTTTCTTTGGTGGGGGTATTTCCTCAAATAATCGCCATAGATCTAGTATTTCTCTCCTGTTATGAAAATGTTTTCCTTTATATTTTATGTATATGCAGGCGGCTACCATATCCAAAATACTTTTATCAAATGACCCTCCCTGTGGCCAAATCTGGGGGAGACTCGCTCCCTTCAGCTCTGTGACCCACTGGTCATGGTACTTAGTGATTCTTTCTGCATATCCTGGTAAAATTCTACAGATGTGTGCTAAGGGTGTCTCCGCCCCCATGTTTAGACCTGTGTTACTCTATCCTCTTGGGTCAATCCCTTCGATCAAAACACGTGTGTACCTGTATACCTGGGGCTGTACCAACTGTCAGTTTCTTACGTTCAACTTATTTTACTGGAATAAAAACAATCCTTCACCAAATCTTACCAGGTCATTCTTGCATTACCACTTTACCTGGGAGTCACCTCAATCAAATAACAATTTACATAGACATCAAAATGCAAGACCCATGAACCCACAATGTGCACAACACTCGACAGACATTCATCATTCATCAACATGCACACATAGCATCTTTTACCCTCCCTGCCTTGCCCTTTGCCTTTCTCTACGGCGATGATACCCCCTGCCCCTTACACATCAATTCCTTTTTTTTTTTTTGCAGACCTTGTTTTACTTCTAATAGAACAGAAAAGAGAAAGAAAAGCTAGGTCTAACTGATTTTTCTGTGTCTCTTCTTTCAGACACCCTCAACTTATTTTTCAATAGTTTTACTTATTCCCAGCACTAGACGAGATAGCACTACGCAGCGCCGCCTTCTACCCCCCCCTTGCAGAGTTAGGTTCCTGTCCTCTTTTCCCTGTTTCACTTTTGTATCCTAATGGCCATATGCAAAGAAAAAGAAAGTATTAGAAATTAGAAGTCCCTTCTATGTTCACCACTTATTTACCCCTGTCCTCTTAATTAGTTTCCCTTTTATTGTCGCTTGCACTTAATACTCATGTGCCCGTCTCGATCCGAGACTCTCCGGATTTGGTCCGTCCAAGCGGCGCAGGCTCGCACTCAATGGCCCCACCCGGCTCTGGCGAGCGGTACTAAGCGTTTTTTCAAACGGGACCCGTACCCTCTTGCCCTAACTGCGTGCGCACGACTCTGCGTACCAGTTGCCGTAGGTGGGCGGCTCTGTTGAGCGGGCGCGCCGGGCGTCTCCACTGCGACCGGGGCCATCTCGTGCGAAGGGGACAGTTAGGAAATTTAGAAATATATCACGTCTATGGGGTCACCACTGAATGTAAGCGTCCCCAGAAACGCACCCCCCTTTCGAGGCAATGAAGGACACACCCCAGGAGGGAATGAGACCAAGACCAAGTGCGGGTGAGATAAAAGGTTTTGCTTTATCTAAAATCAAAATAGGGCATGCAAAGGACTCTGCAAACTCCGAGAGCACTCTGTCTGACAATAGCAAAAACAGGCCTACTTATTTACAGACTGACGTCATGGGTGACACAAGTTATAGGGGGCACATAATCGTGGGGATTGGGTGGTGATGTCTAGGGGGTATACATCGTAGGCGGTTGCTCCTCCTGGATTGGTAGACGTTAGTGCAGCACCACGTGGGGTTGGAAGGTCAGCTGGGCTCATCGGGGTGGAGTGCCGGGCCGGACATGCCTTGTAGTGATGAATGGTAACTAACTGACATTTGCCCTTGTGGCCACTCGTTCACACCCATTCGTTACACTTCATGTTTCCGCTGGTTTAGAGTTCTTGTAACACTGACCTTAGATCAATAAAAAGGCAGGACATTGATATCCAATAGGAGGTGTCCCCATACTTCAATTGCAAAGATACCTTGGGTTAAAACAGATTAGTCCCATGAGCTTGGTCCGGGGCATGGGAGGGGTTACTTGATCACCATGTCTTGTTAGATTCGGTGGGGGCTGGTATTATGATCTGTTAGTACAATGGTGGGCGCCCTCCTTTGAGGGCCATTAACTTGGGGTCGATGGGGGTACCGCTGGCCCATGGGGGGTATGTAACTGGGGCCTGGGAGACGGCGGGATTTAGGACCAGGTAGCTCGTAAATCATGGAGTCAGGCTGTGGCGGCCTCTGACACGGGGAGGTAGATGTTTGAAGCGGTCCAGCAGGGTCAGACGGGGAGGCGAGGCTGTGCTGTTCGAGCATCAGCTATTTCTGGAGGGCCAGGGCTGGAAGGAGGGGGAGATGGCCTTGCAGCTCTGTTTGCGTCTCCCTGCACAGCGCGGTGTACTGTCCCTTGGATGAGGGGCGAATAACAACACGTGGGATCTCTAAGATGACATATATATATATTTACATTAGAAGGGATACTAACTGGGGGCTATACCATTATAGCACACCATTTCATATGTATAGTTGACATACGACCATGAGGTAGTGTCAGACAGGTGCATGTGCAAAGAGGTCAAAGCATATTATTATATAATGTCATCATTTTAGCCAGTCTTCGTACATCGTCACATTATAAACAATAGCTGTTGCATATTACTCTTTACCCACTCTTCTCCATATTAGCAGCAAACGTTAGTCAACACGACATATATTACACAAATGGTTTCTACACATTACAAGAGTTCTCAGGGTGTGCAGAGGTGTGGGGCGCCACACAGTCTAATGCTGGGGGCTTGGTCAAGGGTCAGGGCATGCAGGTTTTTGGGCTAGTTTCAATTGCTTCCTAGTGTTCCCATTCATGGCTGAGGCAGTGATGTACTGTGGAAGGTTAACAGCTACAGTGTTTTATTTTGTTGTTTGTTCGTGTCTGGTTGCTCGTGAGAACGAGTCTTCAGCGGATCTGCCATGCGGCGGAGGGTGGGGGAAGTATGGGCCTCTGTGAGCGCGGTCGAGTGGGGGTCAAGTTGCAGCTTTAAGTGTGCCAGTTTGCTCTGCCTGGGTTAGATATGAGCGCTTTTAACAAAATAGAGTTGGCTTAGTACAAGATGGCATCTATGTCGTGCCACATAACGTGGCAGTGCAGCCTCACGTGTCGGTCTGCAGCCGCCCTGGGTCCGGTGGGCTGCCGACGAGTCATGAGTCTACACCTGGGTAGGAGATGTAGTGGGAGGGGGGTCCTATTGACCTGCCCTCCCCTACAGTGGGTAGGGGTAGTGAGAGGAGGGGGCTGGGTGGCTGGGTGGGGGTAGTGAGAGGAGGGGGGTGGGTGGGTGTTCAAATGTATGGAGAGGAGGGCGGTGGGTGATTGTTCAGGGGTAGGTAGAGGGGGTGGGTGGGGTTCAAGGGAGAGGGGGTCTAGGGGTAGGGAGAGGGGGTTGGTGGGTGGGGGTAGGGAGAGGAGGGGGTGAGTGGATGGGGGTAGGGAGAGGACGGGGGATGAGTGGGTGGGGGTAGGGAGAGGAGGGGTGATGAGTGGGTGGGGGTAGGGAGAGGAGGGGGTGAATGGGTGGGGGTAGGGAGAGGAGGGGGTGGGAGGGTGGGGAGTAGGTTAGAGGATGGGGGTGCGTGCGGGGGTAGGTGTTATGCAGAATCCTATGCAGTTCCCTTAGGGAGCACTACATAAGATTAGGACTACAGGTATATACAATAAATCCCCTTTGGTACCAGTCTGTACCACACATATTTAGTTGGTAGCTGTGGCTGAGCAGTCAGACTTATCTCAAGAGGGAGATGAGCAGTATTCAGGGTTTACACATTAGGACTACAGTACTATGGGACAAGGAAACACTGACCAAAGCTTTGTATCAAAAAAATATACATTTATTTTACACACTCTTAACTCAACACACAAATCACTATCATTAAAGCAAGTTAAAACAGTCAAGAAAAGTATACACAACTCCCTATTTAAATTGTAGACAAGTTTGAGCAAGAGTGAAAACTGAGCAAAATGGCACAGTGTAAACCAAGCAGAAATGGCATTCTAACAATTACTTCAGAGGGAAGGAAAGGTCAAGTTTATACAGGGTTAGACTCCTAAACACACCAGCAACATTTCCCAATTGGATTGTGAACAAGTTAGGCAAGGTAGTAATTTAGCATAAGCAAAATGGCACTCCAACAATATATAAAGGGGAAGGAAAAGTTGGTTATAAGAGTTTAGGTGCACCAACACTTTTCGTTATGAAAAGCAATCTAGAGAAGGCAGATGTAACTGAAATAGCCAGAGTCAATGGTACAAGGCAATGTGCCCAGGATCAATTAACGGTTGAAAAGGAGGTTGCAGAATGTAAAAAGACAATATTAGACAAAAGGGAAGGCCAGCCCAGAAGGTAAGTAAAGGATTCAAAACACCTTTAACAGTACCCAACGAAACGGGAGGCCTGGCAGAACAATGTACCTTAGAAGTGGATGAGGCTCCTGCGATGGCAGTAGTTCCTGGCAGTCCCTGCAGTTCGGGAGATCCAGCAGAGGAAGAGAGGCTCTCGTCGTGTAGGAAGGTTCGAGTCACTGCACTGCCCAGGGAAGAAGCCGGCCGCAGTGATGCCAAAACGGAATAAAAGGTACTCTCCTTTAAATCGCGGTCATGGTGGACGGGTGCCTGGCTATCCGGTCTCCTAGTGCTTGGCACTGGCGATTCGACTAAGGCAGGTCCTGGAAGGCAATTGGCGAACTGGTTGGCCCCACCAGCTCAAGGGAAGAAGACTCTTGCAGGTGAAGATCTTGTTGTTGGAAAAAAGTGGTGAGGATCTGCAGCAGGGCTTTGCCAGTGGCTCAGTCATTGCAGTTGTCTTCGCCTTCTCTCCTCTTCGGATTTCTTAGGTCTAGTGGCAACGTCTTGTCCTTCAGTCCTTCAGTCCTCAGATCCCTGCTTTTATGCAGAAAACCCCCATTCATACAGCCTAGCTGTCACTCACACAGTGGGGTGGCTCTCCTGGCGGGAGAACCCCCCAGCCTATCAGGGCAGAGTGCGACTTGGGTCCAGGGTGCCTATTCCCCCTCCCACACATCCTGTCTACCCCAGACTCACTGGCACCTGAATGAGGGCTTCTGTCCAGAAGCCCACCAAAAGGACGAACAAAGGGCCCGACCTCGGTTTGGATTACAGTGAGAGACACGAGAAAGAAATATTATCAAAGATTTGACAAAAAAAAAAATACCAGAGGAAAGTAAATAATAAAATGACCCAGCGGTTTCTTAAAGGCTATCATAAAAAGTGGTAGCCTCGAACAATGGGAAAATCCCATAGGAAAATATTTGCGGTCGAATATTTATGGTAGTAACCGCTGCCACCAGCCAGAAACTTTGGAGAGAGGGACTGGACAGTAACCTCTCAAAAATGAACACCAGGGAAAAACTATTAACCCTTCCCAGTACCTCCATAGTAAGATGGTGTGCACTGGTTTTGTTCATAATTATTGACTAGCAAAGTCAATGGTAACTTTGCATGCCCTGGTACCAAGTAGTCAGTCCCAGGGTATGGAGTCTATGTTTGGTGCTGGGTAACACACACATAAATAAGATGATACCTATGGAGTGAGAAAAACTCCATAGCCCATAAGCACAAAAATAGCCTCAAACACACATCAAAAATATATCTAAGAGTGGGAAAAAGTCTCACTCTTAGCAGGAGAAAAAAAATAAACCCTTCAAATCCAGCAAAGCTGCTGAGGGCTCTATAGGTAAGGGAAATTAGCCTGATAAGATCATTCTCCCTAACAGTATGGAGAGGAGGGGTTTTAGGGAGAGGAGGGGGTGGGTGTGGGTAGGGAGAGGTGGGGGGTGGGGAGAGGTGGGGGGGTGGGCGTAGGGTGCGGAGGGGGTAGGTGGGGGTAGGGAGAGGATGTGGGGTGGGTGGGTGAGGGTAGGGAGAGGAGGGGAGTGGGGGGTGTTCGGGGGTAGGGACATAGAAGGTTGGGCTGGTGGGGGTATGAGGGGGTAGGCGGTGGGGTGAGGGGGCTGGGTGGGGATTTAGGGAGTGGAGGGGGGTGGGTGGGGGTTTCGAGAGAGGCGGGGGTGGGAGGGTGGGGTGTAGGGAGGGCGGTGGGGTGTAGGGAGGGGGGTGGGAGGGTGGGGGTAGGGAGAAGAGGGGGTGGGAGGGTGGGGTGTTAGGGAGAGGCGGGGATGGAGGGTAGGGGGTTAGGGAGAGGAGCGGGGTGGGAGGATGTGGGGCTAGGGAGAGGAGGCGGGTGGAAGGCTGGGGGGTTAGGGAGAGGAGGGGGTGGGAGGGTGGGGGGTTAGGGAGAGGGAGGGTGGGGGGTTAGGGAGAGGAGGGGATGGGAGGGTGGGGGTTAGGGAGAGGAGGGGATGGGAGGGTGGGGGTTAGGGAGAGGAGGGGGTGAGAGGGTGGGGGGTTAGGGAGAGGAGGGGGTGGGAGGGTGGGGGGTTAGGGAGAGGAGGGGGTGGGAGGGTGGGGGGTTAGGGAGAGGAGGGGGTGGGAGGGTGGGGGGTTAGGGAGAGGAGGGGGTGGGAGGGTGGGGGGTTAGGGAGAGGAGGGGTGGGAGGGTGAGGGGGTAGGGAGAGTAGGGGTGGGAGGTTGAGGGTAGGGAGAGGAGGGGTTTTAGGGAGAGGAGGGAGGTGGGTGGGGGTAGGTAGAGGAGGGGGGTAGGGAGAGGAGGGGGGTGGATGGGTGGGTGTAGGGAGAGGAGGCGGGGTGGGTGGGTGAGTGTAGGGAGAGGAGGGGGGTAGGGAGAGGAGGGTGGGTGGGTGGGGGATCGGGAGAGGAGGGGGGTGGGGGTGTTCGGGGGTAGGGAGGAGAGGGATGTGGGGGGTGTTCAGAGGTAGGGAGAGGAGGGTGGGTGGGTGTTCGGGGTAGGGGAGAGGAAGGGGGTAGCAGTAGGAGGGGGTGGGTGGGTGGGGGTAGGGAGAGGAGGGTGGTGGGTGGGTTTTCGGGGGAAGGGAGAGGAGGGGGGTGGGTGTTTGGGGTAGGGAGAGGAGGGGGTGGGTGTTTGGGGGTAGGGAGTGGAGCTGGGATGGGGTAGAGAGAGGAGGGGGGCTGGGCAGGTGGGAGTAAGGAGCTGAGGGGGGTGGGCAGGTGGGGTAAGGAGTGGAGGGGGGTGGAGGGGTGGCGGTAGGTGGGGGTAGGGAGATGAGGGGGGGTGGATGGGGTAGGGAGAGGAGGGGGTGGATGGGGGTAGGGAGAGGAGGGGGTTAGGGAGAAGAGCGGGGTAGGGAGATGAGGGGGTTGGGTGGGGGTAGGTAGAGGAGGGGGTTAGGGAGAGGAGGGGGAGGGTGGGTGGGGGTAGGGAGTGGAGGGGGTGGGTAGAGGAGGGGGTGGGTGGGGGTAGGGAGAGGAGGGGGTGGGAGGGTGGGGGGGTAGGGAGAGAAGGGGGTTTAAGGAACCGAGGGGGTGGGAGGGTGGGGGGTAGGGAGAGGAGGGGGTGGGAGGGTGGGGGGGTAGGGAGAGGATGGGGTGGGAGGGTGGGGGGTTAGGGGGAGGAGGGGGTGGGAGGGTGGGGGTTAGGGAGAGGAGGGGTGGGGTGGGAGGGTGAGGGGGTAGGGAGAGTAGGGGTGGGAGGTTGAGGGTAGGGAGAGGAGGGGTTTTAGGGAGAGGAGGGAGGTGGGTGGGGGTAGGTAGAGGAGGGGGGTAGGGAGAGGAGGGGGGTGGATTGGTGGGTGTAGGGAGAGGAGGGGGGTGGGTAGGTGGGTGTAGGGAGAGGAGGGGGGTGGGTGGGTGAGTGTAGGGAGAGGAGGGGGGTGGGTGGGTGGGTGTAGGGAGAGGAGGCGGGGTGGGTGGGTGAGGGTATGGAGAGGAGGGGGTATGGAGAGGAGGGGGGTGGGTGGGGTATCGGGAGAGGAGGGGGGTGGGGGTGTTCGGGGGTAGGGAGGGGAGGGGTGTGGGGGGTGTTCGGAGGTAGGGAGAGGAGGGTGGGTGGGTGTTCGGGGTAGGGGAGAAGAAGGGGGTAGCAGTAGGAGGGGTGGGTGGGTGGGTGTAGGGAGAGGAGGGTGGTGGGTGGGGGTAGGGAGATGGGAATGGTTGGGGTAGGGGAGAGGGGTGGGTCTGGGCAGGCAGAGGTGGGAAGGAATTCATGGCAAAAATGATTGGGGTGGTGAATTGGAAGAGGCAAATTGGAAATAGGGGGTAAGAAGAGGGGAGAATTGGGAGACGGAGGGTAAAGGGTATGAGGGTCTAGAGGTGATGGAGATTGAAGTGGGATTGGGTTGTGTGGAATCAGGAGAGAAAAGGGAGGGCAGGAAAAAGGGTGAGTTGGAGGGGACATGGTTGAGTGGGAGACGATTGCAGAATAAAGGAACGGGACAGAATTAGGGTAGTGATAGGATTGGAGAAATGGGGCGGAAGGAAAAAGTCAACATTTAGACTAGGAGGGTTTAAAAATCATTCGGAATTGAAGATTGGACGTTGTATTAGAAAGACAAAAGTAAAAGAGGGTTAGTTTAGGGGATTGAGAGGTTTCAGTGGGGAGCAGGATTTCAGGGTAGGGGTCAAAGGAGGTTTCAGCTTGGTATTCATATTGGTATTCAGTTCAGTTCAGTTCCATTTGGTTCAGTTTGTTTATATACTTACCTTCTTCTCCTTGCCCCCGACCCCTGGCCCTCTTCACCTCAATGCAGCTTGCCCAGCAGTGATCCTTCCTGACCAAGGCCCTGGTCTCCAATGCTGCAGCTCCCTGGTGACCAGACCTTTATACCAGGAATGCGTCACACTGGGAAATGTATCACATGTCATGATGACATCACTTCAGTGTGGGTGATACCATGTGCCTCCTTATTGAAGGGGGTAAATAGCAAAACTAGACTAGGATCTACCACTGGCAAATCTACTGAAGATACTCAGGCTATGTCTGAAACTGAATAGAAGGCTTCCTTGTTTATTGTATCCAGCCCCAGTGATGCTCATTTCCCTCCACCGTAGCGGAGGTCTCTCATGTGCACCCTCTAATGACTTCATGTCCTCTACACCTTATGACATCACAGAGCTATGCCAGTGACATCATCAGTGTTCTGCTAGCTTGATACTGCTGGATAGACATGGAGACATTTAAATGTATTTCAATTAAAGGACACTCTTCCCAGACACCATTCCAAAGGAATGCCTCTACAGTCAGTGTCCCATCTTCTCTCATCACACTGTTCAGGATCTGCCTCCAGGCGCCATTGGGGTAATGAGCTTGATGACTTTTCAAACTATTCTGCCAGTGGGGTTACTCCCTAATCTTTAATAATCATGAAACACACTCTCTTCCATTGAAACCTACACTTTCGCAGTTTTATATAAAACCTTTTCCTGAAGCTCTTGTGCACCTGATCAGCCTCTTGGCACAAGTGTACTGGCAAAAACTAGGGGGCGGATGTGCTCACAACCGAACCTGGAACCCAATTCCAAGCATCATCTTGTGGCTGCTTCATATCTGCTGAATACACCTCAGTGTGGACAAGCTGCTTTTTGGGTGAAAGCTGACCAGTTTCCTTTCCTAGCCAGGGAAATGGCTTAAGAGACTTGTTCTAAATGGAGGCCTTGGTTGGCCACTAGTTTCTAGTTCAGCCCATCTCTGTGTCTGGCAGCACAGAGCCCCTTTCCCTGGTGGCCCTGTGTTTCCCTCTATCAGGTAATAGTTGTGATGTCAGGACTCTAACCTCAGGGCAGATGAAGATGAGGACCAATATTGCAATCTTTATATTTATCAAGTGTATAGAGGGCGTCCTAACAGTCAAGGGGTAATTGGGAACTGTGAAGTATTTAAGAATAAAATGACAATTTGCCGAATGAGATGGATAAATAGATGACCCAAAGCAAAGGAAAAAGTAAATGAAAGGATGAAAATCAGGCATACAGCAATTTATAGAAGTATTAATGACAAATGATTGAGAAAAAGAAAACCCATTAGACCCAAACAATTGAACTCAGTTCTCAAATGAAGGGAAAGCAACACAGAAAAGATACGTTTTTAAAATCCCCTGGAGAGGAGAACGCTATGCGACAGAGATTCACAGCCAGGGAGCAGAGGCTAAAGCGTGATAGCAGTATTTGGCATTGTTAAACCAATGGTTACAGGGCCCGATTCATAGAGTTTGTTGCATGGTTCAAATTTACTTTGCACTGCTGAAAAGTGACTTTGCACTGCTGACAAAAACCCTGATTCATGGTACTGTGCAAAGTGTATTTTATATATTTATTTATTTTCTTTATAACTCACCTAATACCGTACCTGAGTTGGGTTTCTAAGCGCAGATCCTGGATTCAAACCTCTGTTGCTCTGTGTGGTCATGCTTCCAAGGCCAGCACATTGCCCCTGTGCTATCCTCCTTACAGGGCAGGGCTATCCTCCTTTCGCAGTGCAAGGTCAGAGCAAAGTTCATTTTGTACTGCAAAAATGACTTACCAATGACTGTTAGGAAGGATTTCATTCTTGTGCAATTTTCCCTCCAATTGTGGACCCCCCAAACTATTTGTTTTTGTTTAGCTTTCCTATCCGGACTTTTTCCAGTGGAGCCAAGCCTTTAGCTGAACTACCCGGTACATGTCTGGGATGCCTGCAAGAGAGCAGATCTTCGATTTGAAGTCCTCGATTTTGGCGCATAGCTAATCTTGGATAAGAGAAGGGGCTCTGCATCCATTCTAGGTCGAAGGCGACCAGCCTTCCGCTTGAAGAAACAGACTTGTGGAAGCACTGAAGATGCTTTTGAAGGTTTCAGCACTCTTTGCCCTCTGCTCTCCTGTCCGATCCCCGCTTTCTTCATCGTACCACAAGGCCTGCCAAGGCTTTGCCCGTTTGGAGTAGTGGGAACAACTACTCTTGGCGTCCCTTGCTTACAGACCAAACAAGCCCCTTTGGAAGTGTTCCTGGGCCATCCAGTGAACTGTCCAGCTCTACCTCAGGATATCCTGCAGAATCACCACCGTCTCGATTGTGAAGTCTAGACTTGGGACATCACTTGCCTGTGGTCCTGTGCATTCTTCTGCCAAATTTTGTAGGCCTAGCTCATCTGGCTCCTGAATTAGGAGAGTGCGTACTGCCCGCACTTGTGATTCCTGCGTCACTACCGGTTGGTGATGGTCATTGTAGACCCCTTGCTGTTCTGTTCTCCTGTGTCCTGAAGCTCACTGCACCATAATTTTCTTCAAACCTCCTTTGGAAGCTGAGAAAAGTGAACTGTCCCATCACGGACAATTATTCTCCACTGCAGCCGCTGAGACCCAGATACCCGCGAAACTGCAGGACTCAAACCTACGAGCCACCTCAACTAAATTGGCAGAGTTTGGTCTGGATTGTGCTGAGGGTCGGAGAACACTTGCATAACTTACCGGTGGTGCCCTGGCACAGCCGATTGTTTTTAAGCATGAGTATCCCATAAATATAGCCTGCGCTCCTGAGCTATTCTCACCTTTTGAATTCTGCTTTGCTGCCAAGGGAAGGGCCTAATCGAATAGTGGGAACCAATTCTTCATCGCTTCAAGCCACTTCTGGACTTGCTACAGCCCTTCCAAGAAGACCCCGCTTTGTGTTTCATCTGCGCGATCGTACATATTTACGCACACCTGTACAGTTGAGCACAAGGCTCCACTCTTCTTAGGGTTGGACTCGAAAGATAGGGAACAAACTCTGAAGAATTGTCTACTGCCATCTTTGTGTTAATTTAACCCTCTCTTTACAGGTTGTGGTTGCAGTTATCACTATAATTACGTAGGAGATGTAATGTATATATGCTGTATAGATTAAGGATTTGAGTGATAATTATTTTCTCATTGCTAAAGTTACTTGTGTCTATTTGGTCCGGCCGACAATAAATATATAGATATTATTCTTATACACGTATCTAATTCGTGGTTCATTGCTGTGTGTTCTCATTGTGGGCTTCCGATCACTCTCACACATCCTGAGATTTATGAGGTCATTCCGACCTTGGCGGTAAGGGGTTAACGGTGCCGGTAAAGGTACCGGAGCCATCAACCCCTTACTGTCAATACGAGTCTGCTCACGGGAACCCGCTAAGGACGCCTGGTAAAACCAGGCGTCCTTAGTGGGTCCCGCGAGCAGACCAGCATGCTAATAACGGGCCCGTTATTAGCATGCTCCCCATTCCCATTGAGCCCTTTGGTGGCTCAAATGGGAATGGGGATGTTCAGGGTCTGGGTTCATTGAATGAGGTATTGCTGGGCCTTCCAAGGTCAGAATGGCCCGGTAATTCCTCATTCAAGGAACCCGGACCCGGTACCCAGTAAGGGGGTAGCCATGCTGCTAATATCGGCATGGTTACCTCCTACCTCGTAATGACCCCCAATGTTGCCATCAATGTTAAAGGATGTGTAAGACTGGGTCGTGTGTTTAGCCTAGCGTGGTTGCCAATGATGAGTAATTCTGTTTTTCTATTGTTAAGACAAAGCTCATGTTGTGCCATTCATGCTTGGATGGTAAGGTACTTTTTGTTCAGTGATTTAGTATCAATGTTGTGGTTTGCTTAATCTTTGGGAGTGTCTGAGTGTCGTCTGCATAATTGGTATACGTGACACCCAAATTGTCTAGGAGGTCCAATAGAGGCTTAGTGAACACATTGTAGAGGGTTGGAGGGATGCAGGATCCTTGGGGGACACCACATGTAACTGGGGCCGGGATGGCAGCAGTAATGGAGGATGAAACTCTCATGGTACGGTTGGACAGGAAGGATTTAATCCATTTTATAGCATTGGTCGAGAAGTGGGCAGCCAGGACAAAGTGTTGGCACAGTATATTGTGGATGACCAGGTCAACCACTGCTGAGAGGCCGAGCAGTAGGAGGATTACCAGGTCCCCTTTATCTTTGATTTGGTCAATTTGGATTTTAAGGTCCAAAAGGGCCGTTTTTGGGCCGTGACCTGTGTGGAAGCCTGATTGGCGGAAGCCTAAGAGGTTATGCACTTCTAGGTGTTTTTGAATCTGTAGATATGCAACTTTGTCAAGTAATTTCAAGAGGAAGGGACCATTGTGATAGGGTGGTAGTTGGTCGGGATATTTGGATCTAGTGTGGGTTTTCTGAGCAGTGGGAGTACCCAGGCTTCTTTCAAGTTTTCTGGTACATTGCTGGTCAAGAAGGAGTTGTTAATCAGGGTTGTGATGAACATGGCAAGATTATCAGTACAGTCTTTAATGAAAGAAGCTGGACAGATATCTCCTTGACATTTTGACGGCTTCAGTCCTTTGATGATTTTTGTGGTTTCGGTAATGGTGACCGGTGTGAATTTGAAGCTGGAAGTGGGAGTTGGATGCATGAGGAGTGGGTCTGTGGTCAGGGTGTCTGGGTTGAGTTTAGTTGTTTTGGCTTTGATTTTGATGTGGAGTAGATCAATTTTGTCGAAGAGGGCAATTTGGATATTTGTGCACCAGGGGAGGTCCTTGTTGCAATGATTTAGGGAAGGGGCTTTTGATTCAAGCTCCTGTAATATAGTGAAGAGCTCCCTTGTGCCTGATTTGGCATTCTCAGTTCTCATATTGTATGAGTTGCCTTTCGATTGGATGGTTGCTATCTTATATTCCAAGGCTAATGCTTTGAGATGCAGTTTATTTGCATGGATTGGTGTTTTTTCCAGGCACTCTCTGCCGTTCTTTTGGCAGTGCAAAGGCTTTTGAGGCTAGCAGTGTACCAGGAATTGGTATGGGCAATAGGTTTAGCTTTGCGGGTACCCAATGGAGCAATTTTTTCGATAGCCTCCTGGAGGGTTCGGTTGTATAATGTTACCATATGGGTGGGGTCGGAGGTGGTGTTTAGGTGAGTAGTTAGTGGAAGTAGTAGGGGGAGCATGTTTTCTGGGGTGATGTTCCTGTGGTTTCTGGGGTGATGTTCCTGTGGTTTCTCGCTGGGGTGAGTTGCGGAGAGGCGTTGGGCTTTGCAGCCGCGCTAATTGAGAATAGAATGACATTGTGGTCTGACCACGGACATGGGTTGTTTGCTAGAATGTTGGTAAGCCAGTTAAGGTCTGCTAGCCAGTCCAGCGTATGTCCTTCATCAAGCGTAGGGTTAGTGATTCAGAGGGTGAAGCCTTGTGCTTCAATAGTATTAGCAGGCGCCATAGCTTGGGTGTCTAAAGAGTAATTTAGACCTA
The DNA here is from genome assembly GCF_040938575.1 of Ambystoma mexicanum. Classification (NCBI taxonomy): domain Eukaryota; kingdom Metazoa; phylum Chordata; class Amphibia; order Caudata; family Ambystomatidae; genus Ambystoma; species Ambystoma mexicanum. Next base: position 16,612,706 of record NC_090935.1, read on the forward strand.
GGTTGAAATCTCATAGAATGATGATTTTTGACATGGGTTTGGTGTTGGTTGTGAGGAGTGACGCTATTTCTTCCTCACTGGGCCTGGTGGTCAGTAGATAAGGTGAAGCGTGAGGATGGAAGTGGCCGAAATTGACATTTTGAACAAGGTCAGTTCTCCCGATGGGAAGGCTTGATTAGTGGTTGCTCTCAGCCTGAAGTTATTTTTGGCGATGAGCGCCACCCCACCTCATAGTGCAAAGTAACTACAATGTCCCTTTAACACTGAATTTGATAGATTTTCAGTAGAGCAACTTAACCATAACGTCCCTTTAACAATGTTTTTTCACTGAATTTCATAGGTTTTTACCAGGATACCCTTGATTTGTATAGATGTACCATACAACATACTGAACCCCCTGGCCCCATGCAGATAACCTCAGGGTCCCCGGACTATGGGACAGTTCACGGACCTCGGGTAGCATCTACACTGCCCAAAAGCTCGGGGGTTCTCTTACATTGTTGTAGCATGCAGCAAAGATACTGAACATGTTGAAAGAGCAACACATAAGTGAATTAGAACTAAAAAGGAAGTAGCTCCTCCACAAGTCCATAAACACACAGAACACCAAAGTAGCAGTGTACAAAATCAACTAGTGGGCCTGGAGGCAAAAATGGAGAAATGAATGAACACTTTTGCTGACTTGAAAAATGTTGTACAGAGACATATAAAGGACAACATTAAATGCCACTGCCCCACCTGTACCTCTTCCCCCGTCCCAGCCAACCATCCCCACAAATTCCCTTTAAGCAAAGACGTTATGATGAGACCTAAATCCCTTCCTCCCCTGATGCCCAACCTGTGGAAACCACAATATACGTCTCCATTTCTGATTCCCCTTCCCTAATTGCGTGTATTTTATGTGTGTAAATAAAATGCTGTGTGTATAATGTTGCTCTGCGTGTGTTTTTCCTTAAAAAGCCCCATTATGAGTTTGCAGAGCGCGCGACTGTCCGGTATGTCCGCAATTAATCAAAATGGAGGTGTCCTGCAGACACTGCGCTGGTCCGGAAATTCTGCATCCAAAATGGAGGGGTCCTTAGGACTTTGCTCCTGTCTGCAAAGTTGTGACTTACTTTAATTAGTTCGGGAACCCCACCAATGTCCGGTGGACACCTGAGCACATGCGCATCTTATTCCCTGTGTCCTACAGACAAAGTACCTGTCTGCAAAGTTGTGACATACCTTTAATTAGTTTGGGGACCCCACCTATATCCGGCAGACATCTGAGTGCATGCGCTTCTCATCTCCTGGGTCCTACGAAAACTGCGCCTGTATGGAACTGTCTGCTGTACGTGTGTCGCACTTTTAATTAGTTCAGGGGACCGCAACCCTGTCCGTAGGACACCCATGCGCATGCACACAACAGAACCCGTGCAATAGGTGTCCTGCAGACAAACATCCCATTCGTGAACATCTGCGATGCGACCTTCCCACGCTGAGTGTCGGTCCTTGACCGCAGACAGGGTCTGGCTCCCTGAACACCAAAAAAGTGCTTTTTGAGCAATCCAAGGTGTTTTACTGTGAAACGTCACCCTTACAGAGGTCCCAGACCATGCGCCTGGTGATCTGGATACTTTTGGGAACTTTTTGAGCCCAGCTTGGGGTTCGAAGTGTCCGCCGACCGTGAAAATGTCCGCGAAGCACACCCCAGCACCCGGATAAAAGGCCACACCCCAGTGCTGCTTCTTATTCTGTTTTTGGATTTCCTGAACAGAGCACTTGTGATCATTGTCATTGATGCGTTACTTGGCATTGCTGTTGGTTGTGGCTGACCAGGACTACTGCTGCAGGTTGTTGTTCAATTACTTAGGACATTGCTGAGTTCCTGATGTTCATGGTTCCAGACAAGTTTTTCTTGAAAATTGCATCCATGGCTACCTCTCCTGCTGCCTCAGCAGCACCCCCACCAACACCACATCTCCAAGGGCCTGAAGAGGGGAGCAGGCATGACGGTGCAGAAGAGGAGGAAGAGGAAGAAGAGAATGAGATAGTGGAAGTCCCCACTACCTGCTGCCCACGTGAGCCTTGGGTGTGGAGGCTTTTTACCATTGTTTGTGGTAAGCCCAAGGCTTGTGCGGCTACGTTTTGCTGCAATGAGTGCTCAGTCATGGCAAACCTGTGCTGTACAGTTATGGGACTACCCCTGAGATCCAGCCACGAACAGGGTAGTAGGTTGAGTTCCAGTGCAGCATCCTCGACATCTGCTCCTGTCACCATAAGGGACACTCCTGTGGGACAGAGGATTCCTCAAGCAGCCTCACAAACCATATGCACCACAGTAGATCCTTACCTTTCAAAGGTCACTGTTGTGTGTATGTACTGGGACACAGTACTCTGCAGGGGTGAGCAGTTCCAGAGTGGTTTCTATGCTGCGGTCTGGGACCAAAAAGGAAAGTACCCCATACCTCGATGAGGTGCACCCAACATCTTTCTCTCTCCATCTGCCCTTTCTTATCCCTGTGATTGGTGCCCCTGCCCTACCCTCCCTACCCTTCCCTCCCTTGTGTGTCACGTTTAAAAAATGTAAAAAAAATAAACAAAACAGAAATATAAAACAGGCTCTGTTCAGAACCACCTTCCACAGTTTAAAAATAGAAGTGCCAATGAAATGGTGCAGGGCCCTGGCCATTCCGAGAAGTCTGAGGACAGCGCAGTAGTCTGCGGTCTCCTGAAGGCATGCAGGGGTTGGCAAAATGTAAACCATTGCATTCTTTTCTGAGAGAAAGTGGTGGCTCTGAAAAGAGCCTTTTTGGGGTTCCTTTGTTGTTTGTGAAAGGTTTGAAGTGCACAACACCAACTGCAAAAATGATTGCTATAGTTGCAAAAAGGGCTGCAATGCATTTTTTAGATATTTCGCAAAAAAAGCATATTACTGGCATCAGTAAGATGGATTCCATCTCTGCGAAAAATGTTGGTGCTACAAAATGTAATATTTTCATTGTGGAAGGAGGACATGCCAACATCTCACAAAAAGGCGCAAAAAGCCTTGTTGACATTGCGCCTCGCTTTCTCCATTTGCGTACCAAATGAAGAAGAGCTCAGCCACATCTGTCTCTGGACAATGCAAGCAAAAATTACTCAGGAGTTTGGAAACATGTCCATGACTTTCCCAAGTGCATCCTTCATCGCAAACTGCAATGAGATTCCAGTAACATGTCCTAAACTGTTCCCTCCACAATGAACAATAATAATGGCTGGATGATGCTGCGTCACCAAAGTGGCACAAAGAGGAAGCAAATCCATCCACCTCATGCCACGCCCTCCATACCAGCGCACATCCACATGAGGGAATCCAAGATGTGCACCCACTCCACAGTGATCTGCATACACCTGCAAGCAACGTATCCATGAGTCCCCCAAAATCCATACACTCAGCCTCCTGAAAGACACAGCCATTGCCATAGCCATCTGCACAGCACTCAGCAAACAGACCTTCTGGCACAGTCTCTCCTTGTACACCACACCCAGGAAACCTTATTGACCAATAATCCCCTGGTCTCTGCAGTCCCATTTCCATGCGTGCCATCCTCAAAAGCCCCAGATGTGGCACGTGCGATCCGAGGACTACCGCTCTATCCGCGGATATATTGTATAATGCATGGGGCTGGGGAAATACATTTCAATCAGGGTATGAGATTTCCTCTTTAGTGGTGGCTCTGAAAAGGGGCTTCTTTTTTTTGTTAAATATGTTTATTTTAAACAAGGCAGGAAACAAGTACAGTTATGCATTGCTGCAGCATTCCGGACACATGCAATCCCTTTACCCCCTCCCCCTCCCTTCCTCCGTCCCCCTCCTCGAATGCCTGTCCGAGTCACCATCCTGAAGGTTGGGGCCCACTCCCCTCCTTTTCATGTTTCGCCCCACTCATCAGGCGTGCAACCGCAGCACAGGATCCGCTTGGCCTGCTGGGGCTTGTTTGTGAGCGCTGGGAATCTTTTGTCGTAGTCAAGGAATAGGCCCCAAATGTTTTGAAAGCGGTGGAGAGTCCCCACCCTAGCCGCCGTCACCTTCTCTGCGATAAGGATATCCCCCATTTTGGTCCACCAGAGGGGCAGGAGAGGACCCTCTCTGGCTTTGCAGGAATGGGCAATTGGTATTCTCCCTGCTAGGAGGCACTGGGATAGAAGCTTGGCTTTGGCCCTCGACCTAGGGTATATTCCAGGGACTGGAGTGCCTAGCAAAATGGGTTCAGGCTCTAGGGGGAGCATCGTTTGAATAATATCTCGTTTGAATAATATCTTCAATGATGTTCAAACATTGTCTCCAGAATTGTTGGGCTTGTGGGCATGTCCACCACATGTGGATGAAGGACCCCATGTGTCCACATTGTCTCCAAAATGCCAGATCCAGAGAGCTGTTCATGTGGTGGAACCTCAGGGGGAGTAGTACCAACGTAGCAATAGTTTATAAGCACATTCCCTGTTAGTAATGCAGGCTGAGGATGAGTGTGCCCTGGACCATATGTCCACCCAGGTCTGGTCCTCTATAGGATGGCCTAGGTCTGCCTCCCATTGCGCCATGGCGCGAGTTTTAGAAGCGAGGAAGTCCCCCTGGAAGTGTTTATATAGGGCTGAGATCTTACCTCGGGCCTGGAGATCCACCAGAGTTAATTCCAGCGCTGTTGGAGGGTGGACTGTTGCGAGGCGAGTTAGCGGGTGGGAGCACCAATGGCAAAGCTGAATGTAGGAAAACCTATCGGTCTCGCGAAGTTGAAAGGCTTACTTGCATTGGATGAACGTGCGTGGTTCCCCCCCCTCGAACAGCTGCCCAACGATTCCAAGCCCCCCGCAATCCAGTTCTTAAAGTTCTGGGGGTTCATACCCCGTGAGAAAGTCGGGTTATAGTATACCGGTGATGAGGGGCTCAGTCCTCTCTGGACCCTTTTTCTCCTTAGTGCTCTGTCCCATGTGTCTATGGTGTACCTGGTGGTCGAGCAGAAGTTTCTCCATCTGCCGCATAGGTAGTGGAATATGTGGGAGAAAGCGTAGGGGGAGAGAGAGGCGGGATTGTTCAAGTTCCACCCATCTTGGGCGGTCAGAAGCTATCCGCCAGGCTTGGGTGTTCGCCAATTGTGCTGCCAGCTGGTATCCTTGTAGGTCGGGTACTCCCAGGCCGCCCAGCCTGGCATTCCACAACATCGTTTCAGGCAGTGATGCAGCCCATCAATGGGATTTCCTGTAATTTCCATCGTTTTAGGTCGTCAGTAAGTTCCTTAAAAAGAGGGGTGAAGTTTGCACGGTAGACGTCCTTTGGGTTTGCCGGAATTTGGACCCCTAGGTAAGGGATTGCTGTGGATTTCCATTGAATAGGGCAAAGTGGGGCCAGGGTTGCCTTTTCCAACGGGGGCAGGCCTATCCCGAGAGCTGCAGATTTGTTAAAATTAATGGAGAAGCCAGTGACCCCTCCATAGTCCTTTATTTCAGCAAGGGCGTGTTTCAGTGAGAGGCAGGGCTGTGAAATAGTAAGTAGGACGTTGTCCACGTATAGCGCCACTTTGTGTTGGGAGGACTCGACCTGGAGTCCCCTGATGGAGTCATTTAGTCTAACTCTTTGGGCAAAGGGTTCCATAACCAAGGCAAATAGAAGTGGTGATAGCGGGTATCCCTGCCTGGTCCCGCTGGTCAGGGGGATTGGGGTGGAGAAGGTGCCATTAATTCTCAGGAGTGTCTTGGGTGACCTATAATTTGCCAGGACCATGGTACGGAACTGCGGTCTGAAGCCAAAGGCCTCTAGGGTGAGGTTCATGAAGGTCCAGTCCACCTTATCGAACGCTTTGGTAGCGTCAAGGGCTAGGAGTACCAAGCCTTGGGAGTTCCGGGTGGCCAGGTCTACCAGATCCAGTGCTCTTAGTATATTACCAATTGTTGCTCTGTTTCTGATGAATCCGGACTGGTCTGGGTGGATTATGTCGGGTAGGATGCGGGAGAGGCGTGTCGCCAGGACCTTCGAGTAGATGTTGGCATCGATGTTCAGCAATGCAATAGGTCTGTAGGAGGCTGGGTTTGTTGGGTCCCCCCCAGGTTTGGGCAAAAGAACCGTGATAGATTCCTGCATGGAGGGGGTTATAGTGCCTGTGCTCCGAAAGGAATTGAAGAGATTCACCAGTGGTGGTAATAGTTGATGTCTGAAGATTTTGTAAAATTTAGTGGAGTATCCGTCTGGCGCAGGGGCTCTGGATTTAAGGGATTTTATAGCCTCTTCTACCTCTTCTGCAGAACTTGGCGCGTCCAAGGTGTAAGAGCAGAGGGCTTCAGCTGAGGGAGAGTGGCCTTCTGCAGATATTCTGTCTGTTCCTGCAGGTTTTTTGGCTGTGTGGACATCACTTGTACAAGGTGGTTGGTTGCTAGCTGTAGCTTCTCCGGCTCCGAGTACCGGGTTGTGCCCTGGGGGTCCCGCAATCCCACAATGGTGTTATTCTTCTTGATCTTAGCGAGTTTTGCTACCATTAATTTGTTTGCTTTATTGTTCTTAACGTAATATAATTGTTTGGCCTTCGCTAGTAATTGTGCCATATGTTCGGCATAGTGCGCCTCGATTTTCTTCCGTGCTGTCTGGAGCGCTCGTTGTATTCTGGGGGACCATCCCTTTTCCTTATGCACAGCTTCCGCTTCCCGAAGATCTTCCTCAAGGGCCAAGCGTGTCTGTCTCCTGCTCCTGTGGTATGCCACTCCACAAGCTATCAATTCCCCCCGGATGACTGCCTTCATGGCGTCCCAGGTATTGGCAGGGGAGGTGTCTTCATTGGGGTTCTCCTGGAAGAAGTTTGAGATTGATGTTGCTATGGCGTCCCTTATTGGCATTTCGTTCAGCATTGGGTCGCACAATGCCAATTTGCGGCGGGCTGTGTGGGGTGGATCACAAGTGCAGATCTCCAGGGTCACCGGAGCATGGTCAGACAGTATTCTAGATCCGATGGACACCTCATTGGTGAAGGCAAGTAAATGTGGTGACGTCAGGAGGAGGTCAATTCTCGAGAAGGTTCTGTGGACGTAGGAATAGAAGGTGAAGTCCGTTTCTGAGAGGTGCAACACCCGCCATGAGTCAACCACCTCCAGGGTCCTGAATAATCGTAACAGGTCAAGGGCCAGGGCGAAGTCTCCGGAGGAGGCCGGGTGTGACTTGTCTTTCGCAGGGTCTGGCACTCCATTGAAATCTCCTCCCATCACGATCTGGCCTTCTATAAAGGGAACCAGGGCGGTGTTCAGGGTGTCATAGAATGCAACTTGTCCCGTATTCGAGGCGTACACCGAAATGAAGGTGTAAAGCTGGTCCAGTAGGAGACACTTCACTGCCACAAATCTTCCCTCTGAGCAGAGTTTAGTTTACAGGATGTGGGGGTTCAGTCCCTTCTTAAAGAGGATTGCTGTGCCCCCTTTCTTGTTGCCACCTGAGGCAATGAATTGCTTTGGGAATTGTTGTGAGTGTAGGCGCCCGAAGTCTGTCGGCAGTGGGTGGGTTTCCTGGAGTAGGGCCACTGTTGCTTCCTCGTTCTGGAGCTTCTGTAAGATAGATTTTCGTTTGGGGGGGAGTTCAGCCCCCTGACATTGAGGGAGATGACTCTCAAGGTGCTATGTTCCCGGGCGGGAGGGGGGAAGCCTCTGGTGGGTTCAGGTGAGAGGTATGGGTTGGGTTGGAGTCAGCCATTGCTCGAATGGATTGGATTGGTTGCTATCCTGCTCTTGCGTTTTTAGTCCCTGCCTCCAACAGGGAGGCCGGGTGTTAACTAACGGGGGAGCCAGGTTTGTAGGGCTGGCCTCACCCCAGGCCAACTGGGCCAGATAACTAGGGTCAGCTAACATGGCTGGAACTTGTGACCAGGCTATAACTGGCCTTCCAAGGATTCGTAGATGTAACATACCCCGGAAGTGGGCAGGAGCCGTGGGGGGGCCCGCTGCTGTGGACGTAAGATGGTTCTTCTGTGGTGATTCAGCGGTCACTTCCTCCTTCTGTTTCTTGGGACCCTTGTCCATGTATTCCGCTTTTATTTTGGCGGGGGCACAAGATCCCCACCTGTGGCAGTGTCGGCGGCCCCTGGTGAGGCCGTCCCGTGTGAGAGTGGACTCATTATTTGTGCGGCATCCTCCAGGTGGCTGATTCTTCATAGGGTTCCTTTATAGGTGAATTGTAACGCTGTTGGGAAGAGCCATCTGTAGTGGACCTGTTGGGCCTGGAGGAAGAGAGCCAGCGGTCGGAGAGCTCTTCTTTTTTGCAGTGTGAGGAGGGAAAGGTCTTGATAGATTTGAAGTGGGGAGCCCTGAAAGGTTATTTCATCCCCGGAGCGGGAGATCGATGAAATGGCCTCTTTGGTGGTAAAAAAGTGCACTCTGGTGATGACATTGGGAGGAGAGTCTGATTCCACTCCACGGCGTGGGCGTAACCTGTGGGTGCGATCTAATAGGAGTTGGGTCTTGTCCAAGTCTGGGAGTAGGCCCTGGAAGAGATCCCCAATGTATTCCGTTAGATTTTGATTTGGGACCGAGGCAGGAATGCCTCAAATTCGTAGGTTGTTGCAGCAGGCTCAATTTTCAAGGTTCTCCTGTTTGAATTCCAGGATTTCACATCTGTCCTGTAGGGCTCTGATAGAGTGTTGGATTCCATCTATAGTTGTGGTATGATCTTGAGCCTGGTCCTCAACCTCCCCCAACCTTAGTTCTGCCTCTGTTACTCTCTGATCTGTATGCTCTAGTTTCGTTGAGAGCTCGGTCATGCAAGACCTAAATTCAGCTTTGATGTCGGCCATAAAGGCTAATAGGTCGCTTCTGGTTGCGAGGGTCTCTTTGCCTTCCTGGACCGTCTGTGGTATGGACGTGGGGGTGTCTTGTTTTTTCCCCTTGTCTGCCGCCAACAGCATTGTGGCAATATCTGTATTCTTCGTGGGTTTAAGTTGCTTAGACATGGTGTTCCTACTCCTGGGTAGGGCAACGGAGGACGGGGAGTCGCTCGGTGGGCCGGGGTGCCCCAGGAGTGGTATCGGGTTCCCTGGAAGCCCGACGATTTATGAGCTGGAGTGAAGTGTGAGCAGGCGAGGGCCCCACTCGTCTTTTTAAGGGTAAAGGAAAGGTGCCCCATATACTGTGGTCTGTAGTGGGTCAGCGGGAGCTCCAGGGGTATCCTGCTTGTAGGCGCTGGGATTCCAGAGGGTTGTATTTGGGTCCCGGAGGCAAAGGAGGTGGGGGAGTGAGGTCCGGAGTTGTAAGGCGACCGACCGGGAATGTCCACAGCGAGGGGAGGGGGGCACTGTTGCCGAGTGGGCCGGGGCACCCCAGGGGTGATGTTGGGAGCCTCAGGGGGCTTGATGAGGTTGTAGAGCCCGAAGTAGATCGGCACCTCAGCGCCCTCCAGCCAGGACAGGGCGCTCCTGCGGGGTAGCTAATGTGTTGTGTTACAGGCCCCAGGGGGGCCCCGCTCACCCGCACCGGGGGTCTTGAGGGTTGTGTTCCTCTCCCAAGGGTGATGAGGGCGAGAGGAAAGGGCTATCCCTCTCCAGTGTCAGACGGTCAATCAATGGCACCTCGCTGCGGGGGGCAATGAGTTGCTGAGTGGGCCGGGGCGCCCCAGGAATAGATGGGAAGTGCGTAGGACCCAGATAGGGTCAGTTTTGCAGGGGGGGCTGCCGGCCTTCCACTAAGCTTGGAATGTTCGCCCCACAGGAGTCCAGGGTGCAGACAGGCCCAGGCCTCAGGCAGGGAGATCCCAAATGGGGCTTTCACTAGGCTCTCACAGTGTTCGCTGGTCCTCGCTAGCTGTCACCTCCCTTCTTCACCAGGCTTTCATTGGGGCTTGGAGCATGGAGCTACATGCCCCCCACCGTCACAGGAGAGGTGCGTGATGGAGCGGCGAGCTGGGCCGTGCTGGATGGAGTCCAGACCCAAAGCCCGTGAGCCGCCGCCAACCAGAGCGGGTCCATGGATTGAGGGGGCCAGCCCCGCGTATGGATCCGGCCCACCCTGTGCAAGGATCGGGAGCCACGGAGCCCCAGGTGCAGAGGACCGGAGGATGTCAGGCAAGGGGGGCGGCGGGCAGGCAGGCAGGCAGGCAAGTGGGGAGCCGGGCAGCACGCCCTCAGGGTGCGTCGTGCTGGGCCACCGTGCTCAGTTGTTGACTCGCTCACCATGCAGTGGGTGGGGGCAGCACCTCCATGAGTCCCGTGTCTGCCGTCCGGGGCACCAGAGCCACTCCAGTCTTGCAACGGGGAGTGCTCCGTGATGTTGCTGGGTCCTGGGGTCACCGGCCCTCACTCGTCCTCCATGTCCTCTCCGCTCCTCCTCTCCCCGCCAAGGCGCCCATCCGCCATCTTGGAGTCACCGATGCCGGCGGGCCATTGCTTCCCTCACCAATTTTGGGGGCGCAGGAGGCACGGCGGCAACACATTTTAGCACTAGCTGTGCTTGAAGCGTTCTGGGTTCAGCAGCTAAGACATCCGACTTTTTAGGATGAAGGGACCGCCTGATTTCTTGCACAGCAGCGGGCTCCCCACAGAGGCCGTTAAAAGAGCGACCACATCGATGGCGCTCTTGGCCACACCCCCAGGGGCTTTTTTTTAAGGATCTTGAAAACGAACACCTTTTATTTTATATTTTTTTGGGGGGTTCTCTCCTTTTCCTCCTTACTGCCTTACAGCAACCTCTGTAAAGCATTCCTTAGATTCTGAAAAAAAAGAGCATTTCCAAGAACGGACAACGACACGCCATCTGCAGTAAAATAGTGCACACTAAGGGAGTCAATGTTGTCATGGAAGAAAACAAGCACCTCGGCACGCCGCAGAACTATCCCCATCCCTCTATTCACAAAGCACCTTGTAACATTTTGCTGAGGATTGAAGACATTGGGTTTGTTCCATTGTGTTCTTGGTAGCATTTCAGAAAAAAACACCTTTGCACTTGGGAAGAGCAGCATTAGTTCCTCCACCAACACCTTCCATACAGGAATCAATCTTGGGGCATTAGTGTACCCCAAATGCTCTCCTCCACAGTGCACCACCAAAACATCAGGACTGCCAAAAAATACCCATGTTTCTACAAAGAGCAAGCAGTGCCTGCAAATTGTGGCCAGACACACTCCACCATAAAGCCTCCAAGCCTGGAAAGCCAAGATCTGTAGCAACACCTCTTGCCTTTACATAACTCGCCAGATCAGAAACAAAGCAATCTCCTACTATCCATACAATAACTCCAGCCATCTTCACCACACAACCAACACAACAATGAATTAAAGTATTACCCTCCCTACCTGTAAAGCACGCCCTTAACACCTGATTGGCTAATCCCCACAGTACACTCCCATTTCCATGCCAGGCATAAGCCCTGGATGTAGCACGTGTGGCATGATATGATATTTGATAGGTTATTTATAACATGCTTAATACCCAGAGGTTTCTGAGCACGGACCCGGGGATCGAACCTGTTTTGCTACTTGTCGTCTTGCTTCCAAGGTGAGCACGTTGCCCCTAAGCTATCCTCCTGAGACATGTGGACTACCGTGGTGTCCGCGGATCGCGTAACACAGGGGCGACCCTTCTTCCCTTTCCACTTCACACTTTGCAGTAGTCTCATTGGCTACTGGTAAGCAGTCCCACAACCATCCACCAATCGCATCCAAGATATCTACATCTAACTCCAGCAACTCTGAACAACACTGCAGATGCACTGTTGAACACTGAGAGCACAGGTTTCCTATGATTCCCAAGCACCTGCATTCAAAAGTACTGTAAAACTCTCCAAGATTTCTACTTGCGGATTTATCCCATCTACATCCAGCAACACAAACTACAGGTATGCATATATTTTGTAATGCACATAGAAAATGAAAACTGCATGTACGTTACCAAAGCTTAGCAAGTACATATATTCCATGCTTGTGAACAGAGTGCCTGCCACTTGCCCTGCATAACCTATCAAATATTAATACTGTCATTTGTACCATCTCCTCACATCAACTGACAGTTACTTACAATGCTGTTTGCTTCCACAGTTTTCTTGTACTGCCCACCAGCTTGACAGCTTCAAATCACATATTTCAATTTCAGCACGATTGCCTGTGATTTTATTTATACCAAACCACATTGGGAACATTTCCACAGCACATGCAAGTGCCAGATCCTATGTCACATGCCCAGAATCCACACAAAAAAGGGAAACTGCATGTATATTATGAAAACATGCCAAGCTCATGCATTGTACATTTGACAAAATGGACCATTGGAGGAAAGCAAAGGAATACATGTGTACATTGGAAATAGTGCTATGTGAAATTTTGAATGCATAACTTCCACAACAACAAAAAATAATTTCTGCAGTCATGTAGTAAGTATCTATGTTTGAGAAACTTACCAAAATCTACACACAGTAGCATTCTTCTTTCCAATCTCTACATCATTCTACCCTTTTTCTCACTCTACTATGACTTCCACTAATCAAGTTCCAAAACAAATAGTGCAAACACATCTCTCACTTCATAACTGCAGCCCCATAGAGCACAGTTATTACTACAGCACTGGCCTCCATACCTACAATGCAAATACTCCCAGGTAACCCATTCGTATGCAGTGCTGTACATTTGCACATGCGCACTAACTCTTCCTGCCAACAAATCCTCCTAGAATCTAAAACAATGGGCCTCATTACAACACCGGCGCTAAACCATGGCGCTATTAGCACCATGGTTGGTGCTGGTATTGTAACGAGTCCGCCATGGTGAGATGGGGAAGTACCACTCCATTCCAAGGTTGGCGGGGCGGTACTTCCCCATGGCCCTTCCCCATTCTCATTTTTGCCCCATAGGGCATAATGGGGATGGGGAAGGCGGTAATTACGGTACCGCAAATTGCGGTACTGTAATTACCCCCAAGGTCCCTTTGCGGGTCTCTACTTTAACGGCTGGTCCAGACCAGCCGTTAAGGTCGGGACCCGTAAAGGGACCTGGTAATTAGGCGCTAAGGGGTTAACAGTGCCGCAGCCTTTTACGGCGCCATTAAACCCCCTTAGCGCGAGGGTCGTAATGACCCCCAATATGTTTTCCTACTGCTATTACTGCACCATTAACACACATAACCACTAACTTCCTTCTTTTGCCATTGTCCTTTGCACTTTTCTACACATACTATGACAGTACTTCAACCAGTGGGCAGACTCTTGGGCCCTCATTACAACACCGGCGGTAACCAATGGCGCTATTAGCCCCATGGTTGCTGCCGGTATTGTAACAAGTCCGCCAATGGTAAATGGGGAAATACCGCCCCATTCCAATGTTGGCGGGGCGGTAATTCCCCATTTACCATTGGCCCTTCCCCATTCCCATTTTTGCCCCATAGGGCTCAATGGGACTGGGGAAGGCAGTAATTACGGTACCGCAAATTGCAGTACCGTAATTACCTCAAAAGTCCCTTTGCGGGTCCCTATTTTAACGGCTGGTCTAGACCAGCTGTTAAGGTCGGGAGCCGCAAAGGGACCTCGTGATCAGGCATTAAGGGTTTAATGGCGCCGACACCTCTTACGGCGCTGTTAAACCCTTAACGCCAGGGTCCTAATGAGGGCCTTGGACTCTTGGGTGCATGGCCTCCACCAATGCACCCAAGATGGTAGTAACTGGCCACACTTACCTCCCACTGCATAGAGTATCATAAGCCCAAGAATCTCGAGACAGTCCAACAAGCCACCTGACACACACCCTGTCCACTTTTGTACACATACTATTACACTACTTGCAGACAGTGGGCACACTCTTGGGTTCATGGCTTTGGGCATGCACCCAAGAGTCTAGTAGCCGGTCACAATAGCCACACCATAATACAACCATACACCCGACTAACTGTACACTGGCCACAAGCCAGCCGCCTGAAGCCCTGTCCACATACTATTGCAGTACTGCAACCAGTCAGCATACTCTTGGGTGCAATCCATATTCCACTGTCACATTGTTGTGTGCATGGCCGTATTATGCTGCAGTGTTTGTGGCCAGGCCCTAGACTCTTCGGTGTATGGCCTATGGCCTACGGCCATGCACCCAAGCGTCTAGGGCCTGGCCACAACCACCGCAGCATAATATGGCCATGCACACACAAAAATGCCCAGTGACCACAACCCACACACATAAGGCAGCCGCCTGAGGCCCTATCCACTTCAGTTCACATACTATTACACTACTTGCACCCACCGCACAGACTCTCATAAACCCAACAATCTCGAAGCAGTCCAATTAGCCAGCTGCCACACGCCCTATGCACTTCTCCACACATACTATTACAGTACCTCAACCAGTGGGCAGACTCTTGGGTGCATGGCCACAAACATGATAGCCTAATGTAGCCTATACAAACATCCTCATATCATGTAGATTCCACTCCCCTAGCCTAATATAGCCTGGCTGCCCTCACCACATAAGCTGCTCGCCTGAGGACATACCTGCGAACTGCCGCGGTGTCCGCGTATACCGCTAACACAGACTCCTTCCACCTGAACAAATACATTATATGAACATCTTTCACTCCCCCACCCTTTGCAGCCCCTCTAACCAACACCAGATGCCCCAAAACATGTTTTCCAGTCGTTTTTGTCACCGGTATCCAAGGTTTTCCGCAGATACAATATGGTGGGCATGTCAGAAAAATGTGACGCACAACACTCTTCCCTCCAGCCAATCAGCAGGCGCGTTGGGTGTCTGCAGACATGATGCGGCCGGTTCGTGGAGCGAACCGCGAAATGGGTCAGCGGAGTGGAGCCAGATATCACTAATTATTTTGTACCTACACTTTGCCTGTTTTAAAAAAAGACGACTAGACGGATTCTCACCAAATTTACAAAAGCAAATTTTCGGGACCAAGCCGCTGCTCCTGCCACAAATTTGGTGAAAATCTGTCCAGCTGTTTGAGCTGTAGGCATGAGCAAAGTTGTTTTCCCTTCAGTCTATGGAGAAAAACAAATGTGGGGACAACCCATAAAACTTTGCCACCCCCCCCCCCCTTGACAACACCTCACCAAACTTACCAAAAATATTCAGATCAGGCCACATACTTTTATTTGCAAAGTTTGGTGAGGATTTGTTCAGGGGGAGTGAAGTTACAAGCCACCCAAAAAGTGCTCTTCCTAGGAGTTGAGCAACTTAACCATAACTACATATCCACTACCCCAGACCCTGTAATTTATATATTTTGCACAGCCTGAGGTAACAGCCATGTAGTTATGGTTAAGTTGCTCATCTCATAGGAAGAGCACTTTTTGGACAGCTTATAACTTTGCTCCCCCTGGACGAGTCCTTACCAAACTTTGCAAAAAAATGTATATGGCCCGCTCCGATTTTTTTTGCCCATGCACCTAAGAGTCTGCCCACTGGCTGCACGTACTGTAATAGTATGTGTACAGATGTGGACAGGGCCTCTGGCAGCTGGCTTATGTGTGTGGGCTGTGGGCACTGGCCAGATTCTTGGGTGCATGGCTGTATTATGCTGTGATGGTTGTGGTCTGTCCACTGGTTACAAGTACTGCAATGTTATGTGTACAGAAGTGGATAGGGCCTCGAGCGGCTGGCTTATGTGTGTTGGTTGTGGCCACTGGCCAGATTTTTGGGTGCATGGGCGTATTATGGTGTGGTGGTTGTGGCCAGCACCAAGAAACTGCCCACTGGTTGCAAGTACAGCAATAGTATGTGTATAGAAGTGGACAGGGCCTCGAGCGGCTGGCGTATGTGTGTGGGTTATGGCCACTAGCTAGGTTCTTGGGTGCATGGGTGTATTATGCTGTGGTGGTTGTGGCACGCCCTTACACTCTTGGGTGCATGCACCCAAGCGTCTGCCCACTGGTTGCAAGTACTGCAATAGTATGTGTACAGAGGTGGACAGGGTCTCTGGTGCCTGGCGTATGTGTGTGGGTTGTGGCCACTAGCTAGGTTCTTGGGTGCATGGTGTATTATGCTGTGGTGGTTGTGGCACGCTCTTACACTCTTGGGAGCAAGGCCGGAGGCTGTAGGACATGCACCCAAGAGTCTAGGGGCTGGCCACAACCACCACTGCAGAATACGACCATGCACCCAAGAATCTGGCCAGTGGCATAAGCACTGCAGAAACATGTGTTTAGAAATGCAATTTGCTCATTACAAAGAGGCATGACAGCAATAAGCATATACTCACTGTACATACTGTGCAGGCACTGCATACTTTTTGGAACACAGTGACAGAATACCATTGGACTGGAAATAGCACTTTTGCATATTGAGCCATTGCAGGCACACATTTTGTTTGTTGCATGTGGAAATGCAGGAAACATCTTTGTTTCATTGTCTGTGAAATAAAACAGTGTAACATGTTAGGGAAGGTACTTCTAACTGTCGTATTATACACAATCTCACATATGTGGACTCTCAATTATTTCACTACAAGTACTATGCTTCAAACAAGGTTACTGTGCAATGTGCTCAGTTCCTGTGTTCAATTGCATAATCATTGGGTCTGTGGGAAAAATAATCCATGCAGGATAAAAAAGAAAACCTAGTACATTTATTTGATTTTACTTGTCACACTATGTTTCATTGAAGTGTGCAGCACTTACACAAATGTTTAAGGTGCACATCTAGGAGGAATTGAAATGGTGAATGTGTTTTGCTTTTTGGAAGTGGTGGTGGCATGTTTGCAGTTGGCGTATTCTAACTGTTTATCAGTTTTCACTTTTTAATACAATCTGTTTATGCATCTTCATTCCAGCTGGTGTATTGTAAGTACTGTACTATTGAAAACTAATGTTGCAGTATTGTGGGGGCAGTTAGATACATGTTGGTGAATTCTAACTGTTGCTAGTTTGACAGTTATTGAGGGTATGTTTTGTAGCAGTTTCATTGTTGAAGGTGGATTTTAGCAGTTGACTGCTGGATAGTCACATTGTAGTACTGTGGGTGTACTGAGATACCAGTTGGTGTATTCAGGCTGTTGATACTTAATAAGTCTTGAAGGGCTTCCTCAGAAGAACTTTCAATTTTGCTGGTGGATTTTAAATTTTCCAATAATGGGAAGTAATATTGCAGTATTATGGTTGCAGTTTGATACCAGTTGCCGTATTCTAACTGTTCACAGTTTCACAGTTTTGCAGGGTATGTTTTCAAGCACCTTCATTCCTGTTGGTGGATTTTCATGTTCCACTATTGCCAAGTGCCATTGTAGTATTATGGGTGCAGTAAGGTGCCAGATGCCATATTCTTTGCAGTGGTATGGGCACTGTTAGACAGCCGTTGGCATATTCTAACAGTTGGTCATTTTACAGGTTAGTGAGGACAGTTTGTAGACCCTTATACTCACCCTATTTTCTTTTTAAATACTATGGGTGAAACAATATTAGTGTGTGTTTTCAACAGTTGTTGTTTCTGTGCTTATAATCATTGGGTCATTGGGGAACAAACTGTATAGTAGCGCAATTGATGTACTCACGGGCCAGTTGGTGTATGCTAAATTGTTACAGTTTCAAAGGGCAGAAGGTTATTTTTCATTTGCAGTTACATATCTGTTGGTGGCTATTGGGAGTAAGCTATGCTACATTTGTAGGTCAGTCAGTTTGGTTTCAGGAATATTAAGTAGACATTTGTAAGATTTGCTGGTAATCTCTGCTTCAGAGTAATGGAATTATCATTGCATTCAAACAACCCACACTTCTTTTTATTGTATGCTGTATAGTGACCTGCACTGGTTGAGGCACCCGTGTGGTAGATTATGCCTACTGTTGTGAAGGTTTTCTTGCCAAGTGATACGTGCCTGTGTGTGAAGCTAGTGGACTTGCAGTTGTTTTTGGTAACATTTTGTTGAACTTTCCCAACTTCGAAGGCTTGTCCTTCCCTAAACCTTTGTCTAACTTTTCACCTAGCCAAATTCTTTTAACTCCGTGGCAAAGGACTTAACCGTTTGCTACCAGAACTGTGCTACCCTATACAAAGACGCTGAACCATTGACTTTGGCCCAGTCCTATGAACTGAATTGCTGTTTGTAGTTTACTGAAACCCTTTGCCCTGCCAAAGAAAGTATGTGGGATGTCTATTCTTATAGCCTTGTATTTGTACCCCTTTAAAGTATCTGAAGTGCCATTTTGCTCCCACTTCAGGGGAGCTGATCTTGTTCAATACTTATTGGTTTTGTATTTGTAGTGTATTAGTAGATGATATTGAGCTGCTCTTGCTAGTGTAATGTTTTCAAACTGACTGTGTAAATAAATGTATATTCTTAAAGTGTTTGTTTGAATCACTGTATTTGTTGGTCTTATGTGTAACTTGTTCTACTGCTCACTCAACTCTTAAGATAAGTCTGGCTGCTCAGCCATTGCTACCACTTTACTGTGTAGTACAGGCTTGCACCAAAGGTGAAATTGTACTGACACTTGTAGTCTTATTTGCATGTAGTGTTCCCAAAGGATACTGCATGTGATGCTGCCTAAAACAGGGTACATATTGAGATGGGGTGTGTAGAGTGCACATAGGGCCTCATTACGACCCAGGCGGTAAGTTACCGCCTGGGCCGTGACTTTACCACCATGGCGTAAACTACGTTTACGCCATGGTGGTATTCGGACTTACCGCCCCATTCCGAGTTTGGCGGGGCGGTAAGTCCCCAATCCCCATTTACCCTTCCCCATTCCCATTTTTGCCCCATAGGGCATAATGGGAGTGGGGAAGGCGTTAATTACGCCACCGTAAATTACGGTGGCGTAATTAACTCCATGGTCCCTTAGCGCCATGGATTTTAACACCCGCTAAAAGCAGGTGTTAAAAGCGCCATGGCGCTAAGGGACCTCGGAATCAGGCGGTAAGGGTCGGCGCTGTTTACGGCGCCGTTAACCCCTTACCGCCTGAGTTGTAATGAGGCCCATAGTCTGTTGTACTCTGCGATGCAAGGAATGGGAGCTTGACTAGAAATAGTCCTTCAAGTGTATGTAGCCATGAAAGTGCTACGTAACTCATGCCTTCTTTAAAGACTGTGCTGCCAATGTCAATCAATGCCTGATCTAGGGTTAGACCTTGCGATTTATGAATAGTGACTGCATATTCAAGAGACAGAGAAAACTGTTCTTTGCGTGCATACATTTCTTTGAAAAGAATACATTGGGCTGTTCAGCATCCTATCCTTTTTACTTCTGAAAGTTTGTCACAGTGGATGTTGACAAACTGAATGTTGGTGTCACATGGATATGTCTGGAAGTCGACAACTGTACCAAGTGCTCCATTAACTAAACTGTGCTCGACGTCAAGGTTACGCTTTAGCATTACTCTACAGTTTAAACACAATGTTAACATTTTCTCCAAACAAGCTGTGTTGGAGATAGAGTTTTCTAAGCTATTTAGTCATGCTGTGGCTTGTTGACACAAAGGCACTGTCATAACGTGCACGTCCAGTTTGTCTGTGGAGTTAATTTGCACTATTGGTTGCATTTGTTTTTCAACATTGTTTCATTGAATTGTACACAACTTGCTAGAGTTGGCATTAAGGACATACATTTTTAATTTTTGTGTTAAATGTTCCATGACATCAGTAGCAGATGTGTTATGCCCGTATAACTCATAGATAAGTCTACTATTTAAGATAGACTGTGCTTCCTTAGAAAGCACACCAATCCGAATGCTTTTCAAAATATTGCCGTAAGTGAGGTCTGCAGACCAACGCATGTTTTCAGTTAGTTCTCTGTATTGTAAATGGTGCCAGAGATTTACATTCCCTATGCTGCCAAGTGTGTTACGGCACAGTTTGTTTCCTAAGGTTTTAAAAATAGGTTCACCTTTCACTGGTGTTAGTTGAAGATCTCTGTTAAAACAATAACGTGTTTTTCCCAAAGAGTTCTTCATTTCTTCGTAGCTCGTTTTAAGGACCTCTTGCAATCTGAGGTGAATCAAAGCCAACATAAGGTTGGAGACCATGTTCACCTCATCTATTAGGAGCATTTTGAATCGTTTCAGAATTCTGCGTAGCTCAATAGCAGCTTCTGCTGAAAGTGTGTAGTACTCTAATTTGTTTTGGTGTTCTACTGGAAGGAGCAGCAATCAGTTTAAAGTAACACCACCTATGTTGTAGGCAGCTAAACCTGTTTGGGCAGTTACAACAACTGAAAGCCTGTTGTTTGTCAATTTGTGGAGGAACTTGTTGATGATATTCATTAAGAATGTTTGCCTGAACCAGCTTCACCACTTACATACAGAAGTACAGGTTTATAATTTTGACAGCTACAAGTTTTAGTTTTGTGCTGCACACCATGTTCAATTTCTTTAGTTACTTCTAGGAAAATGCTACCTTGTGCATCATTCAGTTGTGATTTCAGTACAACAAAGTGTTCTTCAGATTCTTCATACTGATACATGTTGTTTTCTACTGCAGTCATGGCTAATTCTGCTTCATATACTATGAGTGGCTCTCCAAGTGGTTCTTGGCTTCCTGTAACAGAAGGTTGACTGTCCTCAGGAGTGTCTAAATTTAGTTGTGCTTCAAGTTCTTCCTCTTATTGGCATTCATTGTCCAACATGGTGTTTTAATGCTTGAAATTTATATCTGTTATATTGCTTTCACTTGCCGTGAAAGCATCCTCATAGGAGTCATGGGTGTCCAATAAATCTTCTTTTCTCCCTGGTTTAAAAGGTTGGAGTAGGAACATGTAGTAAAGTTGTCTATGTTGAGGGGGTTTAAATGATAGCTTCATATGATTAATCAGGTTGAGTTTGGTAAGTTTAACCAGGCTTCCTTCACAACGTTTGACTATGTATTTACCTTTTTTCTCATCTGGTTTAATATTATTCTTGTATGAGAAATGTTGGGCTATGTGCTATAGACACGTGGTTTCCAAACCAGTACTCCTGTTTGGGTAGTATGTGTCCAATAAATTGTTTTTCCAAAATGTCCTGGCTTTTGGGATCGTTTTGGGCCATTGTTTCTCTGTCTTGTATGGTTTGAGAACTCTTTCTGGATGCAGCAGGACCAATGCTTAGCCAGTCTATATTTTCAGATTTCCCATATAAGGCTGCGCCTGTTAAATGGTCTGCAGCTTCGTAGCAACCACATTTTCTCTGGGAGAGCATTTTTATGCCAAAGCTGTATAATTTTTGTGACAGTGTTTTGTCAGATGATATGTCATTGTTAAGCTGCATCCTGTGCAGTTCTCTTAGGGAGCACTACAGAAGATTAAGGGCCTCATTACACAGTAGGCGGTAAACCATGGTGCTATTAGCACCATGGTTGCCGCCGGTACCATACCAGTACCACCATGGCGAAAAGGGGAATTAACACCCCATTCCAAGGTTGGGGGGGCGGTAATTCCCCCTTTCTCCATGGCCCTTCCCCATTCCCATTTTTGCCCCATAGGGCTCAAAGGGAATGGGGAAGGAGCTAATTACGGTACCGCAAATTGCAGTACCGTAATTAGCACCAAGGTCCCTTTGCGGGTCCTAACTTTAACGGCTGGTCTACACCAGCCGTTAAGGTAGGGTCCCGCAAAGTGACCTCGTAGTAAGGCTGTAAGGGTTTACCGGTACCGGTGCCCTTACCGGTACCGGTAAACCCTTACCGCCTACCGTGTAATGAGGCCCTAAGTCTACAGGTGAGAGCAGTAAATCCCCTTTGGTATCAGTCTGTACTACAAAGATTTAGTTGGTAGCTGTGGCTAAGCAGTCAGACTTATCTCAAGAGGGAGTTGAGCAGTATTCAGGGTTTACACAATAGGCAATACAGTACTATGGCACAAGGAAACACTGACCAAAGCTTTGTATTCTAAAGTAGATATTTATTTTATACACTTCTAATAAAACACATGTATCACAGTCATCAAGCAAGTTAAATTAAGTCAAAGGAAAAATATACACAGTCCCAAGTTAAATTGTAGACCAAGTGAACCAGAGTGAAAACTGAGCAAAATGGCACAGTGACATCTATACACAAGGGATCCACTAACAATTCCTTTTAAGGGAGTTATATAGAAATAGTTTCTTACACACCCTAGAAACCCTTCCCATAAGTTTGTGAACCAATTTAGGCAAGGCAGTACATCAGTATAGGACATACTTAAATGAAAACTGAGCAAAATGGCTGTCATGATCTCTGCTTCCAAAAGGTCAGGGTTTTCCCAACTCCCTTGGAAGCAGATCCATAACCCAGGTTCCGAGTGCCAACCAGTCCCAATTGGGACCTTTTGGACCCAGTCCTGGCGCCAGTGGCACCAGGCTCATAAATATACCCAGTCCCAGCGCTGGAAGCGCCGGGCTCATAATGCTTGGGTGGACTTACCTGCAGCAGACCATGCTGCTTACTTGCCTGCCAGTTGAGCCTCTGATCCTCTTCTGTTTGGAACTACTTTTCCTGTTGGGTGGGGCAGGAGCCACTCCCTAGATTCAGAACACTGGAACTCTTCTGGAAAGCAGGAACTCTTTTCTTACCTAGGCGTGGCTGTGGAAGGAGACACCTAAGCACTACAGGAGGCTATTTAAACCACACCCGATGGATGAATCTTGCTTTGCGTTATTCTGCATCCTCTGCAGCAGAACGCTCATCGTGTCTTCTGCATCTGATCCTGGGCCTAAGGAAAAAGGCTTACCATCCTGAATCCAGTCTTCAGCAACACCTATAAAGACAAGAAAGAACAGGTTAGCATTACGGTCTTCAGTGACAGCTCTTCACTTACCTGGTCCATCGGCTGTCACCAACGCCTCGCGCTGCATTCCGGCATCTGAAAGACAAAGGCTTACCTACTCTTCGTGCGCTCCGGAGGTCTTCACACTGCATTCCGGCATCTGAAAGACAAAAGCTTACCAACTCTTCGCACGCTCCGCAGGCCTTCGGCGCTGCATCCCGCATCTGAAAGACAAAACAAGGTGCGTTTAAAGACATTGGGGAACTTTAATACTCACGTGCCATTACTCCTTTCCACATCTAACCCAGTGGGTATTCCGGCACCCTGCAGCCGCTCCGAACTTGTACCTGCAAAATAAAAAGACAGTTAGAGCGCATCGTGAAGCAGGCAACAAGCGCTTACTTATGTGCTTCCAGGCGCTTCTATTCATCACACGGGCTCCATCTTCAACTCACTTCAGCCCGTCATCCGCCATCGCCGGAACCCTGCAAAACAAGAAACATCATTACTAAAGACTTTAAAGACATTAGAATTACTCGAAACTTACCGTTCGTGCAGTAAATGACGGACAGCAGTCCTCTGAAGTCAAGAGGCCTGCTCCCCTTATCCAGTGAAGAAACTGGTTACAGCACCCTGCCCCGAGGCAGATGGAGAGCACGGCGTTCACTTACCTAAGGTGAGAGCGTTAACCTTTGGGGTTCTACAGGAGAAGAGAAAGGGAAGAAGAGAGAGACATTCAATAACCCAGTTCCTTAATCCCATATTTTCTATCTGCAGACATCTTACCCTTCAAGTCAGACATACAGTGCACAGAGGTCCAGCCCAAAGTGCCAGCCGTGTGTTACACATCACCTTTGAAGATACGGTATACGCCCAGTCAAGACCGGCGCCTCTACGGGAATCAGGTGAGCGTTACAATGGCATTTCACAATTCACACAGAGGAAGAAAGGGTAGTTATAAGAAACGGTTGTACCAACACAATTCTCAGCGAGAATCAATCTAAAGAAGGCAGATCTAACAAATGGGACTAGAGTCAATATGCCTGTGCCAGAGTCAGTGGTACAGGGCAAGGACCCAGGAGCAAATGTTCTTGTAGCTGCAGTCAAGCCTTTGGTTAACGAATTCAAAAAGGTGGATGCAGAAAGCGAAAGACAATTGTTAAGAGAGAGGGGCGGCCAACCCAACAGGTAGGTAAAGGATTTAAAACACCTTTAGTGCTACCGCGTAGAAAGGGCGGCCTGGCGGAACAATGTACCTTAAGACTGAAGAAGTGGCTCCTGCGGTGGCAGTTGTTCCTAGTAGTTCCTGCAGTTTGGGGGCTCCAACAGAGGAAGAGAGGCTCTCATCGTGGAGTAAGGTCCTGGCTATCCGGCCTCCGAGTACAGGATACGGGAGATTCGACCAAGGCAGGTCCGGGAAGGCGATTGGCAAACTGGTTGGCCCCACCAGCTCAAGTGAAGAAGGCTCTTGCAGATGAAGATCTTCTCTCGTCGTGTGGAGAAAAGTGGTGAGACGCTGCAGCAGGGCTTCACCGGTGGTTCAGTCGTTGCAGATGTTTTTGGCTTCTCTCTTCTTCGGCTTCTTAGTTCCAGTGGCGACGTCTTGCTCTCCCAGTCCGCAGGACCCTGCTTTTATGCAAAAAGATCCCCATTCTTACAGCCTAGCTGTCACTCACACAATGGAGTGGTCATCTTGGCGGGAGACCCTCCAGCCTATCAGGATAGAGTGCGAAATGGGTTGCTGAGGCAGCCCTGTCCAGGGGTCCTACTCCCCCTCCCACACAACAGACCCACCCCAGACTCAGTGGCGCCGAAAAGGAGGGCTTCTTGGCAGGAGCCAGCCAAAAGGACGAACAAAGCATCCCCGACCTGGGTTAGGAGTTTAGAGAAAGACACAAGAAAGAATGTATATTAAAGTTCTAGCAAATAAAACCTACCGGAGTAAAGTTAATAATAAAATAAACCGGCAGTTTGTTAGAGGCTGTCAGTAAGTGTGGTAGCCTCGAACAATGGGAAAATCCCATAGGAAAATATTTGCGGTCGAATACTTACAGGAGTAACCACTGCCACCAGCCGTAAACTTTTGAGAGAGGGAGTGTACGGTGCCCTCTCGAAAATGAACCTAAGGGAAAAACTATTAACCCTTTCCAGTACCTCCATAGTAAGAGGGGTTGTACTGCTTTAGTTCATAAAAAATTACTAGTAAAGTCAATGGAGACTTTACATGCCCTGGGAGACAGTAGTCAGTCCCAGGGTATGGAGTCTATGTTTGGGGATCACTATGACACCCCTGTGTCACTGCACGGAGGGTGCTGTGTAACACAAGTGAATAAAGATGGTTCCTATGGGGGTGAGAAAATCCCATAGAGATTAAACACAAAAATAGCCTAGAACAAACATAGCAAAAATGCCTAAGAGTGGGAAAAAGAGTCTCACTCTTAGCAGGAAAAAAAGAAACAAACCCTTCAAATCCAGCAAAGCTGCTGGGGGACTCTATAGGTAAGGGAAATTAGCCATAAAATGAGAATTCTCCCTAACAGTCATCCCAGAGGTCTTTTAGCTCTGTTTTCTCATCTTTGGTTAAGTAGGTTGTGACATATCGTGCAACAGCAATGGAATTATCTGCAATGTACTGCACACCTATGATTGCATTCTACAAGAAGGCAATGATTGCATTGTACCATAGAACTAGAGAAGGACTGGGTTTTTATTTAAGAGAGGTCTAGGACGGTGCCCAAAAAAACGTATTATCAAAAACAGAAGGGTTCTAGCTCCTCTCGTCACTGCTCCCTTAGGGATACAAATTCAACTATTTGAAAACCTTGCTGCTACAACCCCTCAGTTGCAACTAATTACACTTACAGCTGTGGTTGAAAAAATATACATATTATTATACTTTATTACAAAATTTCATGTTATAAAAATCCATTTAATTTTCTTTTCTTAAAAATAGCATACCGACCACAATAATCACAATGTATTCGAGCAGGAACAATCAATGACTGAATGCAAAACTAATGAAGAATAAGTGGAGATAAGAAAAGTACTCCTAGAATTCCATGTGTGCGTGAAAAAAGTACTGCCACCAAAATAGAAAAGCGACAAAAAAGCAGAAAAAACAATTATGATTACAAATACTGCTCTATTGTGGTGGTTGTTACACGACTAAAACGACAACATCCAATTGCATGATAAACAACACAAATGACATAAAAAATATAAAAAGCATTAGCATCCTGGATTAGCCCACATTACGGATGTCTAAATTGGATCTCTTTAGTAACTGATAATTTCCTATTACTAGTCCTGGATCCAAAGTGACTCTCAATGCCTTATTATAACTGCGACATCTTTCTCACGGAAAAAAAACCCGACATGTTTCATTCCCATTTTCCTTCGAGAGAATTGTTACCGGGAAATTCTTCAGGGGTGATGTACTATGAACAACAATTGGCATTACAATCGACATGTTTCATTCCCATTCTCCTTCGAGAGAATTGTTACCGGGAAATTCTTCAGGGGTAATGTACTATGAACAACAATTGGCATTACAATCGTTTAAAGATTTTTCAAAAATTGACCATGTAACTTGGTGCAAGTAAGGGGGGGCAGTATTTTGAGGGAAGCTTTTATCGTTGTATAACGCCAACCTACACAGCAAAAAGGGAGAGAAACAAAGAAAACCGAATAAATCAGTCAGATATTGTGAATCAAACCACTGATTATAGTAGTTAGTCGACCTCCAGGTCTATAAATACCTTGAAGGGTTAACTCGCAGTCAACTGGTAAATATTGCAGGAGTAACAAAAACGTCTTCGTGTGCAGGAGTAAAATACCCTGAAAGAATTGCATTGTAATCATTCATTTACTTTGATGCTTTGCTTCTTTTAATGCAGTATGTGTTCTTAGGCGATTTGCCTTTCACACTGTGTCTAACAGAAGACATGAAGCTGTTTAATTGTACTTTTGCTGAAACTAGTCTAGGGAAACCAAACAGCATTTGGCGTAGTATTTGCCTTTGTTTTTATATCTGCGTCAGCAATACTTGCCACATTTATGTCTTTGAAACCGCAAAATATGTGAATGTAGCTCACTATGTGTGCTTTCTAAAGGGAATTTGCAAGTGACATATTTGTGAATGAACTGCAAAATAGGGGCATCACTGTCCTGACCAAGGATGCTTTTGTGGATAAAAGGAGCAACTTTTATCCACAAAAGCATGTGGATGTGTGGTGCTCCTCTGGATTGATATTCTTTTCTCGAAAAAGAAGTGTTGCACTTCTCTGAAGGGAGGAATTGTTTTATTACAGATGAAGTGCAGCATGGCAATAAAGCAGTGATGTAGTACCTTGACACATGTACAGGGTCAAAAGAGCAGAGATCTCCTGGTGTTTTCATGTCTATCCCAGCTTTGTTTTCATTTGCTATGCGTAGGAAATTGTGCAGGTCTTCGCATGCATACTCTGTAATACTTATAGCCTCATTACACGGTAGGCGGTGAGCCATGGCGCTATTAGCGCCATGGCTCATGCCGGTAAAATACCGGCACCGCCTTGGCGGAAAGGGGATTTACCGCCCCATCCCAAGGTTGGAGGGGCGGTAAATCCCCCTTCCGCCATTGCCCTTCCCCATTCCCATTTCTGCCCCATAGGGCGCAATGGGAATGGGGAAGGCGCTAATTACGGCACCGCAATTTAGCGGTGCCGTAATTAGCTCCGAGGTCCCTTAGCGGGTTGGTATTTAACGCCTGCAAATAGCAGGCGTTAAATCTCCAACCCGCTAGGGGACCTCTCGTAGTAAGGCGGCAGGGATTTACCGGTACCGGTATTTTACCGGTACCGGTAAATCCCTACCGCCTCAAAGTGACAAACCATGTGGGTGGGTTTAGGTTGCGTAGCATACACCGTACATATGCGTGACGTCGGAACCAGTATTGTTTTGTACCATGCATGTTTTCCAAGAAATTTGTGATACTTGACTGAAAAACTTCATCTTTGTCTTGAACCTTTTGAAGTAGTTGCGTAGCAGACATGTTTAAACAAATTGGAACCAGTTTTCAACGTGTGCAACTCTGTAACATAGAGTTGGTAGTTCACTTTCAAACAGGCGGTGGAATAAGTATCCAACATTTTGCCTGAATCGGGGGTCTACAGAATACATTTGTAAAGAGCGGTATTCAGATGCTATTACTTGTTTGCATCTTTCATCATACCTTTCCCCTTTTCGGTAGGAAAGAGCAGAGGAAAGGCTTGTGCGTCTACACTTTTTTCCCATATGCTGATAGAAGATCCTTTGGCTTGACACATTTGCAGGGTAATTAATGGAATAAATGTGTGCCGAAAACAGGGGCGCAAGTGTGAAAAATGCAGTGCAGGCATGTGAAATGCACGCAAGCACCCGTTTCCCTATTCATGGAACACATTGCACGTTGCTCACCTAGGACCTACGCCGAATCCGCGTGTGTCTCACATGTCATTGCGACATCAGAACCGCTGCGCGTGAGACGCCCATTGAAGGCGCACAACATTTAGCGCACACACTTAAAAAGGTGGTGGAACAGGTGGAATGGGGATCAACACGCAAAATGTATGCGTAACGGGGAAGTACTGCTACGAAATCCTTGCAATGCACATGTGCATGCTAACAACACATGCTCATGGATTTGAACAGGGCAAAATCACGTGCGCCAAACGACACGCAAAGCCGGAAATACACACGCCACGCGATAGCTGGCATAGGCGCCCTGCGCTGCATAAAAGTGCGTGCAAACAACAAACAAGCATACACAGCTACGATGAATGTCCCATTTCTCGCAGCAGTGATCGTGGGACACTGCAGCAGGAGGCGGAGGAGGATAAAGCAAAAACAAAGAGCTGATGGCTGGAAGGTTTAGAATGAATCTTAACCACTGCTAATGCTCTGGGCACCCTCCAGACCATCGTTCTTCGCCTGCCAAGCCATTACAGAAGGGGAAAGACCATATGCAAATCATGCTTGGTCCCACCCCAGAAGGGGCAGTCCAGCCCGAACTGCTAGGCCACATCCCTTCTGCACGAGTCCACAAGCATCCCCAAACATGTTTCGGCCTTGTTATTGGCCCTCATCAGTGAGGAGTAGCTTGGGTCTCTAGGCCCAACAGGCACGGGACCCACATCTGGGCATACCCGTCCTACTCGGGGTGACAAAGCAAAAACAAAGAGGTGATGGCTGGAAGGTTTAGAATGAATCTTAACCACTGGCATTGCTCTGGGCACCCTCCAGACCATCGTTCTTCACCTGCCAAGCCAGGCCCTGAATTTTTTTACCCAGGCCCAGCCTTTTTGGGATGCCCGATGTCCAGGTCTATGGCAGGTATAGGTTTCCACCTCATATAATCCTAGACCTGGTCACTGCAAGAACTGGCATTCCATCAACATGCAGGTTGTATGCGATGCTAAGGGAATCATCACATCTGTCTATGCAAACTACCCCGGGTCCACCCATGACAGTTTCATATTCAGAATGTCAGCCCTAAACCGGGACCTGGAAGCTGGGAGGCATGGCAACACATGGCTCATTGGTGAGTACAAATGCCTGTGCACATGCATGCATGTCACACGCAGACAAATAGACAAACCCAACTAATGACAACCATTATCACCTCCCCAGGGGAAAGTGCCTATCCTCTGATCACCTACATGATGATGCCAATGCGGAACCCACCACACCACCCCAGTTAAGATACAATTCAGCCCATATTGCAACCAGGGGCATAGTGGAGTGCATATTCAGAGTGCTCAAGTCACGTTTCTGCTCCCTTGGCCACTCTGGTGGGCAGCTACTATATGCACCCCCAGTCGTGTGCAGGATCATTGTGGCAGCATGTGTCCTGCACAATGATGCAACAAGGCGGGGCCTACCGGTGAACATGGTGGTCCCCCACATCCCCAACCACATGCACGCCCACTGTGCATGGGAGGGGAAAGGGCACGTGGCGAGGCAGCCTGTACTCAGCTTGTGCCACAATTTTTCACCAAAACTCCCACCCCTGCGGAGTGCACACAGGCCTGGCACATTCCAGGTGACAATCGATGAGGAAAAAGGGACAGTCAACTGTCACAACCGTACCACCCTGAGAATGTGTCCTCGGAAGTGCTACATTGGGCCTCATTACACGGAAGGCGGTGAGCCATGGCGCTATTAGCGCCATGGCTCATGCCGGTAAAATACCGGCACCGCCTTGGCGGAAAGGGGATTTACCGCCCCATTCCAAGGTTGGTGGGGCGGTAAATCCCCCTTCCGCCATTGCCCTTCCCCATTCCCATTTCTGCCCCATAGGGCTCTATGGTAATGGGGAAGGCGCTAATTACGGCACCGCAATTTTGCGGTGCCGTAATTAGCTCCGAGGTCCCTTAGCGGGTTGGTTTTTAACGCCTGCAAAAAGCAGGCGTTAAATCACCAACCCGCAAAGGGACCTCGTAGTACGGCGGTAAGGGTTAACGGTCACCGTTGCCATTAACGGTGACCGTTAACCCTTACCGCCGTCCGTGTAATGAGGCCCATTGTGTGCATCCCTAGCCACTTAAACAAACACAATCCCGTGTGACCAAAAGGCACACATGCAAGGCACAGAATCCACCACCCCCATGCAAAATAGCACATCCAAATCCTAAACCCTCCCAAACCCCATATCACCCACCCGACACACCATGCCATGCCATGTGAAAACTCCAAAAGAAATGCACAACACATAACACAACTGTCCCAAAGTGCACCGTGACAAATGAAAACAGGCCTGAGACAATTCTCTCTGACACGAAGACGACTAAATGACCATCCAAAAATGTCCGACCCATACCAAAAGGACGTAAATGCAAGCCACCAAATATTTGAACACCAAAAGTTTGAACCTTTGGTGACATGTATTTCATGCAATCAAAATCAAAAAAGAATAAAAGACTGTGAGGGCTGGAGGGTTGTCCCTCACAACACCCCGCCCACCACACTACACAGTATAGTGAGTGAGGGTTATGTGGTGGAAACCCCTGCAGCTGGCCAAAAAAAATAAAAATAAAAAAGGACCCTGCTGCGCCGGTTCCCTATCATGGAAGTGAAAGGGAACTGGCGCTGCAGGGACACAGCATGTCTCAGAAGTTAATTAGCGTGTGCGTGGGGGTATGTTGGGGTGGTGTTGGGGGTAGGGGTGTTTCATGCATGTGTTGTGCGTGGGGTTGTTTTGGGTGGTGTGTGTTGTGGGGTTTGTAGGGGTTTTCAATGCATGCTTGCATGAGAAATGCACCAAAATTCCGTGTTGTGTACATTCCTCATGCAAACTATTATGTTGCGGACTTCACTGTGATAGAAAAATCACACAGATCCCCTGACACATCAAAAGCAAACCCAACACAGGACAATCTATTTACTAGCATAACATATCATGAACACAGGACTCAACAGTGACAATGTCAGCCAGTGACCAATCACCATAGCACAAGTGTCTCAATGTGACATTGCCACCACATGGCCCCCTTCCATCTTGAGTGTGACTCTGCCAGCTAAAGGGGGCAGGGTACCGCATACAGCATGAAGTGCATCAACAATGGAGACAGGCAAGGCAATACATGAATAAGCAAGATGAAAATCTGCACATATAACAATATACAAACTAAAATGCAGGCCAACCATGCACTGGAGAAAGCATCATGAATCCCCACTAGGGGTGTATACACAGGTTGGACTTCAGACTGGCCACAGAAATGATGGAAGCCCAATGCCTCTGTGCAAGTCACTGTCACACGGTGACATCCTTGCAAGCCCATGGAAAGGGGAAGCAGGAGTGGCATATGTGTCTGGACCACAAGCCACAAACACCAACACGAGACAAGCCTGTATGGGCCCAGCCGGAACAAACAGTGGATGCCTTTGGATGCCACACAAAGCAACACACTGTTACATGAATGCACAATAGACAAAACAAATTAAAAAAAATAGCCATGGTCAACCGGAGGGTGGGGGGGCACCCAGGAGGGAGGAAGTGCCAGGTGCACCTCAACACCCACATGTGTGGATGTTGAGAATAAAAAAAGAAATCCCCCATGGGCTCATGGTCTGCATGGCTAGGCCATAGTGAGAGATTCATTGTTGCTGTTGTCACCCTCTGATTGAACATCAGGAGGTGTGCGTGGTACAGGTGTTTGACCACGCATAGCCCCGGCATGCCCCTCCATGGCAGCAAGCATGTGGGTCTGGAAGGCCTGGTTCTGCAGGATGATGTTACGGAGGTCCCCATGCAGCACCTCATGTGTAGCATGGAGTTTCTCCTGCAAGGTCTCACGTGTAGCACAGAGTTCTGACTGCAAGGCCTCACGTGACACACGGACCTCCTCACATTTTGCATGGAGTTCAGCCAAGATGGTGTGTTCCAGCTGCTCCATCCGCTGTTCCGCCCGTCTACCCTAGCTCATCAAAAGTGTAGCCAGACTAGCTATGAGGGAGGTGTTATCTTCCCTCAGGGCCTACCTGTGTGCCTCTCCCTCAGCAGCAAGGACTGTGCGCAGAGCCTGCAGTTCAGCCCGTCGGTGTTCAGCCTGTATGAGCGGCATATGGACCGCCTTGCCTGCTGCTGGAGCTCCACCTGCCTTGCAGGGGGAAAAATGGAATTGGCCACATGTTCCATGCCATGAGCCATCATCTCACATGATGTCCCCTGTTGCTGCGCAATGGCATACATGGAATTCTCCCACACAAGTGTTCCTCGGTGGCACATGGCCACCGCATTGCCGGACAGCACACCTGTTGGGCCTAAGGAGACCTGGTCCTTGCTGCGCTGGCACTGCCTATGGCTGAATGACTGCATTCCCCCATTGATCTGCTACCTTAGGAACAGGAGCAACTGGTGTGGAGTGTGACCCTGCATCCGTAACCACCACAGGTAGACATTCCACTCTGACTGGCCCCTTGAGGGGTGTACCACCACTGCAGGTGTGTTGGACAGAACAGCATCCACTGTAGAATCACTCACCTGCGATGGCATGAATTGATCAACCTCCAATTCGGCATCAGAGTCAGAGATCCTCAGAGGTGTACCCAGAGCCAGCCCTGGACAGGATGGTCTGGAGCACCAATGGATGCTCATGAGCTACCACACCCCGCCCTCCACTGGTTCCTGGTAGGTGCCCTGAACCCTCCACCCTCTCTGCCATCTCCTTCTCCTCCTCCGCTCCCAGTGCCTCATCATCTGCAAAAAAACAAAAGGACACATGAACGCACATGTCAACAGCATATACCACACACATAGGCATCACAATGTTGACAGCCAACACATGAAGCAGCCATGTCACACATGACACAAACTCTGGCATGCATGCAGTGGCAATGAAAGGGAAGGGGACCCTGAAAGCAGACCTGGACGCGTGTCAAATGTGAAGCCAACACATGTACTGCATGTTGCATGGCACCTGCATCACACACAAGCTTCTGTCTGTCATAGACCCAGTACAAAACTGGCAGATGACAACACACATATGCCACATAGCATAGCCATGGCAGAACTGTCAACCAGCCCCAGATGGAAGTTAAATAGAACTGTCCGTGACCCATGAAAAATGCATATCACCATACAGTACATGTAAATAACTACGACAAAAAGGAAACATGTCACAGGATGCAGCAACGCTAGTGTGCTGCAATACAGTGTAGGATACATTAATGCTAGGACACTTTGACATCACACAAGTGAATAGACATGTAGGAGGGTGAAGCAGGGCTCTGAAGTGTGTGGGCGCAGTGCAGTACATGTGTATGGCCTCAACTGTCAACATAAACACAAACGCAGCAATGTCAATGTTGTGTCATGATGGCAGTGTAAGGGCAAATGCAGTCATCATGTGCAAAGTGTTGGCAGTGGTTTGTAGGGATACAGTAGCCCCCCACCCTGTTCGGGGAATGGCTGGGAGGCAGTGCATGTCTCAGAATGGTGGATCAGAGTAGTGTGTTGTAGCAGACAGTGTGGGCAGGTGTCTATTGCATCACCTCAATCATCTGAGACTACAGAAGATGAGAGGAGGACAG
The DNA here is from genome assembly GCF_040938575.1 of Ambystoma mexicanum. Taxonomy (NCBI): domain Eukaryota; kingdom Metazoa; phylum Chordata; class Amphibia; order Caudata; family Ambystomatidae; genus Ambystoma; species Ambystoma mexicanum. The sequence goes on from NC_090935.1 coordinate 16,646,366, forward strand.
AAAGCACAACACATGAGTAATCATCAGAAGGTCACCAATACACAGAGAAGCTACAACACCAGTTGCATAGAGGCTGGGAGGCTGCACCAGAGGGAGGCCCTTTTATTATAACTCCTTCAGGAGCTACAGTAAGCTCATGACGAATGCCAAAAAGGGGTTGAAGTTTGACCTGGGCTGCTACAGTGCATTGAGTCATGGAGGCAAGGACATTTCTCCAATTTCCTGACTGGATAGCAGTTATGGTGTGGTTTAGGACAGTAGTGTGGTCCCGGGAGGATAGCTCAGCGGCAGCGTGCGCGTCTTGGAAGCAAGACGACACGAAGCACCAACAGGTTCGATCCTCGGGTCCGCGCTTAGAAACCTCTGTGTGTTTAAGCGCGTTATAAATACGTAACTAAGACAACCAAACAAAAAAAAAAAAAATACGCAACTAAGAAAAACAAACAATTCCTGTAACAGCGCCTCGATGCCTGCGGGCTGTGTGAGCGCTTTATAAATATAAAATAATAATAATAATAATATGTTTCGGTTTCACTGGCTATCTCTTGCAATGTTAAAGCCCGAGGCATGGCGCAGGCCACCACATGACATACATGTTCTTCCGTTTCCTTTGCATGATGTTCTTCTTCTTCTGTGGCAGATCATGGGTGGCGAGACAAATAATCAGCTGGTTTGTCTGTCCCTGGTCGATATTCCACCTCTATGTTGTAGGGCTGGAGTTGAAGCATCCACTTTTCAATGCGTGCTGGTGGATGAGGTGCTGACCCTATAAAAATTGGAATAAGTGGTTTATGATCTGAAAACACTCTTGCCTGTTTTCCGAGTAGATACACATAAAAATGCCTGCATCCCCATAAAATAGCGAGGGCTTCTTTTTCTATGTGTGCATAATTCTGTTCCGTTTTGGTTAATGCATGACTGGCAAAAGCGATTGGGTACACATTTCCATCCTTGTCAATTTGTGTAAGTACAGCTCCAAGGCCAACTGGACTAGCATCAACTAGAAGTTCTGTATGTCTTTTGATATCAAAGAAAGCCCTTGTTGTAGACGCTGATAGGGTATCCTTGATCTGTTGAAATGCTTGTTGGTGAACAGGCAACCATTCCCATTTTTGATCCTTCTTGGTTAGTTCACAGAGAGGACTTGCTATAGTGGCAAGATCTGGAATGAATCTCGCGCAATAAGTCGTCATTCCCATAAAACTTCTTTCTTCTGTGACTGAGGTTGGAGGTTGGGTGTTTTTAATGTCATTCACTTTGGCAGGATCTGGTGACACGCCTTGTGCATTAAAAATGTATCCGAAGAAGCTTAATTTTTCTTTTTCGAACTCGCATTTTTCTGCATTCAGTGTTAGTCCGGATTCTTTCAGTCTTCATAAAACTGCTGCCAGGCGCTCAAGATGTTCACTTTCATTGGATGCATATACGATGATATCATCACTAATGTTCATTGTCCCTTCCAGGCAGGTGAGGACTTTCCTAATTTCATGTTGGAATACCTCCGCAGCTGACGATATTCCAAAGTTTAGCTGTTTATAGCGTCGCAGCCCAAGGTGGGAGGAAAATGTTGTGATGTACCTCGACTCCTTGGCCATTTTAAGCTGGTGATATCCAGATCTAAGGTCAAGTTTACTGAAAATAGTTGCACCTGTTAGGTCAACAATAAGTTCATCGATGGTTGGTGTGATATGTCGTTCTCTTCCAATGGCTGCATTGGGAAGCCGCATGTCAATACATATTCGTACTGCGTTGGGTTGTTTTGGTTTTTTTGCAACCACCATGGGGGACACCCAAGGGGTCAGTCCTGATGTTTTCTCTATGATGCCTGCTGCTTCAAGTTTTTCTAGTTCATTCCTTACAGCTTCCCTCATGTGAAATGGTACTCGACGATGGCGTACTGCTTTTGGTTCAATAGTGGGGTCAATGTGGAGTTTAATGGATCTGCCCTTTAGACACCCAATTCCTTGGAATACACTGTGATATTGTTTTATAAACTTGTCGATCTTTCCACACTGGATATTGAAAGTAAAATGGATTAATTTCAGTTTTTCTGCGGTTTTACAACTTAGCAATGTTTCACAGCCAGCATCAACAACTTAAACTCGGGCTCTGTACGTGGCATTGTTGTGGGCAAAATCAGACTTAAATGATCCTTGCACAGGCAGAGGCACCTTGCAGCCATAGGCATATAGTCTGACCTTTCTTTCTTGAAGTTTGGGCTTGGCATGAAGTTTGTTAAATGCCGACACTGGCATTACATTGACAGTTGCTCCTGTATCAATGACTACACGCAGTGGTTCTCCATCTGAAATAACAGTACATGATGGTCTTTTCCGTTGTCTAGACCGTTTTGGTTCTACAGGTGTAGATGATGCACTTGTTTGCTGTTTTTTCCATTTTTCGTGATCTCTTCCATCAGGGGATGCATCATCCTCACTGTCTTCACTTTCACTTGTATCTGGTGATCTCTGGGAATGGTCCACCGCTCTTGCCCTTCCTTTTTTTCCTGGTTGACGAGGTGTTTCTCGGGGGGCGAATTTCTTCTTGCGTCTATAAGTTTGCCATGGTGTTTGATCTCTTTCACTTTTGTTTGGCGGGTTCAGGCAGACAGCTGCATAATGGTTAAGACGATTACATTTTCTGCAGATTGTACCCCACGCAGGACAGGATTCTCCTCTGTGCCATGGGCCTCCACACCATTTACATGTAGAATCTCTCCCTTGTGGCCTTGGGTTTCTGTTAGAGTTTCTTCTTCGCTCCCTTTGTTCTCTTGTATTTTGATTTTTTGATACAGCAGCAATCTCTTCCGTTGGTTTTGGGTTGTCAATCGGGAGTCTTTGGACTGCCGGCTCAATCACTGCAACTTGGTCTTCTGTTTGTTCATGCAGGCATGCCATTTCTAAAATTCGAGACAGGCTTAAATTCTTCTCTGACAGGATAGCCCTCCTTAGTTTTTCAGAAGAAATCCCATTTATCATTTGAAGACGGATGGCGAATTCTTCATTAGGGAATTCACAACCAACTGCCATCTCACGCAGTCGTGCATGGAATTTGTCTACTGTCTTTTTTTCACGTTGTCTAGCCATGCAGAAATGAAAACGTTCATAATCTGGATTGAGCTCAGGTTTGAACATGTTAGTTAAAGCGTTCTTCGCAGCATCGTAGTCATCTTCAGCTCCTTGGTCTGGAGTCGTATTGAACAGACGTAGTGCTGCTGATCCTATGTTGAGTAGAAGAAATGTGCGTTTTTTCTTGGCTACAGTGATTTCCCTTGCACCCAGGTGCATTTAAAATTGTTGTAACCAGATTTCCCACCAAATAGCAGCACCCGTGGTGAATGGGTCAAAAGGTGGCAAAAGTGTTGTTAATGCCAGGTCTGGGTGTTCTGAGTTGGCACTTCTCGTTGATGGGCTTGGAGCAGTCCTAGCAGGACTTGTTTCATTGCTGGACATGGTTGGCGCTGTGATATTTCCCAAATTGAGCCTTTATTTGGTTAAAGCCAGATAAATAAATAATAAAATAAACTAATGCTTGCCTCAAACTGCTTTGGTTGTATTTACCAAAAATTGAGGGTTGGTGTTCCAGGGTGTATATAAAGTTCCTTGACACCTTCACTACTGTCTCTTTGCTCAGTGATATATAATGTTCTTACTGAACTCTGTGTCTGTCTCTGTGTTTTCCTCTTTGTACAATCTTTGGTTTGACAATAAACAACATATATATGTATGTTTTTTTTTCTTCGCTTGTTTATGACTTTACACCATTCAGCTGGTTAAAAATGGAGATCTTTTCTTCAAACCGTGTAAAGAGAACGTTGGGAACACAACAATAATTCTGTAAATGCACGCGTTCCTTCTGTGAGGTTTAATTCATGAAAATAGAATGTTGAAAGCATTAAAACAACACGCTGCGTGAGATCTGTTTCTTTAGGCCGTGTAAACAGAACGTTGGGGCACACTATTGATTCTGTGAATGCACGCGTTCCTTCTGTTAAGTTCAATTCATGAAAATAGAACGTTGAAATCACTAAAATAACACTTTGCGTATGCGCGCTGTGTCCGTTATGCAATAAACTGTGTGACAGAACGTTGGGGGCACGAAAACGAGGCGCTGCGTATACGCGCTTTCACAGGTAGTCATAAGCCTCTCACCTTACACAGTCCACCTCACGTTCATAACTTTGGGCTCCGATCCCATCCTCGTCGCCAATGTGGTGTTTTGATCTTACACCAATGCAGTTCTGGTCAGGATGCAGGTTGGCCTTTCATGTTATGGCGCAGCGCGTCGCTGTGCAGAAGAAAAACGACACACGACCGTTTATGGTGGTTCACAGATCCGGACTGCCGTTATTACGTAAGTTTCGGGGGTTTGTTTATTTCTCCGCTTCCATGTTTACCAGTGTCACGTGACGGGCTATTCCCCGGTACGTGACACCACAGGAGATACCACATCATCAGCACCAAAGGTGGACTACAGACAGGTGTATTGAATAGATATTGATCAAGACCGCAGGCGCAGTGAGGGGATGCTGCAATGAGCATGCGCTGCAAAGGCATCATCCACTGAGCGTGCGCAATGATGAGCAAACTCCGAAGCGAGACCGGAACACATAAGGAACAGATCCCTCACCCGGCGCAGATGTTGGGGAAACATCCTCCTTTTTGATCAAGGGCGCCCTTCACAAAATAGGTGAGTCAACCTTGGAGGCTTTGCCCCCACTGCTTCACCACTCCCCCCCTTCCATGGTCTAGTCATACCTGCCTAACCTCTGGGTTTTCCCGGAGAGTCTGGGTTTTTAGCCTTTTCTTCGGGTCTCCAGGGAAGAGTGTCTCCGGGTTTTCACTGCTGGAGAGAGAGGCGCGGCTGCACTGTTTGTTTCCATTGTCAGCTGCTGGATTTTCTTTGGATCTGGCGGCACCCCACTGGTATCACCAGCAGGGTTACTGCCAAACCCAAATGAGGCCCTATGTTTGCCTGTCAAATGAATTGTTATGAGGACCAGTGCAGCAATAATGCAATTCTATATGGCAGTATTGGAGCAACTAGCAGAGGAGTACTGTCAAATCGGTAACAAATTGCACTAACCTGGGCAGACTGCGACCTGGAATGGAGACAACTGGCGGATGTCGTGGAAATTGATGAATCCCCCGTGGGAGTCCTGCTTCCCAGCTCCCTGAATGATAAACCAGTTAGGAGGAGAGCAGGATCCCCAGGGAAACCCTCCTGGGGGAAAAAACCCTGCGCCGCTGCAACTCTTCGGAACGGGAGGTGGAAGTCTGGATTGATCCTCTATGCGCGCTGGACAACGAAGAGGGTCGGAGACCTTTCTAAGGAAACAAGATAGAACAGGTAAGTTCCAGGAAGACTGGTAGTGAGAAATAAGTGAGAGTAGGAAGTGTGAAACCACGTACAAGAGATTAAGGAGGGTGTCCTCTAAGAAAAGAGACTGCTCTCGGAAGTGTCCGAGGGCTTGAGAAGCCGGTCCTGTTCCGGGGATGTGGTGGCGCTAGCAAACAGAGAATAGAAAGTAAGCTTTAGAATGCCGGGGAGAGAAATCTACTGAAGGGAGATTAGTCTGATTGTACTCACTCACACGGGTGGCCAACCCGCCAGAAAACCCACGAATTCCACCAAATACGGCCAGCAGCTGAGTCTAAGCAAGGGAATAGAAATCAGAACAGAAGTAAGGAATAAGGAGAAACTCTGAGTCAGTAGAGGAACGGAGTGTGAGTCCTAGAAGCGAACTTACGGAGCATCCACAAAGGCAGTAGCGACGCGTATACAGACAGCACTTCCTTCCTTATCAGGAGTAACGTGAGCCGGCGCGAGTGCGTCAGATGTACGTGAAACAACTAGACCGTTGTTGTCTCTAGGAAAAGTCGCCGTTATGGGAGCCTGCATTATCACGTTATGCGCCGTTCTCCCTATTCTACGGCTTTGCCACCATGACCAATATTGATAATGTGTAACAGTATGACCCTTCCTCAGCGGAGGTGCCCCTGATTTTCCGGGGTGGAAACGGTAGAACCTTTTCACCAATTTGGGGGCATGAACCCCCAAAGCATTTTCCCACGTCCTTTCTGAAGGTGAGTACCCTTTCCAGTCAATAAGGAACTGAAGTCGACCTCGATTGAATCTTGAGTCACAGATATTGGCCACTTCATATTCCGGACCTGTGTCTGTGTCCACTGGAGGAGGGTGAGAATTAGATCTTCGCGCAAAACGGTCTGGTATGGATAGTTTAATCTGGGAGATGTTGAAGACCGGGGAGACAATTTAGAAGGAAATAAATGTTTGGGGAGAAAACGGGAAGCCAGCCAAACCAGGTCGCCCTCCTGAAGTGTAGGTATCGGTCTGCGATGACGATCTGCATATCGTTTGGCTCGGTCCTGAGCGTCCTTCAAAGACCTGCAGGCCAAGCGATGACCTTCCTGAATGTTGCTCATAATGTGGTTGACCCCTGGGCATTGTGACAAAGAAGGAGAGACGGTAGGGAGAAAGGAAGGGTGATAACCATAAGAGCAATAGAAAGGAGTAGTCTTCAATGCAGAATGATACGCATTATTGTATGCAAATTCTGCTAGTGGAAGCAACTCCAGCCAGTCGTCTTGAGCTGCGGAGACAAAGCATCGTAGATACCCTTCCAATGTCTGGTTCAAGCGTTCTGTCTGACCGTTGGTCTGCAGGTGGTATCCGGAACTAAGGGATCTCTTGATGCCCAATTTCCGACATAAAATTCTCCAGAATTTAGAGGTGTATTGAGAACCCCTATCGGAAACAATGGTGTCTAGAAGGCCATGTCGGGAGAATATTTCCTCTAAAAATATCTTTGCCATCTGTTCTGCCCCAGGAAGCTTGTGAAGAGGAGAAAAGTGAGCCACTTTAGTGAGGCAATCGATAGTTACCATAATGGTCGTGTGTTGAGATGAAACGGGAAGATCAAAAATAAAATCCGTAGAAATGTACTTCCAGGATCGATCTGGGATAGGCATACTGTTTAACAGACCGTATGGAGACACACAAGGGGCCTCATTACGACCCAGGCGGTAAGTTACCGCCTGGGCCGTGACTTTACCACCATGGCGTAAACTACGTTTACGCCATGGTGGTATTCGGACTTACCGCCCCATTCCGAGTTTGGCGGGGCGGTAAGTCCCCAATCCCCATTTACCCTTCCCCATTCCCATTTTTGCCCCATAGGGCATAATGGGAGTGGGGAAGGCGTTAATTACGCCACCGTAAATTACGGTGGCGTAATTAAATCCATGGTCCCTCAGCGCCATGGATTTTAACACCCGCTAAAAGCAGGTGTTAAAAGCGCCATGGCGCTAAGGGACCTCGGAATCAGGCGGTAAGGGTCGGCGCTGTTTACGGCGCCGTTAACCCCTTACCGCCTGAGTCGTAATGAGGCCCAAGGAGTTTTAGACTGTTGACACATGACACAGGCGGAGACATAATCATTTACATGACTCCTTATCGCGGGCCACCAGAAATGTCGAGATATAAGTTCTAGAGTGTTTCGAACTCCTCTGTGTCCTGCAGCCTTGGAATCATGGCATATGTGGAGCACCTGTTTTTGTAAGGATGCAGAAGGTACCAGAACTTGATCCTTGTGAAAGTAGCAACCTTGGGTCAAATTGAGCGAGTGAAGATCAGCTAACTCTTCGCATCTTTGTCTGTTCTCGCATGTGGCCAGTCTTAGCTCTTGAAGAAAGTCTCCCGTCATTGCGACAAATTTAGCTTTGGCAAATAAGGGTTCTGGAGAGAATGTATAGGAGGAGTAGTCTTTTCGTGAAAGAGCATCTGCCCGAAGATTACGATTACCAGGGAGGTAGATGAACTCGATCCTAAAAGGCAAAAAAAAATGTGCCCATCTTGCCTGCCTGCTATTCGTGGTATAAGCTTGCTGCAGCACATTAAGGTTCTGGTGATCCGTGTGCACTTCCACTGGATACTTTGTTCCCAAGAGCAAATGTCTCCACTCTTCAAAGGCTCTTTTAATGGCCAATAACTCTTTTTCTAGAACGGAATAGTTTTCTTCCGAACGATTGAATGTCTTGGATAGATAGGCTACTGGTTTCTCGTCTCCTTGTTCGTTCTTCTGGAATAACACGGCCCCCAGAGCAAGGTGAGAGGCATCCGACTCTACCACGAATGGTCGATTTTGATCCGGGGTAGCCAATATCTCAGCAGAAGTTTATTATTTTTGTTTGTTTTATTACTTATATTGCGCACCAGACCCAAGGGTATACAGGAGTATACACAAAATATACAGGAATATACAGCATGTGGAGTGTAAAAGCAAGACGTTTAAGTTTTTCAAAGGCTGTCTGCGCCTCAGTATTCCATTTGAAGGAAACTCCCTTCTTAAGCAGTCTGGTTATGGGTTGAACGGTTTCTGATACATTTACGGTAGAAATGAGTGAATCCTAGAAACCTCTGGATTTCTTTTATTGACGATGGAGGAGGCCAATCCAATACTGAGGAAACCTTTCTGGGGTCCATAGAAATCCCTTGAGGGGACAGCACAAATCCTAGAAATGTAACTTGGCTCTGGTGAAATTCGCACTTTCCTGCTTTACAATATAATTGATTTTCTTCCAGACGAGATAATACGAGGTTTACATGACTGATGTGTTCTTGCTTGTTTTTATAGAAAATCAAGATGTCATCGAGATAAATTATGACAAAGTGAAGGAGGACATCAGAAAATAGGTAGTCCATAAATCTTTGAAAGATCGCCGGTGCGTTAACTAGCCCAAAGGGCATGACGTGATATTGGTAATGGCCGAAGGGAGTGTGGAATGCTGTTTTCCATTCATCTACCGGTGTTATCCTGATGAGATGATAAGCTCCCCTGAGATCAAGTTTGGTGTAAACTGAGTCGCCTTGAACGGCCTCCAAGATGTCAGTAATAAGTGGCATGGGGTACTGGTCTGGGATTGTAATCCGGTTTAGACCGCGGAAATCAATACACAGTCGTAATTTTTCGGAGTCCTTTTTTGGAATAAAAAATAGTGATGCACCCGCAGGGGAAGTGGATTCTGAGATCAACCCATTTTGTAGGTTTTCTTTTAGAGCAGCCTTTTCTTTCTGGGATAGTACATACATGCGGCCGAAAGGAATTGGCTCATAAGGCAATAGGTCAATACGACAATCATCTCTGCGATGAGGTGGAAGAGTAGGACATTTGGCGTTAGAGAAAACTGACAGAAATCGCTGATGACAATCAGGAATCCTACTAATGTGACTAATAGATGGAATGCTCAGACATCTTTCTACTTCAGACGGAATATGTACTCCTACTGTAGTATGGGACAAACAATGAGTGGTGCAATACTCCGAGCCTAAAAAGAGAGTGCCCGCTGACCAGTTGATGAAGGGATTATGTAATTTCAACCACGGGAGCCCCAAGATTATTGGAAAATGTGCCGTCCGGATGAGATCAAATTCTATGTTTTCTTGATGTGTCCCCACAGCACAATGTAAAGGTTCGGTTTGTTCCCTGATAAGACCTGAACTCAAAGGCGTCCCATCAACCCCTTGATCTGGAGTGGCTAGTATCTTGTCAACCCTAGGAATACCTTTCTTGGTCGCCCATGCATCATCCACAAAATTGCCCGCCGCCCCGCAATCAATCAGTGCCGGGACATTAGTAAGGATGATAGTTGGAAGGGTTATAGTTAAAGAAATCACAACCATAGACTGCTCTACCTGTCCAGGATCTGAGGAAGAATTCCTTTTAGTAGGGGAACCCTGTCGAAAGACTCCTACCGTGGTTCCCCCTACGGTAGGGTTCTTGCGTTTCCGAAAGCTGAGATGGAATTCTACGTGGTGGAACAAGTGGGCAGTCTCTTAGAAGGTGTAAGGAAGAACCACAATACAAACACAGACCGCAAGTCTTTCTTCTCTCCCTTTCGGAGTTGGAAAGATGGCCCTTCACGGTCCCAATTTGCATTGGCTCTTCTGGAGAGTCTGTCTTGGTAGTTCCGGGAAGGAATTCCATATGAACCCGAGAAGCTTTTCCCTTCTTTTTCTCCTGATGGCGTTCTTGCAATCGATAGTCTGTCTGCATAGAGATCGAAATCATCTCTGCCAAATTGGCTGGTCTAGGGACCTTGGACACCTCGTCTTTGAGCTCTTCTGAGAGCCCTTGTCGAAACAAAGTAACCAGACCATCATCTGGCCATCCTGTCTCTGAAGACAATTCTTTAAAAAGTGTGATATATGAGATGAGGTCTCTAGATCCCTGCTTTAAATCAAGTAATTTTTCCTGAATTGAAACTGAAATTTCTTTACGACCAAACATGGTTTTCAAGCTATTGGTGAAAGCAGCATAGGAATCGAGAATGATATTTCCCGAAGTTACCAAGGGGGTAGCCCATGCTAAGGCTGGGCCTGATAGCTGGGAAATAACGAATCCCACCTTATCTTTCTCTGTGGGAAAAAATCTAGGTTTAAAGGTGAACTGAACATTGCAGCTGTCAAGAAACTCTTTTAACTTAAGCGGATTCCCGTCAAACTTGTCTATCTGGAATGTTGACGGAGGAAGATCAGAAAATGCCCGACCTAACTGTTGTTTTAATTGCGAGTTATCCTGTTTTAAAGTCTGCATTTCCAATGTCATGGACTGCATTGCCGCCATAAGTTGGTGCATCTGTTGTTCCATTTCAGATTGCCGTCTGCCGCGGCCAGTCTGTTTTTGGGTGTCGCTAACTGTCAAATCGGTAACAAATTGCACTAACCTGGGCAGACTGCAACCCGGAATGGAGACAACTGGCGGATGTCGTGGAAATGGAAGAATCCCCCGTGGGAGTCCTGCTTCCCAGCTCCCTGAATGATAAACCAGTTAGGAGAGCAGGATCCCCAGGGAAACCCTCCTAGGGGAAAAAACCCTGCGCCGCTGCAACTCTTCGGAACGGGAGGTGGAAGTCTGGATGGATCCTCTATGCGCGCTGGACAACGAAGTGGGTCGGAGACCTTTCCAAGGAAACAAGATAGAACAGGTAAGTTCCAGGAAGACTGGTAGTGAGAAAGAAGTGAGAGTGGGAAGTGTGAAACCACGTACAAGGGATTAAGGAGGGTGTCCTCTAAGGAAAGAGACTGCTCTCGGAAGTGTCTGAGGGCTTGAGAAGCCGGTCCTGTTCCGGGGATGTGGTGGCGCTAGCAAACAGAGAATAGAAAGTAAGCTTTAGAATGCCGGGGAGAGAAATCTACTGAAGGGAGATGAGTCTGATTGTACTCACTAACACGGGCGGCCAACCCGCCAGAAAACCCACGAATCCCACCAAATATGGCCAGCAGCTGAGTCTAAGCAAGGGAATAGAAATCAGAACAGAAGTAAGGAATAAGGAGAAACTCTGAGTCAGTAGAGGAACGGAGTGTAAGTCCTAGAAGCAAACTTACGGAGCGTCCACAAAGGCAGTAGTGACGCGTATACAGACAGCACTTCCTTCCTTATCAGGAGTCACGTGACCCGGCGCAAGTGCGTCAGATGTACGTGAAACAACTAGACCGTTGTTGTCTCTAGGAAAAGTCACAGTTATGGGAGCCTGCATTATCACGTTATGCGCCGTTCTCCCTATTCTACGGCTTTGCCACCATGACCAACGTTGATAATGTGTAACAAGCACCAGGGTACACCAACCTGTCCCTACGCTTATTCAAACTGTCCTACTGATAAATCCTTTAAATAGTTGCTGGCTGCAATTTGCCTTATAAACAATATCTTAATTAATTGCTACAAACTAGGTCTGGCACAGCAAGCCTGAAATCAGAGGTGTGGGGGGTCTTTAAGATGTTACTCACAATTACGTTTTTAACTATGTAATCCAGTGTTAACCATGTGATTGATTTTTTTAAACAGGCTCTTAAACAGGGTTGTATTGTTATATAATGTATCGTAAGATGCGTTCACACTGAATTGCGTTTTAGGTGTTGCTTATGTCATATGCTTCTTTTAATTCTTCTAATATGTCATGTTTTTCTTCTGTATTGTGATGTGTAAACTGTGCCTAAATTGTGTTTTAACGTGTTGGCAGATTTTAAATCTGAAAAGTTCCTTGTGAACTACAACACATTTAAATACATTTAAAAAAACAGTCCTATTGTAAGGGTGTAAACATAATCACTAATAAGCACTTCAATTTTTACAGTCGAAGTCAGGGTGAGATTACATTATTTGGCCAGGATCACACGCTTACGCTAAAAAACGAAGAACGAATTTTAACCCTCTCTTTCATTTTTGGCATGGCCCCCTTCTTCCATGTTTTACTTGGAACAAATATTTATGTTTTGGGTGTCAAGACCTACAATAGCACTGTCCTATAGAGTTCACAGAGAATATCACTGGGGCAACACGCTGGTCTTGGAAGCAAGACGGCACAGAGCAGCATGTACGGTATTAGGCGTATTATAAAACAGCAAATAAATAAATACACACATCGCATAGTGAAGCATCATGACAACATGTAAATCCTTATAGCAGCAGCATGTTGGGCCCCATTAATATCAGTGTACCCCTATTTTCCACATCCTGAATGGAAAACTATAAGATGCAAAAGGCAAAATATCTATTTACCCACTTTAATTTCAGTGCTTTAAGACACACAATAAAATAAATTGTGACATAAACTCACTTAGGTTTGGAGATTTGTGTCAAAACTTCAGCGTGTTGTTATGTATGGTTTAAGAACATTCAACGAAGCACATTAAAGCAAACTTCACTTTTTAGCATATCATGCTATTAGACGTTATGGGTATGAACACATTGTGAAAGAGTGCTTTATTGTGTTTTGCACGCTTTAACTGTCACAGATTTGCAAGGTGACTGGTGGTGTTTTAGTTGGAAATTCACCATCATGCATAAGAAAGGCTATGCTGCTGATGACAAAAGAAACGTGTTGTCGAGTTCATCAGGGACGCCGCCTGTGTGTCTCAGGGGGGCTGTGACACTGGAAAACGGGCAGTGCTTGATCATCCGACCCGAGCAGATAGTAGATTTGCCTCAGGAGAAACAAAAAGCACCCAGAAGCATGTTCCTGATCCTTTGAAATGTTGAAATGTTAAAGAGAACAGAAGCCCCTCCCCTCAGCTAACATTTCGGATGGGGGTGCTTCAGCCCAGTCAGCTCAATGACGTTGTGCGCCTGTTTCTGATGCACCCATCAAAGAGGTTTTTTTTTTGTTGCTACAAAAACTCTGCTGTTTCCTGTGTTGCCATTCATGTCTATGGGCCTCATTACACGGAAGGCGGTGGTCCAGGGTGCTATTAGCACCCTGGACCATGCCGGTAAAATACCGGCACCGCCTTGGCGGAAAGGGGATTTACCGCCCCATTCCAAGGTTGGAGGGGCGGTAAATCCCCTTTCCGCCATTGCCCTTCCCCATTCCCATTTCTGCCCCATAGGGCTCTATGGGACTGGGGAAGGCGCTAATTACGGCACCGCAATTTTGCGGTGCCGTAATTAGCTCCGAGGTCCCTTAGCGGGTTGGTATTTAACGCCTGCAAAAAGCAGGCGTTAAAACTCCAACCCGCTAAGGGACCTCGTAGTACGGCGGTAAGGGTTAACGGTCACCGTTGCCATTAACGGTGACCGTTAACCCTTACCGCCGTCCGTGTAATGAGGCCCTATGTGTTGGCAGTATCCACACGTGATCTCTATGGGTCGTAGTATTCACACTAGATCTCTATGAGCTGGCAGCATCCACACTTGATCTCTATGTGTTGGCAGTATCCACACTTGATCTCTATGAGCCAGCAGTATCCACACTAGATCTCTATGTGTTGGCAGTATCCACACTAGATCTCTATGGGTCGTAGTATTCACACTAGATCTCTATGAGCCAGCAGTATCCACACTAGATCTCTATGAGCTGGCAGCATCCACACTTGATCTCTATGGGTCGTAGTATTCACACTAGATCTCTATGAGCCAGCAGTATCCACACTAGATCTCTATGAGCTGGCAGCATCCACACTTGATCTCTATGTGTTGGCAGTATCTACACTAGATCTCTATGGGCCGGCAGTATCCACACTTGATCTCTATGAGCCAGCAGTATCCACACTAGATCTCTATGTGTTGGCAGTATCCACACTAGATCTCTATGGGTCGTAGTATTCACACTAGATCTCTATGTGTTGGCAGTATCCACACTAGATCTCTATGGGTCGTAGTATTCACACTAGATCTCTATGAGCCAGCAGTATCCACACTAGATCTCTATGAGCTGGCAGCATCCACACTAGATCTCTATGGGTCGTAGTATTCACACTAGATCTCTATGAGCCAGCAGTATCCACACTAGATCTCTATGAGCTGGCAGCATCCACACTAGATCTCTATGGGTCGTAGTATTCACACTAGATCTCTATGAGCCAGCAGTATCCACACTAGATCTCTATGAGCTGGCAGCATCCACACTTGATCTCTATGTGTTGGCAGTATCCACACTAGATCTCTATGTGTTGGCAGTATCTACACTGGATCTCTATGGGTCGGCAGAACCCACACTTCTTCTCTGCAGTCTTTGTCATGCATTGGAAACCTGCATTTCCCTTGTCCTGGATGGGAGTAAAAAACGGGCTTTCTGGTAAAGTAGTGATCTTTACCCACTCCGACCCAGATGAAGGCTTATAAACATATGTTTTAACAAGGGTGTTCCTTATGTCGTCATGCGGATTTATCAGAGTGTAAGTAGAGGGACAACAACACATTTGGAGGTGATGAAAATACTATAATACTCTTTGCTTAACATGTTCCAATAAGGACAGATATGTATGTATATGTCATACTGGTTTGTTATGGCATTTTGTCTGGTTTGTGTCAAGCCATCCATATAGACCAGAGGATTAAATTAGCACTTGGAAGCCAGGCATCCACACATATAATAATACATGTTCAAGTAATGAAATAGCAGACTGGGCTCAAGACTTGGCATCAGTAATTAAGCGTGTGCCCCTCGGCAAACCATTCCATCTCGCTGAGCTTTATAACCCATAATTGTGAATCCCTAAAAATGATTTACTCCATAGGAGGCACTGTTTAAAAATGCCTCAGTCTAAAGTGATGCTCCAGGTATAACAATAGTGTCCATTCATATCTTGCACGTCACAAATATCTGTGTCTTAGCACACACAAGGCCCCTGCTGTCCAGTGACTTCTCACAGTGTCACTCAGTATCAAATTAGGCTCATCGCAAACGCAAATGCATCAGTGAAATGAAAATCCCATTAATAGAGAGAGTGGCTCTGAGGTGGCAAATGCAAGCAGCTTCTCTTCATTCCCCCTCAAAAACTGCAGCTTAAATGATTGCAAACAAAAACAACGGTCTGCTCCTTTTCTTCATGAACATGCTGGTTTACAATGGCAAACAGGCAGATTCTCTTCTGCCTTCCTCAAAAACTATAGGTTAAATAAAGGATGACATGGACCAGCAAAGAAACAAATGCTAATCATATTCCTAATGAATGTTTCACAGGGGAAACAACGTCTCGTCTACTTCTCTCCCTTCATAGTTGAGCATGCCCTCGGACGAGGAAGAGGCAACTAAGAGTAGTGAACACTAGTAAAACATGTCACCACTGTAGTACTGGGACGAGGAAGAGGCGACTAGGAGTAGTAAACACTAGTAAGACATCTCACCACTGTAGAACTGGGACGAGGAAGAGGCGACTAGGAGTAGTAAACACTAGTAAGACATCTCACCACTGTAGAACTGGGACGAGGAAGAGGCGACTAGGAGTAGTAAACACTAGTAAGACATCTCACCACTGTAGAACTGGGACGAGGAAGAGGCGACTAGGAGTCGTTAACACTAGTAAGACATTTCACCACTCTAGTACTGAGATGAGGAAGAGGCGACTAGGAGTCATTAACACTAGTAAGACATTTCACTGCTGTACTACTGGGACGAGGAAGAGGCGACTAGGAGTCGTTAACACTAGTAAGACATTTCACCAATCTAGTACTGAGATGAGGAAGAGGCCTGGAGAGTGTTATAAAGGTAAGGCATTTCCCAACTTCTCCTCTAATCGCAATCAGGCATTTACAATTTGGAACTCACGCCTGCAAATTGTCAAGTGATTGCAGGTGTATAAGAAGGGAGGAGAACAGCAGCCAGAGAGACCCGACCAGCAGAGAATCCTGTATGCGAGGAGGCATCTGAGGTGGGACCTGAAGGAGAGCTAGGATGTCGGCAGATGACCCCAAGGACCCGCTCCAGACCAGGCGAGCAGCGTGGAAGCCACAGGGGGGGAAGCCTCAAGGGTCGGAGGCATGCATCCAGAGCTGCGAACACAGAAGATGGAGGCCAAGTGACCAACAACGTCCACAGAGAGAAAGTGGATCTGCCGGCAGCATAGAGAAAGAAACCGAAGTGCGAGCGGGGCTCATGATCAAAGGAAGACATGCAGTCTGAGGCGAAACTGAAAGCACAGCTGCCTGGAGGAGTCGCCAAGAACCGGTGAGTGCAGAGACAAAATCACTCAAGCCCGGTGTTCTTGGGTGCTGTGGGGAAGCTGAATGAATGAAAAAGCATGCGCACGATAAAACAAACCCAGAGCAACGGGTTGAGAGACCATTATGAACTATTTAGTCGGCCGAACGAAATGAAATGTTTTGGGCAAAGCTGTGATCTGATGACAAATGTGCATTTCATTCAGATGTTGCCTTTTTAAAAGCAAAGCACAAGCTGAATGAAACTTAGAGGAAAGCAAGTTTAGAGGATTGGGAGAGAACATGAGAGCAAGGTGATACAGAAACAAAACCACCACAAAGTGAACTATATGTAAGAGTACAGTGTGGCAAGGTCAAAGACTGGCAAAGGATTGATAACACATTGTGGCAAAGTCAAGAGGCCAACAGGGAGCCCCCATGTAAATGAGAATCCAGGTACAAATACAGAAGAACCTGTGGCGGCTGGAGAACCTAGGGTTCCTGGTTGCGTGACCTGTAGTGGGTGGACCGTGCGGTCTGACAACTGCGCGTAGATCAGGGAACCCCAATTGTGGAAACCAAAGACATTGCTGAAGTGAAGTAAGAGGAAGCAATCTGATGGAACTGTTAAGAAACCGAAAGCAGAGTAAATCTGATTTGAAGCTATTATGACAATTGAAAGATTGAGAACAAGTGCAAGTGACTTTCTTGACCTTAGGGAAGGAAACCACAAGGTTTTGTGGAACTGTCCTGAACTTTGGGAAGCGAAACCCAATGTTTTGTGGAACGGTCTTGACCTTGGAAGAGGGAATCCCAAGACCTTTGTGGAACTTTGTGTGAAATTTCTTGAGCTTGGGGAAGGGGAGCTGAAAAGTAAGCTAAGACCTGGAAGACGCTTGGAACCTTTTTTGGAACACTTTCTTTTATTGCTGACATCCCTACAAACTGTATAGTTTTAGTTTTGAGGACAAGTATAGGTTTTGAACACAGACTTTTTAAGTTGAACTTTCTGACTCAGACTTTAATTAATTTTGTTAAGTAGGGAGAGCCCACCCTAGTATAGGGCAAGTTAGGCATTCATCCATCCTGATATTTGAGTAAATAAACTAATTCTGTTTAACTTTGAATCTGTTGTCTGAGTCTTGCTTCATGAGGCCTTCACAAGTGGTGTTAGCATTGGGATGCAGCTCAACTGATACAAGTTGGGGGACCCTGAAATTTGAAAAGCTAAGTGCTGGAGCATAATACCCCTCAGTGGCCACAAAGGGCTTGATTGGGTTTGATAATTGTAGCAGTAGGGACAAGACTATTCCTCCAGGTGAAAGAAGACCAATGCCCACTTGTTCCACCCCCTCATACATACTTCAGACTAGCGCCCAAATCCGGGCTGGTATGGGGGTTTGGAATTGATGTATTAGCTGGAGTCATAGACCCAGACTTTAGAGGTGATGTTAAGGTGTTGTTAGAAAATCACGGGAAGGACCCATTCCAAATTCATCAAAGGGATGAAATTGCTCAAGGGGTGCTTTAGAGGGCAGTGTTTCCTGGGTTTAAGGAAGAAACCGGGAAGGAGAAAACAGGTAGAGGACCACAAGGCTTTGGAGAGGCCGATGAAATATCTGATGGCCCTCCCGACCCTCACGCCAGAAAAGCTAAAGAGGAAGATGCAGAGACACTTCCAGATGAAGCCTTTGCCCAATGGAATGACCCCTTAGCTGAAGCATTTTTACAAGTCATATTAGAGAGAGCGTGCCATGAGAAAGGCGGACCTTTTTACTTTTGATACATGGACTTCTATATAGAGGAGACACCACTTCAGAGGGCTTGGTAAAAACACAGTTGGTGGTCCCAAAATGTCACAAACAGGTGGTTCTAGAGAAAGCCCATTCACATCTAATGGCGGGCCATCTGGGACTGTCCAAAATGCAGGCACAAACAATGAATACATTTTTTATTTTAAGTGATATAGTCAAAAGCAAATCGAATTTTCACATATAAAATAAGAATATAAACACATTTACATTTACTCACAAATATATAGAAAAGATCACAAAACAAATAAATAAAACTATTAAAATAATTACAACACTCAACAATGACCTATCGAAAGAGGAAACTGACGATTGGTTGGGAGTCACTTTTCATATGTCGGTGTTAGGCAGAATTATATGCAGTACCTTTTGGGAACACCACACACAATTAAGACTACAAGTGACAGTACAATTTCACCTTTGGTAAAAGCCTGTACTACACAGTTATAGTGGTAGCGATGGCTGAGCAGCCAGACTTATCTCAAGAGTAAGTGAGCAGTACAAGTGTTTACACAAGGGACAGCAATTACTATGGTTCAGGCAAACACTGACTCAAGGTTTCTAAGTAAAAGAATATATATTTATTTACTCAACAGTTGTATAACATTTCACTATTATAAGCAAGATAAATAATCACAGTCAAAATACACCACATCACTTCCCTTAAATTCTAGACAAGTTAGGCTCACAAAATGAAGTGGGAGCAAAATGGCACTCCAGCCACTCCAGCAATTTAAAAGCGAGGGAAAGACAAAGATATTAGAAATAAGGCAAAACCAACAGGTAAGTAAGCAGGGCAACTGAACAAGAGAGGCTACAAGGATAAAATCAGATAGAAAAGGCTTAGGGCCAAAGTCAATGGGCCTCATTCTGGGTTTGAAGCTAACGATGGAGTAATTAGCTCCATGGTTGCCTCCGAAGCCGTCCCAAATCCGGCATGGTGAATGGAGTAATTACCGGTCCATTCCATGGTTGGAGGGACCGGTAATTCCCCATTCATCTTTTGCCCTTCCCCATTCCCATTTCTGCCCTATAGGGCTCAATAGGAATGGGGAAGGAGGTAATTACGGCACCATAAATTACGGTATCGTAATTACCTCCGAAGTACCTTTGCGCGTCCCGTACTTTACTCCTGCTAAAAGCAGGAGGTAAGGAAGGACCCGCAAAGGGACCTCAGAATACGGAGGTAAGGGATTACCGGCATCGGCACCCTTACCGGTGACGGTAATTCCTTACCTTCAACCTCGGAATGACCCCCAATGGTTCAAAAGTCTTTTGCTCAAGCTAATAGGTTCAATGTAGATCGCAGTAAAGTTTGTAGCACAGATTCTGGACGAGGTTGGTTGGTAGAACAGTTAGGTAAAAGAGAAGAGAAGGACAAGCCCTCGAAGTGGAGAAAGATTTCAAACACTTTCACCGCTGCTGAGCGAAACACACAACCGGGTTTGTACAGTACCTTAAAACGGAGAGGGGGGTTGTAGCTGAGGCAGACATTCCTGGTAGTTCCTGCAGGCTCACGGTTCCTGAAGCGACTGTCGGACTGATCAGAAGTAGGAAGACTGGAGGGTCCTGCACAACCCAGGGAAGAAACCAGCTGCAGCGCCAAACAACGAATAAAAGTTGTGTTCCTTAAAACCCAAGCAGGGTCTGACCTTCCTGGCTATCTGGCCCACTGCAGCTCTGTACAGCGAATTCAACCAGAGGAGGGGTCCTGGCTTGCAGTTTGGGCGAACTGGTTGGTCCCACCAGCTCAAGGGGTTGAAGTTTCCTGGAGGATCTTCTCTGTCGTCGGATTTGGAGATTCGGATCTGCAGCAGGGCTTCACCGGGTGGTTCAGTCGTGGTAGGGTTCCTCTTCTTCCAGTTCCTCGTTGGTTCTTTCAGTTTCCTACTGATGAAGCAAATGGGGTGCTCCCTACCTTTCCCATCCAGTTGACTAAGGACTGCACCTATACCTGTATTGGAGGCATCTGACTGCACAATGAAGGGCTGGTGATAATCAGGAGCTCTTAGGACTGGAGCTTGACAAAGGGCTTTCTTCAGGCTTTCAAAGGCTGAGTGCACTCCTAATTCCATCTAACCTTTTTAGGGAATTTTGGAGAGGAGATTACATTCAAGGGAGAAGCTATGGTCCCATAGTTCTCAATGTTTGAGTAGTAGGGGTGGCCCAGTTTTGCACAGCTTGTACTTTGCTGGGCAATGGCCTTATCTCACCTCCTCCTCCACACCGCCTCTGTGCTCAAAGTAGCCTTGCTCTTGGCTAAGGTCAGCCCCTTCGCCTGATTGGCTACCTTGTCCTTAACTAGCCTATCCTGTGCCGGCAGGCGACAAGCCGGCCCACCCCTAAGGCACACATCATAAGGCTCCCCTGTCCTGAGCTTGTCACGAGCCGGACAGAACCTAGAGCCTTACTCTATTCCGGACCGTAACAAGGAACTACTCTCCAGCCCTCCTCGCTTGAGGGTATGACGTGGTAAGTCACTTTGCGCCACATCCACTGACTATATTATGAGCGATCCGCTTTGTATTTCCATTGGTTGCATGCACAAATCCCTGCATTTGCACCAGCTGATAACGGATGACTGCTAGCTGTCTTTAGTTTCTGCCTGGCCCTTGAGTGCGCTTCCACCACAACCCTCGAGTCACTCTCATGCGCATGCCGATCCTTGACATATAATCTCGGCACTGAGCTTCACCTCCCTGTCTCCTCACACTGTGCTCCTGCTACCCGACAGCAGCCGTTGGCCACGTATCCCAACTCCCCCTCTCAGCCCTTAGCCTGACGTCTAGCCATAGGCTGATACCGTGTCAGGCTCTGCAGATCTAGTGTCGGACGCCTTGCCTTGCTGCTCACTCTGTCACATCTACCCACGCATTTACCTGGCCGCACTTTGCACGGCTTAGCCATCGCTCTAACAATCCGACTTTTGCCTGGTGCATCCTACTCTCCCCGCTATACCTGATACTCAAATCTAGCTACGCTGTATTTTGCACTGCATCCCCTGATGTGCCTGATATTCAAATCTAGCTACGCTGTATTTTGCACTGCATCCCCTGATGTGCCTGATACTCAAATCTAGCTACGCTGTATTTTGGAATGCATTCACTGATGTGCCTGATATTTAAATCTAGCCATGCTGTATTTTTGACTGCATTCACTGATATGCCTGATATTCAAATCTATCTACACTAAATTTTGCACTGCATTCCCGATGTGCCTGATATTCAAATCGAGCTACTCTGAATTTTGCACTGCATTCCCGATGTGCCTGATACTTAAATCTAGCCACGCTGTATTTTGTACTGCATTCACTGATGTGCCTGATATCCAAATCTAGCTACACTGTATTTTGCAATGCATTCCCTGATGTGCCTGATATTTAAATCTAGCCACGCTGTATTTTGCACTGCATTCCCTGATGTGCCTGATATTTAAATCTAGCCACGCTGTATTTTGGACTGCATTCCCTGATGTGCCTGACATTCAAATCTAGCTACGCTGTATTTGCACTGCATTCTGCACGGTCCCACTCAATATGCCTGACACTCGAATCTAGCTGTGCTGTACTTGCACTGCTCTAACCTGTTATGCCTGACAAATGCTGACTTCCCTTGTGCCACCCTGGTCACTATATGATTGATGCTAGGTTAGGCATCTGCACACACTGCACTCTCAAGTCTCCTTATGTCTGATGACATCTAGTCAAACCCATGCACTTGTACTCATTGTGCTGTTCTGGTCACTGATACCACAGTCCCACCCTATGAAACCTAATCTTGACCCACGGAAACAATTACGTAGGTATCCTACTCAGGTAGCTAGTAATACCAACATGCACATCAGTGCGCTCCCTCTACTATGCTACACTCTAGCCCTTCAGGTTGCCCCAGCCACTCAGTTACCCACTGCTACAACCTCCCCCCTCTGGGCTGAACCCGATCAGCCACCTCATAGACCGGCCTGCCTGAACCTGCACCGCCAAGCATTGCAGACTGTGACTGTGACTCCTATAATGAGCCCTGCAGCAACCACGGTAGATCCACACTACTCCAGCAACTACATTAACCAATACCTTAATGACCCAGCTCTGTGGCTGGAACACTTTGGCAGGAAACCTACACCCAACCAACCTTGCCCCCTCCCTCTTCGAAACAAAAGATTAGGCACCAGATTCCGCCTACGAAACTCCCGTAACAACGCCACCAAGCAAACCTCACACACACCACCTGGCTCTCCCTCATCGACTGCCACCTACAAATCCACTACCACAGGGGTCAAGCAGCCGGTGTACAAGGGCGCCCTTGTCAACGCTAGATCTCTCACGGCACACGCATTAGACATTGCAGACCTCATCACCACCTCTGACCTTGACTTCATCGCTATAGCTGAAACCTGGCTGCATGCCGCATCTGGCCCCTCACTCTCCTTAGCCTTGCCGCCGGACTACGGCATCATGCGATGTGACCAATGCACTGCCCAATCCAGAGGCGGCGGCGTGGCCTTCATCCACAAAAACTCCCTTGACCTAAGAGTGGTATCTGACTCCAAACTCGAATCAGCTGAGTCGTTGTCAGTCAAATTATCACTAACGCCTAACCAAACGGCCACCCTCCACCTGATCTATAGGCCCCCAGGTCCGGCACCAACCATTGTCAGTGAAATATCCACTCTCCTCCTTAACAAAACTAAAAAACAACTCACAAACAATCCTCCTAGGTGACCTTAATCTAGGTCTGGGTGATCCAAAAGATACCGTGGCAATAGATCTGGAAAACGCTCTAACCGGCCTTGGCCTCACCTTGTACATTCAAGAACCCACCCATATCAAAGGCAGGACCCTTGACTGGCTAGCTGGGTCCAACTGTAATATTAAGGTCCTCGACAATACCCCTTGCTT
This sequence comes from Ambystoma mexicanum, assembly GCF_040938575.1. Classification (NCBI taxonomy): domain Eukaryota; kingdom Metazoa; phylum Chordata; class Amphibia; order Caudata; family Ambystomatidae; genus Ambystoma; species Ambystoma mexicanum. The sequence goes on from NC_090935.1 coordinate 16,669,512, forward strand.
ATGGTCTGACCATCACATCATAACTTTTAATATTGAAGCAACCCCGCAAGCCCCGACCCCGATAGCCCCAGCACTCCCTACTAGAAGTAAAAAGGACATAACTAAGGAGAAACTCCTCCCACTGTTACTCCCCTCCCTTAATGCGGCTACCAACACCTGCTCTGATCCTACATCTTTAGCATACACCTATAACCAAACCATGCGCACGGCCATAGACTCTATAGCACCCATAAAACTCAGGAAGGCCAAACCACGAGCACATCTTAACTCATGGTTCACCCCACAGTTAAGAATGCTCCGCAAAGTCAACTGATGTGCTGAAAATCGTTGGAAAAGCCACCCTTGAGCATAAAGATGGTTTCCTTCTGGCCTCACTCACATACAAAGATGCTATCATCACTGCAAAAAAAGAGTTTCTTATCAATCGTATTCTACAAGCCGACTCGAATACAAAGGAACTCTTCAGAATCCTAAAAGAGTTAGAAACTCCAGTCTCCCCCCCAGACACTTGCACGAAAGATAGTAAATGGTGTGCTAACATTCAAGCTGCCTTACTGAATAAAATATCCACGCTACAATCTAAAATTAAAGACAAGCAGGACAGTCTGAAGCTGGACAACTGCTCACTCCCTCCTGCTAGGGCCCTCCCTATAGACACAGCTAAAACCTTACCATTTGCCTTCTCACCGCTCACCGTTACCGAAGTTGAAAATATTATCCTGAGAATTAAGCCATCCAACTGCCAAGGTGAACCCTGCCCAGCCCCCATCATTAAGGACTCTGCACATGATTTGGCCCCATTCATTACGGCCTTCATCAACTCCTCCTTTAAAACAGGCATTGTCCCGGACAACCTTAAGGACGCTTGGGTGATCCCATTACTCAAAAAACCATCCCTAGACCCAAGCATACCTACTAACTTCCGACCTATCACCACAGTACCATTTTTGCTTAAGATTTTAGACCGCACAGGATACCTTCAGATCCAAGATTACTTGGAATCTAACAATCTGCTAGGTCTTCGACAATCCGGATTTCGTCCCAGACATGGGACAGAAACGGCTTTAATAGATCTAAAAACCCAAATTGAGATATTGAAGGACAAGGGCAAACTAGCAATGCTACTACTCCTTGACCTCTCCGCCGCATTTGATTTGGTCAACCACCAGATCCTATGCAGGCACCTCCACTCTGCTGCCAAATTCTCGCCGTCCGCTGCTGCCTGGATCAAATCCTTTCTGAGCAACAGATCCATGAGGGTCTTTGCCCCATCCGCAGCCACGGACCCATCCCCAATTCACTGTGGCGTACCTCAGGGTTCTTGAGTGTCACCTACACTTTATAACATTTTCACGAAACCACTTTTTGATGTGCTCGACTATCTGGGTGTCTTCTACACTAACTATGCGGATGACACCCAGATACTCACTCACTCCCATCACAGGTGATTATCTAGCTGACACCAAGACATTTAACGACGTCTACTTGGTCATCCAAGCCTGGATGGCCCAACACCAGTTATGTCTAAATGACGACAAGACGGAACTCCTTATCCTGGGCACCTCACAACACCTGAGCAAACTAGAGCCGTCCTATCAGTCATTCACCATAGACGGAAATAACATACGAGTCTCGAAAGATACCAAAACGTTAGGTTTCTACCTTGACGCCACCCTATCGCTAAATCGACAAATAAATGCAGTTAGATCTGCCTCTGCATACACGTGCAAACTTATTGCAGCCTGCAGGCCGTTTCTCACTACCATTAACAGTGTCACACTAGCTAGAACTCTCATTATGGCCAAAATTGATTATTGTAGTGCTCTTTACCTAGGTACCAGCCAAGAGAACCTGAATAAACTACAAACAACAAAGAACAATGCCATTCGAGCTGCCCTCAACATCCCCCGCAACCACCACATTTCTGAATCCAGAACCAACCTAAAGTGGCTACCTGTCAAGCAGAGAATCTCACTAAAAACACTTGCCTAAGTGTTTGGCTAACAAGGCCCCTACCTACCTCTGTAGCAGGCTGTCTCGCCACTCGACTTCCCGACCTCTCAGAACTGCCCAAACTCACTGTCTATCGATCCCGAGGTTTAAACTTCAAAATGCTGGGGGCACCAGCTTCCCTGTCCTAGCCTCCAAGCTATGGAACTCCCTCCCCTCTACAATCAGAATTGAATTATTGAATAGCAATACTCATCAACACATTCAAAGCCAAATCCACATCGTGGCTCTTTGAACAGCACTAGACATGCTCTGCACCCTTGTCTTACATACTCTGGCCCACTGACGCCTGTTACTATCTTCTGTATACCCTTAGTTACTTCCACTGGTAAGCCTTAGCAGTATTGTATCTATTGTAATGTCCGTACATAGATACACTGTCAGTATTCTGTGAATGTAATTCTATGTTGTATAAATGCATTATTGTAACTTTGTACAAAGTGCACCCTGATGCCTCCGGGCCTGATGGTTTTGCGCGTTATAAATAAACAAATACAAATACCTCATGACCAAGGTAGACCACTTTACTCTGACCAATTTGACATTTGCTTGCCTTTATGGTCAGATGGGCCTGCTCAAGAGCATGCAAAACATATCCAAGGTGATCAATATGTTCCTTCCATGTAGGTCTGAACACTGCAATGCCATCCAAGTATGCCATGCAGAAGTCCTCCATCCCATTCAGAACTTGATTAACCATCCGTTGAAATGTAGCAGGTGCATTCTTTAGTCCAAAAGGCATTACCTTAAACTGGTAGAGGCCTGCTGGGGTAGAAAATGCAATTTTCACCTTGGCATGCTCTGTCAGTGCTATTTGCCAATAGCCTGATGTTGGGTCAAATGTGCTGAGGTACTTGGCTGAACCAAGTCTATCCACAAGTTCATCTGTCCTTGGCATAGGATGGGCATCAGTCTTAGTGACTGCATTTAGAGCTCTATAGTCCACACATGATCTCAACTCCTTGGATCCTGCCTTTGATACTAGAACAACTGGACTAGACCATGGACTTGTAGAGGGCTCTATAACCCAGAGATCAAGCTTCTTGTTGACCTCTCCTTTGATGTGGGATCTTACTTTTTCTGACATTCTGTAACCCCTGCTTTTGACAGGTAAACAGTCACCAGTGAGAATATCATGCTGGCCCCAAGGGGTCAAGCCTGGTGATAGAGAAAACAGGGAGGCAAACTGATTCAACAGAACTTTGCACTCCTCCTGTTGTTCAGAGGTCAGTTGAGAAGAGAGGTTAACTCCTATCTGCTCATCTAAATGTTGGCCTCTGAGGAGGTCAGGTAGAGGTTCACTCTCCTCTTCCTCTTGAGCTGATGCTAGAAGCAAAGCTCCTACATCTGGTCTCGAGACATAAGCCTTTAAACGGTTGATGTGAAAGACTCTGGGAGCCTCCTTAGGTCTGCCTAAGTCCACCAGATAGTTCACCTCTCCAAGTTTGCCCACAACCTTGAAGGGTCCTATCCACTTGTCCTGCAAGGCCCTCTGCCTTGTTGGCATCATAACTAGAACAAGCTGGTCTTGAGTAAACTCAACCATGGTGGCCTTCTGGTCATGCCAATGTTTGACCAGAGCCTGACCTGCTTTCAAGTTATCACTTGCTTCTGCCATCATGTGTGACATTCTCCTCCGGAGTCCTATCACATAGTCAGTCACTCTGACTGGCTTGGGGGAAGGAGCACTCTCCAAACCCTCCTTGATCAGAGCCAATGGACCTCTGACTGGATGGCCATAGAGAAGCTCAAAGGGACTGTAACCAACTCCCTCCTGAGGTACTTCTCTATATGCAAAGAGAAGGCATGGCAGTAGAAGGTCCCACTTTCTTTTAAGGGGTTCCTCTAAAGCACCTATCATGCTCTTCATAGTACGATTAAACCTCTCTACCAGTCCATTTGTCTGTGGATGGTAGGCTGTAGAGAACTTGTAAGTGACACCAAAGTTTTTCCACATGGCTTGCATGTAGTGGGACATATAATTGGATGCTCTGTCAGATATCACTTCCTTAGGAAACTCTACTCTGGTAAAAATACCAAGTAGAGCCTTAGCCATAGCCTGAGCCGTAACAGTTCTCATAGGTATGGCTTCATGGTACCTTGTAGCATGGTCTACTACAACCAGGATAAACCTGTTCCCTGAAGATGTGGGAGGGTCAACGGGACCAACAATGTCAATGCCCACCCTCTCAAAAGGAACTCCCACCACTGGGAGAGGCACCAGGGGTGCCATGTTCTTGGCTCCACTCTTGCCAGAGGTTTGGCAAGTGTGACAGCTCCTGCAGAATTTGTTCACTTCTGAACCCATCTTAGGCCAGTAGAAGTAGAGCGAGAGCCTTTCCTTGGTCTTCTTGAAGCTCAAGTGACCAGCCAAAGGTATCTCATGGACTAACTGTAGGAACTGGAGTCTGTTAGCAAGGGGCACTGCAATTCTTTTGCAGTAGCCAGGGATAGACTCAGTTGGTTCACTATAGAAGAGGCCATCTTCCCAGCTTAACCTGTGCTTTCCAACTTCTTGCCAATCAAGTTGGTTAGCAGCCTGTTGTCGAAGACCTTCAAGAGTAGGACACTCTCTCTGTCCTTTGCTAAAGTCAACCCTGTTGGGTCCACCTTCTGCCAGTAAAGACTGCAGCTCAGGATGTTCCACAGGGTCAAGATCTCCAACTAAGACAGTGTCTTTCTCCAGATCCGATTCTTCAGATGCTGGTTCAACCACAAAAGGTTGCACTTCACACTGTGCCTCAGCAGGTGGAGTAGTCACAGGTGTGACCTTGGACAATCTTGGTGATGTCCGTGTTGGTAGCACAGGGGTGCTGTCTGTCTTTTTCTTGGAGGTCTTGGGTTTCCCCTTCGCCTCATTTCTCCTAGAAATAGCAGTAAGCAACTCCTGTGGAGTGGGAGTGATATTTTCTTCCATCATCTCTCTGGAGAGTCTCTCAAGGTTCTCTCCCTTGCAGACCTTGTGAGCTCCTGTTTCCTTTTACTGGGAGACCTGGGGGTACTTGACACAACTACAAGAGTTTTAAGGTCATTACCTAACAGGACTCTCTCAGGCACTTCATTCTGCACACTAATAGGTATCTTGACAGTCATATCATTACACTGGATGAGAGCTGGTAACTGGGGAACCATTTGCACAGGGCCTCCAGCTAACTTGGTGAGGCGTTTGGGTGCCTTAGCAACATCCT